>NC_132850.1:2658571-3323214 GCF_048164855.1 Canis lupus baileyi | reverse complement strand
TTCCCTCTCATTCTACCCCAAACACACATTTCAAACTCATCCCACCTCAGCTGCTAGGGTAAAAATGGGCCCTGGAGTTTCTGGTCAATTTCACCATGCATTTCCAAAATCACTGATGGAAACCTCTCATATGAGAATCACACATCACAATTCTCAAATTACTTTAACATTCACTAACTCAATCTTATTCACAATTATCTCAGACTTATTTACCTAATGGGTATCTCTAAAACTTGTTTGAGGCATAGAGAAGTGTGGTACAGTAGAAAGAGCATAGATTTTGAAGTTAGAAACCCATGGAGATAGGTTCAAGTCCTTACAAATCATTTAATCCCTTTGAGCTATGGGTTATTATGAGGTTTGAGAAAGTTTGATGATGTGGATATGATAAGCGCTGTGTCTGAGATGACCTAAGGACTTTACTTCTTATCCCTTCTGGTAAACTTCCTGGCCTCAGTTTCTTCATATGTAAAACAAGGTTAAATATAGTAGTTCCCCTTTATCCACAGTTTTGTCTTCCATGGTTTCAGCTACAAGCAAATGATCCTCCTGATGTACGGTCAGAAAATCAACTATGTAACACTATATCACAACGTCCATCTCATCGTGTATGCATTTTATCATCTCGCATCATCACAAGATGAGTGAGTGCAGAACAACAAGATACTTAGAGAGACAGAGACCACATTCATATAAGTTTTATTACAGTATGGAGTTATAAGTGTTCTATTTCACTAGTCCTGTTAATCTTTTACTGTGTCTAACCTATAAATTAAACTTTACCATAGATATGTATGTACAGGAAAAATCATAGTATATATAGGGTTCAGTATCACCTGGGGTTTCAGGCATCTACTGGGAATCTTGGAACATATTCTTTGAGGATAAGTGGGGGACGATTGTACTATAAACCCTACAGGGGCAGTTGGGAGATTCACTGAGATAATGTATCAAAGTGCTGGCTGTATTTGGAACCTTATATGGGGCACTGTAAAGGTTAACTTCCTTTCTTATTAGAATGGTGCTCATTAAACATTCTTCTAAACGACATTATAAAAGGTTTAATGTAGTACTAAAATAGCAGATACACAGAAAGGTAAGCATTTTTGTTGGGACGCCTGGGTGGCTCAGCAGTTAAGCATTTACCTTCGGCCCAGGGCATGATCCTAGGGTACTGGGATAGAGTCCCACATTGGGCTCCCTGCATAGAGCCTGCTTCTCCCTCTGCCTATGTCTCTACCTCTCTCTCTCTGCGTCTCTCATAAATAAATAAAATCTTAAAAAAAAAAGGTAAGCATTTTTGTGATCTACATTCTTTTCCATGGAAAGTTACAAATAAGACTGTTTTAAAGTATACTCTATTGACCATGGGTACATGGGCAAATTAAGCTCTAAGGCCACCCTCCATGTTTCTACACAGCTGATACCATATGATCCCTACTGGTCTGAATGAGGAAAAACTATTCTTGGGAAAAAGGTGGAATACATTTATCTGGTGAAACTTCCCTGAGGAAGATACTTGGGTGTATTGCAATCTGGACAATGTGATTAAAAAAAATTGTAAAAGCATGTTCCAAATCTTGTATTTACCATCCCTTTAGTGGCAAAGATAAAAAAACCACACTACCAGAAAATCCCTTCTCCAACATGGCCATTATGTTCTGAAGTTTGTTTCAACTTGTGCTGAGACTTGATAAGGGGTATCATTAAACATCTACTCTAACCTTTTTAAATATATAAAAAGAGACACAATGTAATCCCTTATCTTCAAGAAGCTAGACTAGTGGAGTCCCCTCTTAAGGGAAGTATAAGTGCCACTCCATCCTGCACTTGTTAGACCATTCCTGACGTGTTGAGTTCACTCTGGGCACAACACTGTAAGCTAAAATCAGTCAAGAACCGAGACCAAGCTGATGAAGGGCTCAGAAACTATCCAATTTCAGATATATCTGAAGAAAAAAGGCCCAGAGGAAAAGAGTATCAAGAGCTATCTGAAAAAGGTTTCAGGTGAATTAAGAAACAAAATTAGAGCCAAGAGATAGATAATGGGGGAAAGCAGATTTTAGCTCAAAATTTAAAAAAGAACATTTTTGGTCATTAGAGCTATCACAAATGGAAAAGGCTCACCTCTGGGAAGTTACGATCTCCCCATCTCTGGAAGAACTGAGGTAAGGGCTAGATGCATAATTACAGGGGATGCTCTCAAAGGGAGCCCTCAATCAGGTGGAAGTTGAATTTGATGACTTCTGAAGTTCACTCTAACCCTGAGATCCTAGGCTTCTATGACTTTTTACTCCCTGACACTTCATATTTAATATTTTTTTATTTTTTATTTTTATAAATTTATTTATTATTGGTGTTCAATTTGGCAACATAAAGAATAACACCCAGTGCTCATCCCGACAAGTGCCCACCTCAGTGCCCGTTACCCAGTCACCCCCACCCCCCGCCAACCTCCCCTTCCACCACCCCAGTTCATTTCCCAGAGTTAGGAGAACTGAAACTAACCAAAGCAACTTTGAGATAGAAGAGAACATGGCAAAGAGTGACTCTGAAGCCTTTACATATTGGGAAGATAAGCTCAGGTTGGTAGGTACAAGTATCCCCAAAATCTGATTTCACTTGAAACTTTAAATTTCTCATTTATAGTAAATGCTTATAGATTATCTTCCTTGAAGTTACCAGCTCACTTAATTTTGAAGGAAGAGTCTGTCAAATATCCAAGTCAGTTGTTCTTTTAATTAGAGATGATGTTCCATGAAAAAGTGGCTACTTGAGCTTGCAACTCAAACAATCCCACAAGTGCCTTTTCCTGAGGCAACCATTCTACTCGGATATCTTAAAGATGGAGAAACTGAACTCACAGAGGTTGCCAAAGCACACACAGCTACAGCAAAGATTTGAACCTAGATCTTTTTTGATTTTCAAAGTTCATGCTCTTTCCACTCTTTTACCCTAAAACTGATAAACAAGAGTGTATCCCCCAAATAAAGGGTAGAAGATAATGAACCTATAACATGCCTAGTTATAATAATGAAGGGTATCAGGGTATTACTGATTTCTAGGTTTCTCCAATAATCCTTAGTTAGGAGTCTTAGTTACTCAAAAGGATTCATTATCAAATCTCTCCTCTCTCTAGCAACAACACAGTATATGGGATTGGAAACTGATCTGTAAAATGTAAGTAAGTGCAGCTTGTGTGTGTGTGGGTATGTATGTGTCTATATGACATAGAACATGAACAATGGAAAAGAAAAAGGAACAGGGGGAAACCCATTTGGTTTATCAGTTTCCTGGACTGGGATCTTGTTTTCATTCACAGCAGTATATCATTGGCCTTGGCATAGTTACTTAGAGGATGTGTTCTTTATTAGCTTTGCTCAACTTGGCTGGGTTCATTCAGCAATGTGCTTCCAGCTGGGTTGATGCCAAGGCTGAAACTCCAGTCCTCTAAATTCAAGTTCACTTAATAAAGCATGGGTTTCCTTTTGCTCTGATCTAGCCCAATTAACACTTTCAGTTCTCCAGATCTAACTCTTCTCTCCCTTCTGACTCTAATTCCTACAGCATGAAGAGAAAACCTCTGCAACTATAAAGACATTTCATGTGTTCTTGGGGATTTTTTAGGCTGATAAATCTATAGAGAGTGAGGAAAAGAGAGGATAACAAAATCATACATGATGGGACCACAAGCCAAATTTAAGAACCTTCTACTACTGACATTCAAAGGAGTGACTGACCTTAGCTATCTAGGACGATAGGTAAGAGGATTTGGGACCAGTTTCTTCAAGTGTAGGGCTATTTGCTTTCAGAAGAAGATCTGCAAACTGGTCTCATGAAACTCACAGCCCTCCGAGAGGCAGTGTGAGAGCACACTATGATGAACCACACGCTGGTCAGCCATGAGCACATTCCAGCTGTCTTTAGAGTAAAACAATGAATCCCAAAAGCTTATAGTCAAACTCCTGATTTCTTGCTGTAGCACCCTCAAAATCTGTTTTTTTTCTTTGCTCTGTTGAAGAGTTTGCCAAGTTTTCCTCATCTTTTTTGATACACTTGAATGTTTATGTTTTTTTCCTACTTAGTAAGTCATTATTGAGATTATAACTGTAATATTTTCTCAAAAAATCATAGATTTAATTAAGGAAGAGAATGTAGTTACATGGAGTTTATATTTTACTGTTTCCAGTATGGCTTTCTGAAAAACCACATACCTTATTTAAAATAGGGGACTTTGCAAGCTGATATGTATTGCTGGTGGCACACAGTAGGTGCTGTATGTAATAAAAGCTTGCCAAAGAAAACTACATGAGTCTAAGAATTCTGAAGACAACAGCAAGTGTGGCCAAATCTATGAACTGCCTAAGTCGCATCCCACTATTTTCAGGAGTTTGAGAGATGCCAGTTGTTTCATTACATGTGCCAAAAATTTGCTACCATTCTCAGGCATCTGTGGCCTTCACAGCCAAGGAATTGCGCAGAACCTACATGCAGCTTAAGGAAGCTAGAAGAGAGGCCTGGGACAGGATTTTTCTGTCCCTTAGCAGATAGAATCAAAGGGAGAACCCAGATCCCCCACTTCATAATCCAGTGTCATCAGGTCTCTTCCCCATTTACCTATTTTTATTTGTGTACCATAAGCATCCAATGAAGAGAAAACCAGTTGGGGATCCCTGGGTGGCGCAGCGGTTTGGCGCCTGCCTTTGGCCCAGGGCGTGATCCTGGAGACCTGGGATCGAGTCCCACATCAGGCTCCCGGTGCATGGAGCCTGCTTCTCCCTCTGCCTGTGTCTCTGCCTCTCTCTCTCTCTCTCTCTGTGACTATCATAAATAAATAAAAATTAAAAAAAAAAACCAGTTATGGGAGTACTGGTTCACTGTACAAACCTTATCTCTTAAGTATATGTATTTTTTTCTAACCAAAATAGAGCATTTAAATGCTTCTGTGCATAGTTCCCTTTTCTTGGGATGTCCATGCATCTCAATTCGGATAGAAATAACATATAGTGGGCATCTATCATGTGCTACTTGGTGCTATACATTTGCATGCTCTTTCTCTTATTTCAATTACTCACTCAACCTGGGAAGTAGGCACTTCTCTATAACCTCCCCTGAGCCCAGCATTACTTAAAGGAGACTGCTCTACAACTGTCGGGCACATGGATGAATAAAAGCCAGAGCTCGTAGGTGTGAGTCGAGTACCAGGCCGAAGCTGGAATAATGACAGAGATTGTATGTGCATGCATGCAAATGTGTGGAGGGAGGAAATGATATATCAGAGAAGGCAAGGCCTAGAGATAGAATATCTGAGAGGGTAAAAAAAACAGCCAAACTGCTGAGAGGCTGTCCTCATTAAAGGTACCAAAGAATTTGTCTCACTTATTAATCAGTGTGCCTGCACCTTTTCTGACATGGTTTAGTGAACACACCTTCTCAGGGGACAAGCGGGGTATATCGGCTGTGAGAAGTTTCCTAGAGAGAGGACATTCTCTTGTTTGCTGTGGCTTAGTAGCAAAAGAAGTTGGGTGGAAGGCAGCTATAGAGCTGTACTAATGTTTCTGGAAATGAGTGCTCTTTCTTTCTTTTTTTTAGAGAGAGTGAGTGAGAGAGGAGGGGAAAGGAGAGAGGGAGAGAAAGAATTTTAAGCAGGTTCCATACTCAGCACAGAGCCTGACACAGGGCTCCATCCTGTGACCCTGAGGATCATGACCTGAGCTGCAATCAAGAGTTTATTTCATATGTTTATTGCTAGTGTGTACACATCTAAATGATCTTTCTATGTTGATCTTGTATCACAGGATCATCCTGAAATTACTTATCATCCTTGGAATTTATATAGTTATATGTACATTTGCAGTGTTCTTTGTATTTTTCATGTAGATCACTGTCTCACCTGAAAATGGAGAGTTGTCTTTTCTTTCCTTATGGTTCTTTCTGGAACATCCAGTCCTGTGTTGAATAGTAATGGAGGGACTGGACATGCTTGCCTTGGTCCCCACCCTAGGGGGCGATGTTTTCATCTCCATGTGTGGAAGCTATAGGTATTTTATACTTTTGTTTAACAAGCGGAAAATGTTCTCTCTTTCTCATTCCCTGAGATTTTTTGTCACAAATAGGTTTTGAATTGTGTCAAATGCTTTTTCTGTATTGACCGATGAGATTATGGATTTTCTTCTATAGCCTGTTAATAAAGGAGATTACATTGATTGATCTGAATATTGAACCAATCTTTCATCCTTACAATAAACCCCATTTGGTCACAGAAAAAAAAAAAAAAAGAGTTGGTCACTTAACTGACTGAGCTACCCAGGTGCCCCTTGCCACTCTTTTGGTCGTGAGGTTTCCCAAATTTAAATAACAAGACATTAATTTAAATAGATTTGAATCTGCTATTAAAATGAGAGTAGTACTCTCACTCTTGTAATTAAGTGATTAGTGGCTTTAGATGTTGATGAATAGAAATGGCATCAGAAATAGCACAATCTGGGATGCCTGGGTGGCTCAGTGGTTGAGTGTCTGCCTTCCACTCAGGGCGTGATCCTGGGGTCCTTGGATCGAGTCTGGCATCAGGTTCTTTGCATGGAGCCTGTTTCTCCCTCTGCCTGTGTCTCTGCCTCTCTCTCTGCCATGAATAAATAAAATCTTAAAAAAAAAAGAAATAACACAATCTAGTTCATGCAACAAATTATTACTGAATAACTACCATGTGCTAAGTGCTAGGGATATAAAGATGAAATTAATAAATTAGTTCCATATAACGAAGACTCCAGGAAGTAATGAATCCTAACTTCCTAGACAAAACAAAAAGAAGAATTTTATTTTTTTTTAAAACCTGAATTTTTTAAAATTTTTATTTATTTATGATAGTCACACACACACATACAGAGAGGCAGAGACATAGGCGGAGGGAGAAAGCAGGCTCCATGCACCGGGAGCCCGACGTGGGATTCAATCCCGGGTCTCCAGGATCGCGCCCTGGGCCAAAGGCAGGCGCCAAACCGCTGCGCCACCCAGGGACCCCCAAAAAGAAGAATTTTAGCTCTCTCAATGTGCATACTGAAAAACTGGCAATATTTTACATTATAGGGGTAACTACTTGTTATATAAATAAAATAGTTATGACAGGTGTTGAACTGTAAGAACTCATATTTTGGCTCTTTATTCAAAGAATATGCCCCTCCCCCAATCGTTTTTCCCTTTTTACCATAATGTCACTGCCTCAATTCTTTCACTGGAACATTATAACAGCTTGTGAACGGACATCTCTGCCTCCAACTTCTGGAAGCCATCTGTCGTCTCACTGCTACCAGAATGATTCTGGAACACAAATGTGACTTGTAACTCTACTAATTAAAGCCCATTCAATGGCTTTCACTGCTTTTAAGGCAAAGACTCTGATCTTTAAAATGGTCTAAAAGGGAAGCTGTATATTTCCTGTGCTACTTCTCCAGCCCTTCCTCATTCTATTCCTCTCTTTATACTCTGCAATCTAGTTTAAACATTTTTCAGTTCCCCAACACATTTTTAAAAAAAAAATCTTGGGCCTCCACTCCTCTGCTAGCTAGAATTTTTCCCACTGCTAGCTAGAATTTTTCCTCTACCTCCCCATTCTTTCAATTTCAGCTTAGAAGTCACTTCCTTCAGAAGCCTCCTCTGACCTTCACCTTCTATCCTCCAAACTAGGTTATGGGCCCTTCTGTACTTTATTACTTCAAAGCTATAATTATCTACTTATCTATATGCTCCCCAATCTGTAAACTCTAAAGGGAGAAGCTCCATTGATTAGGCCAATTACTAGCACTCAGCTGTGATTTGATAGAACTTGAATGAATGGCTGGCTGGCTGAAGAAAATCAGCCTATCAGCTAACCTACATGCCATGACCTACAGATTAGCCTGGGTTGTGTTATTCTTGCCTCTATCCTACTTTCCCCCTGCATATAGTTTAGGGTTACAATTCAGCCAATTCTTTTTCTGACCCAGAATCCCAAAGTGACTAAAGTATAGTTTCCTATGTAGTTTTACAAGATGAAGAGGCCATCCATAAAGTATGGGAAATACTTTTTAAACGTTTTACAGAAACAATTGGAAGAGACAGTCTAAAGTTTTGTTTTTAAGCTCAAATTCTTACTCTCTAGACCAGGGAGTATATGGAGAGCAGCCGGACCCAGCTCTACGAAGTCACAAGACAGTGAAGTATAATCCAGAGACCAATATATTAATTTATAATAAAAATGTAAATGTGGAATAGCTTGTATCTCATGTTCTCTTCCTATTGTAAAATTGCACAGGAAGCTAAATCAAGACTATAATTTAGAACGGGCTTGCCCAGCTTGAAAGCAGTGTGAGGGGGAGTTAGGTGGATTGTTATGATGGTGAAAAGTCTAATTTAGCATTATAGTCATGCCAAGTGGACTAAACATTGTTTTTCAAAATTTATTTATTTATTTATTTTTTTTGTTTTTCAAAATTTAAAGAGTAAAGCTTGCCTCTGTTTCAGTTTTATGTTAAGTTACACACACACACACACACACACACAAGCAATGTTAAAAAAAAAAAAAAAAAAGCTTCTACCTTTTATAATCAACTACACCCTGGCTTAGTTGCAAGCCTGGTATTTGCTGCTTATGAGTGCTGGCTGGGCCCCAGGAGTTCAGGAACTCTAATAAGGATACTACTTCTTAGCAGAGGAGAAACAGCCAGCATGCAGGAATCCCTGAGAGAGGCAGAGCCCAAGGCCAGTGTGGACCTGGAACCAATCAGGAGACAGTCACAGGAGACTTGTTACCCACCCATCACAGGGTGGGAGGGCCCTTAAGGGTCATCTAGTTCAAACTCTCACATTAGGAATCACTTGCTCAAAGATATAAGACAAGTTTGTGGCCCAGTTGGGATGAGACCCGATTTAAAAGCTCTTATCGTATACAACACCACTTTTTTTTTCTATTTTGTATCAGGAACTGGATGCCAAAATCCAGGATCTCATATGGAGCTTTGAAGAAAGCCTGAAAGAGAATGGGGAGGATACAGGGCATAAAGGCAGTATGACTCAAAACAGCCCCAACAGCTGGCCCTACTGGAAGATCTCCATGACTTCTCCCTCTAGACTCAGTTATCAAGAGAACTAGGTCACTTAATCCTCTGGACCTCACTTTTCTCATAAATAAAAGTATTTGAGAATAATTATACTACTGCAGAGTTACCAGAAATATAAATGAAATAATGCATGTAAAACAACATTAAATAAAATCGGTATTTCTTCCTACTCATTGTGAGCAAGAAACTATCTCATATTACTTTGAGGTTTTTTTTGTTTTTTGTTTTTTTTAACATTTACGCACTACTGACTAGAAGGTAGAAAGGGAAGAAGAGACAGTATGATTAGAAAGAGAACAGGCTTACACAGAGAGAACATCTTGTTTTGAGAAATGAATTGAGTAACCACATTTTTTCCACATTGGATCACTTGCTCCCTCGCCAGGACACTGAGGTGGCTAAAGTTCCGCTGTTACTGAAAGCTACACTACAGAACCTCCTGAGGGCATGAGGAGGGGGGCAAGGGAGTCACTGGAGGAGCCCTGGCTGCTGGAATGATGACCAAAGGACCCGCTGTGGAAATGCCTACAGAAGGTGGAAGAAGGTCTCTCTCCACCTTCTGAGCCTGGTCCTCCTGGTCACCTTCTGTTACAAATCGAAGCTATCCACAGACACACAGCAGAGGATGAAAACAGTCAGCAAACACCTCTGGAAGCATCAACCACAGAGTGAGTCATGCTTATCAGCATGGTATACAGTCAGAAAGGAATGCTCGCCCAGCAACTCCTGGGCACGAAGGCTCCCAGCATTTCTGGCTTTCGAGAACAGCCTAATTGCTCTAAGACATTTGCTGATCAAAATAAAAAATTCTCTATGCAAGAAAGTGAGAAAATCAACCTACTCACTGAACACAGCCTGGAGCACTGAGGGTTATCCTGTTTGTCTCAAGTAAACAAAAAATGACTCCGCTACCACCTCCGAGGCACGTCTCTTCTTGCTGCTTCCACAGAGATACCGCCTCACAGGGCTTGCAGAAGGACGGCAATGGATTTCTCATAGCAACCTCAGGGCACTTGTTTCTTGAAGCATAGAGAGGAATAGCACTTTCCTGAGGCAAGAATTGTGTCTCCCCACCTGCCTGCCCCCACCTCAAGGTCTCTCAACTTCAGTGCCACCCACCTAATTCCAGCAACCCTCACCTCTTCCTGTCCACTTAGCACGGCGCCATCCAATCTCCATAGCAGCCCAAGTGATTTATTTTTATTTATTTTTTAAAAATATTTTACTTATTTATTCATGAGAAACACAGAGAGGAGAGAGAGAGAGAGAGAGAGAGAGAGAGAGGGAGAGGCAGAGACACAGGCAGAGGGAAAAGCAGGCTCCATGCAGGGAGCCCGACATGGGACTCGATCCCAGGTCTCCAGGATCACGCCCGGGGTCAAAGGCGACGCTAAACCTCTGAGCCACCTGGGCTGCCCCCAAGTGATTTTTTAAATGACAGCTTTATTAATAGATACTTTACATACCATAAGATTCACCCCCTTTTAAGTGTATAATTCAGTGTTTTTAGTAGATACACAGAATGGCAAGTATCACCCTTATCTAATTTTAGAGCATATTTATCATCCCTGCACCTATCAAAGTCACTTCCCATTTCCTCTCTCCCTCAAGCTGCTGGCAACCACTAATTTACTTTTGTCTATTTTTGCCTCTTCTGGACAACCCATACAAATGCAATCATGCCATGTGTGGTCTTTTGTGATAGGCTTTTTTTTTTTTAAATAAGGTTTTTCAAGGTATATCTGTGGGTGTAGCATATTGTAGGACTTTATTTCTTTTTATTGCTCAATAATATTTCATATGGATATACCACATTTTATTTGTCTGTTACATGATGGACACTTGCGCTACTTCGACTTTTTGGCTACTATGAATAATGCTGTTGTGAACATCCATGATATATTTTTCTGTGGAAAGATTTTCTATCTCTTGGGTGTATACCCATGAGTGGTATTCCTGGGTCACAGGTAACTCCATGTTTAACAATTTGAGTAACTTCCAAACTGTTTCTACAGTGGCTGTATCACTTTACAATCCCACTAGCCATGTATGAGTGCTCCAATTCCTCCAGATTCTTGCCAACACTTGTTACTGCCTTTTGGTGAGATCATACCCACAGGTGTGAAGTACTATCTCCTTGTGGCTTTGATCTGCATTTCCCTAATGGCTAATGACCTGGAGAATCTTTTCAAGTGCTTATTGGCCTTTTATACATCTTCTTTGGAGAAATTCTATTCAAACCCTTTGCTCATTTTTTTAACTGGGTAGTTTTTTTCATTGTTGAGTTGAATTCTGTATACAAGTACACGTGACTCTTTAAAAGTAAGTCAGATTTTGTCATTCCCTTACATAGTGCCCTTTAACAATTCCCACTATGTTTGGAATAAAATCTGAATTCTCACTCTGGCTTTCAGGGTCCTACTGGGTTTTGCTACTTTCCTCCTCACACAGTGCATTACAGTAGGAGTAGGCTTCTCTCTGCCCCTGAAACACATAAGCTCATTCATGCCTCAGCACCAGGGTGTATGTATGTCCCATCCCTGCTTGGAATGCTCTTTCTTGTTATTCAATTCAAATATCACCTTTTCAGACAAATGTTCCTGAAAAGAAACTCTATCTAACGAATCTCCCCCTCCCACCAAGAGAAAAAAGGAAACTTTTGGCCATGATGGATATGTTCATTATTTTGACTATGGTCATGGTTTCATGGATGTACACATATGCCAAAACCTTTCAAATGGCATACTTACAATATGTGCCATTTGTTTCACTTCAATTACACTTCAATAAAGCTGTTAAACAAAAACTCCCTTCACAATCACTCCTTCACTGCCACTACCTCACATACTTTAGTCCCAAGGAAAAACTGATCTTAAATCAGCTTATTTCTTGATTTCAGTGCTTATCAGCTATCTCATCCCTCTAGAACAGAAGTTCCAGGAGGGCAGAAATCTTTTTCATCTTTCTAACTGCTGTATCCTCAGCCTGGCTCACAATTAAGTGCCAATAAATATCAGGTGCCATGAATGAATGAAATTGACAGAGGTTTAGAAAAGAGACTGACAGACCACAGGAAGGGTGGCTTTCTATTCCCTCAGATTAACTAGTACTTTTAGACTTCAGGAATGAGATGCAGCTACCTCAAACTCTATCCTGGATGATGTCCAACTCTAATCATCATTAGAAATATAATTTACTATTTAACTATCCTGTGGTACTCTTCCAGTATTTCATATATACTCTTCCATTGGGAGTAGTTATTTTTATAATAATAGCATAATAATAATAATGTGGCATAATATATATTATATAATAATTATAAGAAATATAGCATATAACTATAATAATAACAGAATATAATAAAAACATTTGTTTAGCATTGGCTATCTGCCAAATAGTATGTAAGCATTTACCCACGTCATCTCATTTATTCCTCACAATAACTTTATGAAGCATGTGTTCTTTTACAGACAAGGAATTTGAGGTTTAAAGAGGGTGCCCAAAGCCACACAGCTGGTGAAGAAAAGGCAGAGCTGGGACTCAAACCTAGGTCTCAAAACTCACGCTTTTCCCACTGTGCTACAATGCTTCTCAAGTGTTCTGACGACATGGTGATACTTCAGCTCATATACAAAGCTGAGACCCAAGACAGAAGTGCACCCTGAGACAATACTACGCAAACTCTGAAACAGGCCAGGAACCAAAGTCACAGAGAGGAAAGGCTGGGTGCCTGAGAATAAACCAGGATCTCTAGAGCAAAGAACGTTTACTTTATCCCAAACTCCACGTCTAGCTTCCTTTGATATTTAATTCTTATTGTTTCTAATTACTCTCTGGTAGACCTTGGTTTTTACCTCAGTTGCTTACTGGTGAGGTTTACTGAAGAGATGCTGACTATGGGAGATCCAGACAATCCCCCTTCCCGACTTGGGTCCTGATTTCAAGAGCTCACAGATGAGCCTTTACCTTTCGTGCCAGGCGGCTGTAGGTTGTCTCCAGTCAAGGAGCACCAGCCCACAGGGAAGATGTCCCGGGAGTCGAAGCGGCACCAGTAGTCAAAGGCCCCTCGCCACCCGTCAAAAGTGACAAGCACCTCTGAGCCCCGCACCTCCCCAATAGTGGCTGGGCAAATGAAATGAGGGTTCTTCCTGTCCACAGCTTCTAGCTTCATTCCCATTTTGAAGAAGTTGTGGGAAGGCGATGGTGGTTCCTAGATGAGAAACAGAAATATGCAAACCTAGAGGCAAAGACAGAGGCTGTGTACGCCAAAAGACTGTCACCATATTTGGATGATGACAAAGTGACTGGCTGCTCTTGAAGACTGATCACGAAGGTTTAGTTTTAGTTTTAAAATTTAAAGTTTGGAATTTCAAAGGGTACCAAAGTATTACTTAAGTCCTAACATTTTACCACTTTTGATTCAGACTTTTAAGAAATAAAAGGTAACCGATAAAGTTCAATCCCTTTTGTGCCCATGCCTCATGCATGTTTTCCGATTTAACTATATATACATACATATATATATACACACACACATCCACTTACACACTTTAAAATTTCATATAAATGATATTATACTGTACATATTCTACAACTTTTTTTGGTGGTAACATTATGTTTTTGAAATTTATCTCTGTTGATAAATGCTAAGTGCTAACAGTATTCCATTATATGTATATATCACTATTAATTCATTCTCTTCTGATGGACATTTAAGATTCTTTCTAATTGTTCACTATTTCAAGATTTTTAATGACCATTCTTGTACTTGTTCCTCTACACACATGGGGAGGGTTACTGTAGGAGCAGAATTGCTGGGTTATAGGACTGATATATACATTTTACACTTTATTAAAATATTGTCAAATTGCCCTCTTAAGTGGTTTTAACATCGCACACTTTCTCCAGCAGTGTGAATTTGCAATGTAGTTCCAAAGATAAAGTTCCCAAAAAGTACTATACACTCTATTCTTTCCCTAGACTTAGACTCTGATCCTGCACCAATAACACTGTCTTACAAAATGGGTATCTGGGAGAAAAAGTCCCCTACTTTGTCATTTTTTGTATGGCTTTGGCTATTATTGATCTTTCACATGAATTTCTTATGATCTTTCATATAAGAGCTGATTTCAAAAAATAAGCTTTTTAAGTCCATAGAAAACCCCTATTTGGATATTTTGACTGGAATCCTAATGAATTTATAGATTTAGGAAGAAACCTTTGTAAAACTAATATTTAGCATTCTCATCCATGAACATGACAGTATTTTCCATTTACTAAGTATTCTTTAATGTAGATTTCTTCTTTAATATGAATTTAAACATTTTCTCCACCAATATCTCATGCTTTTTACTGACATTTTTCTAGGCATATTACAATTTTATTGCTTTCTTCTAAAATTTTTTTTCTAAAATTTTTATTTTCAACCACTTGTTGCTGTTAAATAACAATGCAACTGATTTTTAAAAACTCATCAGCCAATTTAGTACTGAGTAGCTTATGCTGATATATCAATTTCCTCATCTACCTGATTTATCAATTAATGAGAGATCTGTACCAATATATCCCGTAGCAATTGTAGATTTTCCAATTTGTCCAAATTCTGTCAAATTTTGCTTTCATATCTGAGGCACTGTTTTTCAGAAGCATGTATTTTTTTAATTAGATGGCAGCCTCTTTAGAATGTCTTTCACTAGCAAAGTCTCCTTTGCCTAATGTCAGTATGGTTAGGACTGGCTTCATTTTGATGAAGATTTTCCTGGTATTTTCTTTTCCTTCCAACATTTTGGTATCATATTTTAGCAGTGTCTCTTGTAAATAGCATGTAGCTAGATTTAAGAACAATCTAATGTATTCTGAACTGATGAGTTTAAGCTCATTTTTTATAACTGATGTATTTAAATTTATTACAATTATCATATTGCCTAGATTTCTATGTAACGTGATTTTTCCAGGTTCCTTTACAATCAATTGAATTTTCTTTCCTTTCCACCTCTCCATTGGTTCAGATGTTAATCATTTTCTTTATAGTTCTTTCAGTGGATCCCCTTAAGATTGTAACTGTATAGTTGACATAATTAAATCTAAGCTCATCTTTATGTACAGTCCCAAACAATATAAAGACTTTAGACTATTTTACCTACTCCTGAGTTAATAGGTGTTTGATAATTTAGTTCCACACTGTTATTATATTTAGTTTATATAGTTACAGGCAATGCTTGATTAGGTTTACCCACATGTTAAGCAATCTTTCCTCACCACTACTTCTTCCATTCTTACTTTCTGAGCTCACTCACCTACTTCCTGAAATATATTTTGTTGTTCTTTCTGCATCTATGTTAGCAGTTACTCGTATTAGTTTGTTTGGAAATGTTTTGATTTTACATTCATTTTGAAATAACATAGGTAGATATAAAATTGTAGGTAGACAGTAATTTTTTCTCAGTACTTGGAAAATACTGTTCTAATATCTTTTGGCTTGTACTGCTGTCAGGAGATGCACTGCCAGCCGACCAGGAATCCTCTGGAAGGTGTTCTGTGTGATTATTTGCTCAGATCTTTTCTTCGGGCTTCAGTCATTTTGTGATGTTTTAAAACATACTCGTGCTTAATACACACTCTGGAGAATTCTGTCAATACCTTCTTGAATATGACTCTTCCCTATCTTTCTTACTAATCTTTCTGAAGTTCATGTTCAGCATATATTGGACCTTCTACTATTCTGTCTTTTCTCTTTAATATTTTCCATCTCTTTATCTCTCTGCACTGCATTCTGGAGAAAATCGTTACACATGTCTTTCAGTTAATTCTTCACAGAAGTCCTAGTTTCTTATATTCCTACTCATTAATTTGTTCTTTTTTTTATTATTTTTTTTATTATTATTTTTTTTAATTTGTTCTTTTAATCATTAAGTTCATTTCTAGATATTCAATTTGCTTGTTTTCAAATACTTTTGGAAATAGGGCTTTGTATTTCTCTCAATTTTTAAATTCCCTCTTTTCATTCTTTATTTTTAAATACTGAATTTATAATCTCTATCTGATATCTCTATTATCTGAAAGTCCTTGGGTTTATAGCCTTACTGCTTGTTGGGCCTACTGATGTCCCATTGTGTTGGATCTGTTTCAAGAGTTTTTGAGGGCTCTGGAATTCTGAAATGAACTCTCATTTTCAGGGGTGTCTCACTTTTGGGACTTCTAGGACATTGGGTTGAAAGCAACCAAACCATGTAGAGAGGCTTTGGGTTTGCTTCTGTAGGCACTCAGAAATATCTCCATACACCTCTGAAGTTCCCAGACAACACAGGCACTATATCTGAACCATGGACCGGCATGGGCGAAGACCGCTTTATTGGAGAAAGTGACTCCATTTTCACTCCTCCCTAGAACCCCAGTGGAGACTTCCCTTGCCAGTGTTAACAGTCCTTCCACTAAGTAGTTACCAGCTGAGGGACCTGATCTGGTGGTCTACATGGTAGTCTCAGGCCTGTTTCCCTGCCTTGCATGGGCCCAAGTGCTCATCTATCCTACTATGGCTGTTAAAAGACTAGATCCTTAGAAAGTAAGACTGGCAATGCCCCTTAAGGCATCTACAGATGTACTACATACATTTAACTCTGGTTCTCCTTCATTCTGGCCTCTGGAGAGTTTTCTACCTTTCTGATAGCTTGATAAAGCATTTCAAAGAGTATTTGTTGGTCCCTCTAACCCCACCCCACCATTTTGATATATTCTGTAGTGAAAGGGTTTTTAATTTGCCCAGTACACTATATATTCTGGTAACCATATAGTGCTCTTAGGGCTTAGACTTTACTAGCAGCACAGGTAATGCTAATTCAGTCCCCTCTACCTCATTAAATAATTCAGCTGAGAGCAGACTGATTGCTTCATGCCTTGAAAAACAAGCAAGAATGGATACAGGTTTTAATCCCTGTTCCACCCTACTAGCCATGTGATCTTGGGCAAGTTCTTTATTCAAAAGTATTTGTTTCCTTAATTATTAAATGAAAATTGCAACTCTTGCTTCAGAAAGTTAACTGTGGATATTAAATGAGATGGTGTATATCAATTCCAAACATACTGTAGACATTCAAAAAATAGTCTCCTTCCTCTTTGTTTAGCATATGGACCTTAGGGAATTCCAAGATCTAGGATAAGAATAGCTCCTTCAGATTTATATTATATTTTATATGTTTTACTGATAAACACATTTTAACTTCTTAACAACCCTGTGAGACAGAATCCCACTTATAGATGATGACAAAAGGGCACTGATTATTATTGGCAGAGCTGGGACCCAAACCCCAGGAATCCTGACTTATAGTGAAATTTCCTCGAGGGATAGTTGCTGCTTCCTAAGATACTAAAAAATCCTCCCACTGAACTAGTTTCTGAAAAGGCATCCTCAGGCCATAAATATAAAGTAGACATCAGGGGCTTAGTAAAATGCAAGAATGGAATCATGTGACCTTAAGCAAGTGGTGATAACTGAAGGACACCATACCTTGTGGAAAATCCTGATGGGAGCCATCTCTGCTCCATTTAGTGTCTTCAAAAGGAACATGGGCCAAGAGGAGGCATTCAGCCGAAATCCTGCAGCAAACATAATGGGCAACAGGTAAAAAATATGTTTCAAAGGGACTGGTGATATTAAGTTTTCCCTTGGCAATCCAGCTACTCCTGCCACAACCTATGCTGTGATAGTTACAAAATCATAGACTGTTAGGAAAGGACTTAAAGGTTAAATAGAAGAAATGCCTCATTAGACAGTCGAGGAAATGAGGCACGGGAGAGGGAAAGTAACTTGCCCAAGGTAATGTTGCAGATAAGCAGTGGAACAAAGTCCTCAATAAACTTTTCTGACTCTATGACAAGTATTATAAAATATGTATTATGATGTCTATAAAGCTTTTCTTGAAAAGTCCAAAATATATGTGAGATAAGATTAA
The DNA here is from genome assembly GCF_048164855.1 of Canis lupus baileyi. Taxonomy (NCBI): domain Eukaryota; kingdom Metazoa; phylum Chordata; class Mammalia; order Carnivora; family Canidae; genus Canis; species Canis lupus. The sequence continues at coordinate 3,305,171 of NC_132850.1, read as the reverse complement.
CCAATACTTAGAAATGATCTAGACAGTAAAGTGTGAAAGGGGATAGGATAACATCTTAAGAAGAAATCAAATATGTGAACCGATACACCCAATATATCAGTAAATCTTTTTGGTTTATTTCAATATAAACTAACTCACTATTTCTCTTTCTCACTTTCTCTTCCTTTCTCTCTTTCTCTCTCTCTCTCTCTCTCACATGCGCACACACACACAAAAACACAGAGTACAAAACACTTTCTGATATTCATTTTTACTTAAACAATTAAGGATCAGACAATAACGAAGATTTTACTCATTTTCCAAAAGAGTAAAAAGAAGCCCAGAGAGATTAACTGTCCATTGTCTTTCATTGTTATCATAGTTAGGCCTTCCAAGTAGAGCTCCGAATGCTTCCTTCTCTTTGGCTCCAACTCTCTATTCTGAGATATTCAAAACTAGTGCTTTTTGAGAGTCTCCCCATTGCCCTCAGCTTTCCCATCCCTGACAGAAGAACAGACAGGCTGCATCAAAGCTGCAGGGCTGGAAATAACAACTGTTATTACTGAGGAGCCTGCTGTGTGCACAACACTGTGCTGATCACTTTCCATAGACCACCTACTCAAGACAACCCAAGGAAGTAAATATTATCTTCATTTAATAGACAAGAAGGGAGGTATAAAATAAACTTCTTAAGATTTCGAAGTGAGCAAATAAGAAAGATGGAAGTGAAACCCAGTCCCTTAAGTCCACACTATGGACTATGCTAAACTATCAGCATGCAGGTAAAATGAAAAAGGAAGAATCAGCTTTGGGGATTAAGTATTAATTAATGACTATAACTGAGGAGGAGGTCATGAAAAGAGAGAAAAAAAGAAATAAGAGAGTTACTACCCCATTTGATTTAAACTTTACATCTCAAAGCTGGCTAGGCTAAGCCGAGCTGCCCACGGTGAGAACTCATTGATATCAACAATGTTGACAGCAATGCCGACGTTCCTATCACTTCATCTAAAACTGCTATTGTTTACTTCTTTGCTTGCCTAGTCTTTTTTCCCCTCTGGAAAAACCCTATGTGATTTGATGTCTATGGCATGACTCTACCAACCTTGCCATGGAGTAGAAAATCATGCCATTTGAGGGCACCAGATTGCCCCACACCAAGTTGACCCAAGCTGGGTCAACTGTTTTCTGACACCATAGGCATGTCAGATCAGAGTCTTTGGCTTGGCACTGCTAAATGGAAAGCATAACTGAGAATAAAGCCAAGGTAGAGCAAGAGACAGGGAGCCATGAGAGTGTTTAAAATCCTGTGTCCAAACACACTCAGCAGCTGACCTTAACTTCTTCGTTATACAGAGTTAGTAATTCCTCTTTCCTCCTTTTCTCCTCCTCTAACTTGGTGTGAGTTGAGTTCTTGAATTCACAGCCAAAGGAGTCTTGACTACTTTTCCTTTGATCAGGGTAAAAAAAAAAATTTTTTTAAATTTAAATTTCTTCAGAAATTCAGGCCTAATACGTATTGACTCCTTACTACATGTTAAATTCTTCACATGCAATTTCTTTCTGGATATCTGAAATAATACCACAAGGTATGCACTATTATTACCTTTAGTTTGCAGAAGATGAAACGGAAACTCAAGATAAATATCTTGTCCAAAGTAGTAAGCGATGAAGATTGCCAACATATGACAGTCTTACTCTAGACCTCAGGGTTTCTAACTATTCTGTTTCACTACCTCCTAGTGAGAGTAGCAGGGCAACACAGAAATGATACCAAACCAAAGAATTACTGAGGCACCTTATTTCCCCAACCCCCAAGGTGATGTGGGGCCAAATTAAAATGTATCCATAATCTGTCTCGGGCAGTCACAGATAGCATTTTAACATTGAAAGGGCCCTCAGAGACCATATAGTAAAAAGATTTTATGTTGCAGACTATAAAACTAAAGTCCAGAGAGGCTAAGAAACTTATTTCTGGTCACATAAGTTGCTCTTGTAGAATCAGGCTGGACCCCTAGGACTTTTCATTTGCTCCTCTTTCATTACACTATGCTACCTTCCAAAGAAAACATTTATTATGCACATATGATATGCTAGGCTCTATGTGCTATGCACTTTAAGTGGGTTACCTCATTTAATCACTACTACAACTCTGTGCATCAGCTATGAGAAGAGTAGCCAGGGAAGTTCAGGAGCCAGGCTGCCTCGATTCAAATCTAGTTCTGTCACTTAACTTACCTGATGTGCAACTTAACGGCAAATTATAAAAACCTCTCTCTGGTTTTAGTTTCTTCAACAATAAAGTGGGATAAAAACAGTAACTAGCTCAATGGGTTGTTCTAAGGATTAAAATAGGTTAAGACATGTGAAAAACTTAAAACCCAGCCTGGTATATAACAAGTGTTAGATAAATGCTAGCCATTATAGATGGAAATACTGAGTTAGAGAAATGAAGTAAAATATCTGAGGTTATTATGCTAATAAATAGCAGAGGCAGGATTTAAGCCCAAGTCCTCTGTCTCCAGAACCTTCATTATCAATCAGCAAGTTAAGGTCTTCAAATATTTCATCACTCACCCTGCCATAGCGTTCTCACTGGTAAAAGGAGTTTGGGTCATAAAATTGTGCAAGAGGGAAGAGAAGAATAAAAATAGTAATTTGAGGATCTCCTCAAATTAAGCAGTGGCCTGAGGTGCTTGTGAGGAAAAGAACAGGTGGGTCAGAAATCCCAACCTTTGAGAATGGGAGCACCTCGGTGCTCGGCCACCCATTTTCCTCTTCTTGGGTCTCCAGTCTCCTCTTGGCAAATAGAACTACCAATTTATATCCTGAGCTTAAATCCCTGCCCTGAGTGTCATGCTCAGATTTCCAACTGCCTTATTCTGTAAGTCTACTTGCATGCTAAGAGGTCTCAAAACGAGTAAGTCTCACGCAGAACTCTGGATTTGCTGCCTGCCCCCAACTTGCTCTTTTCTCCTGTCATCTCATCTCACTTAATGGCATCACTTATTTAAATCCAGGTGGCTGAGATCAAAAGGCCTAAAAATCACCTAGGATTCCTTCCTTTCTAGCACCCCTCAAATACAATTAGTCAGCAAGGCTTGATAGCGTGTGCATCTTCAAACCATTTTCTCACCATTCAAGATTTCTCAACAACCAATGACCACCTCTGATCTCACTGTACCTAAAATGCTCAAACAACTTTCTAGCTGGACTCTCTGCCTCTACTCTTGCCTCTATGGTTGTATTTTTTTTTTTAAACTATCAATCAGATCATATCACTGCTACGCTTACATCCCATTAAATAAACCTTCGGTCTTCAGGTATGTTAACAAGGCTTACATGGTCTAGAACTTGCTTACTTCTCATAATTCATCTCCTGACACTCCTCTGCACCCCATTCACTGATCTTTCTGTTCCTCAGACACTCCAAGCTATGTCCCTCTGCCTCAAACACCCTCCCTTTTCTCAAATCTTTGTTAGTTCTTGGCTGAAATATCATCTCCTCAGAGAGGCATTCTTAGACCATTTTCCCTAGAATAGCCTTCTAAATCCTGCTCCCTTTTATTTATCCTTAGCCCTCACTGTTGTCTGAATTTCCTTTCTTTTTTCATAGTAATGTGTATGCATTTTCCAACTAGAATATAAACTCCAGGGGATCCCTGGGTGGCTCATGGGGATCCCTGGGTGGCTCAGCAGTTTAGTGCCTGCCTTTGGCCCAGGGAGCGATCCTGGAGTCCTGGGATCGAGTCCCACGTCAGGCTCCTGACATGGAGCCTGCTTCTCCCTCCTCCTGTGTCTCTGCCTCTCTCTCTCTCCCTCTCTCTGTGTCTATCATAGATAGATAGATAAATAAATAAATAAATAAATAAATAAATAAATAAATAAATCTTTAAAAAAAAAAACTCCATGAGAGTCTTACTGAACAAAGGAAAAATGTCCATTTAGTAAAAAGGTTATCAAGAATTGATGGATACTTTGTTATTCCATTTAATATTCACTAAACCCCGGTGTGGCAGAGTTTATGAATGATCTAGCAGGTGAGGCAACTGAAGTTCAAGGTTAAAAGTCAAGGAAGAGCAACTTATCAATGGCCACATAACTAAACTTATAAGTGGCTGAGCTAATATGATAAAGCCAGGTCTCTTTAATTCTAAACCCAGGCATGCTACAAGTGTTCTGTGTTTGTTTACCTAGGATTTCTTTTAAAAAATATTTATAAAGAACCAGTTATAAAGAGCTTCTAGATATTCCCAAGACGATGGGACACTGAGTGAGTTAGGATCCAGCTGTTTAAACAAACTTTGACCTGAGGAAGCTCTGGACTTCGGCACAGATCAGCAGGTCTACAATTTAGTCATGGTTCATGCCCTCTGGTGGCGAGTGCCAGAACAGCACTCACACCAGGAACCACTTGGGTATGGGCTCCACTCTCTACCAGGCCATTGTCCCATCTAATAATTCCAAGCTTTGTGAAGTTATTAGACTTTATCCCTGTCAAAATGATGCTCAACTCATTCTCTTCTCCCACAGGAGCTTTACATAGATACATGTCTACAAATTCATGTACAGAAACATGCCACTCACTGTACGGCCCTGAACAACTTACTTCCCTTTCCTTGTTTCTGTATTTGTCAGATGACGACACTGAACTAAATAAAGCTATGCTTCCAAACCGAGGTTGAGTGGACTATCTCAATTTTACCCTACACATGAAAGAAAGGAGAAATGAAACTGACAGAGAGGTGCTGAACACACAGGGTGTCTTCCCTGAGGAAGAAGTGAAGATCCAGCCGGACTATCAGGGAAGACTGGATTCCTTTTAGCTCTGATACGATTCCATCCCTATATTGCTGGGAGTGTAACTCCCAAATATACTCTCAAACACAAGTTAACTCAGATTAATTTAATTTAATTGGTTGTGACTAATCTTGAGATAGGTATATACATGGGTCTGGCAGGGTCCTTGCTGTAGAGAAGAGGGAGTTTAGTGAATATTTTTTAAATTGTCTTTGTAAAATAAGCATTTAAGACAACATGGTTAAATAAACTTCCAAAGTTTTGGGCTATTTCTACCCCCACAGGTTTTGTAAAGAGTTCAAATTCTGTGATCACAAAAAAAGATGTGTATCTTTTTAAAACCCCTTTTCTATTGACAGGCCCTGGAGGTTACTTAGCAAATGAAAAGACTGGTCAGGGACAGAAATATACAAAGAGTTCCTTTCAAGTCAAGGTACCACATATACCCCAGAGCATGTGACAGCTTACTGACTAGGCCCTTGGTACTGGGATTCTGACACATTTCACTGGGGGCGGGGGAGGGAAGCCTCACCAGAAGCTAGCCTCTGTTATAGACCAGGGACTCTCAAATGTGGACACTGGAATCCCCTGGGGGAGCATTAAAGAATACACTGGTTCCACCCAGAATCAGAAATTCTGATTTAACTGATCTGAGGTAATGCCTAGGCACTGAAAGTTTTACGAGCTCTCTGGGTGATTCTAACTGGCAGCCAAGTTTGAGAACCAGTGATCCAAACAGTCTTGTTTAGAAGAAATAATCACAGTCTTGAGTAGCAGAATAGGTCAATAAAACAAAGGAGTGTGAGGAAAAGGTTGGCAGCATTGAGCTAATAATGTCACCTGAGGGTCATTCTACCTTTCCACCTTTTCCCCTGGAGGACTCCGTAAGGGAGTATGAATCTTCCTTTTGTGAACAGAACACACATACATACACATAAATCATACAAGATTTTACAAGAGAAGAAAGCTCTTCTAGAGCAATGTTTCCCAAATATAGACCAATTTTGTTAAGAGTCTGGGGAGAGTCATTTTACCATGCAGAATCCCAAGCCCCATTACCTAGAGATTCTGATTCAGCAACTCTGGGGAGAGGTCCAGAGGAGGCCTGGGGAACATGAACACACACACATATATATGTATAATTACATACATAATTTATTTAAACTTTTTATTTTGAAAAATATTAAACCTAGAGAAAAGTAGCAAAAACAGTACATGAACTATGTACTCTTCACCTAGATTCAACAACTAATAACATTTCACCATATTTGTTTTCCATCTATCTACATACTTTGTCCTCTGAACTATGAGAAAGTCAGAGACATAGTGACACTTCACCTCTAAATACACCAGTACATTTGTCCTCAGAACAAGGACATTCTCCTTTAAAACTGTAATATTGTCATACCCAAGAAATTTCATTAAAAATATCCTCAATTCTCTCCAAAATGTCCTTTATGGCTGTTTAATTTTTTTAAATACAAGAATTGATCAAAAATTACATTTTGCATTTGGCTGTCATGTTCCTTTAGTCTCCTTTAATCTACAGCAGTCCTGTTGGCTTTTGTTTTTCATGAAACTGATATTTTTGAAGACCGTGGGCTAGCTGTTTAGCAGAGTATCCCACAACTCAGATTTTTTTCTGATTGTTTCCTTATGTTTACATTCATACTAAACAGTTCTGACAAAAACACACGTGATATTGAATACTTCCCACTTCATTTCTTTAAGAAGCACATAATGTCAGTTTGTCTAATTATTGATGATACTAAATTTGATCACTTGTTAAGGAGTGACTGACAGATTTCTTCATTATAACTTCTCTTCGTAATTAATAGGTAATCAGTGGTAGAAAAACATTGAGACTATGTGAATATCCTATTCTCTGGTAAGCTTTTCTTACTCAATGCTTTTAGCATTCATTGATTATCCTCACCTGAATCAATTAAAATGGTGGTTGCAAAATGGTAATTTTCTATCATTCTTTCTATATTTATTAGCTGGCATTCTGTAATTAGACCTTTTCCTGAAACTCTAAAATTTTTTGTGTCTACACTAGGGACCCATGGATGTCAATACCACTGTTCTTTTGTTTTCATTATTCTTTCTGATATTCATATTGTTCCAATTTTGGCTGGTCAGAGCTCCTTCAAGCTGGCTCCTGTGTCTTTCTGCTATGTCCTCATTATTCTTTGAGACTTCTTTTCTTTCTGGCATAATAGAATGTTCCAAATTCATCTTACATTTTCTCTTCTGCTCAGCCTTGGAATAAGTCATTCCTCCAAGGAGCCATGATTCCATCTAGTGAAGAATGGGATTTAGAAACCACATTGCTACTAAGGTGTCATTACTTTTAGACCTTTTCAATGAACATAAGTTATAAAATTATAATACAACTATATATAAAATTATATACATTTTTTAAGTTTAGGAGTTCATATAGATACCTCCAATTTCAAATTCTATACTACAGGGTTCTTCACCTTCCACATCTCTCATTTGTATCTTATTTACTCATTTGCTCTATCTTCAATGCATGCAAAATCACTTCAGATTATTAAGGATAACCCACTAACATTAAGAAAACATCAGAATTTATCTGAAGTTTCCATTTTTTCTTTGAAATATGTCCCCTCAAGGGTATACTGTGAAGGTTTTCTTTTCAAGGTACTGGAATTAATTTTTTCTTCAATGTTGTTATGATATCCATTTGATACACAGTTCAGTTTGTTTCTGTTTGTAATCAATTTTAGGTTATGATTTTTCTTGTTTCTGGTTTAATTTTGTTTTTTGAGTAAAATATTTATATAACACAAAAGTCAAGAGACTATAAAAGAGTATTCTTAGAAAAGTCTCACTCTCATTGCTCTACTTTCGACCCTATTCCCAGACACTCCCAATAGGTGATCTTTTCTTTATTTTCTGACTTAACATTCCTATGTTTCTTCTTATAAAAGTATGTATGCAAAATATATAATTTCATGTATAAGATGTACATGTGTGTATATATATTTCCCTTTCTCAAGAGTGGCATCAAGGACATTCACATTGTTGTACAACTATCACCACCATCCATCTCCAGAAATTTTTCATCTTCCCCAAGTGAACTCCGTACCCATTACAGAATAATTTGCCATTCCTCCTACACTACCAGCTCCTGGCAACCAGCATTCTATTTTCTCTATGAATTTGCCTTAATTAGGTATCTTGTATAAGTGGGATCATACAATGTTTGTCCTTTTGTGACTGGCTTATTTCACTTAGCATAATGTCTTCAAAACTCATCTACATTGTAGCATGGGTCAGAATCTCTTTCCTTTTTAAGCTTCAATAATATTCCATTGTATGCATATGACACATTTTGTTTAACCATTCTTCCACTGATAGACACTTGAGTTGCTTTGATATTTTGGCTATTGTGAATAATGCTTCTAAATATAGGTGTACAAATATCTGCTTGAGTCCCTACTTTTAATTGTCTATATACCTAGAAGTGGAAACACTGAATTACATGGTAATTCTGTATTTCATTTTTTGAAGAAATGCCATATTGCTTTCCATAGTGGCTGCACTATTTTATATTCCCATCAATAGTGCACAAAGATTCCAATTTCTCTATATCTTCACCAATACTTCTTATTTTCTATTTATTTGATAATAGCCATCTCAATGGGTATGAAAGAGTATCAGTGTAGTTTTGATTTGTATTTTCCTAATGATTAGTGATGCTGAGATCTCTTCATGTGCTTATTGATCATTTGTATATCTTTAGAGAAATGTCTATTCAAGTCCTTTGCTCATTTTTATATCAGGTTGTTTGCTTTTGTTGTTGAGTTGAAGGATGGTCTTTTTGGTTTTGTTTTTTAATATTCTGGATATTAACCTCTTATCTGATACATGATTTGCAAATATTTTCTCTTACTCTGTGAGTTCCTTTTTCACTTTGTTGATATTGTCCACTGATGAAAAAGATTTTAATTTTATGTAGTCCAATTTAACTATTTTTTTTCTTTTTGTTGCCTGTGCTTTTGGTGTCATTTCCAAGGAATTACTGCCAATTCCTATATCATGAAGCTTTTCCCCTGTATTTTCTCCTACGAGTTTTATAGTTTGAGCTCCTACATTTAGGACTATCATCCACTTGGAATTAATTTTATATATATGGTCCAGCTTCATTTTTTTGTTATGTATATCTCCAGTTGGCTCTGCACCAGTTACTGAAAATCCACTGAACTGTCGTGGTACCGTTGTTGAAAATCAACTGAACATAAATGTATGAGTTTAATTCTGGACACTCAAACTTAATCCACTGATCTGTAAGTCTATCTTTATAACAGTCCCACATATCTTGGGCACTGCTGCTTTGTAAGAAGTTGTGAAAACAGGAAATATGAATCCTAGGTAGTATGCTAATTTCTGTTAAAGGTCAGATGACTTTCTTGCTTAGCTATCTTAATGTGGTGAATTTCACTAATGATTTCTCTAAAGTTAAACCTTCTTTCATTCCCAGAAAAAAACCACTATTTTGATTTGATAAATTATTGTTTTTTAAATATGATGAATTCTAATTCCTAATATTTAAGACTTTTATAAAGATATTCATACAAGGAATTGTACATATACGTGTGTGTGTGTGTGTGTGTGTGTAATTTAAATTAGGCTTGGGTATCAAAATTCTACCTGCCTCATAAAAAGAATCTGGATGTTTTCCTACTTCTCTATTACCTAGAACGGCACTGTCCAGTAGAGTAGCCACCAGTCACATAGGCTTTTTAACTTTAAATTGCAATTCAACAAAATTAAAAATCCAGGTGCTTCTTTAAAAAAAAAAAAATCGGTCCTTAGTTGCAGTAGCTTTGGAAAAATTTTCTTGTAAGTATTAGTTGTTTCATTGTTTAGTTCGTCTTCTTCAGAGGCTCTAATTATACATGCATATATACATTCACATATATGCACTGAATCTTTGTTGACTATGTTCTATATCTAACAGCTCCTTTCTGATACTTTTAAACCTTTCCTAATATTTATATTTATTCTCTTGGTTGTTTTTATTTCTCTTCTCAATGTCCCTTACTATATTTTCAGTTATACCTACTGTCCATTGGGCATCCTAGAATTGAGTCTGCAATTGAGATTATTTTGTCTTTAATTTTTTTCTTGAGCTTGGACAATTCTATTTTCACATCTTCCTGTATATTGTACATTTCTAGTCTGACTTTTAGAATTTATGATTCATGGTGCTTTTTTTCATACCTGTCAATACTTATTTAATTCAAATTGGGTTGTTGTGCAAGAGTTTTGTTCTGGTTAGTCATTGATTTTGGCAGAATTTTCAGTAGTAAAAATGGTTTTATCCTCATCTTTGGTTTTTCATCATATAGAACCTTTTAACAGATGTTGACTGCTATTTCTTAATAATTTGTAATGTCTTATATTTTCCTGGACCAGCAAAAACAGGAGGTTCTATTTTGGCAGGGATCTCGGGTTATGAATTTTCTGTTGACATAATGAAATGCAGTTTCTTTAGTAGATGAGCCTGTTGGGATAGGACAGGAAGACTGGTGTGCCTTTTGACTTTATGATTCTCTTCTGTTTCTGTATAATTCTGAATTACAACCCCTGCTTCCTTTTTCTCCTTTAACATAGATCTACCCTTCCCCAAAGACAGTTATCTTCTCAAGAGTGCTCTCCCTAGTCTCTCACACTTTCAATTTACTCTCTTCCTTTGGATTCCTCAGTAGCCAATGCTCTAATCAAGTAGGTCTTAGCTCTGTTCTCAGTATTTCCCACTCTAAATTGGACTATCTTTTCCTGGAGGTGATTTTGATTGTGTTAGGCCCCCATTGCCCTAAACATAAAACTATTATTCTGGTATGAGTTAGGAACTAGCTCTAATGGTTTCAGACCTTTATATCTGAACAAGTAGACAACATGTAATTGAAATCTGTGGTATTTTTGACTCCCAGTAATATTTAAACATGAATTATGGGTGGGTTGGTTTGGTTTCCTTTTTGATCTGTTTATTTCTAGAGAATTTATCAAAAGATTGTGATTTAAATCATCACCATTATCCTCGGGAGCTTATTAGTTGATCCTTGAATGATGTGGGGGTTAGGGATACTGACCCTCCCTGAAACCCATGCACTAAAAAATCATGTATAACATCTGACTCCCCTAAAACGTAACGACTAAGCTTTAGTAGTTAAAACCTTAATGATAAAAAAACTTAATGATAATGTAAAGATATACTTATCGAAATAAATCTATGTATAAAATGGAACTGTGCAATTCAAACCTATGTTGTTCAAGGGTTAACTGTATTTTTAATAGCCTATCAAGATGTTTCTAAATAGCAATTCATAGAGCAGATTGAGCATTATACAGTGCTATGCAGGAATGAGAAATATTTCCATAGTACTAAGAAGTCATCTTTAAGATATTTCATTAAATAGAAGAAAACAAGGTTAAGACAGTATGTATAGTATGCTGTCATTTGTATTTAAGTGGGAAATATATATGTATATATGTACACACACAGACACACACACAAATATATTTGTATTTTAATAAATGGAGTACAAACTATAAAATTAAAAGAAAGTGGCTGCCTATGGTAGGAGAAAGGAATAAGGTGAAGGGGATTTCTCTGAACATACTTTGTTTTATGGATTTGACTTTAAGAATGATGTGTATAAAAAATGATGTATTCCACATATATATTTATAAAGGAACATTTCTTAAAAGCAATCTCTAATAATTTTTTAAAAATACAAGCAGGGATCCCTGGGTGGCTCAGCGATTTAGTGCCCACCTTCGGCCCAGGGCGTGATCCTGGAGTCCCGGGATCGAGTCCTGCGTTGGGCTCCCTGCACGGAGCCTGCTTCTCTCTCTGCCTGTGTCTCTGCCCCTCTGTCTCTCATGAATAAATAAATAAAATATTTAAAATAAATGAATAAATAAAAAATACAGGGGCTCTTGGGTGGCTCAGTTAGTTGAGTTTTACTCCTGATTTTGGCTCAGATTGTGATCTTAGGGTCGTGGGATTGAGCTTCACATTGGGCTCTATGCTCAGCAGGGAGTCTGCTTGAGGTTTCTCTCCCTCTGTCCCTTCCCCCACTCACATGCTCTCTCTCTCTAAAATAAATAAATAAATCTTAAAACATGCAATAAACGAACCTAAGTTTATATCAAGTTGGTGGCACTGCCACCCAGAGAGAAACCAATCCAAACAACCTTATAATGTATTATTGACTATACTTCACCTGAGGGTAAGAAAAAAGAAATGCAAGTAACTCAAATACTGTCAGTAATGATTACAGTGGTAAATGTTTGTATTATTATTCTGAGACTCTTGTATGTGTACTGTAGGATAAAACAAATGGGTTATTTTGTTAATGACATGGAAAACTAGGGTTTTGTTGTGATATAGAGGAGAGACAGACTTAAGACAGTAAAGACAAAGTAAATAAAAACACCATTTGTCCTGAATTTTGGCAGGAAGTATCAATTATGAACTAATGATTTTATCTTTACTACTACTAATAAGGCAGTTCCTATCTATGACAAAAAGATGTAGAAAGAACGAATTAACCCAGTAGAGGTGAGCACTCTAGCGTTCAGATTATAGTCTCTAAATATCATTTCCCACTAAAAGGAACCCAGGCACTTAAAAGATAACTGACTCCATATTGGGGGTAGATAATATAGAAGATGAGCCTGGAACATTTTGAAATTTTAAAAATCCAAGAGAGCTATCAAGCAATAAAGAGTCAGGAGACCATTTGATGAGGCTCCTATACAGCCAATGATGGGACAAATCAAGAATCAATAAGAATAATTAGTGTAATGTAATAAAACATCAAATATGTATTAATTCTTGGATTTATGATACTAAACAGTAACAAAAAAACTGTCCTAAATATTTTTGAAGGATGGTATTAAGCCAATTCATTATTTTGAAAATTGGTAAATAAAGAAAAGAATCAAGCATTTAAGCTTTCTTCCATGAATGATATCCTCATAATATCCAAATAAATGATGTAAGTTTAATAGACATATTCCATTTAATTTATGTGGATGGGATTATAAGACTAAAATTCCCCATTTTGCAACCATAATGAATTGATTGATCTAAATCAGGGGTCAGCAAATTATAGCCAGAAGGCTGGTAATCTGTTTTTGTAAATACAAGATTTTGTTGGAATACAGCCTTGCTCATTTGTTTATGTATTGTCTATAGCTACAATGACAAAGCTGACTAGTTGCCAACAGAGAAATGTATGGCCAATAGGCCTGAAAGTTTTGCTGTCTAATCCTCTAAGAAAATGTGTCAACCCTTGATCTAGACCACAAGTAGTAATGGCTGCTACATTATAAAATGAAAGATAACAAGACCATATATGTTTCTTATTAGAAATAAACACCACCACCACCTATGAAATATTCTTATGAAAAAATTAAACCTGAACCTGATCCATCCTCTAGATCTAGCTGCCAATTTCTAGGAAAGAGAGAACAGAGAAACATGTCAAATGATACCACAGAGATATAATCAGCAAAATCTAATTGTGAGGGATATGAAAGACAAATTATTTAGGTTCTTTAACATGTAAATTGTGAGAAAAAAATAAGAGAGAAGGAGAACTCATGGATTAAAAGAGACTTAAAGGACATATCAACCAACTACAATATGTGGATCTTATTTGGATCCTGATTCAAAGAAACTTAAGAGAGAGAGAGAAAGAAGGAGAGACAGACAGACAGACAACAGGGAAAATTTAAACACTGAGTAAATATTTGTGGTTATTAAGAAATTATCATTAGTTTATTTACATATGATAATGTCATTATGATTACATTTTAAAAATATTATCTATGAGACAGAGTTACTAAATATTTAATGACAGAATGATATGATGTTTGGGCAATTGGGCAGGAGGGGGCAGGGAGTATGTGCAGGTACAAATAAAATAAGATTGATTATGTACTGATAATTATCAAGGATAAAGAATACATGGGCATTCACTGCGCTACTCTACTTTTATGTTTGGAATTTTTATATTACAAATACATTTTTTTTAATGGGGGATAATATTCAGTAACTACCTGTGGTCTCCTGCAAATGACAGCTGTCTCCTAATGCTCAATTTACTACAACCTTCTGAGGGGAACATAGCCCATAGCTCATCACCCATCTCTCTCTCTCTCTCTCTTCTCTGTTGAGACTCACTCCAACAGTGATTGATAGTAATTGATAAGATGGTCTAAATCACTTCGATATACTGAGGAGAAAAAAAGGTAAAATCTAGTGGGGTTATTAGTTTAAGTAAAATAATACAAAATTAATTCAAAGTGAGAATATGACAAGGACCAAGTGAGAATTTAGGGGAAAGGAAAGAAGGAACCCCAATAACAGTCATCATTTTACTGGGAAATTTTCTCTCACCTCTTGTAATCACTGTAGGATTTGGCAAAAGCTCTGTGGTTTTCTGAGGCAGGTTAAATGGTAAGACCTCCTTCCATTCTGTCTCTGAGGGTAAATAGGAACTGACAAAGAAGGATGGAAGGTGTGGTTTCTAGTTGGAAAAAGGAGAGCTTAAGCGAAGTTTGGATATCATAAGCTAATGTAGAGAAGAATATGTCCAGATTTTACAACTCATTTCATTTTGGGTGGGCCTTTTCTTTTGGCCATATGAGAAAGAAGGAATAGGCGGGGGATCCTAGGCTTTCCCATAATAGGATGTACAATTTTGGAAGATAACTAATTGGCTAAGGAGAGCTTGGGTCTAGTTACTCACCCAGAGGGGGCTGCAGCATACCCCCATTCTTCTCACAGTTCCCAATAGGCTGGATTTCAGCTGAGTCAACCAGCCGCCAGAAGTCATTCTTGTTGTCGCTACCATCAAGGCGAAGGCGGAGGCGGGCACCTGTCAGTCCAACTACTGTGGCAATACATGTGGATGTGGTGTTCCTGGGGTCCTGTGCTTCCAATTTCATGCTGATCTTGAACTCGTTGCTTGGAGGTGTGTAGGACTGAGAAAAACAAGCCATGGGGATTAGGAAGACTAAGAGTAAATGGCATTTTCAGTAAGGATGTTACGAGATGGAACCTGACAATTTATGTTTTGGACTGAAATTGGTTAGAGCTGGCCTGAGTCAACTGCCTTGAACTATTCCCTAATCCTTAGGAAGGGTTTCATGTAAAAGAGAGACTAGAAGGTAAGATGAAGGGGAAAAAAATTACTTTCCAAAGAAGCATCAAATACTGACTCTCACTAGTAAGAAAAGCACAGCAGTGTCTCAAATGGTCCTGATTTAAATGCTTTCTCATCCTATCTTCTCCAGCATCTTAACTCTCCAGGTAGTCATAAAATTTTCTTCTCAGAAATCATCCTATTAAAATCTCATATCCTTAGTGTCTCTTAATGGAGCATTTCAGTGTGTTGGTTTGTATACTCACCACACAGATTATTGGGGGTTAATATTTTTCTTCTTTTGACACTAACTTATAAATCAATTCATATTTTAAAACAATTTTAATTATAATTGACATACCATAAACTATACACTTTGTTAAATCTGGACATATGTATACACCCATGACAGCATATACATCACATACACCCTTGAAGCCATTACCACAATCAAGATAATGAAAATGGACACACTCCCAAGGTTTCTCATGTCCCTTTATAATCCCTGTCTAGCCCTACCCAGACTCCTGTCACTTTCTATCACTGTAGATTGACTGGTTTGCATTTTATAGTCTTAAGAGGAATCATAGAGAATATATTCTTTCTGTGTGTGTCTAGCTTCTTTCACTCAACATAATTATTCTGATATCCATATTGCTGAATATATCAACAATTCATTTTGTGTTTTAAAAGACTTTATTTTTTAGAGGAGTTTTAGGTTCAGAAGAAAACTGACAGAAAGGTGAAGAGATCTCCCATACACACCCTGGCCCTACACATGCATAGTCTCCCCTGTTATCATCCCCCGCCACAGCAGTACATTTGTTACAATGATAATTACCCAAAGTCCCTAGTTTATGTTAGGGTTCTCTCTTGGTGTTGTACATTCTGTAGGTTTGGTCAAATGTATAATGACATTTATTTGTGATTATAGGATCATACAAAATAGTTTAAATGCCTAAAAAAATCCTCTGTGCTCTGCCTATTTATCCCTCACCCACTCAACCACTGGCAAACACTGATCTTTTTAGGGTCTCAATAGTTTTGTCTTTTCCAGAACGTCACATAGGTGGAATTGTACAGCATGCAACTTTTTCAGACTGGCTTCTTTCCCTTAGTAATAGGCAGTTAAGTTTTCTCCATGTCTGTTCATGGATCAATAGCTTATTTCTTTTTAGGGCTGAAGTACATCCCATTGTTTGGCTATACCAGTTTCTTCATTCACCTACTGAAGGGCATCTTCATAGCTTCCAAGTTTTGGCAGTTATGAATAAAAGTGCAATAAACATCTATGCACAGGTTTTTGTGCAGATAAAAATTTTAAAATCCTTTGGGTAAATACCAAGGAATGTGATTGCTAGATTGTATTTAGTAAGAGTATGTTCAGTTTTGTAAGGAATCACTAAACTATCTTACAAAAACGGTTGTGTAATTTTGCACTCCCACCAACAATGAATAAGAGTTCCTTTTGCCCCACATCCTCACCAGCTTTCAGTGATGTTAGTGTTCTGGATTTGGGCCATTCTAATAGGTGTGTAGTGGTATCTCACTACTGTTAATTTGTGTTTGTTTCTCTGAGGATACATGATGTGGAACATCTTTCACATGCTCTTTTGTCATCTGCCTGTCTTCTTTGGTGAGGTATCTATTAAGATCTTTGGCCCATTTTTTAATCAAGTTGTTTTCTTTTTTTGAGACTTTAAGCATTCTTTGTATATTCTGGATAACATTCCTTTATGAGATATGCCTTTTGCAAATATTTTCTACGAGTCTATGGCTCAACTTCTTATTCTCCTGACACTGTCATTCTTAGAGCAGAAGGTTTTAATTCTAATGAAATCCAGCTTATCAATTATTTCTTTCATGGATAGTGCCTTTCTAAAAAGTCATTACCTCACCCAGAGTCATCTTGTTCTTCTCCTATGTTATCTTCTAGGAGTTTTATAGTTTTGAGTTAGACATTTAGTCTCTGGCCTGCTTTGAGTTAATTTTTGTGAAGGGTGTAAGGCTTCTATCTAGATTCCTTTTTTTTTTTTTGCATGTGGCTGTCCAGTTGTTTAAGCACTATTCATTGAAAAAACTATCATAGCTCCAATGTATCGGTTTTGCTTCTTTATCAAAGATCAGTTGTCTTTACTTATATGGAACTATTTCTTGACTCTCTATTCTGTTCCACTGATACATCTGGCTCTTCTTTTGCAAATACCGCACTGTCTTGACTCCTGTTTATTTACAACGAGCCTTTAAGTTGGATAATGTCAGTATTCCAACCTGTTTTCCTTCAATATTATGTTGGTTATTCCAGATATTTTCTCTCTCCACATAAACTTTAGAATCAATTTTCCACAAAATAACTTGCTGTAATTTTGATTAGGCTTGCATCGAATCTATAGGTCACATTGGGAAGAACTGACATCTTGACAATATGGAGTCTTTTTTTTTTTTAAGGTTTTATTTACTTTATTTATGAGAAATAGAGAGAGCGAGCAAGCAAGTGGGAGGAAGTGCAGAGGGAGAGAGAATCTCAAGCAGATGCCACACGAAGCCTGATGTGAGGCTCAATCACTACACCCTGAGATTATGACTTGAGCCAAAATCAAGAGTTGGCCGCTTAACTGACTGAGCTACCCCAGAACCCCAAGTCTTCCTATTCTTGAACATGGACTATCTGTTTTTAGCTCTTTGATTTCAACACCAGAATTTTATAGTTTTCCTCATATAAATCTTGCATATATCCTGTTAGATATATACCTAAATATTTCATTTTTGGAGGTGCTAAATGGAATTGTGTTTTTAATTGCAAATTCCACTTGTTCATTACAGTATAAAGCAAAATGACTGACTTATATATTAACCTTGTATCTTGCAAACTTGCTAGAACTGCTTATTAGTTCTAGGAGGGTTTAATTATGTCATCTGCAAAAGAGTTTTAATTTTTCCTTGCCAAGCTGTATATTTTTTATTTCCTTTTCTTGTGTTTTTGCAGTATCTAAAACTACCACTATGATACTGAAAAGGAGAGGTGAGAGGAGACGTCCTTGTCTTGCTCCTGATCTTAGTGGGAAAGCTTCTAGTTTCTCACCATCAAGTGTAATGTTGGCTATAGGATTTTTGTAAATACTATCACTCCACAAACTATTCTGATTTCATTCATATTGTTGAAGGCATCAATAATTTACTTCTTTTTATTGCTGAGTAGTACATCATGTTGATAAGCATTTGGTGTGTTTCCAGTTTTTGATTATTACAAATCTTCTATGAACACCCATGTGTAAATCTCTTTATGGAAATATATTTTCTTTTCTCTTGGGTAACTATCTAAAAGTGAAACGGGTGGATCATATGGTATGTATTTGTTTAACTCACATACCAGAAAATTAACCTTTTTACAGTGTATAACTTGGTGGTTGTTAGTATATTCAGAGTTGTGCAAACATCACTTCATCTAAATTTAGAACATTTTCATCATCCCTCCAAAGAATTCCTATACCTATTACCATACTCTCCCCATTCTGCCCTTACCCCAGTCCCTAGAAACCATTAATCGTCTGTTTCTATGGATTTGCCTATTCTGAAGATTTAATATTGTATGTGAGTGGTTCCTTTCTTTACTTAGAATAATGTTTTCAGGGTTAATCTATGTTGTAGCATTTATCAGTACTTCATTTTTATTGATGACTAATATTCCATTGTATGGACATACTACATTTTGCTTAACCATTTATCAGTTGATAGATATTTGTTTCCTCTTTTTGGCTATTATGTATAATGTACGTAACATGTACAATATTATATAACATACAATATATGTATAATGATGCCATTTGTGTGTGCTTCATGTGGTCATATGTTTCCCCTTCACTTGTGTATAACTAACAGTGAGAATCCTGGGTCATGTGCTAATTCTATGTTTAAAATTTTGAGGAACTTCTAAACTTTTCTAAAGAGGCTATTGCATTTTACAATCTAACCAGTAATATGAAGGTTCCAATTTCTTCATAGCCTTTTTATTTTTTAAAAATATTTTATTTATTTATTCGTGAGACACAGAGAGAGGCAGAGACATAGGTAGAGGAGCAGCAGGCTCCCCGTGGAGGGACTCTGGGATCACATCCTGAGCCAAGGCAGACTTTCAACCACTAAGCCACCTAGGCATCCCTATTGTCTGCCTTTTTAATTTCAACTACCCTAGTAGACGTGAAGTGGTATCTCACTGCAGTTTTGATTTGTATTTCCCTACAGATTAACGATGTTAAACATCTGTTATGTGCTTATTGGTCACTTGTGTATATTTGGAGAAATATCTATTCAAATTCTTTGCCCATTTAAAAATTAGGTTGTCTTGGGATCCCTGGGTGGCGCAGCGGTTTGGTGCCTGCCTTTGGCCCAGGGCGTGATCCTGGAGACCCGGGATCGAGTCCCACGTTGGGCTCCCGGTGCATGGAGCCTGCTTCTCCATCTGCCTATGTCTCTGCCTCACTCTCTCTCCCTCTCTGTGACTATCATAAATAAATAAAAATTTAAAAAAAAATAAATAAAAATTAGGTTGTCTTAACTACTGAGTTTTAAGAGTTTTTCATATGTTCAAGATACAATCCTTAACAGATATGATTTGCAAATATTTTCCCATTCTGTGGGTCATCTTTTCACTTTCTTGATAGTGTCCCTGGAAGCACAAAAGCTTTTAATTTTTATGAAGTATAAACTATCTTTTGTTGTGTTTTTGGTGCCATATCTAAAAAACCACTGCCTAATCCAAGGTCATGAAGATTTACTCCTACGTTTTCTTCTGAGGGTTCTACAGTTTTAGCTCTTACATTTAGGGCTATCATCTACTTCGAGTTAATTTTTGTATATCATGTGGAGGTAGGGTGCAACTACATTCTTTTGTATGTGCATATCCAGTGGTCCCTGCACCAATTGTTGAAAATACCACTGAACTGTCTTGGCATACTCATCCAAAATCAATTGAACATAAATGCATGAGTTTATTTCTGGACTCTTGAGTCTAATTCATTGATTTATAAGTTTATCTTTATGCTAGTACCACAATGTCTTGAGTATTGCAGCTTCATAGTAAGTTCTGAAATCAGGAAATGTGATTTTGTTCTCCATTTCCAACATTGTTTTGGCTATTTTGGTTCCATTGTGTTTCTTTAAGAATTTTTGGATAACCTCAATTTCTAGAAAGTAGCTACCTGGGATTTTGGTAGGAATTACACCAAATTGATTGATTATTTTGGAGAGCATTGCTGTCAACTGTCTGATTTGCCAATATTTTCCAAGACTATGGCTTATATTTCCCTCTTTTACCAGTGTCTTTTGAAGGGCAGAAGTACTTAATTTTGACAAAGTCAAAGTCAATTTTTTTACTGAATCATGCTTTAGGTAAGGTGCTTTGCATATCTGTCAGCTTATTCATACACACACACACACACACACACACACACGTAATATATTTGGAAGTTTTCCAAATAACTTTTTCATATTAATTTTTATTTAATTTCAATGTAACCGGAGAATACACTTTATATTACATATATGTATGTATATACCTATTGCAAATGCTGCTATTGTAAATGAGAGTTTCTTTTCTATTATGTCTTCTATTGAGTTACTTTTAACTATAGTACTGAGGTATAAACAGTTTTTCAAGTTAAAGATGTATTATTCAATTCCTAATTTTGTGGATTTTTTTTTGGCTCAGTAGTTTGAAGTTTTTTGCAAACTACATTTTAAAGCAATTAAATAATTGTATGTTTTCACCAGTACTTTATGAAAGTTCCATTTACTCCACATCCTTGCCACTATTGGGTATGGTCAGTCCTTTTTATCAGAGGCATTTAAATAAATGTATAGAGATATCTCATTATAATTTTTTAAAAGATTTTCATTTATTTATTCATCAGAGACACATAGAGAGGGGCAGAGACACAGGTAGAGGGAGAAGCAGGCTCCCTTCAGTGAGCCTGATGTGGGACTCTATCTCACAACCCTGGGATCACAACCTGAGCCAAAGGCAGACACTCAACCACTGAGCCACCCAGGTGTGCCTCTCATCATGATTTTACTTTGTAGTTCCCTAATGAAAAAATGTTAACCATCAATTTACGCACTTATTTGCCACCCACATATTTTCCTTGGTAGTTGCTCTAATCTTTCGATCAGAATCCCTTTCTTTCTTTCTTCCCTTCCAACCTCCCTTCCTTTCCTTTTTCTTTCTTTCTTTTATTTTTTTGCCTGGTCACATTCTCAGTACAATATTGAATGAAGTGGCAAGAGCAGACATCCTTGTCTTGTTCATGACATTAAGGGAAAAGCATTTAAATTTTTACCATTAAATATGATATCTTTAAGTTTTACATAGATGCCTTTTAGGGTGTAGTATTTAGGAAATTCTCTTCTATTTCTTATTTGTTGAAAGTTTTTATTAGTAATAGACAGTGGACTTTTTACATCTATTGAGAGGACCAGACTTTTTCTTCATTAGTGTGTTCACATGGTGAAACACTGATTGACTTTCGGTTTTTTTTGTCTGTTTTTTGCTTTTAAAGATTTAATTTATTCATGAGAGACACAGAGAAAGAGAGCCAAAGGCACAGGCAGAGAGAGAAGCAGGCTCCATGTAGGGAGCACAATGTAGGACTCAATCCCAGGACTCCAGGATCATGCCCTGGGCTGAAGGCAGACTCTCAACCATTGAGCCACCCAGACGTCCCACCAATTGACTTTTGAATGTTTAATCAACCTAGCATTCTTGGAATTAAGCTCCACCTGGTCATGGTTAAATTATTACATATCGTTAGAATTAATTTCCTAGAATTTTCTTTAGAATTTTTACATGTATTTTCATATGGGATGTTGCTTTGTAGTTTTCTTTCCGTATCTTTACCTGATTCTGGTATCCGCATAATACCCGCCTCGTAGAATGAGCTGGAATGATGTGTTCCCTTTTCTTAAACTTTTTGGAAGAGTCTGTGTAGAATATGTATTACCTTTTCCTTAAATGTTTGGAACAATTCACCCGTGAAGTCATCTAGGCCTGAAATTTTCTTTGTGGGAAATTTCTTAACTACGAATTCAACTTCTGTAACAGAAATAGTGCTATTCAGTGAACTTTGGTAATTTGTGTTATTCATGAAAATTATCCATTTCAACTAAGTTGTCAAATTTAAAGGTATAAATTTGTTCATAATAATCCTTTATTATCCTTTTAATATTCATAGAATCAATAGTGATGTTACCACTTCCAGTTCTGACATTAGTAATCTGTGTTTTATTACTGATTAATCTAGTTAGAGGTTTATAATTTCTATTGATCTTTGCAAACAATCAGCTTTTGACTTCAATGATTTTCTCTATTATTTTTGTTTCTTCTATCATTGGTTTATGCTCTGATCTTTATTATATCCTTTCCTATGCTTACTTTGCAGTTAACTTGATTTATTTCTCCCCTTCATTATTTAAAATGAAAGCTGAGGTCAGAAAACGAAACTCTTCTTTTTCATATCAGTGTTCGGCACTATAAGGACTGCTTTAGTAGCAATCCACAATTTTGAAATGCTCATTTCCATTTAGTTGAAAATATTTTCTTTCTTTTTTTTCTTAAAGATTTTATTTATTTATTCATGAGAGACACAGAGAGAGAGAGAGGCAGAGACATAGGCAGAGGGAGAAGCAGGCTCCATGCAGGGAGCCCAACGTGGGACTCAATCCCGAGTCTCCAGGATCACACCCTGGGCTGAAGGCAGCGCTAAACCGCTGAGCCACCTGGGCTGCCCTGAAAATATTTTCTAATGCCCATTTTTAATTTTTCCATACCCAAGGAGTATTTAGAAATGTGTTACTTAGTTTCCATATATTCGGAGGTTTTCCAGATAACTTTTTGCATTAATTTTTTTATTTAACTTCAATGTAACCTGAGAATATACTTTATATTACTTACATCCTTTTAAATTTATCAAAACTTACCTTATGGTCCAGAATATGGTCTAACTTGGTTAAACATTGTGTGCACTTGAAAAGAATGTACATTCTGTTGCTGGGGGTGCTCTCTACCTGTCCGTTAGGTCTGGCTGGTTGACAGTGTTGCTGATGCCTACTATTCATTTGTTGATTTCCTACTACTTGTTCTTTAATCATACAGGGGAGTATTAGAACTCTATCTATAAATAAATTTAGATGTATTAATTTCTTCTTATATTTCTATCATTTTTTGCATCATGTAAAAATGTCTGTCCCCTTTTCATGATGAAATCACCTTTTTTATCCCTGGCAGTATTCTCTACTCTGAAATATACTTTGATATTAATACAGTCATTTTAGTTTTATTGTGGCTAATCATTTTCCATCCTTTTACTTTTTAAGTTATTTATGTCCTTATATTTAAAGTATAATTTCTTGCAAGCAATATATAATTGGATCTTTTTTTAAAATTCAATGTGATAATCTCAACCTTTTAAATGGGCATTTAGACCAATTATAATTAATTTGATTACTGATATGGTTGGATTTAAGTCTACCAGCTGCTATTTATTTCCTACTATTTTAGTGATTGCTTTGCTGTTTATAGTTAACATGTTTAACTTATCAGTCTGTCTTCAAATAATATCATACTGTTTCAAGAATCTTAACAGTATGTTTAAGATTTCTCCTCTCTTGGGCATTTATGCTATACATTTTACTTATACATCTATTATCACCTCTACAATAACAATATGATTATTATTGTTTACACAATTATCTTTTGTAGAGATTCAAATAATAAGGAAAAATCTTACATATCTGCCGTTGTAATTACAATTATCAGAGACTTTTACTCCTTTTTATAGATCTGTAATTCCACCTGGTATTGTTTTTGGAAGATCTTTTTACTAAGTATAGAATTCGAGGTTGACAGTTTTTGCTTTTGGTACTTTCAACATGTTATTCAACTTTCTTCTTTGCATCATTTCCAACAAGAAAATATAATGTTCTCATCTTACTTACCCTGTATGTAGTGTCTTTTTTCTCTGGCTGCTTTTAAGATGTTCTCTATTGCTAACTTTTGAGCATTTATGACGTGTTTATGTAGTTTTCTTGTCTTTTATTTGGGGGAGGGGAATCTTAGAGCCTCTTCAATCTGTGGATTTACATTTTCCTCAATTTTGGAAATTTTTTAGCCATTAGATCTTCAGATACTTTTTCTGTCCCTCATCTCCTTTGCTTTAGGCACTCTAATTAGATGGTCTATGAAGTTATTCCATGGAAAGGGAAGTTATCCTTTGGCTCACTGATGTTCTTTTTCATCTTTTTAAGATTCTTCTCTGTGTTTCATTTTGGATAGCTTCTACTGCTATGTCTTCAAGTTTACTGATCTCTTCTTCTGCCATTAATCCCATCCAGAGTATTTTTCATTTTGCACATAGTAGTTCAATATGAGTCTTTTTATATCCATGTCTCTGCTTAGCTTTCAAACACATGGAATTAAAAGAAATGTTTTAATGTTTTTGCTTGCTATTCTAAGATCTATATAGGTTCTGAGTCTGTTTCAACTGTATGATTATTCTGCTTATGACTGATTATGTTTTCCTCTTTACATGCCTGGTGATCTTTGACTGGATGCCAGACATTTTGACTTTTTCCTTGTTGGTTACTGTTCATTTTTGCATTTTGTCTTGTGCTGTGCTCTTAGATGCATTTAAGTTACCTGAAAATAGTTTGATAATTTTGAGTCGTGTTTTTTTTTAAAAAGATTTTATTTATTTATTCATGAGAGACATACAGAGAGAGAGAGAGAGGCAAAGACACAGGCAGAGGGAGAAGCAGGCTCCATGCAGGGAGCCTGATGTGGGACTCGATCCCGGGACTCCAGAATCACGCCCTGGGCCGAAGGTGGCACTAAACCGCTGAGCCACCCAGGGATCCCCTTGAGTCATGCTTTTATAATTTGTTAGGCAGGTCCAGAGAAGTGCTCATTCTAAGGCTAATTATTTCCCATTACTGAGTAAGATCTTCCCAAGTTTCCCACCTGATGCCACATGAATTATGCGATTTTCTAGTCTGGCTGGTAGAATCAGTCAACATTCCCAGCCCTGTGGGAGTATGGGGCTCTATTCCTTCCAGTCCTGTCATTTTTTTTTTTTTTCTGGATTTCGGGTAGTTTCCTCATCTGCATACATGGAACAACATCACTCTGCTGAATACTTAAATAGGGCTCTCTGCAGATCTCTGTGGTTTTCTTTCTGTGCAGCTCTTGGCACCCTGTCCTCCAAATTCTAGCCACCTGGTTTCCCCACTCAGCTCCATTTCTTCAAATTAGAGAGCTACTGGGCTCACGCTGGGCTCCTCTTTAATGGGCCATTGTCTCTAAATTCTCTTAAGACAGCTGGGAAATCATAAGGGGCTCAAGTCATTGTTTTCATCCCTCAGAGATCACTGTGCTTGGCTGCCTAATATTCAGTAACTTGAAAACCACTGTTTAACATATTGTCTTTTATTATTATTATTTCAGGTGGTATTATGATTTTAGTCCCTATTATTTAAAATGAGCAGAAGTCCTAGATTTTTTATTTAGAACACAAAATTCAAAGTGAAATGCTGACAATGCGAGGAAATAAACACTTGGATAATAAAGGAAGGTATAAATATCTTCCTGATGTTTAGCTCTGTTTAGCAGCAGTACACTTCTTTGTTTACCAGCCTTATCATGCTCTGATACAGTCAACATTATCTATGCATTGTGTGGGACACTTAATCCTATGTGGGAAGCTCAGAGTGACCTCTAGTAAGGTCCTAACATACTCTCCAATGGAACTCGTTGCCATTATTCTGTTTTTTTTTTTTTCGTTGCCATTATTCTTATGGAAAGGTAAGACTGGCTGGGGCGTTGTGCAAAGAGAAATGAATACTGCTCCACTTGCAAGAACTGTCAAGGGGCTATAACTCTGTCTCCTATCTGTCTGAGTTAAGAGCTATCATAAAAATTGGGTATTGTTCTTAGTAGTAAAACATATTCTCAAAGGGGTTAAGAAAAGAAAAGGTATTATTTGGGAAGAAGTCGGAGAGACTGCTGCCAAAACTCATGAGTTTTGAGCCTTGAGCTGTATTCTTACCATAGAAGTTTACTCTAGAGCCTTCAGGTGAGAAGTCCAAGGACTCCTACCTCATGTTTTACTTGTCCTAAGGACCAGAACAAATCTACTTGTCTCCCACCTACTAAAGATGTTGAGAATCAATTACCTGCTTGAAGCAATGGACAGGCGCTGGGACTGAACATGTTTCTTTTAGGTATTTGTCCCAGGTAAAATGACCTGTAAAGGAAATAGAAATCTCTATCACAGTCAACTTCCTCAAAAGTCCTTTTGGGCTGTAATCTAGACTAAACATTAGGTGTAAGAAAAAACTTATTTTCCCCTACTGGGCTCAAGAGTAGAAATCTAGGGGTAGAAATCTAGGGGTAGAAATCTAGGTGACCAGAGTGGATCATTTTAGGTCAATGTTTTAACATCATGGTCTGAAGATGACCTTACATGTTCTTCATGTTAGTCCTTAAAGTGATCCAAATGCCAGAGCAAGATATATCAGAATCTCACAGAAATGTCCAGGAAGTTTGTGGACAGCAGAACAGCAGACATAGAGTGTGGGTGAGGAGAATCTTTCTGAACACCTGACTCCTGAACAGATCCCTTAATACCATCAAATGATAGCTTTTAACACCCAATACAGTTGGATCCCATCATCTTAGCTCAGAAAGAATGAAGGAGAGAATAGGGTAAAATGGTTTGATGGCATGAAAAGCCAGAATAAGTGAGATTATACTTGAATCCTTCCTCTCTCTCTCTTACCCATCCCCAATCCACTCCCATTCTTGCCACAGCTGTGCTGCTGAGGTGCAAAATGACAAAGATCTGGTACTTTACAGAAAAGTAGGTCCTTGGTAGCATTTCTGATGAGAGTAACTAAGAATAAGTTAGGGACTCTACAGGATCTTTTAGCCTCTTAAAGTGGCTTTCAGAGCCTCTCAAAATTTGAGGAACACTGCGCTAGAGAAAGTCTTCAAGGTAACACTGCTGGGGTCAGGGAAAACATTTTAACGAACAAGCGGTTAAATATATATATATCTATCTTATAAAATCACAAAAGATGACTAAGTTCTTTATTAAAGGTTAAATCAATTACCAATCTCCCCCTAATACCCACCTAGAGGTGACCCCATGATGGTGCAGGGAAGATCCCAGAGACTCTCACAAACTAAAATACTGTAGCAAACCAGCATTTCTTGATGTTTCCTCTGCAGTGGAGTAGCACAGGGCCACTTTGGACCATGTAAAAAGCACTAGATGTTGGGAATAAAAATGATTCACTGAATGATGAAATCTAAATCACTTCAAAGATGTTGCCAAGACTTTATATACTCTATTGACTTTACAGTTTCTGTTTTAAAACTGGTCCCTTTCCCATCATCCTTAAGCAAGCCAAATAGATTTGGCCAGAAATCACGATCAGTTCTGAACCACTTAATCTACTGGCCAGTGATTAACTATCGTGAATACAGAGTCCATAAGGTAAATGGGATAGATATTTCTTGGAATCAAGATTTAAAGAGCTTATCAGAATGTAATAAAGAGTTTGCTCTTAGCTGAGACATCCCTACACCAAAGAATGAATATATTTCATCACTATTTGCTGTTAGAAAAAGAAAACATTAAAAAGTACTATCCCATTCTTACAAATAAAGGTTGAGTCACATAGAAAGTCTGGGATTTGAGTGAACTGCAACTCCTGCAACTCCAGCATCTATGGCAGCACTGTCCACTAAAACCTCCTGTAATGACAGAAATGTTTTGTGTCTGTGTTGTCCAGCAAGGCAGCCACTAAGCCACGGGTAACTACTGAACACTTGAGATGTGTGAGTGAGAAATTTAAATTTAAATTACTTTGATTTAATTTAAATTCCTACATCTAGTTAACAGCTACTGTATCAGACAGCGCAGGTCTAGAGGTTTGGTCAGTCCTGGGTAATTGCTTGTAGTAGCTTGAGTTCTGACCACAAGCACCCAAGAGACTTTGGTTTTAAAAATTATGGCAGTATCAGGGGTACCAAAATAGTTGAGGTATTAATTATAGTTCTCTATTACACATCAATTTTGGTAATCAGTCCCTTGTTAGGCAAGAAACCTCACATCTTTCTCCATTTAGAGAACACCCTATTACCAACTGAATGAAAATGAATCTGTTTGTTAAAAGCAGTTCACCAACTGTAATTGAACCATACCTAGATTAGTATTTTTCTTAAATTTTGCTGCTTATGCTTCCTAGGGCTTAGTCTCTTAATTTCAGGTAAATTGCAAACAAGTTAATTTTTATTGACTCAATAAGAATGTTTGAGCACCTACTGTAATGCCCATAATGGAGCCAAATGTCATCTCCATATGTCTACTACATCTCCAACTACACACACAAAAATAGGACAGGCAGCAAGGTATAGATCAGGGAGGGGTCAGCAAGCATTCTGTAAAGGACCAGACTGTAAAAATTTTACCCTTTGTGGGCCACACAATCTCTGTCACAAATACTCAGCTGTGCACTGTAGCCTGAAAATGACCACAGATAATATGTACATGAATCAACATGGCTGTGTTCCACTAAAACTTTATTTATAAAAATAGGCAGTGGGCTGGATTTGCCAACCCTTGGCATAGATCATTGATTCCCAAATGTTACTTAGCACCAGAATCTCCTAAATAATTTTTCTCATTTCTTTCAATCAAGTTTTGGGCCCCATCTTCAGAGGTACTCATTCAATGGGCTTTGGGTGTGGTCTGAAAATCTGTATTTTCAAAGGTTCCCTAAGTAATTCTGATTCACATCTGTGTCTAGGAATTACTGGTGTAGTTAAAATAATGTAATATTGAGAGTCAGAAGAAGCTGGATAAAGTGTTGGGTTTTTTTTTTTTTAAGATTTTGTTTATTTATTTGAGAGAGAGAGAGAGAATATAAGGAGGGAGGAGGGGCAGAGGGAGAGGAAAAGCAGACACCCCCACCCCCCACTAAGCAGGGAGCCGAATGAAGGGCTCAATCCCAGGACCCCAGGATCATGACCTGAGCTGAAGGAAGATGCTTAACCGACTACACTCCTAAAGTCTTGTTTCTATAACTATCTTGGATAAATTATTTAATCCTTCCAAGTATCAGTTTGCTCATCATAAGGATAGAGATAGTATCTATCATGCAAAATTGTACACACACTTATTCATTCAATAAATATTTATTAAACTCCATCCAAGTACAAAAGCACTGTGTTAAATGTAAGAGGAATAAGACAGACATGGTTCCTAAATTCATGGAGCTTGCAGTTTAGAAATAAGCAGAGATATTAAATAAATAATAACAAATAATCTGATATAATTATGATAAATTTAAATTAATGAGGTAGTATAGATTGCCTTGAGAATGCAGAACAGGAAAATTTGATCTGTTACTGGGGTCAAGGATTACTGTGATGATTAATATTATTAACTCATGTAAGTATAATGTTTTATAATTTACAAAATGATTTCAATTATTCATTCAACTGATGTTTGAATATTCCTCTATGTGCCAGGTAGTATTCTCAGTGCTGGGATAAGACAAGTGGTCCCTGCCCTCATGGAATTTACATTCTGGTAGATGAGACACAATTAACACATAACCAAATAAATAAGTTAATAAGTGGTAAGTATTTGAAGGAAATAAAATAATGTGATGGACAGAGGCTAGGAACTATCTTAGATGGCGAAGTTATGGACAGATGCTCTAGAAAGGAATCACTGGACCTGAGACTTTACAGATAAGAAAAAAAGTCATCTCGTTTATATTACTGAATAACGCTTATGAAAGTATCTTATAAACTCTAATGCAGGGATCCCTGGGTGGCGCAGCGGTTTGGCGCCTGCCTTTGGCCCAGGGCACGATCCTGGAGACCTGGGATCGAATCCCACATCGGGCTCCCGGTGCATGGAGCCTGCTTCTCCCTCTGCCTGTGTCTCTGCCTCTCTCTCTCTCTGTGACTATCATAAATAAATAAAAAAAATTTTAAAAATGATAAACCTCATTAAAAAAAAGAAATACTTAAACTCTAATGCATATGACTTGATAGTTATACTTATTAGGAAGTGAAATCCCTGCCCTGAAGAGACACACTACATAGAAGTACCTTTAAAAAATTAAAAATCCCCAAAATGTCAAGCACAAGGATCCACCAAGTCGAATGCATAAATACCTTTCTTTAATACTCATTCATTCAACAAATACTTACTGCACACCTACTAAGTGCCAATCCTAGCTCTAGGCACTAGTGATATATAGCAAAGAATAAAATAGCCAAAGTCTCTGTCCACATGGAGCTTACTTTCTAAAGGGGAAGAAAAACAATAAATAAATAAATATGTCAGTTGCTTTAGAGGACAATAGAGAGACACATTTTATGTGGCCCCTGTTTGGCCTTTTTCAAATAAAGAGAAAAGAAAGCAAGGTAAAAGGGAAAGAGTGCTGAGGTTATGTGTGTCCTATGTTAGGCAGATAGTCAAGAAAGGCATTTTGATGGGGTGATATAAAAGTTGAGACCTCAAGCTCCCTCTAGCCTCTGCTTGAATACTTCCAATGATGATAAATTCCTTATTTATTTATTATTCCATAGTACAAATGGATAGACCTTAACCTTTATAGTCGGTCTAAGTCTGCTTTCTTTTAACCTCTACCTACTGGTCCCAGGCATAATATACACAACCTCTCTTTCTAAATATGTCCCAAATCCCTCAAATGCTGCTAATTTGACCTGGTTACATGAGGCACCTCTACTCATGCTGGTTACTATTTGGCCACATTTCTCTACAAGAACTCTACCCTCATTCCACCTTAAGTGTGGAACCTAAATTCCTAAGAGAAATAAAGATAATCATAGTCTTTAGGTCAGAAATTCTTCCCCAAGATTACTGTCTGAAAACTGTTCCACAGTTTATATGTGCCATAATTTATATTAGTTAACAAAAGTATCTGTTATATGCTCTCAATGGTCATATAAGCATTTTCTAATTGTTTTTTAGCATTTTCTAATTTTTGATGAGTATTTTTTGTATATATCTTTTAACATTTTTAAGATTATCACTTTAGGGCAAGTGGGGGGAATGAATGGACGAAGAGCAGACATATTTTATATTTTGATACAATATAATTCCTGCCAATAGTGCATAAGAAAATGTTTCTTTTTTTAAAAGATTTATTTATTTATTTATTTATTTATTTATTTATTTATTTATTTATTATGATAGAGAGAGACAGAGAGAGAGAGAGAGAGAGAGAGAGAGGCAGAGACACAGGAGGACGGAGAAGCAGGCTCCATGCTGGGAGCCCGATGTGGGACTTGATCCCGGGACTCCAGGATTGTGCCTTAGGCCAAATGCAGGCAAACCGCTGAGCCACCCAGGGATCCCCAAGAAAATGTTTCTTATATCCTTGATAAAACTGCTTTAATAAAAAAAAATAAAATAAATAAAACTGCTTTAATAATCTCTATACTTTGGTTAAATCTTACCAGAGAAAAAACAAAATACTATTACACTTTTATTTTCAATTCTTTGATTACTAATAAAGTTGAAGATCTTTTTAGGCTTTTTAGTCCATTTGTATTTTATTTTTATCATTTTTTCACTGAGGTATTCTTTGGTTTTCTCACAGATTCTAAGAGTTCCATGTAGATTAAGGATATTAATCCTTTGCCTGTCATGTATCTTGAAGACATCTGTCTCTATCTGCTAGAATTTACCCTTCAATTTCTCTGTCTTATTCTTTATGACTTCTTGGCTTTTACATCATGCTTTCTTCAATATTTAAGAAACACTAAACCATGTTTTCTTCTAGGATTTCTCAGGTTTCACTTTTTTTTTTTTTACATTTAAATGTCTGATCTATCTCAAATTTATTTTCAGAGATAAGGCAAAGATGCTGCTTTCTTTTCACCTTTATTCAATAAATGTGCTCACCACAATTTATTGAATAAATTACCTTCTCCCCATTGATTGGGGACATTGAAATGTCACCTTGATCACATATTAATTTCTTATATACATTTAGACCTATCTCTGGTCTCTGTTCTGTTCCTCTCATTAGTCTGTTCCAGCACAAGGAGCACTTCGTTTCATGTAATTTCAAAACCAATTTAAATAGAGCAAGTATTTTTTATAAGGCATACCCTAAACCATGTTTTTTTGGCACTTTCAAATGAGTAGTAAGTTATGGCATATCGAGCACTAATAAGACCTAGACATTTTTAAATGCCCAAAGCTTAAGTTTATGAATACACAGTGGTTCATTCTCAAAACAGTGTCCATAGGCCTTTGAGATTAGTAACTTGATAATTTTTAATCCATCATCTAAAGATAAAACACCATGCCAAAAAGAAATGTCTGACTCTCCCTGTTTCCCAGAACAAATCCCAACATTTCCTAGCTTCTGTAACATCCTGTTCATACCTTTATTTTCATACTTTTCACATCATCCATTTATTTAAGCTCTTTACAGATAGCAGCTATCTTTATTATTATTATTTTTAATCTTCATTGTTTAACACAGTGCCTGAAACTTACCACTGGCTCCATAAAAGTTTAGTGAATGAAAAGTGAGTGAAAAGTAGAAGCAAGCATGCAACAGTGCTACTCTTTTCTGGACTAGTGAAATCACACCTGGGATATCAAATTTAGTTCTAAGAACTAACAAACCAAAGCCTAAATGAAGCCACACAAAATCACATCACCTGAGGAACAGCTGAAGGATCAATGAACATTCAGCTTGAAGAGGCAAGCAAAGTCTTGGAGCCATTTTTTCATCTAACCATCCATTCATCTATCCATTCAACAAATCTATTTATCATGTGTATCAAAGCATTGTGCTGGGCACTGAAGATACAACTATGATCAAAATATTGTTCTTGCCCTTACAGAGCTTCACTGAGGGCCAGAAATTAAACAACCAACTATAATAAAGTATGATAAGTACTATAGTTGGCTACAGAGGGTGCTCTAGGAGGGCTTGTGGAAGGATTCCCAGAGGAAGTAACCTCTACACTTCTAAATTAAAGTGTTAAAATGATAAACAGCAAGTCGGCCAAGACAAAAATTTTTTTAAAGATTATTTATTTGAGAGAGAGAAAGAATGCACAAGCAGAGGGGAGGAGGAGGTAGACTCCCCTCTGAGCGGGGAGCCCAATGTGGGGCTGGATCCCAGGAACCTGAGATTATGATCTGAGCTGAAGGCAGATGCTTTAACCGACTGAGCCACCCAGGAAACTTGAGAGAAAATTCTTTGAAGAATCTTTTGTTTTAGTCTGAAAGAAAAGCATGTATAAAGACCCAGAAGTAAGAAAAGGTACCTCTAAAGACTGAATATTTTGGTATGGCTAATGGATAGAGTTTAAAAAAAAGAGAAGAAGAAAAAGAAAAAAAAAAAAAACCCAAGACGAAATCAGAGAGGGAAACCCGTAAGAGACTCTTAATCATAGGAAACAAGCTGAGGGCTGCAGGAGGGGAGGGTGGTGGGGGACAGGGTAACTGGGTGATGGACATTAAGAAGGGCACAGGATATAATGAGTACTGGGTATTATATAAGACTGATTGGGGATCCCTGGGTGGCTCAGCGGTTTGGCCCCTGCCTTCAGCCCAGGACGTGATCCTGGAGTCCCAGGATCAAGTCCCACATCAGGCTCCCCGCAGGGAGCCTGCTTCTCCCTCTGCCTGTGTCTCTCATGAATAAGTAAATAAAATCTTAAAAAAAATAAAAAAGACTGATCAATCACTGACCTGAGTTTCTGAAACCAATAACCCATTATATGTCAATTAATTGAATTTAAATAAAATAAAAAATAAAAGTAAAAAAAATAAATAGAAACTCATGCTAAATTAAAAAAAAAACAAAAACAGAAAAGAGGTTTTAGATCAAAGTGGTGTTCAGGTATCAGAAAGTCTCCTACACCACATTAATAAGAAGCCCTGAAGGCTCTGGGGGAAGAGTCATTCTGTCTACAGTGTGAAGGAAGGATTAGAGGAGGACAAGGCTGAAGGCAGGAAGACTAATTAGGAAGCTATTCTAATAACCCAGGTATGAGATAATGGTGCTTCAACTAGGAAGGTAGCATGGCAGTGAACAGGCAGTCCCTAGAGGTGCTTTCTAATAACTAGAGGTTGGTGAATGAAAAATTGGCTAAACTATTCCATATTGCCCTGAAAGTTGTAAGTATGATTGACAGAAAATTTACAAAAAAACAAATCAGGGGCCCAATAAATATCTGTCTGAATATGAAGAGAGTTCCTGAGGATGCTGTAAGTCCCCAACAACTTTGAGGATTTCAAGACAAGGCATTTTATAAGATACTCAAAATGTCAAATTTGAAATGCTGGGCCAAGTTAGATTACCTTAAGGTCTTTTCCAAACTTGGAGATTCTAAAAATCTACTGAATTTCATTTCAGTTTGATATTTGGGGTTGCTCTCTATGCCTGATGGGCAAAATGAAACCTGCAGGATCAACTCATCAGAGGCTATGCCTGGCTATGCTTGTGTTATGTTGGCACAGCTTCTACTCCTTGTACAAGGAAAAATATACTCTCAAATTTTAACATTGCTCTATGTACTCCATGCTAAATTGAGTATCCACTTTTTACAATTACCTACCAACAAAATAGATTGTTCACAGCATACCTTGTCACTGAACCATATGTAATTGTTACCATATTAGCAACAGAACCAAAATCAGCAGCAGCTCTGAGTACCTTCCATTTGCCTACACCATGCCACACAGTGTTCAATATCTCCTAAGTTCATTATAACCAGAAAAGTATGTTTTATTGCCAGTTTAAAGATGAAGAAATAGGCTCAGAAAGATTAAGTAATTTTCTCAAAGTCACAAAACTGGTAAGTAGGGAACAGGGATTTGAATGAAGGGCTATCTGATTCTTATGTCTGTGCTATTTCTATCATACACCAATGCCTTAGCTTGAGGCAAGATTTAAGTCCTTAAAAAGTGATTCTCATTTATTGTTTATCAAGTGCTAGGCCCTTTACCTACATTATTTCATTTCAATCATTTTTTTCAGCTCACATTCATAGAACACTTCACTTCAAAGAATGTTCCAAGATTTGACTTAGAGTAATTATCTGAGGATAGTTCCTCAACCGAATGAAAATAACAACATCCAAAGGTGAAAAGTATTTGAGAGGTTTTAAGATGCTTTCACATCTATTAGCTCACATAATCTTCTTAAAAACCCTGTGAAGTAGGGAGAATGGGATTATTATCCCCATTTTCCAAGTTAGAAAACTAAGGATCGTCATCACAAAGTTATTAAGTGTAGCGGACTTTCGAAGAACCCAGGAGTTCTGACTCCTAGTCTAGTGTTCTACGCTATCTTTTTTGTCAGTTGGCAATAAAAGTAATGGTTTTGGAAGAAAAGGCAAGAGGGAATAAAAAGATAGTGATCATAATAGAGCTGAACACATGAAGTTGCAGTAACAAAATATATAAAAATATCTGAACAAAAACTGATAAAGGCATTAGGATAATAATATTTATATAATATAGATTTTAAAGGACTAAGAAGTTAAGACTGAAGTTTATGTAGAAATCCTGAAGGCTGATTAAGAATTATTAACATTAACATTATTTCTTGAATCCTAGTCCTGAGGTACACCCTGTAGGGATGAAAACTAAATGTAGTAGCACTTTGATTCTTGCTATTTCGATTGTTAATATTTCTGATTGTGTTTAGTTAAAATTTAAAGAAAATATTTAGGTTAAATTTCAGTTCAATATATCTCATGAATAATTTCTTTTGGGAAAACCCCACCAAATTCTGATTTATGGACCATCAGGGTTTGTTTTAGTTCTAGATTCAGTGAATTAAGAGTAACTTCCAGTTTGGGTCAGCCCCTGTGCCTCCCCTACCCCTCATCTTTGTTAGCTTGGTCTGCACCTCCTGATAAGGACTGGCTGCAAAGGCTCCTAAAGCAGATGAGCACAGGACTCACTAGCCCATGGGGAACACAGCATAGCATTCTTTTCCAAGTCACACTCTAATCTCTGGTTTGGTTAGTATTCATATTTAACAGAAATACAAGAAAGAAGTCTTACCTAGTTCCAGGATGTCAGTAGCTTCTATTAAAGAAAAAAATGTTACAGTGTAAGTCATGACAAACATGCCAAAATGATAGAAAGGTAAAGTTCTGGGGTAAAATGAAGGCTTGAGAGTTTGTGTAATCCAACCCTCTCATTTTAAAAGATACTGAATGTGTTACTAGTAGTTGTGGAATATACCACCTAATTCTGCCTCACTCCTAAGGCTAAACTCTTAGAAACTGGAAATGCAGACAGGCCAAGCAATCAGGCCTAAGGCTGGGAAGCTAATTTGGAATTACCTGTATTTAGAGTCCTGATTTCTGGTTCAAAACAAAGCAAATTGCTTTTGATAGTCACCATTACAAACTCTAATGTTTGCTTGTGCTTTAATAAGTGAGTTCTTTGTACCACAGCCCTCTAAGAACAGAGGTTTCATGGTAAGAGATGTCAAACTAAATTTTTCCATGCTACATAGTTTTTTTTTTCCTTACCTTGATATTGGGATGCAGACTCTGAGAGATGACCATATTTGTGTTTTCTAACATCATTCCAGTCTATTACTGCAGGAAGAGAGAAAACAGTCACGTGAAAAGAAAATGCAAGATTCAATACTTCTCTAATTTAACAGTATGTATTAACAGATTTTGATAAAGTAATCCACTTATGAGATTGTATTCTAAGGAAATGCTCAAAAATACAGAAAAACGGCTTTATTTAAAAAGCATTAGTTTTGTTTATAATAACAAAAAACTGAGGGGATGGCACCTAAATGTCGGGAAGACTGATGAAGATACCACAATACATTGATCACTTGATAAAGTATTTTGCAGCTGTTAAATTTTTCCAAAGGCTACACAATGAAATAGGAAAATGTTTAATGTTATCTGGTAAAATATCAGATCAAAAATTATATTTATGGAATAATTGCAATTATGTAAAAAAACTGAAAACAAAGAACAGCCCTGTTATGAACTGAATTGTGTCCAACCTCCTTAATGTTCTAATGTGATTGTATTTGGAGATAGGATCTATAAGGAAGTAATTACATTAAAATGGGATCATTAGGGTGAGCCCTAATCTGGTAAGACTAGTGTCCTTATAAGAGGAAATCTGGACATACACAGGGACAAAGAAAAGACCATGTAAAAAAGGGGAGAAGACAGACATCTACAAGCCAAGGAGAGAGGCCTCAGAAAAAAATAACTCTACCATACCTGATCTCTGACTTCCAGTTTCCAGAATCATGAGAAAATAAATGTGTTTAAATGACTAAGTCTATAATTTTTGCAGCCCTAGCAAACTAATACAACCTTACAAAGTTACCACTAGAAAAAAAGAGAAGAAGAGGAAGAAGGAGGAGGAGGAGGAGGAGGAGGAGGAGGAGGAGGAGGAGGAGGAGAAGAAGAAGAAAACACAGCAAATATAAACATCTGATTATGGTTAGGCAGTGATCCTATTTTTTCCCCCTATCTTCTAATCTCATATATTTTTAAATTTTCTATAAAGAGTATAAGTTACTTTCTACTGACCCTACCACTTTCTTGCCATTAATTACCCATCATTTTTTACTTCCCTTCTTACACAGTTCAAATTCCATGGTCCCTCATTAAAAACACCTCCTGGCAAATACTCTTCTTTCCCATCTCTTTTTTGTCAAATTTGCCTAGGAAAGCCTCAGTCTTAACTCTGGTTAAAGCCACTTGTCCACTTATCTACCATGCCTAACCCAACAGCTCACAAATGCTGAAGAAAAACAAACGCAAGCTTACTGGTCTCACTTTAAACTCATGGCCATAATTCTCAAATGCAACTTGACACCATCGAGAAATCATACATTTCCCTACTGTGTTTGCTTTTCCACCTTCAAAAAAAAAATTCATATATTTTTCTCTCTTCTCATACTCCAAATATTCCCTCCCTCATTTTCACTCTTAGAGATGATGTTTTCCGTGTTCATTGAGAAAACAGAAGGGACAGGAACTTTCTATATGACTCATTTCAGGAAGGTAGAGATCTGATTATGTTTAGTGGTATATCCTCCATGCACAGTATAGTAGCAGGTGCTCAGTTAGTGTTTGGTGAATGAATAATCTACTCATTCATCATTCTTTCTGACTGCTCTCTATTGTTGTGGATGAAGTATCTATTTTTATCAAAAAGCAACCCTCCAGTTTTGCTCCAGATCTCATTTTTCTCGCATCCTCTCAAGGACTTTGCAAGTATTCTCTTTCTAATAGACTGTTTGCATCCGCATCCTTACTGCTCCATCATCTCCTATCAAAACAAACACACAAAACAAACAAATACCCCACCTCCTACTCTCAATCCCACATATATCCCTCCTGCTATATCCTCTATTTCTCAGGGAAACTTATTTTAAGAGTTGTTTATCATCATTGCCTTCTCCCTTCTTCACATTATCTCTTCATCCAAATAGGTTTTTTTTTTTTTTTTTCTGGTTGGTTATTATTCCACTGAGATCACTCCCAAATCTATATATTTCTAGCATTGGCCTCCTCTTGGAATTCCATGCTTACATATATGACTACCTATAGGTCATATATGACCCATCAAATCAGACATTTCAAACTTAACATCACGGAAACAGAATGCCATGTCTTACCAATCTGTTCCTCTTTTGTTTTTTAAAGTTTTTATTTAAATTCTAGTTAGTTAACATACAGTGTAATATTAGTTTCAGGTGTACAATATAGTGATTCAACACATCCATACAATACCTGGTGCTCATCACAAGTACCCTCCTTAACCCCCATCACCTATTTCATCCAACCCCCTAATCCCCTTCCCTCTGCTAACCATTATAGATTGCTCTCTATATATAGTTGAGTCTGGTTTTTGGTTTGTCTGTCTTCATTTTTTTTCCTTTGCTCATTTGTTTTGTTTCTTAAATACTGCATATGAGTGAAATTATATGTGATGGAGATGCCATTTACTGGTTTTGGGGAAGATAATCTGTTCCTTTTTGTCTTCTCTAAACCAGTAAATGGTATCTCTGTTACCGAGTTGCTCAAGCAAAAAAATCCCTGAAGTTGTCTGTGATGCCTCTATTTCCTTCATACTCATACCCACTCAGTAAACTCTGTTGGACCATGTCCCAACCCATCTGTCACTCTCCTCCCATGGTTCACACTCCAGTTCCAGTCACTGTCCTTCTTACCTGGACTGTTATGACAACCTGCTAACTGGAATCCCTGCTTCACTCTTGGTCTATTCTAATCTACTCACCATACAGGGCTCAGAGTAAGCATTTTATTTATTTAAAGATTTATTTATTTATTTTAGAGAGTGAGAGTGAGAGAGAACAGGGGGAGAGGGAGAGGGAAAGAATCTTAAGCAGACTCCCTGTTAAGTGCAGAGACTGATTTGGGGGAGAGGCACTCGATCTCATGACCCTGAGATCATGACTTGAGCTGAAATCAAGAGTCAGATGCTCAACCGACTAAGCTACCTAGGTGCCCCAAGAGTGAGCATTTTTATTTTTTTATTTTTTAAAATATTCTATTTATTTATTCATGAGAGACACAAAGATAGAGAGGCAGGGACATAGGCAGAGGGAGAGGCAGGCTCCACACAGGGAGCCCCACGTGGGACTCAATGCCCAGACTCCAGGATCACGCCCTGAGCCAAAGGCAGATGCTCAACCACTGAGCCACCCAGGTGTCCCAAGAATGAGCATTTTAAAACACAAAACAGATGTCATTCATCTGCTTATGGATGGCTTCCCAATAGCTTCCCACTGAGTTACAGGTGCCTTGCACAGCAAATGCAGGATTTGGCTGCTGACACATCTCTGATCTCAGCCTGTATGGCTTTTCCCTTTTCCACTATACTCCAGTCACACTGGCCAGTGTTCCACCCTAAGTGTCTTCTCTCCTAGTTGGATGTCCCCTGTCTTTCTAATACCTGCCATGTTTGTTCTCCCCTAAATCACTGATAAAGATTACAAATTTGATCAGGCTAAAAAACTGGTGACAGAGACAAAAGATATTAGGGTATCATAACTGATTTTATATTAAAAAGTTTTCACAATTTAAAAAAATTTTATACTTAGGATGTATTCTTAAAAATTAAATATATAATATGTATTCCACTTATGTACCAAAGTTTTCACTATCATCACTCAAGTAAAGATGAGCTATCAGTATACGCAAAACAGATTCAGGAAGCCACAATAAATAGAAACCGGGCTATAAGATCACTAATAAAATAATTCAAAAGCAACCAACCCAATTTAGGAAAAAAATTCTCTAGTAAAGAGAAAAAACAAAAGCCAGACTCAATGATGAAGCAAAATGAACAAAATAATTAATAAACTTAACTGGGCAGAAAGGCATCAAATAAGGCTCCACAAGACAATGAATAAAGGAACTCCTGAGAAGAAATACTTGAAACTCCTGGCACAAAAAAGTGGAATCTGGAAAGCAGCCTCCAGAGAAGAAAAGGAGACAACAACTACATTCATTACAAATTGCTTAATTTTTTTTTGTGATTTCTTTTTTTTAATTTATTTTTTATTGGTGTTCAATTTACTAACATACAGAATAACCCCCAGTGCCCGTCACCCATTCACTCCCACCCCCCACCCTCCTCCCCTTCTACCACCCCTAGTTCGTTTCCCAGAGTTAGCAGTCTTTACGTTCTGTCTCCCTTTCTGATATTTCCCACACATTTCTTTTCCCTTCCCTTATATTCCCTTTCACTATTATTTATATTCCCCAAATGAATGAGAACATATAATGTTTGTCCTTCTCCGACTGACTTACTTCACTCAGCATAATACCCTCCAGCAAATTGCTTAATTTTTAAGCATCACGATAAATTACTCAGTAGATTAGGGAATCATCCCTGTATCAATTCCTAAATGAACAGAATGCAGCCTCTGATAGGAAAAAAAAAAAAGGGAGCTAGTTATTTTTCAGAGCATTCTAAGATTAATGGCCATGTTTCAGAATATATTATGATATGTAGCTACTATTTTTAAACAATCAGTCTTATTTTATTCTGTCTCCCCACGCAGTATATTTCTTCTCTGGTCTTCCCTCTTCTAGTTAACAGCGACAAATCAGAAACCTGGAGACCTCCTTAATTGTCTGTTCTCTTTTGTCTTCCAGATCCAACCAGTTACCAAAATCTGTCAGTTCTCCCTCTGAAATGACCATCTCCTCTGTTCCTACTCTGAGTTTAAGATTTCATTCTCTCTCACCTGCCTGACAGAAACAGTTACTAAAGTCCTGTGTGGGACCCCATCCCTCTCCAAACCATGCTCTAGTGCTCATTTTCTAAAATACAGATTAGATAAAACTTGTCACTACTCCTTTAAATATCTTCAAAGATCAAAATCTAAACTGTCTCCATAATGAACATGCCATATTGTTTTCTGTGTCTGGACTTTCACTTTTCTACTTGGGAGATTCCCATTTATTCACTATGGTCCAGGATAATGTTACTTTGTAATAGCTTTCTGGCAATATCTCTAAGCAGAGCACTATTGCCACCTTCCACTTCTATACCAGCTCTACAGTGTCACAGCTAAATACTACTAATCCAGTTTTTGGGGCTTGGCACACAACACTCAAAAAAAAAAAGTTTGTCTTTTTGCCAAACTCAGAAAAATATTAGGCAATGTGAGAAAATCACACATATTAAGAAGTCAATGTTTATTTTTAAAAAAGATTTTATTTATTTGAGAGAGAGAGAGAGAGAGAGAGCAAGCATGAGCAGGGGGTGAGGCAGAGAGAGCAGGAGAAGCAGATCCCCACAGAGTAGGGAGCCTAACTTGGGGCTCAATCCCAGGACCCTGAGCTTACGACCTGAGCCTAAAGCAGCCGCTTAACTGAGCCACCCAGGTGCCCCAAGAAATCAATGTTTAAATGCAAGCTTTTATCAAAACAATTTTGACACATAAATGGATACTTAGATACAGAATCCAGCACAATTAGATATTAATTATTCATGTTAAATAGGAATAATAATTTAAAAACAGGTCATCTAAAACTGCATATAATAGACAAATCATTTATATACTGATTTTGGAACTTTTTCCAAACAGATTTACTATTTCAATACCTAGGCTAATATTAAAAACGTGCTTGCTATCATTTAATGCATACAGAGTTTCGGTTTCAGTTTTGCAAGATGAAAAAAGTTTGCAGATGGAAATGGTTGCATAACAATGTGAATGTATTCAATGGCACTAAACTGTACACCTAAAAATGGTTAAAATGGTACATTTTAAGTTCTATGTCTTTTATCACAGTTTTAAAAAAATATTTTATTTATTTATTTGAGAGTGAAGCAAAAAGGAGAGCCTGAGCAGTGGGAAAGCAAGGAGACAGAGCAGGGAGCCTAAGCAGGGGCTGGATCCCAGGACCCAGGGGTCATGACCTGAGCTGAAGGCAGATGCTTAACCAACTGAGCCACCCAGGTGCCCCTTTGTCTCAGTTATTAAGATTCATTTAATTTAAAAAAATGGACTTCCATTTCTGCGATGTCAGGAGGCCACACTGATTCCATTTCAGATTCTACCAACACCTATCATTACCATATACCAGGCCCAGCACCAGGCACTTTCACACATATCATCTCAGGTATTACCAACATCTATTTGCAGGTGAATAATAAGAATCTGAGGCACATAAAGTTTAATAGTGCCACAGAGGGGAAGGGTTGGTGAGGCAGCAGCAATGAAAGATGTGCAATAACTGTTCACAAATAAAAAACTGAATTGAATTAATGCCTGAATCTGGTTTATATAGACTTATTAATTCAATAAACATTTATTATTTGTTATTTGTCAGGCACTGTTCTAGGCACTGAAGATAGGTCTTTAAAAACAGATTAAAAACTCCTGCTTCTCATGAAGTTTACATTCTATACCACAGGTTCCACAAAACGTGATCTTTTGACTGGACGCATTTGAAATAGCATTCATTGCAGGGAAGCAGATGTCAGAATGAGAATTCCTGGCAATGAGAACTATCCTACAGAGAATGGGTTATTCATTCCTCAAAGAGTACAAATAGAGAGGCTGGATGATCACTTATCACCAAAGATGCTGAAATTTTTCCAAGCTGTGAAGGAATTTATGGGTAGGAAAGGGATTAATTACCTAACTTCTAAGATCCTATTCAACTTTGGAATTCTATTTCACTAAGCAACAAACAATATTATGAGGCAGCAATACACAACTATATCTTGTGTGTGTGTGTGTGTGTGTGTGGTTGAGCATATGCACACATTCTATGAACTATTTAGCTATAAATTATGTCTTTTTTTATATCAATTATGTCTTATTCCCCTTTACATCTCATGTGTTTAAGTCCATGAAATGAATGAATGAATGCGATGCCACAGGCCTATAAGACAGTAGATTGCTTCCTATTAAATCCTGTTCAATTTGACATTTAAATTCTATTTCCAATTTGCTATTTTCAAAATAACCCTCTAAAGTCTTTCCTATTTCCAGATTGAAATTATAGTCATTCACTCTTTAAACAAAAATTCTTTGACTATGCAAAGGTTCTAGCCTTGTGCCAGATAATGTGGGGTTCAAAAAGCAATAAAGTCTCCTTTCAGTCTAGAAGAGGGAGAAAGATACATGACTAAGTGTGATAAAGTATTATAGGTGCTGCATTAAAAGTATATGGGGGCTCAGAAGGTAGAGGAGAGGGGAGAAGACAGTTCTGTCCAGGGAGAAGGTGGAAGGAAAAATTAAGGCTATGAAAAAGTAATTGAGTCTTGGGGTTGGAGTAATAAAAGTTTATCACAGAGAGAATAATGTAAAGAAAGAAATGATGCCATAAAGACTACGTTAGACCTGCTCTGTCTAATATGGTAGCCACTAGCCATATGCAGCACCTGAAA
Source organism: Canis lupus baileyi (assembly GCF_048164855.1). NCBI lineage: Eukaryota > Metazoa > Chordata > Mammalia > Carnivora > Canidae > Canis > Canis lupus. The sequence continues at coordinate 3,261,193 of NC_132850.1, read as the reverse complement.
TGTGTTTATGTAACTAAGTAAATATTTAATTTTAATGTTTTATTAATTTAGATTCATAAATGACATTCAGTACAGCTATAGGAAAAACTTTTTTTTTTATTAGTTCCATAGGTAGAATTTAGTGATTCATCAGTTGCATATAACATCCAGTGCTCATTACATCAAATGCCCTCCTTTCTCCCACCTTGTTTGGAATAAAACTGGGTAAGAGAATCTACTTTTTCCAATGAAAATTGTTGAAATCTTTAAAAAAAAAATTGTTGAAATCTAAATATAGATAAAGTATTTCTGATAAAACTTGGTATCTGAATTGAGATGTGCTATTAGTTGTAAAACATGCACCAGATTCTGAAGACTGAGTATGAAAAAAATGAATGCAGAATAGCTCATTATGTATCGTTATATTGGTTACATGTCAAAAATAGTATTTTAGATACACTAGGTTAAACAAAATAATTATTAAAATTAATTCCTCTGTTTCGTCTTTACCTTTTTCAATGTGGCTATTAGAAAATTTAAAATTATGTATGTGACTTGCCCTCTATTTCTATTGGACAGTGCCATGTTGGGCAACTGTAGTATAATGTGGCTGGAGGAAAAGGCATGTTAGTGGGTATGCTAAGAGAAGTAAAATGTGGTCAATGTCAGTGACTATATTTTTTACTATAATGGAGAAAGCAGATCTACTATGAGCAAAAATAAGCCAATGGGCAGAAGTAGAGGTGAGGGATAATGTAAAGAATACACTAATGGCTATGGGACCTTGGTTCTGGAGGCTCACTACACTCTTGCTTTTCACATGGCATAGCTGTTCAACCTGTCTAGTAATTAAAGGAATCCTAACTATTTCAGATGTACAGATAGATGAAAAGACTTTAGAGAAATTCCCATGATTTTCATGTCAAGTAGAAGAGCAAGATTAACTTAATCTTAGACAAGGCAAATCATCTCACCTCAGGAAATCCAAAGCAAAGGATAAAAAAAGGAGTAAGACATAATAAACTAGAAACCTATGCTTAACAGAGAGATTTTATATATTTGAAGATTCTTGATAAGGTCTTAGTTTCTATAAAGCTAAAAGTTTATTTGGAATCTAAACTCTGAAACTTATGAGATATTTTTATTAAATTCAACTAATACTATTAAAAATATTGCTATAAAAATGGCAAGAATACATACCTTCCTGATATGGCTTTAAGTTTTAATGACATTTAAATATTTAAACACTAAAGAGTCTAGCGGCCTAACAGAGAACAAATTCATTAAATAATAGGTTTTTCTTTCATTTCTTAATAATCTTGAGTGTTACAAAAGTCTTTAGGAATTTAGAAAGCAAGTTCCTTCCATGAACTGAAAAAAAGACATCATGGCTAAAAGAAATGGATAATGAATGACAAAATTAGCAAGAAGAATTCCTAGAGTCAGTCCTTGCTAGATCTCTTAATCCCTCTTACCTCCAAAATAGGGTAAAAAGATACTTACCACTAGGCTGCATAGTCAATGGACTTAAAACTGGTCAAGGAATTAAGGAGTTTGGGATTTATCCCTGGATCCACCAATACCTTACTCTGACCTCTGACAAGTCAGTTTCTCTGTATGTTAATTTCTCCATCTGTAAAATGGGGGTGGAAGGAAGGAGGACACTTATTACCCCTTAATGTACTGAGACTTAAGTATTAACAAGTTGACTACATTATTTAAAAAGGACAAAAATTAAAAAATAAAAAAATAAAATAAAAAGTAAGGACATTTAAATATATCTTTTTTGCTTATTAGAATAGCTCAAGGTGGACAGTACCTTGTAACAAGTTACCACAGGTTTAACTTAACTAAGCCTCAATATTCACAGAAATCAAAAATACAGATATTTGCTACATTTGGTCCCATGCAAATACTGCATATGAATATAATTTCCAACTAACCAGGTTAAGCCAAAAACTCAAAAGATACTAAAAATCCATTATGGACTGAATGTGCTCCCTCACAATTCCTATGTTAAAGTCCCAACTCCCAATAAGACTGTATTTGGAGACAGGACTTTCAAGGAGGTAACTAAAGTTAAATGAGGTCGTAAGGGTGGGGTCCTAATTTGTCCTTATAAAATGAGGAAGAGACATCAGAGATCTCTCTCTCTCCACAAACATACAGAGAAAAAGGCTAGGTGAGGATGTGGCCAAAAAAGTGATTGTCTATAGGGTGAGAAGAGGCCTGACCAGAAACAAACCCTGCTAGCATCTTGATCTTGGACTTCCAGACCAGAAACTGTGAGAAAATAAATTTCTGTTGTTTAAATCACCCAACCAGTGGCACTTTTTTTTTTTTTAAGTGAAAGTCCAAGCAGACTAACACACATGGTCACAGGACAAAAGAGGCTGTAGTCACTCTTTTTTAGAATAACTACCCCATGCAACACTATTCAGTTTTCAAGTTGCCCTAAGAATCTTCACTCTTTTACTATAGTCTGACTATAAAATAAAGCAAAACAAAATAAAAACAAAACAAATATCAAATTGGAAATTAAAATTCTATCCTGTTTTGAATGTCAGCAGTATTTTCCCTTTAAGGGTATTTTCCTTTTAAGATTTTAGGCAACTAACTTAACTGCACCGAGCCTGTTTTCTTATTAGTAAAATAGGGATGGTAATCCCAATGCTACTTGCTTTACTAGGTTGTTGTAAAGAACAAATGAAAAAAAAAATGGCTTTAAGAGTAAATAACACAGGGCAGCCTGGGTGGCTCAGTGGTTTAGTGCCGCCTTCGGCCCAGGGCGTGATCCTGGGGGCCCGGGATCGAGTCCCACACTGGGCTCCTTGCATGGAGCCTGCTTCTCCCTCTGCCTGTGTTTCTGCCTCTCATAAATAAATAAAATCTTTAAAAAAAAAAAAAAAGAGCAAATAACACAGTTAATAGGGATTATTAAGAAAAACTTGCTGTTTGCTACTTTTCTAAGAAGGAAAACTGAGATCCTGAATAATACAATGTACTTTAGAACCTCCTATTACTAGTCAGCCCCTAAGGATTAAAACACTTGATTTTTGAGCAGCGACTCTAAGGAATATCTGCTAGAATTATTTCTACTTTGCCTCTTTGCCTCTTCTCCCTTTGGCTTCCTCTTACTGTTGACTGGAACCTTTAAAAAATTATCATAATGCAATCTTCTTGGGGGAAGCAAAAGTGCCTATATTTATTCCAAAAGACTGTAATGACACTAAGAGACTGGAATAAGAAGAGTAACCTGAATCCTCAAAATGCATGTTTGAAGCCCTGAAACACTAAGAGAGAAATCTGTAGAACATTCTAGAAAACGTATCCTCTTTGCTTTCTGAGAAAAGAGCACAGGAACATAGACTAGTAATATAAAGTGGTGGTGTCCTACTGAACTTTCTTTGATGCCAGAAATGTGTTATCTAATGGGTAGATGCTGTGGCTCTTCAGCACTTGAAATATGGCCCGTGTGACTGAAGAGTTCCATTTTTGTTTGTATTTAATTTTACTAAATTAAAAAATTTCACTTAATTACAGTGGTGACTATACTGGATAGTGCAAGATCTAGAGAATGTAAAGATTCTGGTATTTCTGGAAACCCTTGAGAGAAAAATAATATGTAACAGAAAAATTTACAAGGCTATGGAAGCATCCTTTCAACACGTGGCAAAACAATCATAATAGGTCATCCCCTGAAGCAGGGAAAAGTAGAAGAAATTCTTCATATATTAAGAAAAAAATTTAATTATAAATTATCATTTATATATTATAACAGCAGTATTATTAATATTATATAGCTATTATTTTAAGTGTTTATTATGTACCAGATATTGTGCTAATTATTTCAATAAAACCTTCTTGTTAAATCCTCACCAGTATGATACCCCTTAGTATGGTATCATTATCCCTTTTTAACCTACTGAGGAAATAATACCCAGAGAGGTTGAATAAGTTCCTAAAAGGCTACAGTCAATAGAAAAGCCAGTATCTGAACCCAAACTTTGCTCTTAACTACACTGCTTCTCTCTCAAAAGAAAAAAAAAAAAAAAGAAAAAAAATACAAGAAATAAACCTTACAAATGCTTCTAACATAAAATAGCCCAACTTAGATATTCTACCCACTTTACTACAGTAAAGACTGAAGCACTGATCCTTATTAGTTTGACCTGAACACTGAATTAATATTAAGCATAGTCTAGGATTTAATGAGGCAAAACTCGATTAAATGGAGGATGTTCAAAGGTACCATGTTTTAAATATTCATTGAGCTTGGAAAACACAAAAGAAGTAATGCAGGCTTACATGCACATATCAATGAGGGGGGAGGGAGAAAGGGAAGAAGGGACAGAGAAGGAGGGATGTTTTTCTCAGAAATATAAACTGGAAAAGAGGAAAAAGAAGCATCAAACATACTCCTGAAAACTCATGAAGACAAAACTCTTTCAATGTTAGCAATGATAGTAGTTATGATTTTAATAAGCCATAATCCTATGCCAATAAGCACAGAGATCAAAAAGGAAACGCTGGGAGCAGCATACCTGCCCCACTGTGGTCACGGAGGACAAGCTACAAAGGAGGCAAGAGACAGACAAGGGACTAGTCAGGGATGTACCACTCTCTCTGAGCCATTCTCTCTTATTAGCAACTATTCCTAGTGCCTTTTAGCTGATTCTCTGCCTCCAGCTCTCCTTCATTTACTTTTATTCTGTTCAGAGATAAGTGTGATGAGATGGTAATATTCCTCTGGGATGATCTGCCAGAAGAGGGGGAAGGGGAAGCAAGCTAGGCAATCTCTTTCTCAAAGAGAGCAATAAATCCTGTCTTGTGCATGCAGCAGTTGTGAACAAAGAAGATGGAACAGATCTCTCCTTGGCAATCATCCCTGCCCCCACTCCCTCTGTAGCAATTATACATCTCTGCACGTGCACAGAGAGAGAAGAACCCCAGAGAACATCAGCATTTCCTTTAACAAGCAAGGCAGCTAGCAATGAATGGCTAATGAAAATGCAGAGAAGCCATAACTCCCTCTGTCTTGCAGGCAGACCTAGGAGACTTCAACTATGTATAATGTGTACCCCTTCCAGAGGCTTACAGAGGTGTGATCCAGAGCATAAGAGAGGCTGATGCTTTCTATAAAGCTTCTGGCTCATGTTTCCTGAACAGGGAAGAAGTTTAGTGTTACCAGTGGTGCCACATCATACTTCCTGGCAGAAATATATCGATCTCATGTCATGAACTAAGTAAGGCACCACCACCACCACCATCATTCCCATCAGTATCCAGAAAAAAGTAAATAACAGTACTGGATGATCTACACTGCCAGTTAGAACACTTTGGAGGTAGAGTTTTATGTTCAAATCTAGTTCCTATACTCTGAATGAGATATAGGAATACAATTCTATTCAAAGGAAAGCAACAAGGAAAGTAAAGGTTTAAGAAACTGTGGAGTTTTAACCAAGAGAAAAGAAGACTTGGGGGAAACAGGAGAGCTGTTTGCAAAAACCTGGTGTGTTCTCATGTAGAGGAGAGATGAGATTTGTTCTATTTGCTCAATATTACCCCAAGGGACAGAATAGGACTAGTGGGTAGAAGGTACAGGTAGACAAGCTTCAGCTCATTACTAGGAAGGACTTTCTGGCAGTCAGAGGTATCCAACTATCAGATAAACTGTTGGAAGGACAGGTGTGAATCTGCTATCATGGAGGGTATAGAAGCAAAGGTAAAATAACCTCTCAGTGAAAGTATTAAATCATGAAAAGGAAGAGGGAGGTTAGACTAGGTAACCTTAAAAGGCCTTCCAAATCTGAGATCCTACAATTTCATGGAGGTATGGACCTCCTGATTTCATCATTTTAACACTGTACAACTTTAGGTTTGCAGTATGGACAATATATATTTCTACAATACCAACTTTTCTCTGAAGGCTTACAGAAATGTAATGTGGGGGCAGAAGAAATAAAATCATCATCTTCTTCTTCTTTCCCTTCTGTGTCTTCATCTGCCATGTACTGGCACCACAGAAGGCACTTTACATACCTTAGCTCTCATCTTTGAGAGTCAAGTTCCAGCTAGGCTACTGTGAGACTGAGCCAGTAACACATGATCTTTGGTTTTTACTTCATTTGTAAAATAAAGAGGCTGAACTTCACTCATGATCTGTAAGGTCCCTTTTAAGTTCTATCATATTGTGAGTCTATGAGCAGCAGCATCAAGGAATCAGGCCAATTATTTACTCTGTATTTGTTACAACTTAAAACCAAGCAAATAACCTGAAATAGTTTCTTTCTTTGAAGTAATGAACAGTGTGTGATGCTTTTATTTTACATAATAAATACAAAATTTAATGTAAATGGAATTCTTTTATAAAAAACGAAGTCTATTTTGAGCACAACAAGAAATCCTATTAAAATAAGCTCAATTTCTTACTACAAAGTAACTTGTTCTATAAATTTGGATTTTATACATTGGATTTTCTCTTATACTACACTGTCTTCCACTCAAGTCATCCATGCCAGTCACATTGACGTCTTTTCCTTTGTGCTTGATAATCAGTCAGATGGTATAGGACTACAGGTTTGGAAGGAACAGTAAAAGCCATTTAGTTCAATGCCTCCTCCTCCCCTGCCTCCAATTCTACCAATCCTAGCCAGTGTTTGAATCTTCTTTCTAGCATGCCTACCAAGTCTCTTCTTATACCGCCATTGATAAAAATTCCACATCTCCCCAGGAAGTTCCTTCCATTCTTGGCTGTGGATCTTGGCCTTAGGAAAGTGATTCTTAGTATTTTTTCTATCTCAGTAACCACTAGGGAATGTCAGCATACTTTTATTAGTAACAGTAGTTTCATCTACAACTGAACTTTTAAAAAAGGTCTCTCAAGAGAACAAGAGAGTAATGGGAGGAAAACTTTCTCTTCATTCAGTATACTTCTGTTGCCAAATTTTTCACAGTGCTTATACATAATTTTAACACATATACATATTAAAAAGAAAAGTGGTTTAAAGGAGTAAAGGTTATCACAGCAGTGGTAGGTAATTAGACAGGAACAAGTCCCCTTAGGGAAACAAAACTGAAAGGGAGAGAATGGCATGTGTTTGATGTGACACCTCCCTTAGGACTCTAATATACTTGGGTGGGGGGAAGGTGTTGAATGTCACCTCCTTCCTTGAAAATCACTGCTCATCTCTATCACAATTGACTATGCCTGCTCTTTAGGCATTATGGGGCAGCTCTCAGGTGTGCAGGGAAAGTTACCTGCTTCCTGGTCTTATCAAGGTGAAACTCAGTGACTAACTATATAACCTGTCTCATTGTATAATGTATCTGCTTCTTGGTCCCTCTCATTCCACCTAATCCAGAGTAAACTATTCTGATTGGACACTCTGCCTTCCAACATTACTCATCTATGGTCTGTTTATTTTCACTTCACTGTGATGGGTTAGCACACTTCCTAATTATTTAGACTAATTACCTTAGTTCAATCTCAAGGATATTTTTACCAAATATCCCTAGATTTCCTTCCTCTCTTATGAAGATTCTACAGCAATACTGCCAGGGTTCGGATATGGTTCTATCACTTACTAGTTGTATAACCTTGGCCAAGTAACTTAACCCCCTGTGCCTTGGTTTCCTCATCTGGAAAATAAAGACAATAATAGTAATTAGCACATTTAGGTGCAAGAATTAAATAGGATACATAGAAAGCACTTAGACCAGTTCCTGGTCATTGTACACACTCAATCAATGTTAATTTGTATTGTTGCTTGCTTCTTCTCTGTCATCATCACCCTCATGCCCTGCTATTAATTAAGAAACTTAATTAAGAAACTTACTACAGATCCAGACTGTTTAGTTGGTCATTTCCTTCCATTGAATTTCTATGTCCCTTCTTTACCAATCCAAAGCATTCTTAACACTTCAACAAAGCTCTTGTTGATAAACCCAATTAAAGTGGAACTTTCTCACTTAGCATATCTACTACTACAACCTGTTTTCATTACATTATGATATACACTCATGCTTCACCAATTCACGTTCCTTTTCTCTTCAAACCTCTATTCAAAAGGGCCAAAGAATAAATAATTTCAATTTTATGGAACATATAGTTTCTGTTGCAAGTTCTCAACTCCACCACTGTAGCATGAAAGCAGTTATAGGTAACACATTAAGAACAAACGTGGCTATGTCCCAAAAAACCTTATTTACCTAACAGGCAGCCCACAGGATTTGACCCATGAGCCACAGTTTGTTAATCCCTTATCTAGAGGAATTCGTCCCTAAATAATCCTGCTTGGCTATGATCATCCCTCTGTTCTACTTCAAGCATGTACCATGTTTATTTACAAGCTTCTAAGTTTTGTATGTGGTCAGTCTCCCACTAAGACTGGTATACATATCTTTAAGGAGAGCTAGTATTCAATTCTTTAAACAAAATGTATCTAAGCCTAGAAGTAATGTGGGGGCAGTAAGGACACAAAGAACTCACCGATTAGTAGGACAGATAGCAATACAAATACACAATCATCACATAACATGAATTTTGCTCTAATAGCGATGTGCTATACAAAGCACTCTGGGAAAACAGAAAGGAATGATTAACCCTGCTTAGGGAAGTGGGGAAAGCACCACAGAGATCAAGTTTTACTAGGACTGTAGAAGAAAGATGAATAGGCATTTTAAGCAAAGGGAATATAAAAGGTACTAAGGCATGAAAATGGACAGTGTGTGTGGACAACAACCAGCAGTTTATTATAGATAGAAAAGGGCAGGGTAAGCTACAGAGATAAAGTGAGAGGAGAATCGAAAAGTAGGAAGGCAGCAAACACAGAGCTTCATTTGTCACAGTAAGACAATGGTATATTACATTACATATTGAGGCATCTCATGTCATCTCAAAGATTACGTTAGACATTCAATATCATGATCTGACTTAATTAATGATATTTTACATCCATACAGGGATTTTAACTCTTTTTCACAGATTTTTACATACATTATTTCCCGTATTCATACAGCTGCCACACTTACTACTTCCATGCCTTCTAAATTCTGATACTGATCATGAATTTGTGATGGAGTGAGAAGATTTAAAGGCAAAAGATCTAGAACTAAATTATACAGCAGCACATAGTAACAAGATTTTGAATAAGTCTCTTAACCCCTCATTGTTTCCATAAAACAGGAAACGTAACTGTACCTACTTCACAAGATTACTGTAAAGACTATGTAAGACAAATTACATGAAGAGTACTTTGCAAACTATAAAGAGCTATATAAATGACATGCAGGATTTGTTAAAATTGCAGGATAAGTTGGCAAGAAAGGGTGAGATTCTTTTATTCGCTCTAATAGCTTTTTGAGACACATACATTCATATACAATCTAGTAGAGGAAAACTATTTCCATTATATATAAATACAGGTTCTGACCTTTTCGAGGATCCGATTTTTGCATGGTACCATCAGTTATATCAAATAGGAAAGTGTTCCTCCTTAGCAAGATGGAGAAATCTGGAAGTAAAGGCAGAAAAAATTAGAAATGTGAACTACTGTAGATCAAAGAAGACATGCAGTAAAATCAGGTTTTTATTAGAGGAAACCAACAGGCAGGACACCCGGACAGGGCTTCCCAAAGGAAAGGAAAACCTATCCAAATAGGGTCCAATTTCCAGGATCCTTCCCTCAGCTTTGTGGGTTCAGAACACTGATTCTGTTAAAAACAATATATTCTTGAGGGTAGTTCTATAGGTCATTAAACAACGATGGGTAAATTAGAATGTTAACTTATTAATTTACTGTAGAAATATAATAGCCACATGAAGTAAAATATTGTATGATGAAAACTACAAAACACTGCTGAAAAAAATAAAAAAAACATAAATGGAAAGACATTCTGTGTTTATGAATTAGAAGACTAACATTGTTAAGATGACAATGCTACCCAAAGTGATTTAGACTCAATGCCATCCCTCGCGATATCCCAAAGATGTCTTTTGCAGAATTATAAAAAGCTATCCCAAAATTCATGTAGAATTTCAAAGGACCCTGAAGAGCTTAGACAACCTTGAAAATGAATAAAGTTGGAAAATTCACACTTTGTGATTTCAAAACTTACTACAAAGCTAGAGTAATCAAAACAGTGTGGTACTGGCATAAGGACACACACACTGACCAATGGAATAGAATAGAGGACCCAGAAACAAACCCTAATATATAAGGTCAAATGATTTTCAACAAAGGTGCCAAGAACATTCATGGGAAAAGGATATTTTTTTCAACAAGTGATGTTGGGAAAACTATTCCCATATGCATAAGAATGAAGTTTAAACTTTCCTTATACTGAATTCAAAAATTAACTCAAAATGCAAAGACCTAAACCCAAGAGCTAACATTATAGAACTCTTACAAGAAAACATAGGGGAAAATCTTGACATTGGATTTGACAATGATTCTGTAACATCTAAACCACGGGCAATGAAAAAAAAACAGATAAATTAGATTTCATCAAAATGAAAAATATTTGTGTATCATACGACACTATCTGAGTGTAAAAGACAACCTATACAGAATAGGAGAAAATACTGGTAAATTATATATTCAAGAAGAGATTAATACCTATAATATATAAAGAACTCCTACAATTCAACAACAAAAAACCCCTCAGACAACTCAATTTAAAAAAATGGGCAAGGGACTTGAATAGACATTTCTCCTTTTTCTATACAGATAGCCAATTAGCACATGAAAAGATACTAAGCATCATTAATCAATAAGGGAAATGCAAAACAACATCAGGATGAGATACCCCTTCACACCCATTCAAATGGCTATCATAAAAAAGGAACAGAAAACAAAAATAACAAGTCAGAATGTGGAGAAATTAGAATCTTGCAAATTACTAGTAGGAATGAAAAGTGATGCAGCTGCTGTGGAAAATCTAAAAGAAATAAACATAAAATTAACATATGATCCAGCAACTCCATTCCTGGGTATACATCCAAAAGAAGTGAAAGCAGGGACTAAAACAGATCCTTGTACACTAATGCTCATAGCAACATCATTCGCAATGCCAAAGGAAAGGAACACTCCAAGCGTCCATCAGTAAATGAACAGATAAATATGCTTTATACACACAATGGAATATTTATTCCATAAAAAGGAGTAACATTCTGATACTTGCAACAACACAGACACATCTTGAAAACATCATTCTAAATAAAATAAGCCAAACACAAAAGGACAAATACTGTACGATTCCACTTATACTTGGTAACTAGAATAAGCAAATTCAGAAATGGAAAGTAGAAGTACTAAGGCAGGGCAGAGGAGGGAATGGAGAGTGATTTAATGGGTACAGAGCTTCCGCTTGGGATGATGAAAAAGCATCTCCCCTGGAGATGGGACGCCTGGGTGGCTCAGCGGTTGAGTGTCTGTCTTTCGCTCAGGGCAAGATCCCAGAGTCACGGGATTGAGTGCCGCATCATCAGGCTCCCTGCGGAGAGCCTGCTTCTCCCTCTGCCTGTGTCTCTGCCTCTCTCTCTGGGTCTCCCATGAATAAATAAATAAAATCTTTAAAAAAAAAAAAAAAGAAAAGAAAAAGAAAAAGTTCTGGAGATAGAGAGTAGTAAAGGCTAAACAACACTGTAAATGTACTTAATGCCTTTAAGTGGTTAAAAATGGTAAATTTTATGTTTTATATATCTTACTACAAAATAGAAGAAAGAAGAGAAACAGGTAACATGTAGATTTGCATCACAGTCCCATTCAACCATCTCATAAGAGAAACACAAAAAGCTGCACAGGGACTTAAACTTACGTTCTGGAGTCATAACATTCTCTTTCCTGGGTAATTCTAGATGCAATCAGCCAACATCAATTTTCTTTATGACCTTCCATTTCACAGGTTTCTAAGCTATCTTCCCATAGATACATCCTTTCTTTGGATAAAATTACTATCTATATAAAGCATGTGGTACAGATGGGCTTTGAGTTTGAATAACAACTCTGTCACTAGCTTTGTAAACTTGGACAAGTTACTAAATGTCTCTAAGCCATAATTTCTGCATCTTTAATGTAGAAATAATAGTGTCTACTCCAAAGGGTTTATGAGGGTTGAATGGCATTATCTATTTTAATCAATGTATATAAGTAAGTAGCTAACAGGTAATAGGGTATCTAATCCCTGATGAAGTCAGTCAGGTCTCTCTCTATTGGCTCCATCAGCATTCACACAATCATTGCCACAGCTCTCTGTGGATTCAGTTAGGGCCTTGCTAGTCCTGGGATGGAGCCTCCATCAGGCCCCCTGCTCAGTGGAGAGCCTGCTTCTCCCTCTCTCTCTGCTGCTCCCCCTGCTTGTGCTCTCTCTCTGTCAAATAAATAAAATCTTTTTAAAAAATAATAAAATAAAGGGCCTTGCTAGTCCCTCTGTGAAAAACCTTCTCTTTGAAAGTCCAAGTTTTCTCTCCAAGAACAAAGACATCCAGAAGACCAAAAGTAAAGATAGGTTCATTTCTGCCTATCTCACAGACCTCTCCTGCAGGATTCTACCCCCGAGGGCAGAGACTCTAATAGGCTTATTTTATATCCCACACATAGCCTGTATCAGAAGAAATAACTTTCTGAGTTTTTAAATTGACTTTTTAACAATTCTAAGTTTTTTTTTTATAACAAGGCTTTGCATAAATTTCCAAGTACATAAGTTCTGTTTCTATACTTATAGTACAAAGCAATAAGGTAAAAACAGTATGTATGGTTTTCTTTCAGTGATGAGAACTAAAGCAAAATATATGAGGTGTGACAGGGTGTGATGGTGACTATTTCAAAGCCTGCTATACTGTAATCGACTTGTATTAAAAATGCCAGAAATAAGAGAGTAAGTCCAATGTTCCACCATTAAAAAACTCAATAATGAACTTGATTTGATATCAGGCAAAATTAAAAATACATTTAATCTCCACTTAAAAAGCAAAATATCGGGCAGCCCCGGTGGCACAGCGGTTTAGCATCGCCTGCAGCCCAGGGCGTGATCCTGGAGACCCTGGATGGAGTCCCACGTCAGGCTCTCTGTATGGTGCCTGCTTCTCCCTCTGCCTGTGTCTCTGCCTCTCTCTCTCTCTGTCTCTATGAATAAATAAATAAAATCTTAAAAAAAAAAAAAAGCAAAATATCACATCAAGTAATCATCAGAGCATCAAATCAGAATTCATATTGCTGATTTACTCCTAAATCACAGCGGTCAGATATTCAATTGCACCTTACCTGACTGATCTAAACCTTCAGCTACACCAGTTGGGATTATCACTGTATATAATTATTAAACATGCCTAGGTATAAGATGTAATCAGGAGATAGAGGACTGTAAGAGAACAAAGAAACTGAGAGGTTGCAAGGAAAAGAGGTTAGGATCAGTTTGTTAAATAGACTTTCATAATGTGAACTTACAGAACCATCATAGGAGAAGGGAATCAACTATGTGCTACTTTCTGTACCAAGCACTTTAAAAATGACTTTTTAATAAAGTATAACATACTGAAAAGTACATAAATCATAGTATGAAACTCAATGAACTTTTACAATGTGTCGTCAAACCAAGAAAGAGATTGTTACTAGCACCTAAGGAAGTACTCCTTTGTGTCCTCTCTCAGTCAGTACTCCACCCAAGAGTAAACACTGTCTCAACTTCTGTCATTATAGAATAGTTTTGCTTGTTTTGAACTTTAAATAAAATATACCACATATATTCTTTCATGTCTACTTCCTTCCACTCAACATTCATCCGTGTTGCCCTTAGCAGGCACTTTTACTTTCATTACTTGACTTAAAGGACCCAACAATTCTAGCATTTCCCATTCAGTTAAAAATAAAAAAATAAAAAAATAAATAAAAAAAAAAGCTGAGGTTCTGAAGTTAACGGAGTGAATTAAGGCATCCAAGGCCACATAGCTACTAAATGGAAAGGCTAAAATTAAAGACTAAAGACTAATGTCTAATTGGAAAGTCCATGCTCTTTCTGGTTACATTATGCTTGCTTACTGTATTTAAAAACAACAAAAATTTAATTCTTTCCCTGGTTTATTTATCATAGGCATATATATGTATATTTATCATATCATATATATGTACGGAGGCTTGGCAAACAGTCAAGTACTATGCAAATGGAAGAAAGTGTTGTTAGCACAAGGAAGGAGTTACCTAGTGCAACGGCTTTCAAATCTTTCATGACTGTGACCCACACAGGCTTAACTCCAGTCATTTATATACAACGATATGCATTCCTGAAAACCCTGCACTTTGTAAACATTATGCACTAAAAATGGTCTTGTGGGAAAAACAGTTAGGAATAGACTAAAAAGCCCACAGAGCTTTGTATCCTTTACACATACACACACCCCATAAGGATCTGAGTCATTAAGAAAAGATTAAATTAGGCTCAACAAGCTGAATTAAAAAGAAGAAAGGTACAATTCATTTTAGGATAATTTCCAACTAAAATGATTTTTAAAAATAAAGATTTAATGTATAATCGAACAAACCTGTAGCTATCCAGAACCTTAAGCTTCTAAGAGAGTCTTATTTCCCCAAGGTTTCCTTGGAGTGAAGATCTGAATGTATGTCACCATCTACAGACAGGAACCACTTAATAACAGCTTTTCATAGTGACAAAATTAAAATCTGAGGTCAGACTCAGATGGCTTTGGGGAACAGTAAAAGACTATTAACCCGTTTACCACTTTTTATCTGTTCACACTGCCCAAGCAGCCCTTTGAAAAATATCTACCAGGTACCAGAGATCTCAAGATCAACTTAGAATCAAGTTAATAAAATTGAAGTCTAAGAAGATAGAGTCCCGTACAGAAAACTATCTCCTCCCTAACCCCCCCAAAAAAGAAAACTACCTCCTTAGACATAGAGTCTTGAGAATAGATTAAATCCTCACCTGCTTAGGTCACTGAGAGAGGTACATAAAGTAATTTGGGCTCCAGGACAGAGTGGCATCTATAAACCATTCTAGAAATCCCCCCAAAGTCTAGGGTCTTTTTTTTTTTTTTAAGATTTTATTTATTTATTCATGAGAGACACACAGAGAGAGGCAGAGACACAAGCAGAGGGAGAAGCAGGATCCCTGTGAGGAGCCTGATGTGGCACTTAATCCCAGGGCCCTGGAATCATGCCCTGACCTGAAAGCAGATGCTCAACCACTGAGTAACCCAGGTGCCCCTATCCAGGGTCCTGTATGAATCTTACAGAATTACAAACTTGAGGTAATTATAGTTTCTCTGTACGAAGGAACTGAGCTGCAGCTTAGGTCTAAACTTGGGCTGGTTCATTCCAGGTCACCGAGGAGTCCCTTCTTCAGGGCTTCAAATTCTTCACCAGAAAACTAGGAGGTGAAAACTCTATAGCGCATTCCCAAGCAGGTCCCATATTTACTACAAACAAGCTGCATGCCTGTTTTCTCATTATCCACCCTCCACAAGTGTCTGATTTTATGGCTTCATAGAAAATTCTGTTGTTAATGAAGTAAGGGAACTTTATCAAGTGCAGTTGTCTTCCTGCAAGCTACTTGGGCAACTGCCCTGACACCCACTTCTGGTTGGGAGTCTTTGAGACTACCTCTTTCGTCTCTGTATCAGTAAGGCCAGAGACAAAGGGGCTTCCAGTGAAATGTGTCCTCTGTGAGTCTGAAAGTATAGCAATCTTAGAAAAGGGCTCTCTTCTCTAGAAGAGACTGAAAGGGCATGGAATAATCTTTGAAATGTGGTATTAAATTGAGGCATACCACTGATTTTATAAAATTATTTGGGGATAATAAAGAATATAAACATTCCAAACAGCAAAGGCAGAAGAGTGGTGCCATTTGCTAATAGTCATCCATATTTACTAGGAACCTTTTTTGTGCTAACAAGTCAGAAAACCTTTCTATATAACCACAGAGCCGGCAGGAACCAAGAGGCATGAGAAGAAAAAACATGTTTTTTTCAGAAATTTATTCAGAGATAAATTTCTGGTTGCTTACCTTTTTGAGTGGGTTTTTTTTTTTTTTTTTTTTTTTTCCCAATCCTGGAAATCTAGCTTTTAGGACACAAGATGCTTTTCTCAAATTCCTCAGCTTTTGACCAGCAATTCACTTCTTAATTAAAATCTACTTTAATTTTTCCTCATTTTAAGTCGCTGGGGTCCACTGGGCCAGGATTAGTGGTGGATTTTATTTCAGAGAACAATCTTACATGATGATACTATTCCAGAGAACTCCAGAAATCTACTTAATCAAAACCATTGATAGATGTAAAACCAGGCAATACACTTTAACACAGTGCAGTGATTCATAAATTTTTTCCCCACTCTGACACACCTGAAGAATACAAAACACTATCAGGATGGCAGGTTCATAAATGCACTGATTTTCAGCAAAAGGGTAAGAGAAAGGACTTCTCTGATGGGGAGTCTCCACTAGGTAAAAGTGTTTTGGAATCTCCAAGGGTATTTGTGTAATTACAAAAAACACCTCCCTCAGCTCAAATGCTTCTCCCACTGCTCTCCCTTCTGACCCACAGTCTAGAGCAATGCTGCCCAACAGAAATATAATTCAGCGGGTGCTTGGGTGGCTCAGTTGGTTAAGCGTCTGACTCTTGATTTTGGATCAGGTCATGATCTCAGGGTTGTGGGATTGAGCCCCATGTCAGGCTCCATGCTAAGTGTGGAGTCTGCTTAAGACTCTCTTTCTCCCTCTCCCTCCACCCTGTCCCACCACTCTCTCTTTCTCTCAAAAAAAATTACATGTAATTAAAATTATTATTATTTTTTTGCTTATTTTTTTAAACATTTTTTAAAATCTTTATTTATTTATGATAGTCACACAGAGAGAGAGAGAGAGACAGAGACATAGGCAGAAGGAGAAGCAGGCTCCATGCACCGGGAGCCCGACGTGGGATTCGATCCCGGGTCTCCAGGATCGCGCCCTGGGCCAAAGGCAGGCGCCAAACCGCTGCACCACCCAGGGATCCCCATGTAATTAAAATTAAAGAAAATTTACAATTCAGAACTTCATGGCTGTCATGGCTATCATGTTAGATCACCCATATCTAGAGGAAATAAATTATAAGCTTAAACATTAAGTACTTAATGTGTTCTTACCACTTTACTTACATTAAGTTGTTCAATTCTCACAACCCATTAAGGTAGGGTCATTCATTCATTCATTCATTTAGAGAGTGAGCATGTGAGTCGAACGGAGGGGGAGAGAGAGAGGGAGGGAGAGAATTTCAAACAGACTCCCTGCTGAGTGCAGAGCCTGACACAAGGCTCAATCCCATGACCCGACCAGAAATCTAGAGTTGGATGTTTAACTGACTGAGCCACCCAGGTGTCCTTGGGGGTACTATTATTATCTTCATTTTATTGAGGAGAAAATCCATACAGAGAGAGGTCTTAGAATTTGCCCCAAATTACACAGTTAGTAAATGGTGGAGCTGTGATAATTTGGCCAATCTCTTGTCTCTGAGGCTTGGGTTTTTTCCAGGAAAACTAGGCCATTTTAGTATGCCCTAGGAGTAAATGCAATCTTCTGCCTCCGGTTAGATGCTCTCAGCACTGGCAAATTTTCTCCATCATATGGCCCTATCCTGGTTATTTGTTAATATAAGTTAGATCATGTCCCTCTCCTGTTTAAAATCTCCCAAAGGTTCCGCCTAGCTCTTCAAATTAAATCCAAGTCCTTTATTACCCTGACCCCCATCATCCTTCATGCTCTGACCCCTCCCCCTACTCCTTTGCTCCTACATTCCTCCCACATTCCCGTTGCTCCAGTCACACTGTCCTCTGCTCCAGAAGCAAACTAAACTCCTCACTACCAGAGGGCTTTGGCACTACCCAGGATGTTCCACCCCATATTCATATGGCTCACTTCTTATCATTTAGGTTTCAGCTTAAATATCACCTCCCCAGAGAAGCCTTTCCTGACTACTCTATCTGAAGAAGTCATCCAGACTTCGTTTGATACCACGTTTAGTTCTCCCCAACAGTTAGCACTATGTAATATTTTCTCTTAAGATTTTATTTATTTATTTGAAAGAGCATGCATGTCAGAGTGTGTGAGAGAGAGTATGAGCAGGCAGGAAGGGTAGAAGGAGAAGCAGATTCCCCACTGAGCTGGGAGCCTGACATGGGGCTCTATCTCAGTACCCTGGGATCATGACCTGAGCCAAAGGCAGATACTTAACCGACTAAGCCACTCAGGTGCCCTATGTAATATTTTCCTTGTC
This sequence comes from Canis lupus baileyi, assembly GCF_048164855.1. Classification (NCBI taxonomy): domain Eukaryota; kingdom Metazoa; phylum Chordata; class Mammalia; order Carnivora; family Canidae; genus Canis; species Canis lupus. The sequence continues at coordinate 3,242,946 of NC_132850.1, read as the reverse complement.
TATTCATTTGTCTGCTCCACTGAGACTTCGTGTTGTCCATTCAGCACTGTATTCTAGCACTTAGAATAGTGCCTGGAATGGAAGAGGTACTCAGTAAGTATTTTTGAATGAAATGAATGAATGCTAATCATTAATAGAAAAAAGGCATAAAATATGAGAGAGAAACAGTTGAGGGCAAATCTCTCAAAATAGATCAAAACAAGCTGGGTCCTTTTAATATCTCTAAGTCAGTCTCAAATCTGACAGGACCATTACAAACAGGTAAGGAGAGGATGAAAGCAGTTGAGAGACATAATTATGAATACAACTTGGTTTTTCAAAAACTTTTCTGAATACAGTCCTCATAGCCCATTAAGGAAATCCACCTAACACTTGGCAGCACTGGAAAACAGGGAAGAGTACCATCAGAGAATCAGAAGCTCTGAAGAATTTCTGTCATATGTAATCTAAATATGGCTATGTAATGGAGAAAATCAATCAATGCTAAGGACTTGTAACCAAACATAGGTAAAAAGGTTGTATTTACTGGTAGGGCATACTAAATAGACTAACTATCCTGGGAAAAAGCAACACTCAGAAACAAAAAATTGGAGATAATGGGAAGTGCTGGGATACCTGAGCTCTGAAGACCTGGGCAGGCATTCCATTCTACACAAACAAAGCTTCTAGCTGTAGTGGTTGCCACCAGACACAGAATGCACACCATTGTTTCTTACTAATTTTTTTTAAATTTTTATTTATTTATGATAGTCACACACAGAGAGAGAGAGAGGCAGAGACATAGGCAGAGGGAGAAGCAAGCTCCATGCAGCGGGAGCCTGTCATGGGATTCGGTCCCGGGTCTCCAGGATCGCGCCCTGGGTGGAAGGCAGGCGCCAAACTGCTGCGCCACCCAGGGATCCCTCTTATTAATTTTTAAAGATACTTTCAAAGGAGAAAGAGACAACAAGGAAGACTATGTAAAGCCTACTCTAAATATGACACTGCAAAGAGGATCAACTGAAGGCATTCTCAGGAAAATTCAATGGGACAATTTAAGGTTGAAAATGATAATGTAGGAGTACAAATAGTAGAGACAGATTCAAAAAATAAGTAACTAAAAAAAAAAAAAGAATAACTCAGTAAATAAAATTCTTCAGAGGAGCAAAGCAATGTAAATAAGAAAACTGTAATTTAATTACAAATATCTAAAACGGGGGCAGCCTGGGTGGCTCAGCGGTTTAGCGCCGCCTTCAGCCCAGGGCGTGATCCTGGAGACCCGGGATCGAGTCCCACATCAGGCTCCCTGCATGGAGTCTGCTTCTCCCTCTGCCTGTGTCTCTGCCTCTCTCTCCTCTCTGTGTATTTAAATAAATAATAAAAAATCTTAAAAAAAAAAAAACAAATATCTAAAACGTATTTGTACTCCTGGCTTCCAAATTAGTTAAAATACCTCCATTAAAAAACCTCCTTCAGCAAAGTCCTAGAGAATCACCAGAGAAATTTCAACATAGCTGGTGGGTAGAGGGACAGATAAGCAGATATGTGACATTTACAAGTAATGGTAAAATTTTGGTGGTAGACATGGGGTTTTTCATTGCAAATCCTTTTTGATTTTGTTGTATGTTTAAAATTTTTCATAACTAAAAATAAACTTGAAAATATCCCAAAGAGGCTGCTGTCTCAAAGCTTAACATCAGGCAATAGTGAAAAGGTAGGTAACATAATGGAAAGAATGAACATTGTTGTTTTAGCACTTTTACATATAATGACCATTCATCACAACAAACCTGAGGTACATGACATCATCTCCATTACACAAACTACACACATACATCACAAACACACACAAACACAGACTCTGTAGGCTCAAAGAGTACTTTGACATTTACTTGGATATCAGTGAAAATATAAAAAAATGCATATATACTTAAAAATATACCTAAAACCTTAATCTATCCTTATCATTTATTTTCCACAGGTATCCAAGTGACTCTATTTTACCTCTGCTTGGAGAAGCACTTTAAAAATAGTAAGAACATGTAAAATGCACCTTGAAGCAACTGTTATAAGACAGTTATTTTTTACAATATATTATACAAAAATATGACTTCCAGTTTCAAAGTCCTTTATAATGTTCAGTGTTAACTGATTCACATATTATCTTCTTGGTACTAGAGTTATTTATGTACATCTTTTATAGTTCTTTTAATGCTATAAATCCCTTGAAATTAGGATCCACATCTGATTCATTTCTACATTCTTTGTAGTAGTACCTTGAATAGTAGTTTAGTGAATGTTTACTTATGGAAAGGATGTGACCCTCACAATAGATACACAAGGTAGCTAGGAAACCTGTTCACATTATTCTTATTAACACTTGAAGAAACAGAGGCAGAGTAAACTCTGCTGCTATTTCTTAGCTAAAAAGCTCATTTATTGAACTAGAGCTCCAGTCTTTTCATATTGCACCACTGACTCAAAAGGACCTTAAGCTTAATTCTCCAACTCAGAGTCTAGCAGGTTGTCCAAAAGAATAAACTTTAGTTACATTATTTTTTAAGTATTTGAAAAATCCTGAAAGATGGATCTAATGTAGATAAAAAGGTTTGTAAACCTCTTGATTTCTATTTTATTAAGAGAATGATACAAAGAAAATTAAAGTGCTTCTTGAAAATCGTAAACTCAGTTATAGGTTACCTAAACTCAACAAAACTAGAAGTTGATATGTAACAGCTAATATTTATATTCAGCTCTTTGGACCAATTCCACGTATACAGGTTATTTCATATGATTTTCCATAATACCTAGTGAGAGATTACTATTATTCTCATTTTACTGATGAGGAAATTTCAGAGTTGGAGTTAGTAGGTGGTTAAACTGGGATCTGAAACAATCTCAGTCACTGTTCTTTGCCGTATACTATGTTGCCATTTGCTTGCACAAAACTAGCCTTCTAACTGGTTTCTCTCTACTGTCCTCTATCATGTGTATGGCAACTGGAGTAATCCATCAAAAATAAAAATTCCATAACCTCATTTCTCTGCTTAAAATCCTTTAATGGAGGGACGCCGAGTGGCTCAGCGGTTGAGTGTCTGCCTTCGATTCAGGGCGTGATCCCCAGGGTCCTAGGATCAAGTTCCGCATCAGGCTCCCCACAGAGAGCCTGCTTCTGCTTCTGCCTTTGTCTCTGCCTCTCTCTCTGTATCTCTTATGAATAAATAGTATCTTTAAAAAAAATCCTTTGATGGATCCATGTAGCCTATGGAATGAAATCTACCAAAGTCCTTGGCATTGCATACATAGCCTCTCAAAACCAAAATTCTTTAAGATTTAGCCCCTGACTACTTCTCTGGCCTCATCTGCCCATCTTCTCCTTCTTACTTTACTTTCTTTAAGTTATTCTAAATGATCTACAGTCCCTCAACGCATCTGCAAGTCCCTCTTCCCATTATGCACTCAACTTACCAACTTAACAACTCATCGTTCAAAATTTAACTCAGTAATCAATGAATCTCTCCTTCCTCAGCCCTCTTGGATCTTTTCTCTAGATAATCATTTCCTTTTCTATTCTATGTTTATATCTGGTTCATACTAACAGCATTTAAATACCGTATTACAATTATTTGTTTACATATCTCCCCCGCCTATTTGACAGCAAAGCTAAGGGATGTCTTAGTCATCTCTAAATCCCTAGGGTCTACTACAGTGCCTGACAGTAGCAGGCATCAGATACATACATGTTTGTTGAGCTGAATTCAAATGAACTCACTTAAAAAGTACAAAAATATTAAAACAGGATTTGGATTTTTTAAAAAATATAAATGTTTCAAAGGAAAAAAAAAGGAGCCTGAAACTCTTTAATAGAAAAGTGTGTAACAATGGCAATTGCCTGAAGGTCCCTGCTGGCACTCTGTGCCCCAGCTGGGCCTCCAGAAGGTTCATTACTTTCATATTATCACTGTGGCAATTTATTAATGAGCTCAACACAAGCAAGACAAATTGAAATGACAGCCCTGGCAACTAGCATCTCTTATTTATCACTAGAGCTAGTCTCTCACCAGCAGTGTCATGGGTAAGCTATTTTAATGCAAAACAATATTTATAGAGTATCTTCTAATAGACTTACAAACACTGTGATTGGTACTAAGGGGAATTCAAAAAAAGTACTGGTCCTCATTTTGATAGAATGTGTTCTTGAAAAATAACTAACTCAAAACTGAAAAACATAGACATCTATTAGAAGTGATGGTAAAGGACTCATTATGTAATCATCATTTATGGGTCAATTACCTATACAGGGGCTAAGTGAAGTACCACTGGGGTTCCTCTTGCTTCACCCTGATTGAGGCAGTATGCCTGAGAACCAAGAACCAGTACTAGGCATTCTGGCAGAAGGAAGGTCTGTAAAACTCAAGCCACCACTCCTCTAAAAGTTAGAAGGCTTCTTGTTACCATAGTATTCCTACCAATGATTTAAAATTGCTTTCCTGAAATAAAAGAGAGGCAAATCATAAGCTGTCAGCACACAAAAGTAAACTTTAAGTACAACTGGACATAAATATGGTTTTAAAAGAGGAACAGCAAGAAACCCTGAGGATATAGGCAGATACTACACACTCACGGTCTTTCATTGATGACTTAGTACCTCCCAGTAATACCCCTGTTTTGGCTTCTTAAGCCTGCCATAACAAAGTACCACCAACTGGATATAATAAAGGAAATTTATTCTCTCACAGTTCTAGAAGCTAGATGTCTGAAATCGGTGTGTGCTGGCAGAGTCAATACTTTCTCTAAACCCTGCGGGGTAAGATACCTTTCTTGCCTCTTTTAGCCTCTGGTAGTCTCAGGAAACTAATAGATTTTGATATTGATGAGAGTGGGGTGCTGCTCTAACAAATAGTTAAAAATGGAGACGTGCCTTCGGAATTGGATAATGATAGAGGCTTAATTAAAAAAACCTATACTGCCTTGAAACAATGTTTGGTACATATATGAACATTAAAGATGCTTCTGGTGAGGCATTTGAAGGAAACAACACGTTATTGGACATTGGAGGAAAAGTAATTCTTGTTATAAAGTGGCAGAAAATTTGTCTAAATTGTGTTTGGTCATTGGGTGAACTTGTGATAAACTTGGATATTTAGCTGAAAAAAATTTCCAAAGAAAGTGTTGAAGTGTGGCCTAGGTGCTTGGTGCTTACAGTAAAATATGAGCAGAGATAAATTGAGGAATGAACCATTAAGAAGGAACCAGCACTTGATGATTTGGAAAATTCTCTGCCTAACTAGACTGCTTGCTCTGGAAATAGGGCCAAGGGTGTGGCTGGACAATCGTTTGCCTGTGACTCATGGATATAATCAACCATCTCAAAAGCTAGGAACAGAGATATGGTTATCCAGGAAACCTCTTGTCAGATGGTTTGGATCCCTAAGAACTACATGGAAGACTGAAAGGTTTTTGAGAATTTAATACCAGCAGAAGTGCTGTCAGTCTGGACTGAAGGGAACAAAGATGGGATAAAATGAAGGAAGAATAACACAAAGGGCAAAGTCACAGAGGTCAAGGTCTGGGCCAGTGGGACCTTCTAGGTGTAAAAGGGTGGGGCTGCCCTATCAGGCCAGAAGACAGAGCATCAAGTTACAGAGAATTACTCTCAGGCCTTGAAACCTAAAGGAATTTGCCATGATTGTGAATTTGCTTTAGACTGGTGGCCTTTTTATTCCCTCCATTTTCCCTTTGTAATGGAAATGTCTTTCCTATGCCTGTCCTACCTTGTATCTTGGAAGCAGATAACTTGTTTTCTAGATCTAAAGGTCCATAGATGGAGAATTTCATACCAGGATGGACCATACCAGAGTCTCACCCATACTTGATTTAGAAAATGAGATTTGGGACTTTTTGAGTTGATTATATTTAGATGAGATGCTGGACTTAAGAGCTGATGCTGGAATGAGTTAAGACTTTGGGAGGATGTTGGGAAGCCTGAATGTATTCTGCATAATGAGGGGTCATGAATTTTGGGGGGCCAGGGTGTGGATGCTACGTGTTGAATTCACTATCCATCATATTATAAGTTGTATTCACCAGAATTATGTACTCCTGGTACCTCTGAATGTGACCTTATTTGGAAACTGGTCTTCGTAGATATAATCAAGCTAATGAAGTCATAGGGTGAGCCCTTGCCCAATCTGTTTGGTGTCCTTAAAGGGGAGGAAAGCATGTGGAGATAGACACCAACAAGGAGAACACCACAGGATGACAGAGACTGGAGTGACATAGCTGCAAGCCAAGGAATGTCAAGAATTGACAGCCACCACAGGCTAGAGAAAGGTTCCACTCAGTCTCTGAGGGAGCATGACCCAGCTGACTCCTGGATTTTAGAGTTCTGCCCTCCACACTGTAAGAGAATAAATTTCCATTGTTCTAAATCACCCATGTGTGGTACTTTGTTACAGCAGTCCTAGGAAACTAAAATACTCCTTAATACTAATATATACTCAGGACTTAATAAGTACGAGGTACTGTGTTAAGTGCCTTACAATTCATGAGGAAAATAAAGTAACTTTCTAACACACTATTCCTAACCACTATGCTAAACTTTCTCTCATGTACATATGCTGTATAATAATTTGTATGGTCTTTGTCCCAGGTTCTTGGCATAGAGCTTCTAAAACTCCTATAATCTTCCAAGTGACAAGAATATCTTTGTTATTCATAAGCCCCTTGGATCACACGTGACTTTGTACTAATAAGATGGCTCAGAATGGGGGCTGGTTGTCAGAAAGACCAATCATGCGATTAGAGGATTGGGGCTTTGGGCCAGCCTACCTTCCTGGCCTATATAATAGAGCCCCAATCAATAATCTGGACACTGAGGCTCAGTGGAGCTTCCTAATTGGTAAGGTAAAGGTAAAAATTGGTGTGGTAAACACATCAATGTGCCAGGAGGATGCCCTGATTCCATGGAGAGAGGATACGGAAGCTCCGTGTTTGGGACTCATCCAGACCTCACCTTATAAGTCTCTTCATTTGTACCAGATTTATATCTTTTATAACAAACTTGTAATCATAAGTATGGTGCCTTCCTGAATTCTAAATTGTTCTAGTGAATTACAAAACTTGGGAGGTCATAGGAACCATCAGATTTGCAGCCAGTTGGTTAGAAGTATAGGTAGTCTGAGGACCTCACTTGAGGCTGGCATATGAAGTGAAGGCAATCTTGCTGGGCATCATGTTCCCTTAAACCTATGCAATCTGACACTAATTCTGGGTGGTTAGTATCAGAATTGAATTGGATTATACCAGGTGGTGTCAGAATAGTTGGGTTAATAAAATGGAATATCATAACTGAGTCCTATGGTGGCCTGGTATACGTAACAGTAACCAGTGATAAAAAAGAGAAAACATGCTATCAAGAAAAAAGTCACTTGGTCTCTCTGCTATTTAACTTTCATGTATCATTCCTTTATACATTATATATTAATACCCTTAAACCTTATCATATGTAGAATCAGGCTTTTCATTATTTCTCTTAAGAGATAATGGTTTTTAGCTAATGTGTAGTGGAATGTCTACCAGGGAACGGAATTGGGGCATTTACTAGGTATTTGAGGATTGAGGCTCATTTGCTCATACAACACAAGGACTTCATCCTCAGCTGGAGGACTCCTTGCCTGACTCAGACACTCTTCACTGATTCCAGAGTGGCAAGTACCACTGGATTGTGGGCAGGCAGCAGCTGAGGGAATTTCACCAGGGGATATATACCTGTATTTGGAGGGACTGTTTCCAACCCCTTGACTCATGAAGTAATGATGGTTAATTTCCCCCGAAATGTTTTTTATATGAACTAAGCTTTAGAAGTAACTGAAATACAGGAGATCTCTGGGTGGCTCAGCGGTTTGGCACCTGCCTTTGGACCAGGGCGCAATCCTGGAGTCCAGGGATCGGGTCTCTTGGCATGGAGCCTGCTTCTCCCTCTGCCTGTGTCTCTGCCTCTCTCTCTCTCTCTATCATAAATAAATAAATAAATCTTAAAAAAAAAAAAAAAGTAACTGAAATACAAAATGACTTTTTAAAATGAGCCACTTAAAGTCAATATGTGTAATAACTGACTCTAATAAGAATCTATTTTGGTGGGGCACCTGGTAGGCTCAGTGGTCGAACATCTGCCTTTGCCTCAGGTCGTGATCCTGGGGTCCTGGGATGGAGTCCCACATGGGGCTCCCCACAGGAAGCCTGCTTCTCCCTCTGCCTATGGCTCTGCCTCTCTCTGTGTGTCTCTCATGAATAAATAAATAAAATCTTTTAAAAAATCTATTTTGGTGATGGTAATTTTTTACATGTGTCATTTCCAACTAGACTCTATACTCCTTGAAAGCAGGAACTATACTTAGAGCTATCTTTATTTCAGAGACCAGCTTACTTGGATAGGAAAGAAGGGGCAGGTTGAGAGAGCATATAGTTTGTTAACATGCATTCTTATGACTTCTAAATACCAAGCCTATGTTAGACACTAGGAATACAAGAAAAAAAGATATGGCTGTTTTTGATAAGAGCTCATAACCTAAAGGAGTCCAACATAAAAGTTGATGTCTTCTTACTGGAACTTTCTTTGCACTACTTTTTGGAAATCTGAACAAGGTAAACTGGTGGAGGCCATGAAAAACAGGTATTCCCTTTCTGATGCTGTCCCAATATGGGCTGTAGTCAGGCCTGCTTCATCAACTTCTGGTGCAGTAGGCATAGCAGGCGCTTAGGAGAACACAGAATAAATTCTGCATCTGATGCTTCACATACCTGTGACCCCAGATAAATTTAATCTCCTTAGCCTCATCTTCTTCTACTGTCAAATGAGGATGGGTAGGTCATTTCTTGGCCAACAATGCAAAGATTAAGTAAACAATATGCCTGTCCACCCCCAAAAGTTAAATACTAATCGTTAGAATTACCATTACTATTATCATCATTAGTACTGCATTTCAAAATTCAAAAGGGCATGCAGTTACAAGAGAACAAATGTCTGATTCTCCTTATCCGAAGTTCCCAGAGGTTAAATTCAGAGGGCAGAATGGTAGTTGCCAGGGTCGGGGAGGTGTGGGGAGTTTTTGTTTCTGGGGACAGGGTTTCAGCTGAGGAAGATGAAAAAGTTCTGCAGATGGATGGTTGTGATGGATGCACAGCAAAAGAATGTGTTTAATGCCACAGAACTGTACACTACGTGTTTTTTTTAATTTTTTTTTTTTTTTTAATTTATGATAGGCACACAGTGAGAGAGAGAGAGGCAGAGACACAGGCAGAGGGAGAAGCAGGCTCCATGCACCGGGAGCCTGACGTGGGATTCGATCCCGGGTCTCCAGGATCGCGCCCTGGGCCAAAGGCAGGCGCTAAACCTCTGCGCCACCCAGGGATCCCTACTACGTGCTTTTTAGGAGTATCTTAATTCTCACGATAAACCTAATGACATTCATTATCATTCTTCTCATTTTATAGGGGGGGAAAGCTGAAGTACAAAGATTTTAACTTCTCTGAAGTCAAGAAGTTGATAATAAACAGCACATTTTCTGGGCTTTAGCTGCACTTTCATATCATCTGCTTCATTTGGTCCTCATAAGCTTGTACGGTACAAACGGCAAATACTAGTATCTGTGCATTAGAAATAAAGAAAATAAGGCTCGGACAGTTTAAATAACTGGTAATACACAGTAATTGCTAAATCTAGGATTAGAATATCTAAGTTATGTGACTTCAAATCTTGTACTTTTTCCATAGGCCAGTCTTTCTTGCCAGAAAGAGATCACTTAAAGGTCATTCATAAAACTGCAAGAACAGATAAATGCAATTAATATGAAACAAAACAAGAGTGCTATTTAAAAAATCAGACTGAAAGCTTTTCAATTAAACCAATTTCAAGGCTACTTCATTTTTACCCTCCTCTGTACACCTCCCACCCTCCTCCCTGGGAACTTTAAGGCATGTCCACACAAGATATCTGGCCATAAGGTTCTTATTTGTATCTTTTTCTTTAAAGTAGGCTCCACACACACTGTGGAGTCCAATGTAAACCTTGAACTCATGACCCTGAGATCAAGATCTGAGCTAAGATCAAGAGTTGGACACTTAACCAACTGAGCCACCCAGGTGCCCCTGTATTTTCTAAAATACATATTTCAACCCCTGTTATATATGTCATTTTTAATATACAAGTATAGGTTCCCTAGTGAGAAGAAAATCATCCAGCTTGTCCAAGACCAAATAAAAAGTTTCTCTGTCTGACATATGTACAAAATATTGATGACTTTCCCTTTATCCAATCAATACCTATTGAATACTCTATGTATCAATCTCTGGGTTAGGGATATAAGGATGGATAGGACTTGAACCATGTTAATTTAGAAGTGGAGAAAGTGCAAAATACATTACAACAGAATCTAACATATAGTTATCATAGGTATGTGAAAAGTGGAGACCAACTTCATCTAAAGGAATTGAAAAAACCTTCATAGAGGAGGTGACTTCTGAACCAGAATTTGGAGAATGCATCTTATTCCAGACAGAGAAGGAAGTTTAGGAAATTCTAACTAAGCAAAGGGAAGTAGAAAAGCAATAAGTAGTGAAAGGGCTTCTATGATGTCCTGTGGAAAATGATAGATAGCTCAAGCATAGAATATATGGCAGAAGGCAGTGACAGAATTAGAAAATCAAGTTAGAATCAGGGAAAGATCCAGGAATATATTCTGCAGACCTTTTTAAGTCAAAGAACCATCTTCAAACAAATTTTTATGCAAAACACAACAATATATAATGACTACAGAGCTTATTAGATAGAAGGGAAGCAAAGATTCAGTCTATACATTTTGTCTCACCCTGACACCCCATCATTGGGGCTCCCTTCACAGAAAACTGAAGTGGTGCTAGTATTCAGCATTGTAGTCCTCCTCAGCAAATGGTTATTAATTTGTAATAAGTAATTAAGAATAAGCATTCTGAAACTTTGTACTACAATTTAACAGAATACTTTTATGTTAATAAAATTCTGAAGTCTATACTTGGATTTTTAAAAGTTTCATCTAATATTTTATTTTTATTTATAAAAGTATCAGTCTAAGATGAATGGAAAATATTGCTCCTTTGCACCAGGTGTTGTATGTTAAGTGTTGAATCACTAAATTCTACTCCTGAGACTAAGTATTATCCTGTATGTCAACTAACTGGAATTTATTTATATTTTAAAGATTTATTTATTTATTTGATAGAGAGAAGGTGCACATGCATGAACATGTGAGCCGGGGGTGGGGTTAGGCAAGAGGGAAAGAAGCAGACTCCTGGCTGAGTATACAGCCTGACGTGGGGCTCGACATGGGGCTCCATCTTACGAGCCTGAGATCATGACCTTACGCAAAATTAAGAGTCCACTGCTTAACTGACCAAGCCACCTAGGCAGCCCAACTAACTGGAATTTAAATAAAAACTTGAAAAAAAGGGCACCTCGGTGGCTTGGTAGGTTAAGTGTCCTCCTTTTTTATTTTTTTTTTAAGATTTTATTTATTTACTTATGAGAGACAGACAGACAGAGAGAGAGAGAGGCAGAGATACAGGCAGAAGGAGAAGCAGGCTCTATGCAGGGAGCCTGACGTGGGACTCGATCCCAGGTCTCCAGGACCACGCCCTGGGCTGAAGGCAGCGCTAAACTGCTGAGCCACTCGTGCTGCCCCAAGTGTCTGCCTTTAAGCTCAGGCCTGATCCCAGGGTTCTGGGATTAAGCCCTGCATTGGGCTCCCTGTTCAGCAGGGAGTCGGCTTCTCCCTCTCCTTCAGCCCCTTCCCCTCCACACATGCTCTCTTTCTCTCTCTCAAATAAATAAAATCTTAAAAAAAAAAAAAAAGAACTTGAAAAAAAATTATGGCTCCTTCAACATGTGTAGCTTAAAAAGCACTGCCCTAGAGGTGCCACACTGATCAGATCTGTAATTTAGAGAATTAGAAAAATAACTTTAGTGGCTATTTAGAAGAGGAAGATCAACTGGAAAACATAAAGCATAAATAATATAAAATAATAGAACATTTCAGATGACATAAGGATAACCTGTGTAAATGTTAAGCATCTGGCAAGTGAATAAAAACATTAAAGTTCACAGAAAAAAAGATCTCTGCAAACTAAAATAGTTCAAGGAAGGCTCAGACATGTTTAGTAGATTTTTAGAGGAAGAAAGACCTGAAGCCATCAATTTCCAGGCCTATGGACACCTGGGTGGCTCAGCGATTGAGCACGTGCCTTCAGCTCAGGACGTGATCCTGGAGTTCCGCGATCAAGTCCCGCATTGGGGTCCCTGCGTGGAACCTGCTTCTCCGCCCTCTGCCTGTGTCTCTCATGAATAAATAAATAAAATCTTAAAAAAATTTTCCAGGCCTAAATTCATGAAGTCAACAGATTTTAATATTCTTTATTATATATGGAATGTTATTGACTGAAACACTGACTATATACCAGGTGCTGGGGATACATACTGAATGATCTCTGCCACCAGGGCAGACATTAGTCCACCAAAATACATAAATAGATGTGTCATTTAAAACTATTATAAGTACTAAGGGGTGCCTGGGTGGCTTAGCTGGTTAAGTGTCTGACTCTTGATTTCAGCTTAGGGTTATGAGATTGAGACCATGTGGCTTGATCTGAGTGTGGAGCCTGCTTGGAATTCTCCCTCTCCCTTTCCTTCTGCCCTTTACTAACCTCCCCCCCACTCTTGTTCAAAAATTAAAAAAATAAAAAACTATTATTATAAGTACTCACAGGAAAGTCGCATGGCACTATTAAATCATGTAATTTAAGAGATTAAATCGATTCTGGGAAATTAAAGCAGTATATCCTAAAGAAATGATGTTTTAGTTGAAATCTGAAGGATGAGTGGAAATTAACCAGGCGAGGAAAGGAAAAGAGCATTCTTGGCAGAGGGAATGAACAGGCATGAGAAAAAACTGTGAGGTGAGATGGGGCATTGACAGTCCACGGAACAGAAAGAAAGAATCACTAATGCACAGAAAGCAAGAAGCAAAGTGAAAAGAGGTCACAAAGGTAGATGGGCTAGGTCATTAAAAGTTCTAGAAGCAAAAACATTGATAAAGACATAAGCGAAATAAGGCAGTCACAAAAGGACTATATGATTTCACTCATATGAAGTATGTGGAAGAGTTACAAAGACAGAAAGTTCTGTCATAGAGACAGAAAGAATCGTAGTTGGAGGGGTGGGAGGGAGATACAGGCAGTTATCGTTTAATGGGTACAGGGCTTTAGTTCTGCAAGATGAAAAAAGTTCTGGAGAGGAATGGTGGTGAAGGTCACACAAAGTGAATATACTTAATGCCAACAAACTGTACACTTAAAAATGGTTAAAATGATGTATTTTATTATGTATATTTCACCATGATTTTCAAAATTATTTTTTAAAGTTCTATGAACTACATTAAGATCAACAGGAAGTATGTGAATAATTTTAGTGTAATTATCAGACTGTAAGTTTTTATTTCAGACTTCAGGTCTTTAAAAATTTACCCTAGAAACAACATGGAAAATGGATTAAAGGGAGTCAGAACAGTTGTAGGCAGAATAGTTAGGATGCAATTGTACTAATTCAGGGGAAAGAGGACAGAAGCTTGAACCAGGATGGTGGCAACGAAGATTCATTCATTCATTCAACAAATATTTAATGAATGCCATTATATGCCCAACACTGTGATAAATGCTAAATATAAGACTGGCAAGGGGATCCCTGGGTGGCTCAGTGGTTGAGGGTCTGCCTTTGGCCCAGGGTGTGATCCTGGAGTCCCAGGATCGAGTTCCACACTGGGCTCCCTGCATGGAGCCTGCTTCTCCCTCTGCCTATGTCTCTGCCTCTCTCTCTCTTTCTCTCTCTGTGTGACTATCATAAATAAATAAAAATTAAAAAAAAAAGGACTCATTATTGTTGATGTACGTTGCAAAGAGACATGGTAGGGAAAACGCAGATGTGATATGAATTGGCTCAATAGGTGGCCTTCAATCAGTTCCTATAAAAAAGAAATTGTTTAATATGAAATAAGGGAGATACTAAAAATATTAAATAGCCTATAAGGCCATACCAGTGAATAACGAGGAACATCAATCCTGAGTTAAGCTGGTCAATCTGAAAACACTGGGTAGGAAATATAGCTTTTCTTAAAAAGTTTCATTCTGCCTAGAACCTGCATAGGAGGCTTGCTGAACTGTAAAATCACCCAGGGCTAAAAATGGCACAAGGAAAGACAGAAAGGCAGGACCTACAACTATGGATAAGACTGAGACATAAGAGTCTTGATTCCCCTAGGGTCCTTTCAAGCACCTCTGTCTGTTATGCACTTCTTGCCTGATAAAGCTGAGATACAATCTAGAAGGAGTTTATTAATAACTCCCTTCCCCAGACCCTATTTCAAATTAATTGAGCCAATAATTTCCTTTTTTCGCTTCAATCCATGTTAGTTGGGTTTCTGTTCTTTACAATCAAAAAGTGTTAATATACTACCAACATTTAAAAAAACTAGTGCACATTTAAAAAAAACTAGTGCACTGCTTTTTTTCCAAAAGGATCACCAGAGGCACTAACCTCAAATCTACTAAAAACAGAATTTCCAACTCAAGGTATCTGTTAATTCTTAATGTGTGCTCCAGATGATCAAACAAATTGGGAAAACAAAAGTCTGGTTGTCTCTTCCCTTATTCATGAAAGAGTAATTGTTATTTCCCAGCAATACAGAGAAAGAATATTATAATAATTATTATTTAATTATTTATTTATTTACACTAAGAGCCCACCACCATATCAGCATCCACATAGTATGCATATAGTGAGGCATGAAAAGTGTAAGATGTGGCCTTGCTTAACTAGGATCTTGTGGCCTTTAAGTCATGGAAAAGGCAATACGTACATATACATACAATGCTAAATGTGTCTGATCAATGGAATAAATTAAGTATCTTTTTGGTAGATTAGGGGTGAAAGACATAAGATTTAAACCCCTTTCCATCAGACAACAAATCCATTTTCAAAATATGGTCAGTGTAAAATACACTTCCCTCTTACTATAAGGTGAAGGAGCACAAAAAGGAAAAAAATGTACATAATGGAAACAGTTCATTAATTCTAATTTTGATTTAACCAACATATATTTGAGCACTTACTATGTAAACATTTACTGTATTAGGCACCTAAATATAGGTTTTCATTGATTACTAATATTCAGAAACACCAGCAAATTAGCAAATTGTCTGAAATGACATTTCTCTTTTCAGCCTAATGGTTTATTTAAATACCATCATTAAGGAATTTAACATATCAAAAGAAAATTGTCAGTGCTGAGAATAAAAAAGTCAACAAAAACATTACTTAACATTTTACCAAATTCAAATAGCAGGTTCTCAAAAAGACAACTTTGACACCTAAGTGTCCAGGTCAGCATAAAACATCATCCACTCATTGTTAAGGCTGTTAATAGAATTCAGCCCAAACAACCAATTCTTGTTTATTCACTAAGTTGCATTAAGTAATTAAGTCAGAGGAATAACATCTCTTGGAGAGTAAGTTCTGAAGCAAGAAATAAGCAAAAGAATTGCTGTCTCTGATGGTATTTGTTTAGCAATATTTTCTAAGCTTTCTATATAGAGAGAGGATATCTAGGGTCATTAATAATTATTTACAGAATGTGTTCTTGAAGATAGATTTCTATGAATGGTTATCTTTAAATGTAGGTACAACTACAACTGATGATTAAAATATACTTAGTAGAAAACTATAAACTCTGTAATTAAGCGACTTCTCAAGTTTTTTCTTGGGATGTCTGGGTGGCTCAGTGGTTGAGCGTCTGCCTTTGGCTCAGGGCCTAAGGAGTCCCAGGATCTGATGAAGTCCCACATAGGGCTCCCCGCAGGAAGCCTGCTTCTCCCTCTGCCATGTCTCTGCCTCTCTCAACATCTGTGTCTCTCATGAATAAATAAATAAAATCTTTCTTAAAAAAAGAAAGTTTTTTCTTAAAAACTAAATCCAGGACTTCTTATCAACTTATATAGCATCTGCAGAAAAAATAACTATGCAACTTATACACACACACACACACACACACACACACACACATATATTGGCAATAGGTATTAGCGCTATTTTAGGGTCGCTCAAATAGCTCAAATACAATAACATTCCTGTATGAACAGCATCACTTTTGTTCAGAAGCAAATATGGGAACTTATCTACAAAAATTCTACCAAATAATGGCATGGTGCTTTCACAGGCAATATTATGCGGTAAGAATCTTTTACATTTTTCTGAGTCCTCCCTGTTGAGTAGCATTTGGCATATTTTTGTCATCTACATGTATGAGACACTGAGATTTAAAAAATTTATATGGATAGTATATGGATGGGCATCTCTGAATGGGAAGAGGGGAGCAAAGACTGGACGTAATGCTGGGAAGAGCACAATGGGACTTCAATTACACAGAAGTCCTCCCTTAACTGTGGTTTCAGTTAAAAAAAAAAAAAAAAAAGAGTTAATTCTTACAAGTCTACTTTGCCTCCTGTACAGAGAGTCTTAGAACTACATCACACTGCTTGTGAACGAAGTGTGCACGGTGAAATGCAAAGAGGTCTAGGGTTGAAGTGAGCCTGGTCTGGGTTTGAAACTGAGTCCTATCACTTATAAATGCATGATTTGGGCCACATATCCTTTCAGTTTCAGTTTGCTTACGCATAAAGTGGAGCTAATAATACCTTTTTGCAGGTGGGTGAGAACAACATACACCTGCATGTTGGAATATGTCTGAAGGATACTCAAAAAAAGTTATTCTCTTTGTTAGTATGGTACACTACACAGAGTTGATATGCTTTAAATACATCCTGGAATAAAGTGGGATATGTATAAATAAACACAGAAGATACTGGCTGTTACTTTTATACTGGATAAATAAATTGTGAGACAATTTCACAAGCCCTCATGTTTTTTTCAGGTACCAATTATGTGCCTGACATAGAGAAGCCACTCAAATGTTTGATGATTCCTCTATTAGATTTCTTTGGTCAAGAGAATGAGATTCCTGTTTTATGACCCTGGACAAACCACACATCCCTTTTCTTTTCTTTTCTTTTCTTTTCTTTTCTTTTCTTTTTTTAAAGATTTTATTTATTCATGAAAGACACAGAGAGAGAGGCAGAGACACAGGCAGAGGGAGAAGCAGGCTCCATGCAGGGAGACCGATGTGGGACTTGATCCCAGGACCTGGGATCACGCCCTGAGCCAAAGGCAGACGCTCAACCGTTGAGCCACCGAGGTGTCCCCCACATCCCTTTTCTTTCTTTTTTTTTTTTTTTTTTATGATAGTCACAGAGAGAGACAGAGAGGCAGAGACACAGGCAGAGGGAGAAGCAGGCTCCATGCACCGGGAGCCTGATGTGGGATTCGATCCTGGGTCTCCAGGATTGCGCCCTGGGCCAAAGGCAGGCGCCAAACCGCTGCGCCACCCAGGGATCCCCCACATCCCTTTTCTAAGCCTCAATTTCTTCACTGAATAGTTGACTTAATAGTCATGGAACTTACGAGTTGGAAGAAATTTTAGACATCACCTATTGCAATCCCCTTGCCTAAATTAGATACAGTGAGGGGCAGACTGGGACTTCACTGGAAATCCCAATCACCAAGTCATAATTCTTTCCACACACCTCAGATCTCTTTCACCTCCTTATCTATGAAATATTGGAGACTGAAGTACTGATTGTTGGAATATTATCCATTTCTAAAAATCCACTAAGTCAATAACATCCTTACTTCTACCTTTATTAAAGCCAGAAGACAAAGAAGAATAAACAAAGCTGTCAATATTAATCCTAGTTAGCTAAAATGCTAACTAGGGAAACTATGATACAGACTGCAGAGGATTAAAATTTTCAATTGTGTTGATATTTCAAATACTTAAATATAGAGACGATCTATTTTGAATAGTCTGACTCCATCAGAGTGTAAATGGAATTACAATCACTAGTTCACAGAACTGGTAGATGGAGTCACTACTATTCTGAGTTATCCATCTATTATCTTGCTAACCCTTTACAAGATCTTACTCCTTCTGCCTTAGCAGTCAGTTGTTCTTGCCCTTGTGTTCCTATAGCACTCAATATTTCAATGAGAACACTATTTATAATAGATTGAATGAGGTTGAACCATTTGAAATTGCTTATTAGACCATTTTAGACCAATAAAAATAGCAATTTTACATGATTCATCCTAATAACATCTCTTTATATTTCTGCTACTCCCTTCCTCCCTGCATTACACTCATAACAAGAACTACACACTATTTTTTTTTAATTTTTATTTATTTATGATAGTCACAGAGAGAGAGAGAGAGGCAGAGGGAGAAGCAGGCTCCATGCACCGGGAGCCCGATGTGGGATTCGATCCCGGGTCTCCGGGATCGCGCCCTGGGCCAAAGGCAGGCGCCAAACCGCTGCGCCACCCAGGGATCCCCACACTATTATTTTTTAAAAATATATACATAATACTTTATATATAGAAAAAGTTATAAAGCATAATGGGCACCCATATATCCACAGCCTAGCTGAAAAAGTATTTGCCAGTACACTAGTCTCCCTTAGCTGTGGGGTAAATATGTTCCAAGACTCCCAGTGGATGCCTAAAACCACAGATAGTACCAAACCCTGTATATACTCTTTTCCTATACATACATACATACATACATACATACTTATGGTAAAGTTTAATTTAAAAGTTAGGCACAATAAGAGATTAACAACAATAACTGATAATAAAATAGAACAGTTATACTATAATAAAAGTTATGTGAATGTGTTCTCTCTCTCTCTCAAAATATCTCATGGTACTGCATTCACCCTTCTTGTGATGATGTGAGACGATAAAATCCCAGTGTGATGAGATGAAGTGAGGTGAATGACAGAGGCATTGCCACATAACTTTAGGCTACTACTGATCTTCTGACCATACATCAGAAGGAGGATCCTCAGCTTTCCGAACATAGTTGACTACGGGTAACTGAAACAGCAGTTAAAGGAGGACTACTGTATCATGTAAGCCTCCTGTGTGCTCCTCCCAGCATTATTCTTAGTCTTTTCTCCCTGACCTGCCATTCAGAAATACCCACTATACTTAAATTGATATTTATCAGGACCATGCAATTGTTCAATTATGATTTAAGTATGCTTCCCTAAATAATATATGCATGTTAAACTTCATGTAAACGTGTTCTGCCATTTGGTTTATTCACCTTGTATTTGTGATATTTATCCAAGTTTCTAGATAGGTCTAGTTCATTTTTATTATTGTATAGACTTCCATTAGGTAAATATACTGTAATATTTTCTCTCTTTTATTGATAGACATTTGTAATAGTCTGAAGTTTTTGCTATAATAAAGTTGCATGAATATTTTATGTCTCTTTATACATACACTGGAGAGTTTCCAAAGGGTACTGACCTAGAATTGTTGGACTATAGATTATATGTACTTTAGTTTTAATAGATACTGCTCAAATTGTTCTTTGCCATGATTGTACAATTTCTATTCCCATAATAGTATCCAAGAGTTCTAACTTCATATCCTAGCAGTGTTTGAAATTATCAGACTTCTTAATTTTTGCCTAATAGCTATGAAATGACCCCTCATTAGAGCTTTAATTTCCCTTTAATTATTGGTCAATGGCTAATAAATATTTAGGTTACCTCCTTTATGCCTTGTTATTTTTCTATGAATTTGTCTTTTTCTAATCTATTTGTGGGAATCCTTTATTATCACAGATAGTGATATTTGGCTGATTCATGTACCATATATATTCTTTAATTTTGTGACTTGTTTTTGCATTTTAAAAATTATAGTGTTAAAAAATATGGCACTCCTCTTTGTTACTGTATGTAGCACTATGTCTAGCAGTCAGTAGATGCTGAATATTGAATGAATGAATGAATGAATGAATGAAAAACTGAACAAATACAAAGAAATTAGATGTTTTAAAACTTCTATATTCCCTTAATTTGGAGTTATGATTGTCTATGCCTATTAGGCTTTATAAACTTTTATACTCCCAGGGCACCTGGGTGGCTCAGTCAGGTAAGTATCTGCCTTCAGCTCCTGTCAGGATCTCAGGGCCCTGGGACAGAGCCCCTGCATAGGGCTCCCTGCTCAGCTGTTCCCCAGCCCCACTTGTGCACTCTCTCTCTCTTACTAAAAAAATAAACTTTTACACTCCCAAATTCATATTTAAAATTCATTTATATTTAAAGAAAAAAATTTAATCTGGTTTGAAGACTTTCTGGCAGTCCCTGCTAACTGGAGGTAACTGGAGATAAAATAGCATACTAAAATATCAAGGTTGGAAGTCTAACATTCTAAATCATCTAAGACAAATGATTGCTCCCTTCTTAAATATCTCCAAGAACAAGTATACTGGCTCTCATGTTTTCTATTATACTTTACAGGACATAATGACTAAAATAGCCTTTATTTCCATCATGTTTGAATGCCCCAGAGGAAAATCTACACAAGCACGAGTGTAAAGCAATTATAACAAATAAGAAAACACTTGGAAATATGTTATAATATGCCAATGAGCAACAGACGTAGTGATTAAAATGAATGTACAATATGCATATGCTTTAATTTTGATAGCTAACAATTGTAGTATAGTAACATTTACAGTAGATGCAGAGAGAAAAAACAAATGCAGCAGCCTTAAATGTTTCAAAATATACAGAAATTAATACATGATGACTTGCAACAGAAACAGAAGTTCAGACAGCACAGGTCTTTTTTTTTTTTTTTTTTTTTTTATTTTTTTTATTTATGATAGTCACACAGAGAGAAAGAGAGAGAGACGCAGAGACACAGGCAGAGGGAGAAGCAGGCTCCATGCACTGGGAGCCCGACGTGGGATTCGATCCCGGGTCTCCAGGATCGCGCCCTGGGCCAAAGGCAGGCACCAAACCGCTGCGCCACCCAGGGATCCCAGACAGCACAGGTCTTAAAAAGGAAGTCACAGGAGGCAATGAATCATTCTGGACAAAGTACAAGATTTGTAGTAAGACGACATAGTTTTGAGTTGTTCTGACATTGACTAGCCATTTGATATTGGACACATCATTTACTCCACCTGCACCTCAGTTCTTTATCAGTATATAGAGTTCATAATGATCTAGCATCCTACCTAACAGGGTTATTATGCATTTCAATTTAAATAAGAAAATGTATGTGACATCCTTCAATAATAACCTTCCTCACATCCAGTGTCCTCTACATCATCCCTGAAACTCCCAGGCAGAACAAGATATAAAGTCCTCTGGAATGGATATTGTATTTGTCGGCTCAGGCTGCCATAACAAAGACCACAGACTGGGTGGCTGAAACAACAGGAGTGTATTTCCTCACAGTTTCACAGGCTAGAGGTGTTGGCAGGGTTAATTTCTTCTGAGGCCTCTCCCCTAGGCTTATATAGACGGCTGTTGTCTCCCTCTCTCTTCATTCACATGGTCTTTCCTTTGTGTCTGTGTCCTAAACTCTTTTCTTATACTATGACACAAGTCATAATGGATAAGGGCCCATCCATATGACCTCATTTTATCTTAATTACCACTTTAAAGGCCCTATCTCCAAATACAGTCACATTCTGAAATACTGAAGGTTAGGACTTCAACATAAAAATTTTGAGGGGAGTGGGAGTGCAGGAGACATAATTCAGCCCATAGCAAATACGTAGAAAGCAACCATGCAGCACCCACCACTGCTATAGCACTTAGTATATTGTAATAGAACTACCATTTTTGTCTCCTCTAGTAGGCTATAAATGCCTGCACAGAACTGAATATTTCCTTTTTTAAAATTTTTAAAAGATTTTATTTATTTATTTATTTATTTATTTATTTATTTATTTATTTATTTGAGAGAGAGCAGAGGGTGTAAGGGAGAGGATCACAGGGAGAGAGACCAGCAGATTCTGCACTGAGTGCACAGCCTGACGTGGGGCTTGATTTCATGACTCTGAGATCATGACCTGAGCCAAAATCGAGAGTTGGACGCTCAACCAATTGAGCCATCCAGGTGCCCTTTGAATATTTCCTATTAATCTCACAAGTGTCTAACAGAGTGTATGTTCAACAGAAGGCTCCAATAAACTGCTGGTAACAACCTATGACACTTTCTATCAAGGAACAATTAGAACTAATCTAGCCTACGAGAATTTTTTTTAATGGAGTTTGTAATATGCCAGAGATTTAAGAGAGAGGACAAATTTTTCACTTTTATCTTTCCAAAAACTACTTTGTTGCCAAGTTCTCATCCTTTCCATCCCAGGCTTTATTCTCAGATTACGTATGTTGAACTTTCCTTAAGCAATGAACCTGGAGACTACATGACCACCGCAGAAGTCAGTGACTTCTCCTCCACTCGGCTGAACTTCTGGAGTGTTTAAGGAGTTGCATATAAGAGTTAGTTATGTGTCTTACCTTCCCCTTATAAACAGTGAGTTCCCTGAGAGAAAGGACTATACCTTAAATGTCTTGGAGTGATCAACAATAACTATTTACTGAATAAATGTAAATTTCTCTAAAACAGATTCACTCTTGTGGAAGAGAAATATTCTTAAAAGAGGTGGGGCAAGAAAAGTGGCAAGGTTGAGTTCAGTCTGGGACATACTGACTTTGCTTTAAGCATTATCTCTCACGAAATATCTTTTTATTAGGTCCATTTCAGTGTCGGAAGGTTTTCACTTAGTATATTAGGACCTGTAGTGATGGGACATAGTGATTTTAAAGTAGGTATGATACCTAGCTACTTGTGAAGCTGACTATAGGTAGCTAAATATATCGTTCTAACACTCAGAAGAGATTATCTTGACTATAGATAGAAATTTGAGTCATGAGCATATAGATGTTACTTATAAGTCAAGTGAGTGGATGAGATTGCTAAGGGAATGTACAGAAGGTGGCTTAGGACCAAAGACAGGCAAGAGAAGGGAGGCTCTCATCTGGGATGAGAATGGCACTGGATGAAGTGGCCAGGGAAGAACCAACGCGCTGAAGTGCATCAAAGCCAAAGGGGGGTGGGGGTGGGAATACCATTCTGAGGAAGAGGGAATTATCATGAATGTAAAATGCTGCTATTAAGTCCTGAAAATGCTTGCCTCCCCCTGGCATTAACAACAAGGAGAAGGCTGATGACCCTGATGAGAACAGTTCAGAGACTATACGATTTGGACTAGTTTCTAAATTTTATATCTTAGTTTCCTTTCTTTGCAAAATAAGGAGACTTGTCTCCTCATGAGTGTTTTGAAGATTAAATAAGTAGCAATAATAGCAAAAGTAACATGTGAATGCAACATATATAGCATTCTACAACATACTGGACACTGTACAGAGCTCTTTAATACAGATTCTCTCACTTAAAAAAATCACGCATACACACACAAAAAACACAAAAATCTTAAGGTACTATAGTACTTAATAAGTACTATTATCATCCTCATCTTCAGATAAGGAAACTGAAACTTACTGATAGAGACTAGAAACCAGAACTTGATGAACAGGTAAAAATGAGAGTTTATATATTAAATGTATATAACTCAAGAAGTTTGAGTTAAGGGTAGGTGACTAGATGGTACCTGGAGGGAAACATGGACTTAAGATTTTATTTATAAGATTTACCTGAAGATGGGAGACATCTATAAACAGATTTTGGGAGATTTAAATAAACAAAGAAAAGAGCCGGAAGAGGGAAAAAAGGTTGAAGGCAATGAAAAGACAGGGGTCAGAGATGTAGCCTTGGGAAAGAAGCAGCAGCAAGAAAACAAAGGTATGGTTTTAAGAAACAGGTTTGACGTAAGATCTCATAGAGACCAGGCAAAGAAATAACTAGGTATTGAATGGCCCAATGGCAATAATCTGTATAAGTGTGTGATTTTCTCCAGTAGGCCTCAGAGCTGTAACTACTGCTAAGAAGAAAGAGGTTCAATTCAACAAGGTTTGAGATTTTGCCCAGAGAAGGACAGAAGAACAGTAGAGCAAGGGAATAGAGGACTGATGGCAAGAAAGTGAATGAACTAAATTATAGACTGAGGAAGTTAAGCTGGATAGGGAAGGAAGTGAAGATAGGCCTCAATGAGAACAAACAGAGCTGGTGGGGATAGCCAAGGTCAGGCAGAGGCACTGTGAACAAAGCTGCATGTCTTCATTTATAGCTTCAGAGGCGGGCCATCTCTGGGTGATAAGGCTCATGGTGTGACTATGAGAGTTGATAAGCTAAAAACATGGTCACTTGAGTTGAAGAAGCTATTGTGATAGAGTAATAATAATCTGTGTGAATACTGAAGTCACTCAGGGTGAGGATGGAACCTGAGGTGGAGAGGAAGACTGTACCAGCTAGGTCCTAAGTGATGGAGAAGATCTACATACAAGATGACAAGAGTTACCATATAGCCCCTGTGCACCACAGAGCACAGGGATTTTAAGAGGATGGACAAGTAATGGTCAGTTAATAGTGGTGCACAGAAAACCACAGTCATCCTTGTCTCTCTCATTTTGTACAGTGTGGGAGAATGCACTGCCCCCTTTTAAAAGAATTACAGTGCAAGTGACAGTGTTCTCCATGACTCCTCAGATGAGAGGCCTGACTTCCATTTAAGGCCAGAACACACAAGAAACCTAGTAAGATGGGTAACAGGGTAGGAAGGAGGGGTTTGAGAGAGCAAATGGAAAGGTATGAGAGGGAACAAACAAGCAGGGAAGCAGGGTTGGGAGAGAGGAGGAGGAAGCCGAGGCAGCACAGGAAAAGCAGTACAGAAGACAAGTGAGTGGAAGGGATAGGACAAAGATAACAGATGAGAAGACTTGCTGGCTTTATATGGCCATAAGGTTATCAAAATAATTAGTTCTAGCAGTGCCCTGGTGGCAAGGGAGTTAGCACTAAGACCTTGGCAATGGTTTGAGGGGAGGGGCAACATCTGAGTGCCTATTATGTAACTGACATTATGTAAAGTGCTTTACACTTCCCATCTTAGTTAAACCTCATACCTAACAAAAATCCAGGAACTGAGGACCAGAGAGGCAAAGTGACCTGCCCAGGGTTGTACAATTAATATTTAGTGATATTTTGCATAAAAAAAGACATTTTGAAATCAGAGCATCCTTAGTCACTTTCTACCAATAAGGGCTTATATGTTTCTTAACTCCATTATGCCTACACCAAACAAGGTTATCTCAGGCATTAAGCTACAACTATAAAATCTGGGGCAGCCCGGGTGGCTCAGCCGTTTGGCGTCGCCTTCCGCCCAGGGTGTGGTCCTGGAGACCCGCAATCAAGTCCTGCGTCGGTTCCCTGCATGGAGCCTGCTTCTCCCTCTGCCTCTCTCTGTGTGTGTGTGTGTGTGTGTGTGTGTGTCTCATGAATAAATTTTAACAATCTTTAAAAAAAATAAAAACAAATCTGAAGAGTTATTTTTTGAAGCTAAAACTGGCCTACATATGAACTTATTTTCAAATGTGGAATTTCCTACTTGTTTTACTTCAAATAAAAATCCCAAGTTTCTGAAACTATAAATTTTAGATAGGAAACTGAGGTAGGGGAAAGAGAATGTACAATCTATGGTTCCCTAGTCTATCTAGAACCAAGTCCAAACTCCATAGTTACAGGTCTTTAATACTATGGCCCCAGCTCATCTCTCCAGTCATATCGGTCATTGCTGACTTCCACAATAATACTGAGATCTGTGGCAACGATCAATTTTTAACAAACATACCTGCACTTTTCCCTCTTTGTAACTCCATCTAACTACTTAATCTACTGAAATTTGTTCTCCAAAACCCAAATGAAATTTATTTTTAATGTGAAGCCTAACCTTGCTTCCAGATATTGAGGAATGATGGCTCCCTCCTAGGAACTCTGTATCCCTTTGCTTTTTCTTAGAGTACTTATTGCCTTATAGTTTAAATTAGCATGAGAAAAGTTCCACCAGCAGAGCATAAGTCCCCTAAACGTAGCTGAAAGAGAACATTTCCTTTAAATTGCTTTTCTAATGATTTTATACACATAATTTCATGTAGAATTTGTGACAACCTATGAAATAGGAATTTATTTTTTACAGGTAAGGACACTGCAAGTCACACAGGTTAGACAATATGCTTATAGTCCTAAAGTTAGTAGGTGACAGAGCCTATATTTGAATCTTGGTCTTTCTAACTCAAAATGTAGGCTCTTTCCAGAAACCATGGGTATAATCTCACTGCTTTATCTGACTGCTTCCTACCTACCTACTAATCATCAGTGGGGAAACCTCCATTGACTTTTGTCATTAACAATCAGCAAAAAGGATTGATATAGGGTATTCGCCTTCCTACTTTTGAAGACAAAGAACAGACTCTTGAGAGCAAAAAGAATGATTAATATGAGTCCTAAATAAAGCTGAAGAGATCAGAATCCTGCTCCCAAGAAGGAAAGTAAAAAAACACTACTTTTCCACTCTTTAAAAACTCCTCTTCCTTTGAGGTGTCCACCATCTGGCTGTATCACTCTCTACCCCTCCTCCTCATCTGTCATCCGCCACCCTCTCGATTAATCCCTTCCATTCACTGCGCCTGGGTCACAATCTTCCTCTCTTCCCTAAATCACTTCACTATCCACACAGATGACCCATTCAATACAACAGCCTCGCAGTTGCTGTCACACTTGGTTTCACCAACCTTCACCTCTGCTGTACCTCAGCACAGAGACCGAGCTGTCACTTGGAAGGGCTCCACACCACACAAGTTAACTCCAATATCCCACCTTCTGACCACAACCTCCCTTTTTTCTGGCTTATTTCTGCCACATCTATTCACTAATTTAACTCAAGCTACTGAAAAATCTTCAAATTCCAAAATCGAATTCATCATCCAGTGTTTCTTGTCTCAGTTAATGTCACCACCATCCCCCTAGTCACCCAAACCAAAATCTGAGCATCATGCTGGACTCCTGGCCTTCTCATCTACACATCCAATCAATCATAAAGCCTCACAGATTCTCAAAACTTCAATCTTTTTTCTTTTTTTAAGGATTTTATTTATTCATGAGAGACAGAGAGGCAGAGACACAGGCAGAGGGAGAAGCAGGCTCCATGCGGGGGACGGGGAGCCCCATGTGGGACTCGATCCCAAGACCCAGGGATCACTACCTGAGCCAAAGGCAGACACTCAACCACTGAGCCACCCAGGCATCCCCAATCCTTTTTCCTCATCCCTATGACCACATTTTAAAAGTGTTATTCCACCACGTCCGATAAAAAAACCTCCAGTGATATAAAAAAAGAAAAATCACCCTCGTATACAAGTACAAGGTCTACTATCATATGGTCTCCACCTCTATTTGCAACTTTATAACTTACCATTTCTGTCTTTACTGTTATATTCTTAGCTTTCAAACTGCTTGTGGTTTTCTATGCAAGCCGTTCCTTTTCCTTCTCACATTGATGCCTTTCCTCGAGCGTACTTTTTACCCTTCTCTGCTTGCCTGGCTTCTACTTAACCATTTATCCTTTGGGTCAGGTGTCCTTTCTTTTCCAAAACTTCCCTCAAGTCCTAGGCTAAACACCCCAACGGTGGGGCAATCACAGCATCAAATGCATCTCTCTCACCTTTTATTCTGAGATGAGTTATTTGGGCATTTAATTTGCCAATTCCACAAGGATTGAAAATGTAATTTACTCATCTCAGTACACCCAGCTAAAGGCTGGTGTCATAAACATAGTGTCAGACGCAAAGTAGATACATAGGCTTAGAGCACTAAGTTTAGTAAATGCCAAGTGTAACTCTGCAGCAGTATCTTCACACCAGTTCTTTCTCATAGAGTTTTCAGTATTTCCAACCATTAACTTCAAGTTCTGTGAAGGGAAGGAACCAGAGCCTTTCCTGAGCCTGTATGGCTCTGTACAGAATGGTTCTATACAAAATTTACCCAAGTGACGTAAAAGGAAATAGCATTTGCACAAACAAACCAGAAATCAAAACCTGACGTGTGCTACAAACTTCAAAACCACTGACCAATTTAAAAAATAAAGACATAAAAACAAAGATAAAGAGCCAATTCTGACTGCTGGTACGTGCTTGCCTACATCATAAAAACAGTGAAAGTTTGCTTAGAATTTGAACAGGGTCCCCAGACACAAGTTTGGCATTTTATCTACACGGCCATCACATCTCTGCTGGACTTTAAAAATTACTAACCTGCAGGGCTGCTTAGGGTTGGACGTTAGGACGCTGGTAAAAGGCACTTTTTAAAAATTTAACCCTCACATACCAAGGCTGAGTGATGAAAAAGCAAGAAAAAAATAATGCTGGTAAATGAGCAACAGAAAATGTTCTTTTTCATAGTAATTTTGGGCCTTCTGCTGGCAGTTAGAAACAGAGCAAAGAGTTCGATGTAATAAGCATTCCCCTCTCCAACTAAATATTGAACTGCAGTCTGGCCCCAAACTAGGTCTCAATCCTTTTTCAGGGTAAAAATAATCAGCTCTCCTATTTGCGCGCTGCACTGTCTGCCACACTTTGATACACATCGGCTCTCTCGATAAAGTGTTGACACAGTTGTTTGTTTTTATTTTTAATGAGGGGGGAAACCCAAATAGCTTCCTAAAACAAGATCTCTTTTTAGTTCGTTTGAACACAGCACTGGTCTTTTTTTTTTTTTTTTTTTTTTTTTTAAGTTCAAACTACAGCACAGAAATGAGGAAGGGGGGGCGGGGAGGGGGGCAGCCCGGGTGGTTCGACGGTTTAGCGCCGCCTTCAGCCCAGGGAGTGACCCTGGAGACCCAGGATCGGGATCGAGTCCCACGTCGGGCTCCCTGCGTGGAGCCTGCGTCTCTGCCTCTGCGTGTCTCTCATGAACAAATGGTAAAATCTTTTAAAGAAAGATAGAAAAGAAATGAGGAAGGGAATACTTTTTTATTATTATTTTTTATTTAAGCAGGTCAATCCGTGGGACCAAGGAACTTCTTGGGGAAACTTGTAGGTTTTGTCTCCTCACACAGCGAGAAGCCCTCCTTCGAGGCGGACGCGGGCAAGCTCCTTCAGAGGAGAGACCGGAGTAAACCGCGTTAAAAACACCCGAAGGAACTGGAATTAGCTGAAGAGAAGACACGACTCCGGGGACGGGATCCCTACCTCAGACACCTCACAGCTGCCCATGAGGGAGAAGAACCGCTTAGAACGTGGGACCGCGGTTTCCCTCAACCGGAACCGGATTTCTGGGACAGAACGGCTTTCCCATCCCTGGACGAGGTGTTCGGACGGGTTCGTCAAACGGGGAGGGTGTTTTGGGGGGTGTTTCCCCGAGGCCTCGGGACGCGGCGGGAGCGCCCCTCCCCGTCAGGGGCTGTTCTGGGGCTCACCCCGCGCCCCCCCAGCCCCTCCCGGGGCCCTCGGGCCGGCGCTCCGCGGCTCCACACCTGCTCTCCCCGCCCGTTTCCGGCCCCGCCGCCCGCGACCCCCCGGCAGCCCTCGGCGCCCGAGCGGAGCGACGGACCGACCGACCGACCGACAGCCGCTCGGACGGGGACCCGCCGCGACCCCTCCGCACGCGCCCCCCGCGTCAGGGCCGCTGAGGCGCCGCGGCCGCCGGGGCAGGGGGCGGGGGCGGGGGCGGGGGCGGGGGCGGCTGCCGAGGGCCGCGCTCCGAGCGCAGCCAGGCCCCCGGCCCGACAGGCAGCGGCCGGCCGGCGGGCCCTCAGGGCGGGGGCGGAGGCGGAGGCCCGCGGGGCCCGTCGCCGCCTCCTCGCCCCGGGCGGCGCCCGCCGGCCCAGGCCCCTCAGGGCGCGCGCCCGCCGGGGAGCGGAGGCGGCGGCCGAGACGCTTACCTGCGGGCGCAGCGGCGGCGCGGGGCGGCTCACTCCCTTCCCGCCGCCATGTTTCCGCTGCGCAGGGAGCCCGAGCGGACGCGCGGAGGGGCGGGCGGGCGGCCGGGCGGGGGCGGCTCCGGGGCCGGCGGGCGGGCGCGGGCGGGCGGCGGGGGGCTCGACCGCGGCGGCGACGGCGGCGGCGGCGGCGGCGGCGGCGGCGGCGGCTCCCGGGCCCCGCCCCTCCCTCCCGCCGCGGGGTGGCGCGCGCCTCGGCCGTTGGGCCCGCGCGCGGGGGGCGGGGCGGCGAGGGCGCCACCGAGCGGCCCGGCCCTCCCCCCGGGGGCCCGACCCGGGCGGGTAAACTGAGGCCGGCAGAGGGCGCAGGGCTCAGGTTCGAGTCCCGCCGGGGGCGAGGCGGCCGGGCCACGAGCGTTCAGGTCTCGGCCCCGCAGCCCGACTGACGGGGCTCGGGTCCCCGCCCCGCCGCTGACCCGCCGGGTGATGGATGACCTTGAGCCAGTGACCTCGCTCCTCGCCCGCCGGGGGCCGCGTGTCACGTGACCGTGCTGTACTCGGTCAGCGCAGGCCCCGCCGCCCCCGCAGGGCTCCGCGGGCGCGCGTGGGCCCCCAGGGTCGTGGTTCCGGCGCCCGCTGGCGCCCCGCCGCGCTCCCCGCCGCGCTCCCCGCCTCCTCCGCCCCCATCCGCCCCCATCCGCCCCCATGCGCCCCCATGCGCCCCGGATGGCCCCACGCACAGGGGGACACCGCTGGCCCGGGGTCCGCCGGCGAGTGAACGACTGAGGGGGGAAGACTGACCGCCGCCTGTCTGACCTCGACGCCTGCGTACGCTCCGCCCGCAGGGAGCGGTCGGCTCCGCGGGGGTCCAAGGAGGCCCGAGAGCCCGACACGGTCAAGTTGGCTCTTAGCGGAGCCTGCGGGGTGGGGGTGGGGGTGGGGGTGGGGGCTGATTTGGGGGCAGAGAGAGAAGGATGGATGCAAAGGCGTAAAGACGTGACGCCGTGTGGCTGGCTGGTGGGAGCGGCGTGGCAGGAGTGTGGAGACCTATGGACCGGGTGGGTGGTGATGCGGCTGAAGGAAGCCAGAACCCGGGAGGAGGCGTTTAGGGGGTCCAGAAGGACCTTGGATGTCCTTGTCTGTCTACCTTAGAAGTCACCCTGTAGGCCAGTGGTTTTCATCGCGTGGTCCCCCGCGACCCCTGGATCTCCCTCGGATCCTTCCCGGGGTCACTGAGCTCCGAATTATTTTCAGAATAATGCTAAATGTGGTTTTCTTTCTTTCTTTCTTTCTTTCTTTCTTTCTTTCTTTCTTTCTTTCTTTCTTTCTTTCTTTCTTTCTTTCTTTCTTTCTTTCTTCTTTTCTTTCTTTCTTTCTTTCTTTCTTTCCTTTTTTCACCCATTCTCCCACGAGTGTACAGTGAAGTTTTCCATACAACATAGGACATACTGGGAAGCCTGGGTGGCTCAGCGGTTGAGCATCTGCCTTTGGCCCAGGGCGTGATCCTGGAGTACCAGGATCGAGTCCCATGTCGGGCTCCCGGTGCATGGAGCCTGCTTCTCCCTCCTCCTGTGTCTCTGCCCCCCTCTCTCTGTGTCTCTCATGAATAAATAAATAAGAATCTTTAAAAAAAAAAAAAAGAATATAGGACATACGGTATTGCAACAACTTAAATGCAGAAACAGATTTTAGGATCCAGCTGTCTTCTTTTAAGCCAGTCGTTAAAGAAATTGGCACAAATGTAAGACGCCACTCTTCCCATTAATATTTTGTTATAGAAAATGTAGATTTCTTTTTCATTAAAAATGTGTTTATGTTAACATGTAATGAGTTTATTACTGTAATTTTTAAATAAATTAAAATTTAGAAATTTCTCAGTTTTAATTGCTAATGTGGTTAATCTTGACAGAAGGAACAAACTGCATAAAAACAAAAAAAGCCCCTCAAAATCCTCAATAATTTTTACAGCGTGGAAAGGGGTCTGGAGACCAAAAGATTTCTGAATGCCCCTGCTGGAGCATTAAGAAGCTACTGAAGTGTTAAATGGGGGAGTAACTTAATCAGCTTTCTTTCTGAAAGCTTCTTCAGAAAGAGCTTTCAAGACCCAAGCCAGGGCTTGAGGGATATGTTCCCAAGGCACCTGCATACCAGGCAGAAGGATAGAGAAAGGAAAGTGCAGGGCTGAGAAGCAACAGTGCTAGGACACTGGATGGCATCAGTCTTTTTATTCCTAATTTGGTGTAGCCTCATCCTCTGACAGGTCAGCACCAGGGCAAGTGTCTTATTCCTTTATTTCCACTGGGCCCCATGTACTGAGGATTTTGCTCATGTTTTCTGTGAATGCTACTCCTTCTGACCCCAGTACACCTTCCTTCTTATTGCCTGTTTTCTTGAGAAGCAAGTTGTCAGGGAGGTGGATGAGAGGAAGGGAAGAAATTGCTGAAGACAGCCTGAGTAGGCCTGGGAGTCCTGGCAAAGGGTCCTCTAAAGCTCCACAGCCCAGGCTATCCTCCACAAACCTCTAGAGCTCTTTAGGTAGTGAGGGGGGAAACAACTGAATTAAAAGCTCTGCTGTCTGGAAAGCTGCTTTTGAAGAGAAGTTCCCCCACAGTGCTGAGAGTCTATTCCTTTAACATTAAAAAAAAAAAAAAATCCATACCAGATGAAAATTTTTTAAAGGTGTATTAGGAACTTCCTAGCCATACTAAGTATGCAGAAATAGATTCATTATTTTCTTGATTTGTTATATGTTCTGGTAGCAATATCGCACTTTTTTTACAAAGAAATCCTCTTGAGCTGTTGGAGAGTGAAGGATTATATTCCACTTTAACAAATACCCCAGAATGCTATGCTTTGGGGTTCTCATGATGGCTTCTTAAAGTTTCAGGTTGTTAGCTGCCACTTATCTTATGGGCATAATGGTCATTATGCCCATCCCCTTCCTACCTGCTTCTAATTTGCTAAAGCCAAGAAGGTAAATAGTCCAAGCTCCCCAGAGCATCAAATAATCTCTGAATAAGGGTCTGAGGGACTGTCCTAGGGTGAAGCCCTGTGAAAGCCAGCTGCAGTGGCAGTAGAGTGGGGTGGTTGATTATGAGCTGTGGGGTTGGTTAGCCTTAACTTCTCTGGTTTCAGTTTCTTCCTCTCTAGGATAGAAGGGGGATAATCATGTACCTGTCACATCAAGTTGTTGGAAAGAGTAACTCAGAGCATGTCATCTAGGTCACCAGCCCCCACCCCAACCTTTTTTGTTCTTAGCTCAGTTCCATTAGACAATTCCATCCAGAGTCCTTAAACTTCATGGGTTAAAAAAAAAAAAAAATCATGACTCTCCATCCTAAACCTTCTCTTTCTAGTTGTGTTCCCCCGTTTCAGACAATGGCACTGCCATCCTCCCGGTCAGTCAGTCTTAATGCCATGATAGTGCTTTTTAAAATGCTTCCCTGTTGTCTGTCCTCCGCATCCAATCCATTTCCAAAGCACCCTGCCTTTTCCCTAGTGGAGGCTCCATTCCATGGACTAAATTCCAATTAGGTTAGGAATTGTAACCTAATTCAGACTCTTCTCCCAAACTTACCTCCTACAAGCTTCATGCCAGTCCCCAGTTTCTAAAACTCCGTAAGTCCTCAGTACCTATAGGACAAAGTCCAATGCCTTAGCCTTGAACTCAAGGCTCTCCATGATCTGGCCATAACTTTCCTTTCTAAATTCATTTCTCTCCATTCTGCTTTACTTGGCTCACTTGTACTTTTCTACATTTGTCCTTTGCGACTCTGGGCTTTTCCAGGAACTGCTCTGTCTTCTAGAATGCCTTTCTCTCTTATTTCTTATATGTCCTGATTCTACCCATCTTTGAAAACTCTGATTTCATACTGCCTCCACAAAGCCTTCCCTGATCTTCCAGTTTGAATAATAAAAACCAACATTTTATGTAATGCTTACTTTGAATCAGGTACTTTTCTACATGCTTTACATGTACTATCTTAATTAATTCTTGTGACAATTTAATTTTCATAACAAACCTAGTTAGTAAGCATGACTATGACCTGCATTTTACAGATGAGAAAACCAAGGCACAAGAAGGGAAAGTAACTTGTCCAAGGTCACATAGCTAGTAAATGGTGGAGTCAGAATAGGAACCCAGGCAGCCTGGGTAGAGTCAGAATAGGAACCTCTACAGCCCATTTTCTCAATCACTGGACTAAAATGAAAGGACTTTTCCCACCTCCACTCCTGTTAGTGCCCGTGGCAGGCCATTCAAACATCTATTAGGGTCTTTAACCTTTTCTACCTCATTATCAGTTAGCATGTTTTATCTTGCCCTCTTACATAGTGAATTTCTTAAGAGCAGGACCAGTGTCTGATCTAAAACAGTGCCTACTAAATTTCTTGACCCTCTAAATATTTAGTAACTTTTTTAAAGGCAGACTATTCCATAGCAATAAGAATGAATGATTTAAAGCAGGATTGAGGGACGCCTGGGTGGCTGGGACACCTGGGTGGCTTAGTGGTTGGGCGTCTGCCTACGGCTCAGGGCATAATCTCAGAATCCGGGATCGAGTCCCACGTCGGGCTTCCTGTGTGGACCTTGCTTCTCCCTCTGCCTGTGTCTCTGCTTTCCTCTCTCTGTGTCTCTCATGAATAAATAAATAAATCTTTTTTTTTTTTTAAGCAGGATTGAAAATCATGGGTCTTTGGGCCAAATCTGGCCTGACTCCTGTTTATATATGGCCCAGAAGGTAAGAACATTTACCTTCTTTAATGGTTGAAAAAATCAGTAGAAGAATATTCATGACATGTGAAACTTATATGAAAATAAAGGTCTATTAGAACCCAGTCAGGTTATCTATGGCTGTTTTTTGTGCTACCATAGGCCTTATGATCTACAAAGCCTAACATATTGACTCTGTGGCCATATATAGAAAAATTTGCCAAACCCCAATCTAGAGCCACATGTAATAATATGAAAATATCTTAGAAGTAGCATTCAACCAAAAAGGAATAAGCAGCATGTTGCCACTTATATAAAGTTTAAAAATAAGCGAAGCATTATCAGTTTTGTTTAGGGATCGCTTCTCGGCCAATTTTGGCTAAGATCAAGTGTAGTTTTGTTTAGGGACACACATACACATGTAGGAAAACATAAAGACAAACATGGAAACTGTAAGTTCAGGGGAGTGGTTATCTCTAGAGGGCTGAGGGTGGAAATGCTATCAGGGAGAGTGCACAGTGAATTTTAACTATTTTCAAGCAAGGTGGAGGGTGCACAAGTGTTCACTGTGTTATTTTTTTAATATGAATAATAATGTTTCATAAGAAATGAATAGATGAGATTCAAGGGCTTATTTACTTTTATTTTGGCTGATTGAAAATCTATTTGGCTTTCACCTATAGCTGAGATCTCCCGAGAAATAGAAATCCCAAGAGCCCCGCTGAGATGGGTGTGGGTATTATTTAGAACATGGCGGGACACTTGGGTGGCTCAGCAGTTTAGCACCTGCCTTCAGCCCAGGGTGTGATCTTGGAGTCATGATCGAGTCCCCCACGTCAGGCTTCCTGCGTGGAGCCTGCTTCTCCCTCTGCCTGTGTCTCTGCCTCTCTCTGTGTGTCTCTCATGAATAAATAAATAAAATCTTAAAAAAAAAAAAAAAAAAAAGAACATGGTAACTCTCAGGTCACACAGGGACTCCTGATTAACAATGCCTCTGTGAACAGTGCTCCTTGAAAACAAGTCCACCAAAGCCAAGTTTGGGGCTGCAGCTGGGATAGCTAAGGCCGAGTTACTTGGTTTGTCTGTAGAATAGGCCTTGGAGCACTGGAGAGAATGGGGGCCTCCTCCTTTTGTCTGAGCGTTGGGCCCAGCGTCAGTCTCCCCGCTTTTGGGAGGAGGGAGTGGGCAGAGTGTCTCAGATCTTGATCTGCATCCAGGTCCTCATCTGCATCCTCGAGTCGCCTTTAAACATTCATTTGATGGAATTTCAGGGAGTACCTGTCTTACTAGTAGCCTAAGGTTATGAGGATAATTAGATGTGGCCTGGATCCAAGGAGCACACAGTTGGGGAAACTGGTATATAAACAGCCAACAAGAAGACAATGTTGTTAAGTGCTTATTGCTTCATAACAAATTACCACAAATTTAGCAGTTTATTTATTTTAAGATTTTATTTATTTATTCATGAGAGACACAGGGGCAGAAACACAGGCAAAGGGAGAAGCAGGCTCCCTGTGGGAAGCCCCACACAGGGCTTGATCCTAGGACCCCTGGACCATGACCTGAGCCAAACGCAGACACTCAATCACTGAGCTACCCAGGTGCCCCACAAATTTAGCAGTTTAAAACACCACCATTGAGCAGCTCACAGTTCTGTAGTTCTGAAGTCTGGTGAGGCATGGCTGAGTTCTCGGCTCAGATATCATATAGCTAAAGTTAGTGTTGACCAGCTACCTTCTTATCTGGAGACTTGACTAGGAAAATGTCCACTCCAAGCTCCTTCTGCCTCTTGACCGAATTCATTTCTTTATGGTTATAGAACTGAGATCCCCACTGCCTTGCTGGCTGGCAGTTGAGGACTTTCAGGTCCTTAGCACATGGCCCCCTTTCCATCTCATCGACAGAGACTCTCTCACATCAAATCCTGCTCACTCTTTGTATCTCTCTGGTTTTCCCTACTTCAACAGTCAGAGAAAGCTCTGAGCTTTTACAAAACTTGTAATAAGGTCAGGTGAAGCCCGGTAATTCCTCTAGTAGAGGCCAACAATGCCACAGCACGTACACCTAATCTGGAGAGTAAAACATCATATATGCTGTCTTGGGGATTATGCAAGGTGCACAGACTAGGGGCCAGGAATCTTGGAGACCTTCTTAGAAGTCTGCCTACTAGGGACACCTGGGGGGCTCCATGGTTGAGTGTCTGCCTTCAGCTCAGGTCATGATCCTGGGGTCCCAGGATCAAGTCCCACGTCGGGCTCCCTGCATGGAGCCAACTTCTCCCTCTGCCTGTGTCTCTGCTTCTCTCTCCGTATCTCTCGTGAATAAATAAATAAGATCTTTTTAAAAAAATTCTGCCTACGACACCCAGGGAGAAGCATTCTCTTTAACGGTCTCTATGAACTCCCCTGGTGCTTTCTTCTGAAACTCCGTGGCATGATATGTGCTGTCTTGCCATTATTAGGGTACATTTTTAAACTCCTTTTCCGGGCTGAAAGTCTCTTGGGATCGGGAACCTTGTTCACACCTGCAGCTCCAATGTCTCAGATGAGGCTTCTTCTGGAGCTATGCCTCTGTGTTTGCTAAGGAAATAGAAAAGGGTAGATACTGTCTTTTGGATTCTGGCTTCTATTCTGTCCCCAGGTCAAAACGTCTCTGACACTCCTCAGGAAGAATTCCTTGCTCCCTCCTCTGTGCTGTCACTTGGTAAATATGTCTGCATGAAGTGTGTCATATTGTAGTGGCTTAGTCCATAGGGGAGCGCTTCCCATTTATTCCCTTTCGTATCCCAGGGCACAGCGCATCATAGATTTCCTTGTTTAATGTACGAATTTCTAAAAAGGAGACATAGTTATTAAAACCAAGAGGCGATGGAGAGTGGATTTGGGCTGTGAGCAGACCAGACCCTTGGGAAGGATTGCAAGAGGGGCAGAAGCCCAGAAGTGCTGAGGCAGCAGAGAGGGAGGAAAATAGGGGGAAATTTTTTTCTTTTTTTTTTTTTTTTTCCCCAAGAAAGAATGCTAGCAACCCCCAGGCCTGCTGTTTTATACATAGCATTAAGGACTAAACTTGGCAGAGCTGTCCATAAGGGACAGCAAGAAAGTGTTTATTTGGGGGCTGACAACCAAGGAAACAGTAGTTTTATAGTCCAACATTTTATTTTCACTTTTGGGTGGCAGTGATCCCCAAGGGAGAAGTGGTGAAGGAAAAGGAAAAGATGGCTTCTGGAGCTTAAGACAAGTGGGGTGGAGGGGGCTGGGGAGTGGGGGCGGCCCTGAGACATAGCAGGCTCTTGGCCTCCACCTTGATATGGATGTTCGCCCTTTCACACCTTCCTCTGGTTGTCGGCCTTTAGTGACTCCTTTCTGCGTCAAGGCTGCCTAAGATCATTATGTCAACAGCTCTCATCTGTATACTAAGTCTGGCATCAGAGGAGCAGTTGGAAATTTTCTGATCAGGTTCACCAGGAGCCCTGAACCTCCTAGAAGCGATTATGAAGATAGGAGAACAGAGTGAGCTGCAGGAGCCAGAGGTGAGCTCCATGCCTCCCCTGGGTTCAGGACGAGGATGCTAGATGGCCAGCGATGAAAGAAGTCCCGTTCTCCTTAGATGAAGGTCCAAGGGCTGGTTTGTTTACCCAGAGGCACTTCACTTACAGCCTGTGTGTTTGCCGGGCAGCTGACCATCTGTTACTGAGTGCCCCTGTGCAAGACCCTTGGGAGAGACACCCACATAGCATGGCATTCTGCTCACGGAGCTTACAGTCTTGTGAGGAAAAGTATTACTATACAAGGCCAAAAGTTATTTTTTTTATTTATTTATTTATTTATTTATTTATTTATTTATTTATTTATTTATTTATAGTGTGATAGAGAGAGAGGAGGAGCAGGAGGGAGGGGCAGAGGGAGAAGCATGCTCCCAGCTGAGCAGGGAGCCTGATGCAGGGGATGTGGGCTCCATCCGGGGACCCGGGGACTATGGCCTGAGCTGAAGGCAGACGCTTAACCGACCGAGCCACCCAGGTGCCCCAAGGCAGGAAGCTCGAAATGCAGTCAGAATGTTACGGTGTTTGGAAGAGATTCAGGGAGGGTTTTATAGAGAAGGTGGTAGTTTTGGTGAACCTTGAATGACGGGTAGGAAAGTTAGGGGCAGAAGAGGGAGTGTTAGGGGAATGAAGCATTGTCTGGAGAAGATAGAGTGAGATAGGGACAGAAAAGTGAGGGAGCATGTAAGAAATGGCGAGGAGCTGTGTGTGGCTGGAGCAGAGGGTCCACGTAGGAGCAACGTGGGTCAGTAGGCTGGACAGAGAATGAGGCTCAGCTCTGGAGAGTCTCAACTGTCAGCTAAGAATCCTGAGAATGGGCAGTGTGGGGTGAGCAGAGGACGTGCAGGGGGGAGTGGGGCCGCAGGTGGGGGGAGCAGGACAGTTTTTGATTGGTTTGCAGGCTCTTGCTGCTTCCTTCGCCTGGGCTGCCTCTGCTCAGCATCTTCCTTGACATTTTGTGCACCCTGTGCCCATCACAAATGCCTCCTCCTCCAGGAAGCCCTGCTCCAGCCTTTCAAGCTGGCTCTGATCTCTCCCAACCCTGAGCTCCCCACAACTCACCATCCTACCCTTGTCAATGGCATTTATCATCGCCCACCCTGCCAGATAGAGATTTTAATCTGGGGTGTGTGTGTGTGTGTGTGTATGTGTGTGTGTGTGTTTCTCTCCTGAATCCTGCACACATTAGAAGCTTGGTAAACATGTTCAAGTCTAATAGAATTTACTTCCTCTTGAATACTTGGCCTGTAACTTGGGGAAATGGGACCATGATGCTCCATCAACCTGACTAGCATTTCTGTAAACATGGTAGACAGACCACAGAGTAGAATGCCTTCCCCTCGGTTAGGCCAGAGCTGAGATTAGGTGGGACCTTGGAATCCATCTAGTCCTCATTTTACTCATGAGGCCCAGAAAAGTGCAGCCACTCCCTCAAAGTCACACAGTTGAGTTGATGATCTGAAATAATGTGTTTTGCATGTGAGTGTTCTATCACAGTGCCTAACACGCCACACGCACTTGATAATCCTGTCTACTTCCTCGGCCTCTTGAAGTGTAATTAAACACCGAGCTGCCTGTAATTTTTTTTCCACACTCTGGGAACTTTATGCCTCTGAGGCTCTGCTCATATCTGGAACTTCTTCTTTCTTCTGTCTCTTCCTCCCCAGGTTAACTTATGCTCATCCATGAAGCTAAAGTTTCTCCTGATCCCTTGTCTTCCACCCTTGCCCAGGATAGGTTAAATACCCCTCCTCTTGGGGATCCCTGGGTGGCTCAGTGGTTTAGCGCCTGCCTTTGGCCCAGGGCGTGATCCTGGAGTCCCGGGATTGAGTCCCACGTTGGGCTCCCTGCATGGAGCCTGCTTCTCCCTCTGCCCGTGTCTCTGCCTTTCTCTGTGTGTCTCATGAATAAATAAATAAAGTATTTAAAAATAATAAATAAATAAATACCCCTCCTCTTGCTCTCCTAGTAACCTGTGCACATCCTTTCATCATTATATCACTAGGTCATGTGCATATCCTTTGCTTCTGCACCTGTCTTCCAGCTGATGATAAGCTCCAGAAGGTTGGAACTGACTCTGCATTCTTTATTACACGCCCAGCACCTCACACCATACCTAGAACAGAATGATGCTCTGTAGATATTTATGGAATGATGTGTGCGTAGGGTCCTCGCAGGCCCAGGCC
This sequence comes from Canis lupus baileyi, assembly GCF_048164855.1. Classification (NCBI taxonomy): domain Eukaryota; kingdom Metazoa; phylum Chordata; class Mammalia; order Carnivora; family Canidae; genus Canis; species Canis lupus. Next base: position 3,202,632 of record NC_132850.1, on the reverse strand, counting down.
ATAGACCAGAGGGGCAGCTTCCTCATTGCCTACTCTATAACTCACAGTCCCCGGCCCTACCCACCCACCCCCACCCTGGGACTGGCTGCTCAGATTCTGATGGTCTGAGGGCTTTGCAGAGGAGTGCTGAACCCAAATCTCACTGTTTATTAAGACACTTCTGCTCCTTTTCCTTCTGTAAAATACCAAATAAAAATAGTTCCAGGAAGCTATGTGGCTGAGAAATTCCAGACTCTCTCTGAGGTCCTAGATAAAGGCTGTTATTGTTAGGAAGTTGGTCATTAATCCAACCTGCCTTTTCTCTGTGCTGGGGTTCCACACTCTTCTAAAGGCATGGATCCTGTTTGTCCTCAGTTACTCTTAAGCCTGTCACTAGCTGCTAACAGGAAAAAAAATGACTTGACAGCAGTTGACGTCAAAATGAGCTCAACCTATCAGTTGGCCACAAGTTCACTTTGTGCTCTGGGCATGTGACTTCTAAGTTAACTTGCTCTCAAAGTACCTTACCAGATGGCTAATATCCTCATCTATAAGGCAGGAAAAATAGCACCTGCCTTGCCAGATTATTGCATGAGTGAAAGAAGATAAGATAGGCAGAGATGCCTGGCAAACAGAAATGGTTAAAGAAATGTAACCTCTGAATCAAACAGTAGGAATCCTCTTACTTTGTTCTGCTGTAGCCAGATTTTATCTAAGCTCCTGTTTGTCCTAAACATCATATTTTAAAAGAAGGATATTGACAAATTGTCACCCAGAAGAAAATGACCAAGATGATAAGACTCTGGAAATCAGACTTTTTTTAAGAATTTATTTATTTGAGAGGGAGAGAGAGAGAGAGAAAAAAAAAGAGAGAGAGAGAGAGAGAGAGAAAGAGCAGGAGCAGGAGGAGGGGCAGATGGAGAGGGAGAAGCAGACACCCCACTGAGCGGGGAGCCCGATCCCAGGACCCCGAAATCATGACCTGAGCCGAAGGCAGCCACTTCACCGACTGAGTCACCCAGGAGCCTTAAGAACCTGGAAATCAGGCTTTGCAAGAAACAGCTAGAGGAACTAGGACTCTCTGATGTGAAGAAATCACTAGGAAAAGAATGACATAGACAGACCTCAGAGGGGTCTTCGAGTAATGGATTCACATCCAGGAAAGGATTAAGCATCAGTCCTATTCCACAGATATTTATAGTATTCACTATTAAGTGTCAAAAACTGAGAATGCAAAGCAAAGTAAAATACAATCCCTGTTCTGAAGAGTCTTCTTAGACGATGCAGGACCTAACAGTGCAAAAGCGGGCATGTGTGATGTGCTGGGGGAAGGCAGAAAAAAATGAATTCTGCAGGGAGCCTGGAAGGCCCACCAAGGAGGTGACATCTGTGTGGAGCTTTAGGCAGAGGAAGAAGGGAAGGGCGTTCAGGCAGCAGGTGCAGACGGAAAGGCATCCTCATTGGCAAACCTCAGATGCCCTGGCAGGGTAGAGAGAAGAGACTTGCCTGCAAGTCCGGCAAGAACCAGATTGTCAAGGGCCTTGGATATTAAGGTAAAGAGCTTGGACTATTTACCTCGAGTGGGTATTGAAGAGCCATCAAAGGCATTTAAGCAGGGGATTTTTATTTTGAAAGGATGCTGTAGTGTGGCAGGCCGAAAGGCTTTATGGAAGAGAGACAGAAAGCAGAGGAGACAGGATACTCCAAAGAGTTACATGTGGGCTTGAATCTTCCACTTATTGTGAATGAACTTGAGCACATTATTTAAACTCTCTATGAGTCTGTTTGTCTTTTGTTTCTGTTTTTTTTTTCCCCAGTCACGTATTGAGATGATCACATCTGCTTTAGAGAGACGTGTTAAGAACCAAATGGGGTCATCTACCCAAGCCCCTCATCTATGCCTGGTACCTGAATGGTGCTCAGTAAGTCAGCACCCTTTCCTTCCTTCCCTTTCTCTTAATGGATGGAGTGGACGGAGAAACAGAGCTCTGCTCAATGATAAGTGGATTCCTGGCCACCCAGTGGGATAAATTCCCTTGGGAAAAGTAAAAGCATTACTGGATATGCTCAAGAAGGCTATTTCTCTGGTGGAAGGGAAGTTGAACAAGATGCACCTCTAAAATCCCTTTGTACTGGTAAGTCCTGTCACCTTCAGGGCCTGAGTCCTAAAGGCATGGTCAAGAGCTTGAGACTGAAAAAACCTTTTGGTATTGACCATGTTAAAAACGACCAATTGGACCTAAAGGAAATGAATCCTTTTCGAAACATACTGAAGTATACAATTTGAAAAGACCCACCCTAAACTTTTAACAGCCCCTCAGGAGTAGGCAACCATCATAGAGGAGAAAGAGCCCTGCCCAGACTTGATGTTTACAGACCTGCATTCCAGTGTCAGATTTTGCTGTATGGTCTTAAGCAGCTCATTCCCCATGCCTTGGCCTCAGTTTCTCCATCGGGAAGATGTGGAGGCTGAACTTCTGCAGGGTCCTCCCTCGCTAACATTCTAGGATTCGGGGAGTTATAGATATTAGAATCATGCAATTATAGATGTAAAATGTTAGACGGTTCTAAGAGCTCCCACAGCAACGACCTCCCCCACAGGTCATAATATGTCTCAATTTAATAGCATCACACTCTGTAAAACATATTTTAAGATGTATCTCATACGTGTGATTGGGAATGAGACTCATTTGACATTCTTCTTAGAATCAGAAACTTTAGAATTCAGTGCATTTCAATTCTCAGCACTAACTCAGCTGCAAATTGGATTATTTCATATTTCTGGTTGAGAGAGAAGGCACTTTCTCCAGTGTGACAAAGAAATAAAAATGTCAGTCATCTGTCACAGATGGAAGATGCCGTCTTGTCTCTATTAACATCAGGGCCTAGATGCCGCCCTGGATGTCTGGAAGCAGACAAAATGAAGACTAGGTGTTAGGACAACCTGCTTTGTGCTTGCTGTTCCCTCTGCCTGGAAGGTCCTTCTGGCCATTACTGCTCATCCTGTCTGAAGCCTTTCCTCCTCTCCTCCTCCTCCTCCTCCTACTCCTTTCTTCTTCTTCTTCTTCTTCTTCTTCTTCTTCTTCTTCTTCTTCTTCTTCTTCTTCTTCAAGATTTTATTTACTTATTCATGAGAGACACACAGAGAGAGGCAGAGACACAGGCAGAGGGAGAAGCAGGCTTCATGCAGGGAGCCTGATGTGGGACTCGATCCCAGGACCCCGGGATCAATACCTAAGCTGAAGGCAGATGCTCAACCACTGAGCCACCCAGGCGCCCCTCTTCCTCCTTTTCTGTATAATAGAACAAGTCCCTCCACTCACTCTGCTCTCCCAGCACTTCCGATCTGTTACAGCACTTGTCACAGAGGGTAAGTATCACCACGTGGCGAGTGATTCTCCGTGGGTCGGGCAGGGACACAGCACCTGCCATGGGCCAGGAGCCTATATCCTCTCACGTAACCCACACTGCAGCGCTTAGGAAGTGTACACTGTTATTCCCCATTTAGCTGCAGAATCTGAGGTCAGAGAAGTTAAATTACTTGTTCAAGGTCATAGAACTGATAAGTAATGGTGTCTGGCTTTGAATCAAACTTTTTGATTCTAAAGCCCATGTGCTTTAGATTTTTTCATGTCCTTTTCTTGTCTTACTTGTCTCTGTAACCTCAACTCTTAGAATAGGCCCGGCCTTTGGTATACATCAATTATGGTTATTGAATGACAGTCCAATTCTATTCAATCAATCAGTGAAGATTTACTGGCGGGAGCAAAGGGCTAGGGGAACTATTGAGGAGAATGTAATTGGGTGGGGATCTAGCTTGCCTTTCCTTGACTTGCAGTGAGCTTCTGGAGACATCAACTTTGAAATAAATACTCTCATTAACCTTGGTGGTGTCTCAGCTCAGCAGAAGAGACTGTGGTAGTCTCTTGACAAGGCCAGCTGGCAGGATAGACTTGTTTAAACCAAATTAGTTTCATATCTTTCTAATAACCCTGCTCTAAGGTCCTAGTTTCACAGGAGAAACAGAACTCAAAAGCAACGATCACACATATGAAAAGGTATATACAGCAGACTGAACGAAATCCCAGGACAGCAGATTGGGGGGGGGGGGGTGATTAGTTCTGCCTATAAGAATTAAGGAGGGTTTCACCCGGTGAAATGGTGGCATTTGAGCTGGGACTCAAAGGATCAGTGGGTTTATTTGTTGCTTTGTTTTGTTTATTTTCCAGGCATAGAAAGAGAAAGGCATTCCTGGTGGGAAAGTGCACATAGTTCTCTGTGATGGAACATACCAGGGGGAGATAGTAAAAGCTAAGACAAGAAAGCTTGGTTGGACCAGACAGTCAAAGGGCCTTGAATGTCATGCTAAAATTTGGATTTATCCTGTAGGTATTCCAAGACATTCCAATATCCACTGAGCTAGAATCTTCAAAGTGTCACCTAAATTTTTGTTTGTCTGTTGGCTCCAAAGTCCTAACAATAAGCGGGGAGAGAAGCAGTAGAGTGGAAATTGGGGGCGGGGGGTGTCCTAGATTCCAGTCTGATTCTGCCATCCACTTACCGGTGACTCAGTCTCTCTGGGCTTCCGTTTTCTCCTGTGGAAAGTGAAACGGTTATAGGGTATCCCTCAGACCTCTACTGTCTCCCAGATCTGTCTGCCAGCTTTACAAGGAAGATCCTTCATGAGTTTCATCTGAGTTCCTGCGGTGGACAGACCTGCTGGCATTCATGGCTTAGTGCAATTCCGCCCACTTGAGCATAGGCAGGATCTGGGACTTGCTGCTAACTGGTAAGAATATAACAGACACAATGGATTAGACGGGATATGCATTATTACATAAGTGGTTACCCGGTTACATGACTTAAAATTGTAGGACTCATCTTGCTGGCATCTCTCTCTAAGTCCCTGGCTGGCTTTGAAGAAACAAGCTGCCATCTATGGAATGCCTATGTTGGGAGGCGTATGTGGCAAGGAGTTGCAGCAACTCTAGTTGCTGAGGGCAGCCTCTGACTCATTGCCAACAAGAAAGTGAAGTGCTCAGTCTTATGGCTGCAAGGAACTGAATTCTGTTAATTGCCCTGAGTACAGAAACAGACCCTTCCCTAGTCGAGCCTCAGATGACATCGGAGCCCTGGCTAACTCCTTGGCTGTCTATTTGTGAGGCTCTAGGCAGAGGACTCAATTAAGCTACACTGGATTCCTGCTCCACAGAATCTGTGAGATCATAAATGTGTGTTGTTTTAAGCCTCTAATTTTGTGATAGTTTATTACGTAGGCGGTAGATTCAGCTTCCTACCCTACTACTTGAAACTCCTGCCCCCAAGCCCTGTGCTCTATTTACAATTTCATGTCACCTCTCTGTGAGTAATCCCATGCCAGTATCTGTGTGCATCTATGTGTGGGAGGCTTTATCTGTCTATATCCACGTGTACGCCATACATTCATATTCAATCACAGATCTTTAGGAAATACTTATTATGTGCGGGACACACACAGAGATAGGCAATCCCAGAGCCCTCTCTGAGGTGCTCATAGCCTGGAGAGGGAGCCGGTTCCATGGTGCTAGAGCTGGGGAGGGTCCACCCCGCAAAGAAGAGGACGCCAAGGAGATAAACGCGTGTCTAGCATTGTATAAACGAGTCTGCCTTCCCCGGGTTATTTCATTTAAATCTTATAAACCCCTGGGGAGGATGCTAAAGGCAGCTAAACCCCAGAGAAGTTAAGGGACTTGCCTTAGATCACACACCTAGGGGAGACCATATCCAGGACTCTAACTTGATCCTTCTGCTTCAAATTATTTGGACAATTGAAACTCAGCTATACGTTTTCTAGATTCTACTAGAACTTTCCAGTAGGCAAACTTACATGGAACTCTCTGGGAGGTGACATAGGTGGAATTTTGCCCAATTCTAGTGTCACTGTATCCCTGAACTCTCTACATCACCTCAGAGACAGGGGGAAGCAGCTAGAAGCAGACTTTCATCCACCCTCAGCTAACACATGGTGAACATTCAAGAATGGAGGCTGAATTGAATATTTTTGTGGGCCTAAACTCTGCCCTCTGTGTCTGAGCACTGTGTAGTATGGCAGTGAGGATGTACAGCTGTGATACTCAAACTCAGGAACCAAGAAAAATTCACCTGAGGAGACCTATTGAAATGCAGATTCCAGAGCCCCACCTGCAGAGCATCTGATTCAGTGGGGCGCAGGAGACATTTTCATCAAGACCCTCGGATTATTCTGACACAAATAAATCACCAAGCATATGGCTATTAGTGACAAAATCACAGCCACGCCAGGCTGAGGTTCAGTTTGCCTGTACTCTGGTGGGAGCTGTTCTCAAACACATCCCCGCTACTGTTCACAATTCCTTTTCCTTACGGGAGGGAGGAAGCCAGGGCTGTGCTAGTGAATGTTTTAACTGGCTCTCTTCAGAAGGAATAAAAACAAACAAGCAAAAACTCTGATTTATAGCATTTGCCAATATCCATGGTGTAAATGCTCATACCACGGCTGGTAGCAAGCTACCAAAGGGACATCGCTGAACACTGAGTTAGGATATGTGGCATGGCCCCTTGCAAGCTGGTAGGAATCAGCTCTGGCAGCTGTTGGAGGAAGCCCCGGTAGGGGAGGGCACTTACTTCCCTGGGCCTCAGTTTCCCCACTTATAAAATGAGAATGCACAAAGGGCTTCTGATCTCTGATAGAGTATGCTTTACTCATTTCTGATTAGTAGGCCTTACCCAGGTCTGTAGGTTTAGAGAAGCCAGATTTAGGGGGTCTGGTGTGCCAGGGCACTCAGGGACAGGGACACGGACTGGTCGCAGTTCTGCTCATTCCTTCGTCCTTAGGAGGGCAGAGGAGCTCACAGGCTGGATGGAAGGAGCATGGGCTTCAAACCCTGGCCAAACACTTACCGAGCTTCTATTTTTTTTTTTTTTTTATAAATTCAGCATTCTTGCTTCTTTTTTATTTAATTTTTATTCATTTATGATAGTCACAGAGAGAGAGAGAGAGAGAGAGAGAGGCAGAGACACAGGCAGAGGGAGAAGCAGGCTCCATGCACCGGGAGCCTGATGTGGGATTCGATCCCGGGTCTCCAGGATCGCGCCCTGGGCCAAAGGCAGGCGCTAAACCGCTGCGCCACCCAGGGATCCCCTTTACCGAGCTTCTATAAGCCTCAGTTTCCCTATCTGTAAACTGCAGGAAATAACACTGTACCTACCCCCACAGAATGGCCGTAAGGACTAAATAAGATAAAGTCTGGCACATGGTAAGATTTCCATAAACATAAGTCTCTCTCCTTGTCTCTGTTTCTCCCCTTACCTGTGATGGTTATTTTCCAGATTTTACTAGAGCCTGGTTGGACCAAATAGCCAATTTCATTTATAAGCAAAATAGTGAGTCACCCACACTGTATGATTTGAGGTGAAGATCCTTCAGACAAAAGCTTAAGATATATATAATGTATATGCATTTGGATATACACACATGGGGTGTGTGTGTGTGTGTATGTGTGTGTGTGTCCCTCCACTACTCTAACATGGGGGCTGAACTCCCAACACTTAAGTCTTTGTAAATGACTTACAAAGCAAAAGACCACTAGGAACACACCTGTAGTGAAACAAACTTGGGGTCGTTACTTGCTGCGTGAAGGACACGGCACTCCGTGTGGCCACTTGGGCTGTGTCAGGGGGTCTAGGAGGGGCTGGTTGTAAGCAGGAGTTTGCTCTGCATTGGGTGTTGTAGAGCTGCTCTATCTAATATGGTGGCCACTAGGCCCAAGGCACTACTTACATTTAAAATCATTAACATTAAATTAATTTAAAATTCAGTTCCACGTTTCAAATACACAAAAGGCCCTGGTGGCTAGTGGCCACCAGATGGGACAGCACAGATACTGAATGTGATCATGTCGGTAAGTTCTATGGGCAGTGCTGTACCAGAGGCTTGTGGTTCTGAGAAGGGAAGAGATATGTCCCATCACAGAGCAGCCTCTCCAGCCTCCCCACTTGCCTGTTCAGAAGGAGATCCCCCAAAAGAGGGTAGAGTGGACACACCATTCTACTGCCCAGCCCCTGGTTCCTGTCACATGATGACCCAGCCCAAGAAGACAGGGGTTCTCTGTCCCTTCGTCAGTACACGCTACGTTCTGACTTCACCAGATGGAGACCTCTCATGGCACCTTGCCCATAATAGGGGACTTCATAAATGTTCAGCTAGTCCCCCCTACCCTGCCTCAGTTTCCTCTTGAGGAAACCAAAGTCCAGAGTAGCCTTGTTCAGGACTCAGACCTCCAGATTTCCGAGCTATCTAGAAGGATGAGATTTTGGGTACTTTAATGGTCTTAGGCCATTAATGGTCTCATTTTATCTTAGGCATTTCGGGTTTTATTTAAGTCGTAATCCAAGTGATGCCACTTGTATGTCAATCGTGTGACCTTTAGTGTTGCTTTATCTGGGGCTACAGGTGTGACCGTGCGCTGGAGCTCGCAGGAATCGAACAACGGAAAACGTTGTTTGTGCTGCACAAGACTCGTACAGGATGTGGCTCAATGGCTTGACAAAAAGAATTAAGTGGCAAGTAGAATCCATATTTTGTTAAAAGGACAGGAACTTACCACCTACTCTGTCTGAGAGGGCCTAACAGATAAGTTAGCACCCTGTAAGGGAGGGAGCGAGCGGCCTCATCGTCCTCCCTCCACAGACAAGGGCACAGAGGCTGGGGTACCCGACCTGCCCAAGACCTCACGACTACCAGGTGGTGGAGCTCGGTCTCACACACGCAGTGGCCTCAGCACCCAGAACATTCATCTGGACCAAGAACCCTCTTGACTCTGCTGGTGTTGAATATCAGGACTTGAGGGAGGTTCCAGATCATCTAGTCCAACCCATTTCCTTAATCACATGGATGGTGAAGACCATGGAGGGGGGCATGCCCAAGGATGGGAGGAGGGGCATCCTTCAGCACGCTTTTCAGGGCAGACTTTAAACCTGAGCGTGGGTCTCCCGACTCCCGTTTGGTCTTCCTTTTGCTTCACTACTTGCAAAGAGCCTAATAACTAAAATGACCCCTGAGCATCTTCTGGTTGCCCAATTTGTGCTGGATGCTTTTGTGGGAAAACCAAACCCAAACCTTGGACTGGCAGAGAGAAGCCCTGGCATCAAATCTTACCTCGGTTGCTTACCCAGGGACCTTAAGGGACTCGATTTACATCTCAGCCTCAATTTCTCCAGATAAAGAATAAATATCTGATTACCGAAGCAGAGTGCTTGGCACAAAGTAATTGCTCAAGAAATAGGAACTATTTCTGGGTTCAGAAATAGGGTTCTGAAGATGCAGGGCCTGCCCTTCAGGGTATGGAGGCAAGAGTCACAACACGCAAGGAGGGATTGGGGGACCTCAGGCTCGCTTGTCAGGTCAGACAATGAATGTTAGGATGATCAGGGGGCGATGGGGTTGGCTCTGTCTGGCACAGGAGCCTTTAACCTTGAGCTGATGGATTCTGGAGAAATCCTATGGAAAAGGCTGGCCTGCAGGAAGCAGATAGGACACTAGGTGGCACTGGTGGCCCACCTGGGAACAGGAGAACTCAGCAGGCTGCTCCGGAGCAGGGTGACCAGCGCTTCCATTACGGCTTCAAGGAGCAGAGGGATCCGGCTTCAAGGAGCAGAGGGATCCGGGGGTCTACAGAGGGAGGGACCCCGGGTGCTGTGCCCCGGGAAAGGATAAACAGGAATTTCACACTCCCTACCAGCCACTCTGTCAGGTATTATCTCAGTGTTCCACATAAGGCGCTGTGACTCAGAGAAATTAATTTTCCCCAAGGGATACTATGAAGAAGTGGATTTGGGATTTGAATCCAGGTCCTCTGCTTGCAAAGCCCACCATCTTTCCAGGAAATAGGTTGCTACCAGCCAGTGGAAATCCCTCTATTGAAAGAGGCCACCCAGGATGTTACGGGAGGTAAGACCAGGAATTAGGAGGCAGAATTAAAACCGCCTCCTCTCCTGTGATCTTTCTGCACTAATTCCCAGCCCCTTTCACATGGGCTGCTGCAATAGCTTCCTAATCTACTTCCCTGCTTCTGTTCTTACACCCCTAACGGTCTGTTCTCTAAGTGATTGTATTAAAATCTCTTAAGTGATTGTATTGATTGTGAGACCGCATTATTCCCCAGTTCGAAACCCTCCCATGGCTTCTTATCCCAATCAGAACAAATTCCTTACCAACCCTACAGGCAGTGGTGTGCTGGTAAATGCTTAATAATGGGCTCTCAGGGGTGGGGAGCCCTGATTTGTAGCATTTGCTAATTGTAGAGTGCCTTCTCCCTCCAAGGCCAGTTTCAAGCTTCCAGTATGACATCACTGGACAATGAGTGCTCCAGAGCCCGTCTGAGTTGGCTCCAGCACAGTGCTTCACCAAGGCCCCATGTGTAGGAACTGGTCCCAGACTACTTCTCCAGAGGAACTTCTTATCCTACTCCCCCTGTTCCCTCTGCTGGATCCCTGGGTTTCTTAATGTTTCTTGGATATAGCAAGCACACTTCTACTTCAGGGCCTTTGCACTTGCTCTTCTCTGTGTTTGGGATGCTCTTGCCCCAGATCTGTGCGTGACTTGCTGGACTTCATCCAGTTCTCTGCTCAGATGTTGCTGAGAGGCCTTCCCTGAACAACTCACCTAATATATATATATATATATGAACCCCTGCCCTCTGTCACTAACTCTGCTTTATGTTTCTGTAAGGGCACCAATCAGTGGTGATAAATGTTAGACTTTTTTATACTTAGTTGTCTAGGTCATTATTGTATTCCCATCCCTAGAACAGGCCAGACTCAAAGAATGCACTCAATAAATATTTATTGGATTAATAAATGAGTAACTGTCTTTCCTCTACATGGAAGGGGACCCACTTGCAGCTTGGGCCAAACCCCACTCAGGCTTAGTGACTAGACATCTGAGACCCTACTAGCATCACAGCGTGGGAGTCTTGAGTCATTGGCATTAAATGTGGTATGGATGAGGCCCCAGAGGCCTGAGGAGAAACCATCAAACCACAAGACAGGGTGATTATGTAGAGAAAAATTAATCTCACTTACGAAAAGTCTACATACTAAAATTCCAAAACACACGAGGAAAGCTAAAGCTAATAATGCCAACAAAATCAGTAACTGGTAGAATGACTCCACTACAGACAAAAGCAAGTAAAAGAATTATCTAAAAACAACTTCAAAATCGATGTTGAAGCTCTTCAAATAACATCCACCCATAAAAAGAGAAACATAAATTATAATATTAAAGCAGGAAGAAATGAAAACCATTTCTAAACTCTGGGGATGAGAAATACGGTCATGGAAATTAACTGGGGAGACAAAATAAATCTGGCTTGGACACACTAGAAGATAGGATTCATTATTTGGAAGAGAGAATTGGGGATCTCACCTAGGATGCAACAGGGATAAAGGGCAGTGGAGAAGTCGGAGGGGCTCTACGGGCCGCAGAGAGGTTGCAGCCCGGGTTGATGGGTGCCCCTGTTCCCTTGGCTGATCCTTGCAGTCACCTGAAGACCGCTCTGTACAGGACCACACCCTCGGCCTTTCCACCTGGGAGCATTGTCTGGCTGCAGGAGCCTGCTCAGCTTGCACAAAGGGTGGACAGAGTGCTGGGGCATTGGCCCCAGGAAAGACCCTCAAGCAATAGGGGACATTAACTAATGTTAATGGATAAATGCTTCACCTTCCTTGCCCCTTAGTGGGACAATTATGCAGCCTGTTTCACACAATCTCCCATAGCCTCCCCCCCCCCCCCATAGGACCTCAGTGACTCCCAACAGGAACCTGCTCGTGGTCAATCCTATATCTCTCCTCTGTCTCATTTCCCCACTTCTTCACTGCGCTTCCTGGCCTCATTTCCCAAATAAATGACTTGCATCCCAATCCTTGTCTTGGGATCCGTTTTGGGGAAACCCAAACTAAGGACAGGAAAATAACTGTGGCTTACACAAGATACAAGTCCATTTCTCGCTCATGGAGTAGTGGCCCATCATTAGGAAGTTTAGGGCAACCTCATAACGTCATGGAGACGCCTTCTATCTCAATTCTACTTTAAGGTCTAAGATGACTCCACCAAGCTCCAGCCATCTCGTGCATTTTCCAGATGGCAGGAGGAAGGGCAGGTCAGAGGGTAGCATTTGCTTTAAAGACATTTCAAGGAAGTTCCCTGAGACTCATGCTTTTACCCATTGGCCAGAACCCAGTTATTTATCCATTAAGTAGATAAAAGGAAGAAGTATAGTCATTATTCCAAGCGGCCGTGGGCCTAGTTACAAGTCAGAGATTCTATTTCTAAGGAAAAGGGGGAAAATAGATACTGGGGAACAACTTGCATTATATGCCCCCAAGCAGTGAAGAAGTTTAGGTCTACAGAATGCCATACAGGAGTTCCAGGAGGGCACGGGGAGTGCAGAAGAAGCAAGATTAAAAAAAATAAGGCTGAGAATTTTCCAGAATTAAAGACAGACACGAGAGCTCAGCGCTGAACGGAGCAAGGAGAAGTAAATTCACACCCAGATGTGCTGTAGTGAACCTACAACATACCAAGGATAAAGAGAAAGCACGAAAGCCACAGCAAAGACACCTCGGCCTCCTGGGGCCCCTCATCCAGAACCAGGCCTCATGCCGAGGGGTCACACGTCCGGTCACGGAACCTGAGTGGAGCCTGGGCCCGGCCCCACCTGAGGGTCCTTCAGCCCCTCAGCCCCCCAAGGGAGTTGAATTCCTGGCTGCTCCCCCGGCTTCTGCACCCACATCTCTAGCTTCCATGTTACCTAGCCTGTTGGGTGTCTCTTACATTTCTGGGCCTTAAAAATGTTTATCTTGGATTTGAGCACGACTTTTCCTGTTTTGAATTTATCTTTTTTTTTTTTCTTTAATCATTGCTCTAAGTTTAATGCATGGAGGTGGGATTCAGAACATGAACGTATAGTACCGTCTTGACCAGAAGTCTCTGGATCCTTTGGATCTCCCCAGAGTGGAGACCCTCTGCCTATGAAGAGGACTGTTTCCAGCAGCCAGGCAGGCAGATAGGGGGAACAAAGGAACCTGCCCTTCTGGAAGCTTCTATTTTCTTCTCCAAGGAGACGCAGGCTCTGGAGGACCCAGAGAGCCCCCCTGAATAAGGCTTCTTTGGGCCTCCTGGCCTCCCAGTCTCCTGGTTCATTGCCCCCTGACTGTCCCAAGTCATTCCGTCACAGGGCTCCCTGCCAACACTCCACCTCAAAGGTCCTCACTGATGCGGGGCTTTAGGTGTTCATGGCCATATTTGAATTTCAACAAGGGACTCATAAAGATGTTTTCATCTTTAAAATGTACAGGAATGGAATTCAAATGGTGGAATGACAGGCTGTGTGTGGGGTCGATTGGCTGGGTCAGAGACATCACACCTGGCTGGCGGGGAGAGCTTTCTGACGACAGGAGCTGTCCAACAAGGCGTGGGCTGCTGTCACTGGAGGAACTCAAGCGGTGGACGGCTGACCTTCCACTGGGCGCCGGGCGGGGCCCTGGATGGAAGGATCTGGAGGCAAGACGGAGGGTTCTGGGAGAAGCAAAAGAAGCAGCTGAAAAGTGTCACTAAGATGTTCTTACTGCTCTGAAGCCAGCCTCGCTCCCCATGCTGATACGTTTCCAAAAGCGTATCCTACGCTGGTACCCTGAGAATGGGGCGCCTAGGTCACCTTTTGGGGGTCTGGCCCCTGAATGACAGGGTTGGACTCAAGCACAGGGGTTCTCAGAGTCTCCACCAGCAGATCTTAGGGTCCAGGCCACGAGGAGCTTCCCCTCTGCTCCCCAGAACTCAGCCCCCTCAGTCTACCCCACGCATGCTCACCCACCTGCGTGACCCGTTCAGAAGAGGTGATCCCAGCTGCCGGTGCGGCTGTGCTTCAAAGCCTGTGTTATCTTTCATGTTTCACAGTTACCATAGCAGTCAGATTTATCTTCATCTTTTACAATTCAAAAATACTAATGGAATTACTGGTTTTGTCTGTGTTTTAAAGCCATAGCATCTTTTTCTTTCACTGCTATCCCTTAAAATGTCCTCAAAGGGATAAATGTAATCCCAGAAAGACCTTCTCAGGAAAAAAATGGGTATTTTCCCCCCAACTTTAGTGGGGTTTATAGCATGACTGGCAGCACAAAAGAGTTTCTATAGCATGATTGGTGTCATACAAGGGGGTCTCCTAAGGGCCCTTTCACTGTCCACCTCTCTTCTGGGCCCCGGCAGGTGAAGGCAGGGTCCCTGCCGGCCATTGCACTTGTCATTGCTGGTGGCTTCTTGGAGGAAGGAATTGTGTGCTTCGTCTTTACAGTGCAGTCCCATTCTTCCCATTTTACAGATGAGGAATCAGGGCTGAGAGAGGTGAAGTGACTTGCCCAAGGTCACACAGCCAGGGAGAGGCTGAGTGCCCTACTCTCTCTCAACCATGTTCTCTCTACATCCTCTAGTTGGTCTCTGTTTGACCTTTTCTCAGAGAGGATTTCTGCCTTTTTTTAAAAATAGTCTCTGTAGAGACTGGCAAATATTGCCAATGCTGACCGTATTTCAATTCCTCACCGCAGGGTATTGGGAAAAGTTTTCAAATAGCAATGATTGCACCTGGGAGAAACCGCATTTGCTGCAATCCTGCCACTGCGCAAAGCTTGGGAGGATTTTTGTTCTGCTTACGCAAGAATTTCTATGTGAATTTTTTTTTTTTTTTAGGATTGTATTTATTTATTCACGAAAGACACAGAGAGAGAGGCAGAGACACAGGCAGAGGGAGAAGCAGTCTCCATGCAGGGAGCCCGATGCAGGACTCGATCCCAGGACCCCGGGATCAGGACCTGAGCCGAAGGCAGACGCTCAACCACTGAGCCACCCAGGCACCCCTTCTATGTGGATTAGAGCCCTTAGGTCACGACACAGTGTCTTCAATTTTAGCTTTCAGCTGTGTGGCACTTTGCATTTTGAGATACCTTTTCTGATTATCAGTATAATATGCGATCTGTTCTTTGCTAACTTTTGGAGGATAACTCTTTATTTTAAAATAATTATAGATATGTAGGAAGTTGCCAAAAATAGTGCACAGAGGTCACATGACCCTTCCTCCAGGTTTCCCCCCCCCCCCACAAAGGGTACCTATCAAATCAAACCCAGGAAATCCGCACTGGTACAATGCGTGGGTACAGTTCTGTGTCATTTTGTCACACGTATAGATTTATGTCACCACCATTGTAACCGAGATACAGAACATCCCATCACCACGAAGTTCCCTCATGTTGCCCTTGACTCTTACATCACGGACTTTCCTCCCACTCTCTCGAAGCCCTGGCCATTGCGAATCTTCTCCGTTCCCATCATTGTTTTCATGTCTAGAATGTCATATAAATGGAATCCCACAGTCTGTAACCTTTTGAGATTGCCTTTTTTCACTCAGCGTAATGCCCTTGCCCTCTGTCTGGGTTGTTGTCTCTATCCACAGCTGGTTCCTTTTTATTGTTAAGTAGTACTCCACAGGGCCGGGGGTGGGTACAGTTTTGTTTTGTTTTTTTTTTTAAGAACTTGGACGTCCAGAAAATATACAGAAAAAGATAGGGAAAACAATCCCAAGCCCCCAGATTGGAGGGGGGAGTCTCCTGGTCTCCCTCTGGCCCAGGTGAGGACTGGCATAGGGAGAAGACAAAGCCGCGTGGCTGCTCCCTCTCCTCCCCTCCGTGGAACTCCAGCTGGCTGTGAGGACTCTCTCTCTCTGCATCTCTCTTTTCTTTTTTCCCCTCTCTTTCTCCTCACCCCGTGTGTCTCCATCTGCCTCTCTGAGTCAGTCTCTCTCTTTTTCTCAAACCACAAAACATGGCTAAATGCAATTTCCATTGAGTGCAAAATCTTGTGTCTGTGCTTCATTATTCTGTCTGGATTCGTACATGTTTTCAATTGCATAATTCCCCTCCTTCCTCATTTTCTCCCCAAGACTTTCTCCCACATAATATGAGCATTTGGGGGCCAGCTTTTGACAGTTCTGCCTTTGAATGTTGTGAAAAGTGGAGCGAGTGCCTCTTTCAGCCCTGCACCACCAGGGAAGCTTGGTTGGCAAGCTCCCCGGGGCTGCTGCAGTGCTTTGTCCCTTAGGCCAGGCCCGGGTGGCGGGAGTGCCCCTTTACCAGCCCGCAGGAAGGCCAAGGTTGCAGCACCTGCCTTAGAAGAGTCCAAACAATATTCTGACGGCCAACTCCTGACCCTCCACCCCACTGGCGACCACAGCGTCAGGGCCAAAATCCCCTCCCTGGCTACTCAAGAGTCTTAAGCATCTGGACCGACCCTCTTCGTTCATTTAAGCCTTTGATCCTTTATGACTGGAAAGTATAGTCTTTTGCTCCAATAGCCACTGCAGCTTTGAAATGGAGTGTCTCAAAAATAACCTAGACATCCAAGAAGTGAATAGTTAAATACATCGTGAGATGTCCTATATAGAATCAAACATTAGAAAGTCACTAAAAATCATGGTTTGGTAACTCAACAGTTGAGCATCTGCCTTCAGCTCAGATGGTGATCCCTGGGGTCCTGGGATCGAGTCTCTCATGAGACTCTCCCTGCAGGGAGCCTGCTTCTCCCTCTGCCTGCATCTCTGCCTCTCTGTGTGTGTGCCTCTCGTGAATAAATAAAATCTTTAAAAAAAATCATGGTTTGGAAAGTTCTCAGAATGGGAAAGTATGCACAATATACCGTTAAAATCCCAATGATGTAAAAATACTTAAGTATGGAAGAATGGCTTAGAGAAAAAGCACCAAAGTGTTAAAGGTTCTTACTTCTGGATCGAGGGATTATAGACGACTTTTCAATTTTCTCTTAATGTTGGCAATAAACACGTTTTATCTTTACAATCAGAAACAAATATGCGTTATTAAAACTAGATGAAGGCTGCTGGATACAAAGTCACTTCCCTAACCCTCTAGTCAAGTGGTGTTGGAGAGCATCTCCTCCCCATGGGGAGGGCAGACCCTTGTCCAGGCACCTTTCCTGGAGCTTAAGCACCTGCTGCTGGGCCAGGCAGGTGGAGAGCAAGTGCTGGCTGCCCTGTCCCCACCCTCCCCACCACTTATATTTTTAAATGGACTTTGCAGCGGAGTGGGCAGGTCCTGCCTGGCATCTGCATTTCCACATGGCACTTCTGGAGCCAGGGACTGTCCCACATTTCTGATGCAGTGTCCTCGGTTGTCCTCATGGCCTCCAAGTGGATTAGATGATCCCCTTCACTCAGGGCAGCCATGTAGTCTGGTTTCCTGGGAGCTGGCATAGGCATTGGCCTTCCAGACATATGCATAGAACCCAGAGCTCCCTGGTTCCAGCTTGATGTCCTAGAAAGAACATGGAGTTCTAGAAGCCTGGACCCTGCCATTAAGTCCTGCCTGAGAGAAGGGAACCTGAGAGAGGACAATCAGTCCCATTTGCAGGAGGAAAGTTACATCTAGTGTCTGGGGACCATTTTCTTGACCCAGGGATTTTTAAGCCAGTTCTAAGTGCAAGCGACAGTCTGTAGTCTGGCTGCTGTGGTAATGACTTAGGGCTGGGCTCTGGGGCCAGCCTGCCTCGGCTCTAATCCCAGCTCCACCACCTTGGGCAAGTTTTCTTCCCCTCTCTGTCCCTCAGGTCCCTCAACTGCAAATCGGGGGTACCTACTTCATAGAATCATGGCAAGGAGTAATGAAGTTGATTTGTGTAGAGTCCTGAGAGCCGAGCAGCGTAGCCCACAGCGAATGTTAGCTATTATTCTTATTATTCCACCATGCGGTCATGGGAATGGGAAAGCAGGATATTCGACATTGGGGCTCTCCCAGAAAAGCCCAGATGTAAGTCTCTGTGATGAATGCCAAATGAGGATTACCAATTAAAAGCCCTGCCTCAAATCTGCTCCAGAGTAGGGGGGGTGGTATGAAGAAATACAGGCCTTGGTGTGGGTCTGGGGGGGTCCTGAGCAGTGGGGAGGCCAGGGGGCACAGCCGGGCCTCGAAGGAGGCTGGGGGCAGATAAAGGGGCTTGGCCAGGACGACGGGTAGGTGGGCGCCTCTGCCAGCAGAGCAGGGGGGACATACCAGGCGCCTTCAGAGAGGATGGAATTCCAGCTGGGGCCGGTCCCCATGGGGCAGGGACAAAGCCTCTGCTTGGGACACCCGGCCCTTTGCAGCTGCTTTCTTGTCGCAAGGGCCCTGCAGGGTAGATTCGCATACAGAGGAGGACATCAGGCTAGATGGGACCACGACTGGCTGGGGACCCTGAGACTGGGAAGGAGGGAACTGAGATTTGAATCCAAGGTTGCCTACCTTCCCCCTGGGGGTGTTGTGTGTGTTTGGGGGGGAATGAGGCCAGAAGGCTTCGGCTCTCTGGTGGGGGTAAGGAGGGCTGAGGCCTTGCGAGTAGCCTGCTGCAGGGATGGGGAGTGGCTGAGGGAAACCCAGCCCCAGGTGTGGGGAGCCCCCGCCTGCTGGGCAGCCACGTGGGGGAAGAGCAAAAAGTAGGTCAGTCACGCAGGAGACAGAGCATGAAATTAATGAGCACCCAGGAGCTGGAGTAGTCACCTTCCAGGAGGGCCCTGGAGGAGGAATGCGATCCCCAGGGAAAGGTAGTGGGGTCTGGGATGGGGGTCCGGGGTGGGTGGGGGAAGGAGGCCTGCCCTAGCACCGCTTTCTCTCCTGGCCCCTCTGCACTGGGGGAGCTTCGTGGGGCAGGATGGGAAACGATGGCAGAGTTCAAGGGGTAGAGACCTCCTAGGCAGGAGGGGCCTACCCGTAGAAGCCCTGTGAGGGTAGAACCATGACGGCTTCCTTTGCAGCAGGCTGACCCCTGCTGCCTAGGACAGTGTCAGGTAACTGCCCCACCTGAGTAAAGACGTGATTAGAGAGACGGCTTTGCTGTGTACGTTGTGGGTGACCCAAGGAAGGGAGGCCTTTGTTCCTCACTGGCATTCAGGGAGCTTTAACCGAATTTGGTAACATTTGCCAAGTACCTGCCACATCCTGGGCCCTTCCCTTATGAAGCTCACCATCTAATGGAAAGACAGGTTAGCACGTGATTATAATACCATATGCTAAGCAAGGAAATGGATAGAGACACAGAGAATAGACAGTTCTGTTGGGGGTGGGCTCTTGGTATGACTTCTTAGGAGAAATGACTCAATAGCTGGGCTTGGAAGTCAAGGACAGGGCTACATTGTGATTTTTGTGGTCTGAACTTGGCCTCTGTGGACCATTCCTTATGCGCGTGCACGCGCACACACACACGTGCACACATGCAAATAAATATACATTATTCAAACTAAATGATGCAATGATACACACAGAATTTAAAAGTATATTAAAAACAGAAAATATACATGAAAAAGGATATTTTACAACCGTACTAGTGTAAAGGCAATTTATTAATGTTACATCTTAAAACATATTCTTTGACCTGAAAGTTTATTTTTTTTCTTCTGATTTTAAAATAAATCAAAACAGGAACACCTGGGTGGCTCAGAGGTTGGGCACCTGCCTTTGGTTCAGGTCATGATCCTGGAGTCCCGGGATTGAGTCCCATGTTGGGCTCCCTGCATGGAGCCTGTTTCTCCCTCTGCCTGTGTCTCTGCCTCTCTCTCTCAGTCTGTGTCTCTCATGAATAAATAAATAAATCTTTAAAAATAAAAAAGGGAAATGAAAACATTTTCATGGGTTGCTAGAAGTGTTTTAGGCCCGAAGCACGATGCCTGTTAGGCCTAATGGATAAGCCAGCCCAGGTTAAGAAGAATTGGCTCAGCCAACAGGACAGGGAAAGGCATTCATTCCCAGGTAGAGAAAACAGGATGTGGAAAGACGGGGAGGAGTGAGGGTGCCAGCAGGTTCTAGCAAGAGCATGTGGTCCTGGGAGGTGGAACGGTAGGTGTTTAAAGAGACTGGCAGGCAATGGATAGGAGACTTCAGGTGGAGGTGCCCAGCCTCGAATGCCTTGTTATGCGCATCCCCAGAGGTTCTGGAATAGGAGCCAGAGGTTGCCTGTGAGAAGGGCCAGTTCCTGGACCTTGATTCCAGAGGCTGTGCCAGGAATGGTGCTAGGCACTTGCTGAAGTCTCTCCCAGCTCCAGGGACTCCCCCATACTGGCTGGGACTGGGTGTGGGGGGTAGAAGAGAGAGGATCCTAGCTGGCTCCTGGTTTCTCTCCATAGGGCAACATGGAGTCCCTTGGGGCTGGAGGGGCTTTCTCCTAGAACTGCTTCTCAAAGGCGCTTCTGACCCCTGGCTGGAGGGCATGTAGGGTGGTTCGGTGGGAAGGTGGTGGGCTTTGGTAAAAGACCTGAGCTCAAATCCTGGAGATGCCACCTATGAGCTCTGTGACCCTGGGCCTAATGCTTCACCTGTGAACCTCAGCTCCTTTGTGAATGTGGGATGTAGCTGTTCTTGGCAGGGCTGTTAAGAGGATTAAATGGGATTGCATACAAGGCCAGGACAGGGACCAGACACAGTCTGGAGCAACAGAAATATGCATTTGTTTTACCAGGTTCCAGATATTATATGATGGTGAGCACCAGGGATGTGCCCTTGATCCCTGTAGACATGGTCCTGTTCTCAAGGGGCTCCTTCCTCACCCCCACATCACCTCCAGTCGTCATGTTGGGGCCAGCTTGTTGTTGATTTGGGCCGGATCCTGCCTCAGAGGCGACCCAGACGCTCATAGCTTGACTGCGGCCAAGGTAAGTGGAGATTCTCCAGGAAGCGTCCTTTCCAGCTGGGAAACTGACTCTAAAGCCTATTGCTGGCTCTGAAACAGGGAAGACGTGGGCAGAGCTGGGGAACTCTGAGCCTGTGAACTGGCTGATTCGAGCCCCCTTCTCCTGGGAACTCCTCCTCACCTCCAAGCCCAGTTCTATCAGCCCTGCCAATGAGAAGGCGGGCGGGCCTGCTGGGTAGAGTCACGGGGACCCAGAGTTTTCTGGCCCTCAGCAGTCAGCAAATAGGAGGCCTTACACATGCCATGGTAGGCACTGGGTGTGCAGAGAAGAACCTGACACTTCTTACCCTTCTGGGAACTCACAATCTAGAGCAAGCTTTCTTACCTTGGCTCTCTTGACACTTGGGGCTGGATAATTCTCGAGGGAGGAGGCTATATATTACAGGATGTGTAGCAGCATCCGTGGCCTCTACCTGCTAGTTGCCAGTAACAGCCCCCCTCCAGTTGTGACAACCGAAGATGTCTCCAGACGTTGCCAAATGTCCCCTGGGAGACAAACTCTCCCCACTAGTTGAGAACTGCTGGCTTAGAGAGGGAAGGAGGCTGACCCATCAGTACAGTGTGCACTGTGGTGAGCATGGGTGCCTCGTGGCCCAGAACCCAAGAGAGGCTTTTGGGAAACGACCTGAATGATGGCAAGGCCTCAGGTTGTACAGAGCTGGGATTCCAGCCCAGGATCCCTGTGCCCTGCTCTAGTGTTTCCCTCCTGGGCACCTGACTTCTCTCCAGATCCATCTACTCTCCTGGACTACCCCCGCAGGAGCAGCTTCTGTCTAGAGAGCTAGCCACACTGGTTTGAGCAGTCTGGCTGTGTCTGCCCTGGGGTTGGTCTCATGGCCCTGCCATAGAGCTGGTGCCCAATAAGCTTTCACGCATGTTAAGAAAGGCTCTGCTTGTCCCTTGGGATAGCCCTCTGAAAGCTGGCTGGGTGGCCACTTAAGTACTGTGCTTATGCTAAGAACAATCCTTCAACCAAGTACTTCAGTGTAAGCATTTCCAGGTTCTCTGCTCCACAGAAGCTGCTGGAACGTGGGAAGCAGAAAGCTCTGGAGCCTCTGAGCCTGAAGACTGGATCCTCCTCGCTCTGCCCGGCACCAGGGGTGTGACCCAGACACAAGACCTCCATCCTGCAGGGCTTCTGCTCCCTGACCTTCAGAGTAGGCACGGCCACCATGCTCTTCACAGTTTCCTGGGGATAATGCTCAATGCTTTATAGGAAACCAGTTTTTATAAACAGAAAAGTCTTATACGTGTTCATTATTTTCTGAGTTTCCAAGAGGCATTGAGGGTTGATGTTCTGATTTTTCTCTTTCTTTCTCTTTCTTTTCAAAATTATTATTTGAATATTTGAATTGTCACCCACACATTTAACAAATATTTATTGAGCCCCGCCTATATGCCAAGAGCTCAGCAGTGAACACATGGAACAGGAGAGAGAATAAATAAGAGAAGTGAGTTACGTATAGATAATGTGTTAGATGGTAACAAATGTGAAAGGAGACAAACCCAAATCCTGTGGGTTGGTGGGGGCATGTGTTGAAATTTTAGGCAGGGAAGGCCCCTCTGGAGGCTGACATTTGAGTAAAAACCCAAAGGAGGTGAGGGAGCAGCTTATACCAATGTCACTCCAAACAGAGGAACAGTAAACAACATACCCAGATGTTTAGGGATGGTGAAGAGGCCAGGGTAGGGTGTTGAGGATGAGCTGGGCAAGTGAGGTTGGCAGGATAGAGGAGGAGCATGGTGAGGGAGGTGAGGGAGGCAGCTCCCAAGTGGCCTCAAGGCCGCCAGAGGGACTTTGGCTCTTACTCTGGGTCAGGAGGCCAGGGGAAGGTTCTGGGTGCAGAGGGTCGGGGTGGCTCTGACTAACTTGCTGAGGCTGGTCATGTGTCCCCTGTTTCTCATACTTGGCTGCTAATCCTTCCAAGAACCCAGCAAAAAAGTCAAACCTGCTTTGCAGGTTGTTCCGAGACTTCTCTCAGGTGGGGGATCAGGATAGCTCAGCTGAGCCCTTGCTAAGGGCCAAGACTTGACCCCTAGTCTATCCCCCAGGTTCTGATGTTTTCACAGCCGAGAGCAAGGCCCCACTCTGCCCCAAGTGCTTGTCACAACGAACAAAATACATTTCACAGCGATTTAAGATGATTTCTGCCCCACTAGAGGGTGGTTGTTGAAGACTTACTCATCACTTATGTGTTAGCTATCACTCCACCAAGAGATACCCTTGGAACGGGGAGGAAGGAAAGGCAGAATTCTAGAGCTTGCTAGAATCTGGAGGCCTGGGCTCTGGTTTGGACCCTGCCACATGGTGGCGGCTTGACCTCCTCAGTGTCCTCATCTTCAGAATCCCTGACCGGCCCTTCTAGAGGCTGTAATGAGGACCCTGAAGACAAACAAGGGTCAGGAGCGTGCTCTGGTAGAGGAAGGAACCCCCACATCCCTTCCTCCTTCCTACCAAGCTGCAGTGGGAGCCAACTGCCCCTAGGTGGCGCAGTTTTTCCAGGCTGAACCTAGCTGCTGTCTCCCAAGGGGGTGGGAAGATTTGGGGGACGGTGCAGGATACAGATAATACTGGAAACCAAGGAAGTGGGCATCTGAGGTCAAAATCTGCAGCCGATGATCCCTGCTGCTCCTCCACCGGGCGCCATGGGAGTTAGTGGAGCAGGGCACACGCATTGCCACTCTGGCCATCAGACTCTGAACCTTAGGGGCCGCAGTCCTTGGGGTCATGGGATGAGCGACCAAGATGTATGCAGGGCAGCATCCATTCTCTTCTGGATGAGGAAGCTGAAGACCGGAGAGGAGGAGGCTTGCCTCATCACCCTATGACTCAGGTGCCCAGCTGGTCCCTCTGCTGACTGAATACAGGACACCTGATGAAAGCATGAAGTGCCACCCCCTTGGGCGGCCATCCTGCCTCTTGAACTTCTTCCCGGGCTGGCCTTCCTTCCTTAGCCTCTGTGGATGTTCTCAGAAGAGGCTGGGAGAGTGGTCTTTTGCTCCTCATATAAAGAATGGGTCTCTGGGCA
Organism: Canis lupus baileyi; assembly: GCF_048164855.1. Taxonomy (NCBI): domain Eukaryota; kingdom Metazoa; phylum Chordata; class Mammalia; order Carnivora; family Canidae; genus Canis; species Canis lupus. The sequence goes on along the minus strand of NC_132850.1, from coordinate 3,178,836 downwards.
GTGGAAGAACACAGGCTGAGGGACAGGAGGCTTGGGGGTACCAGCCACCTTGTCACTACCTTGGGAGCATGTGCCTTTAGCACATGGCTCTTTTCTCCCTGCCTCCTGTGTCCTTATCTGTAAAGTGCAGTGGGAAAGAAAGAGAGGGTTGGGCTGGAGAGCCCCAAGGTCAGTTTCCGACTGGGACATTCTGGGTTGCTCTTGAAGCTCTGGGTTGCACTTGAAGCATTGCTTCTGTCCATCAGGGAACAGGTAGGGGAGGGAAGGGCTTTGGTTCTCTCATTTAAAAACAGGGGGAGTGGACTAGATGATGTGTCATTCTGGCTCTGACATCTGCTTGGCAAGGATGAGAGGCAGTCACAGAGCCAAAGAAACCCCTCTGGGCTGCCAACACATGACGACCGCTCTGGAAGGTGCAGACCTGCTTCCTACGAAGGCCTCCAGGAGAGGCCCTGCAAAGTGGAACTGCAGGCCCCAGCAAGACTGGCCTCCTTCCGGAGGCTCCCTCTGGAGGAGAAGCTCTTCCTCCCCCTTGTAGAGCTGAAACCCATTGGCACCTCCAAAGGGTGTTCCTTCCTGGGCTTGATTACTAACTGTCTGCCTCCCTGACCAGACGACCTTGGGATCTTTCCAAAATCAAATCTTCCTTCGGAGGAGGCAAGAGATTGGTCACCACTCACCACTGAAGAAATTCAGAGATTGACAGCTGGTGGAAGATCTGCGGGGGGGGGGGGGGGGGGGGGGGGGGGGAAGCAGCGCTCACTGTCAGCAGCCTGGTGCTAGGCTCCGCAGAGGCCCCTTCCTGTCTAGTAACTCGGTTAATCCCGTCACCCACAGATCAAGTATTTAAATGCCTTGTTTTCAGATGAAGGACCATTGCACAGCTAGTGAACTAAGGAGTTGGGCTTTGACCCAGGTCTCCGAATCCACAGCTCGCCCTTGTGCCACTTGAACATCCTACCGTGGGGGGAATAATAGAACATGGATCTGGAAGCCTGGCTCCTGGCTCCAGTCTGGGAGCCAAAGGGTCATGTGATGGCTAATGCTTGACAGCATTTTGTAGTTTCCAAGTGCCGAACTACTTAGTGTCTTGTTTGGTTCTCAGATCAGTCCATTGTACAGATGAGGAAACTGAGGCTCACTTGGGTCTACTGACTTGCCCATCTGTGCCCATGCAGTGGCTGGGCTGGCTTTAACCAGATCTTTTGACCCTAGAGCCTGTGCAGCTCACAAATAATTTTTTGACAAGTCAAGCCTTCTTGTCTCTTGGATTCATTTTCCCAGTCTGAAAAATAAGGGGTTGGATTAGATCAGTAGGCAATCGGTAGTTCCGGACCCCTTTATTTAAAAAAAAAATCGAGGAACTCATAGAATTTGGCAACATAAAATTGAGTAAGGATACTTAAAACAACATTTTACCTTCAAAAAGCTAGGAGGATATAATCACAGTGTAGCAGGGAGGAAAAAAAAAAACAACTGAGAACAGAATTCCTCTTAGGAATTAAGTAAGTTGTGTTTAGCATAACACCTTGATGAGCCATTGTATTCATACCTAATAGCTCCGTGGGTCTGGCTGGAGTAGGCCTGAGGGGAAATGGAACTTCTAGAAGAATTCTTTGCAAAAGGATGACTCTGCAGCTGAGGGCTTGGAAGGATGATGACCAAGTGAGTGACTTGAAGCGAAGAGGCTGAAAGGAGTCTAGACATAGAGCAGCGGTTAGACATGGGGCGTCTGGGTGGCTCAGCGGTTGAGTGTCTGCCTTCGGCTCACGGGATCCAGGATCGAGTCCTGCGGGCCTGCTTCTCCCTCTGTCTGTGTCTCTGCCTCTCTCTGTGTGTCTCTCATGCATAAATAAATAAAATCTTAAAAAAACAAAAAAGAGACCCAGAGACAACAACCCTGCAAGCTCTCAGTGGAAGGCAGAGAATGACCAGAGGACCCTTAGGAGAAGGGTGTCTGGTATGCAGTTCCAACTAGCAGGTGTCTGCTCTCCTGCACCAGTCACCCGGCTGATAGCCTCCCATCCGGTCCAGGGGCCCTTGCTCGGTACGTGCGGGGTGAGCAAGGAGGGTGGCCCCTCGGTGGGAATGCTTGGGGTCTGGCCGTCCCAGCTCCATCATTGGAAGTTACACAAGCTCTCTGAGCTTTAGCTTCCTTCTCTGTGAAATGGAAATAATATTCCCTGCCTGAGAGGCTGATCCGAGGAATAAGTGGGACCGTGAACTTAGCATAGTACTTGGTACTCAAGCCCTCAGTAGTAGCCACTTAGCTGCCTATTATTATTAACCACGGTTGTTTGGATATTTACAATTTAACTCACTGAGGTTGAGCTTGTGGGAGGCTTTTGTTTGTCATGTTTGGGGAAGGGGGTAACTTTTGCTGCTCTTAGATCCAGCCAGGATTCGGCAGGAGCCTCATCTGGAAGGAGAAGGAGGTGGGTGGGGTATTAAACTTGACACTGCACGCCTCCCCCCCACAACCCCCCCCACCCTCCTTGCTTTTTCAAGGCTGAGTGCTGTCTGTGTCTGAGAATCTGCTCCCTTGGAAATGACAGCATCTCCTTCCAGGGCTGAGCCCAGAGGGCAGGGCTCCTGCCAAGGACAAGGCTGAGGGTTGGGGGAGAGGGGGAGAGACAGAGCAAAGGGGGAGTGAGCAGGACAAGATGTGACGAAGAAGGGAAGGCGCTTCCAGGACTGACAAGCAGTCGCAGAGGCAGAGAGAGGATGCATGTTTGCACACGTGCTGGAATATGTGACCACACGCGTGCATCAGGTAGCAGGTGCGTGTGGTGTGCGTGTGTGGGTGTGACTGTGTATGAATGAGCATGCACGAGAACCCATCAACCTATGAGCGTATCAGTGCCTGACTGCCGGTGAGTGGTGTGTGTGTGTGTGTGTGTGTGTGTGTGTGTACGGAGTTCATGTGCACATGTGCCTGGGGTCAGTGTGAGCTGGGCTAGTCAGTGGGGTCCACTCTCTGGGTGAGAGAGGAACCTCAGCTCTGTCCTGTTAGAGCACCTGGGCGGGGGCCCTCATATGTGGGGGGTCTAAAAGGAGGGACCATCTGTACCTTCCTTTGGGATCCCCTGACTCCCCGCCTCACCCCACCGCCACCAACTGACAGTCTCCCTTTGGGGGTCTAGGCCAGCCCCCCCATCGGCCCCCCTGCTGGCGGCTGGCCTCCACACTGGGTGGGGAGCGGGAAGGAAGGGAGGGAGGAGGGGAGGAGTGACCGGCCTCCTAGCCCCAACCCGCCTTGCTGCCAGGGAAACATCCTCCTCCCACCCCCCACCCCCAATCACCGTGATTCCTGCTGTGAGGGAGAGAGGAACCCTCCGTTTCCATGGCAACCTAGCAGCCCTGCTTCTCAGCCTGAGCCCAGGCTCCTCTGAGCCATGGAAGGAGTGGGAAGAAAGCCCCTCCTCGGGCTGTGGAGCCCCCACCCAGCGCCTCCCCTCTATCTCCAGACCCCCTTGCTCCTCTGGCACCCACGGCCCCACTGGGACGGTGGTGTGCATGCCCCAGCAGCACCCCTGGGGCCTGGGGACCTGTCTGGTCTGCACAGGACCCGAGCTGAGCTGAGCGGGAGCTCTGCAGAGTGACAGGATGGGCTGAATTCCAGTCCTCGCCTGTGAAATGGTACTGATGTCACTACCTCGCAGGGCTCTTGTGAGGAGAAATAAAATAGTGCTTGTGGAAGTGCTTCGTGAAATCAGAGCGCAGGGTCAGGTGTGGGCCGCGCGGTGGGCAGGGCGGCTCAGGCCCTTTGGAGGGGGGCAGCCTCTCCCCTGCAACCCCACCCCGGCCTCCATTCCGGCCTCCCTGCCTCCCTCCCTCCTGCAGAAACGTGCACTCAGGGCAGCACCCACCCCACGGGGCTGCTGGGGCAGGGCGCCCTCCGCCCTCTGATAGTGCAAAACTGGAAACAACCCCGACGTCCATCAAGAGAGAAGTGGTTAAATAAATCATGGCCCAGCCACGGCCGTGCAGTCTTCAAAAGGGAGTCGGTGCTGACAGGGCACAATCACTGAGACATACTGCTAAGTCAAAAAATCAGGTTGAAGGAGAGGTACAGCATGATCCGGTCTACTGGGGTGTGGGCGAGGGTAGGTGTGCAAATGCCTGGAGGGGCGTGAGTGGTCAGGCCAGACTGCTGGCAGGGGTCACCCCACGGAGGAACGAGCCTGGACAAGGGCCAGCGAAGGGGAACTTCGACTTTTCCCTCTATAGCTCTCTGATCTGTTTGGCTTCGCAGCAAACGTAATTTAAAAATTAGGTGTCACTGTTGTTATGGTTGAAGAGGGAAAACACCCTAGAGACACTCCAAGGACGGCACAGGGGAGTGCAGAATTGCAGTAAGTGGGAAGCTTGGAGGAGAGAGGGAAAGTCAGGCCGGCTTCCAGGAGGAGGAGGAAGGCGGCTTCCAGGAGGAGGAGGAAGGCGTGGAGGAAGGCCAGCTGGTTCTCAGAGCAAGAGTAGGGCCTGGAATCAGAGCAGAGCTGAGGGCGATCCAGGCACAAGGGAGAGGTCGGAGGTGAGGGTGTGGTCAACACTGACCTCAGTTTGGGGCAAAATGTGAAGAATCAGATAGATGTGAGATTGTGGTTAGTTTCTTTGGGGGCCCAGGGAGAAGCAGGCTGGGTTGCACCTTGGCCGTGGCCAACCCTCCCCAGCCCGATCTGGTCAAGGCCCACACTCACTCGAGGTGGTAGGACATGCGGAGCCAGCAGGAATTCTTAAGCATGGGAAGGAAGGGAAGATTCCCAAGATGACAAAAATCTTCACTGAGGATCCACGTTAGGCCAATCATGAGCTACGCAGGTCATTTACCTATTTTTTTTCAATCTGCACAGGCACTTCTTGGGGCCAGGATGCCCATTTTTACAGGAGGGGAAACAGAAGTTCAGGGAAGTTCATTCATTCAGCAAACACTGATTGAGCGGCTCCCATCCGGGCACCGTTCTGGTTGCTGAGCAAATGGGAAGTCCCTGTCCTCATGGAGCATACAGCCTGGTAGGAGAGGAGGACATGAAAACAACGTGACATCAGGTGACAATGAGTGCTGTGCGGAAAACAAAGCTGAGTGAGCATGGGGTGGGAGGTGGGACAGGTTGCTTTGACTTTAAGAAGAGAACTGATGGGAATCCCTGGGTGGCTCAGCGGTTCAGCACCTACCTTCAGCCCAGGGTGTGATCCTGGAGTCCTGGGATCGAGTCCCGCATTGGGCTCCCTGCATGGAGCCTGCTCCTCCCTCTGCCTGTGTCTCTGCCTCTCTCTCTGTGTCTCTCATGAATAGATAAATAAAATCCAAAAAAAAAAAAAAAAAAAAGGAAAAGAACTGAATGAAGCAATTAGAAGAACACCCGAGCAGAGGGGATAGCTGGTGCAAAGGCCCTGAGGTGGGGGCATGCTCATGGCAATCTAGGTGGTTAAGAAGCAGGTGTGGTTGTGGTGTGGGGGAGCAGGTGTAGTGAGAGAGAGTGGATGAGGTTGGAGGGGACTGAGGGATGTAGGGGTACAGACTGTACAAGACTTTGGAGGTCAAGCAAGGACTACGGATTTAATCCTATACATGTTGAGAACTGGAGGGGTTTCGACCAGGAAGGTGACATATCTCAGCTTTATGTCTTAAAAAGATCACTCTGGCCACTGAGAGTAGATAAGACTGTAGGAGCCTGCGTGTGAGTTCAGGGGTCATTTGGGATGTGAACATATGTGTCCTGGTGAGAAGAGAAAGATGGTTTGGACCATAGCGGCAGATGCAGAGGTGGTAAATGGAGTCAGATTTGAAATATATTTTAAAAATAGAACCAACGGGTGTTCCTGTTGGCCTAGACGTGAGCCACGAGATAAGGAGGGGTGTAAAGGGTGACTCTAAGACTTAGGGCCTGAGCAACTCGGGTCAGCGTTGGTGCCACTTTCTGAGAAGGGAGAGATGGGGGAGGAGCAGGATTGGGGACAATCAGGATGCACTTTAATTTTGAGATCCTGGAGACGGCTACATGGGGATGTCAGGCAGGTAGCTGGATGTATGTGATAGGAGTTCACGGGGGATGTCAGGACTGAAGATATAAATTGGGAAGTTGTCAGCATATAAATGTTTAAAGCCAGGGGACGGGATGAGATCACCCGGAGAGACAGAGAGTGTAGACAGGGAGAAGGGTCCCTGGGTGCGTCAGCATTTGCAGGCCTGGAAGAGCGGGGCCTCAGAAGGTTCATTGCATCCCGGGAATCATTCGTGCCCGCCAGCACCCCCGGGGCCGCTCCCCCAGGTCCGAGGTGGGGCCCAGGGCTTGCCGGGTGAGGCGGACACTGTACCTGCTGCTGTGGAGACCGCCCCTTGGGGCCCACCGCTTGGTCGAGGGGCAGGAAGCGTTGCCGTGACAGCGTAGATTTTGAAGCCGTGCGGCACCGATTTCCAACCCTGGCTCTACCACGATCTTGCTCTGTGATCGTGGGCAGGACGCTGCCCGTCCCTGAGCCTTATTAGTGTCCTTCTCTGTAAAATGGGGACAAGAACAGCCGTTATTCGGGGTTATGGTGAGGGCCAAGCCCATGAGCTTGTTCTCAGCTTCGAGCTTGGGGCCTAGACAAGCGAGGGTTCAGGAAATGTTATCTCTCCCCCACACACAGGAAACACCGGGGATCTGTTCATCCACGAGGCTCCGGGAGGTCAGCTGGAACCCGAGGAGAGACAGCCTGGAGAGCCCGAGGTCGCCCAGGGCGCGCCTGATGCCTGGGCCCCCCGAAGATGTGCAGTGCACTGCAGGGTCACCCGGACCCGGACTCCGCTGTCCTCCAGGAAGGACCCTCTGCCGTCCAGTCTCTCTCTCCCCCGCCCAGGACCCTTCGTGCCCTGACCCTTGGAGGGCTTCGTGTCCTCTGGCCTCCAGTGGCCAGTGGCTGCTTCTCCTCACCCTCGGCCCCCACTGCCCCCGGACCTGGGCACTCAGCCTCCCCAGGGAGGGAGCGTGGCCCGGCCTGGAGTCAGGCTGAGGAGGCCGGAGACAGCAGCGAGGGACAAGGGACGGGGCCAGCTGGCTCTCCCAGGGCCGGGGAGGTGGGGGTGGGAGGTGGGGGTGGGTGGGTGGGAGGGGTGGGGGGCTAGGGCTACGTAGCCAGGGGCCGAGGGCCTGTGAAGGGTGCCAGCCTCACGGTAGTCAGCGTGGGGCCTGGGCTCCCCACCCCCCCACCTCCCCACCGCTCCCCACCACCCCCAGCAGACCAGGCCTTCCTCCCTGCTGTCTGCGGGGCAGCGGGCCTGGGTGTGCTGAGAGGAGCCTGCCTCCCCATCCCCCGTCGCTATTTAATGCCGTTAACAATGGATTCATTAACTGGGATTAATCTCATATACCAGCTCTCTATCCCCTTGGCTATTAATCACTCACTTCATTAACAGGACAGCATTAGCCAACCTGGGAGCGAGACATGGCGCCCATACCAAGTACCTGCGGCTGCACCTTCTCGCCTTCCCTCCTCCCTGGCTCACCTGCTTGGTACCTTTCTGCGTCTGGACCGGTTTCCGTCTCCGTCAAGCAGGGTGTATGCATCGCTCTCCCCACGCTTCCCGCAGTGGCCTTGTCTCTGCCCCCCTGATTCATCCAAAGAGGGTCCATTTCTCTCTTTTTCCTCCCAGTCCGAGGCCTCCCAGGTCGTCGTGGGGACTCACGGCAGGTTGGGCGAACGAAGCGTGGGGAGATACAAACAAGGGGGCGCCGGGAGGCTCATTTTTCTTAAACTGCCTTTGCTGTTTACAAAGATAATATATGCCCACTGTACAAAATCCAAACGACACAAGAAAGGGAGAAAGGAGAACATCAAGGTTCCCTGAAATTCCCACCATCTCGAGATAATAACCTTTAGCGCTCGGTGAGCATCCTCTTGGATCTTGAGTGATATATATATAATTTTACCTAAATGGGATCATACGATGCATGCTGTTTTGCAACCTGCTTTTCCACTCAACAATATGTTGTTGAGCTCTTTCCGTATCAGCGAATATAATATACTCATACTTTTTTAATGGTTGCGTAGCATTTCTGCTTCACGGACACAAGATAATTCAGTCAATGGATCTCCTACTGATGGATATTGATACCGTTCCCAGTTTTTCTCTGATACATTTGACATGGGGAGCCACATCCCTGTATATATATCTCTGTGCGCTTGCCTAATTAACTCCTTAAGATTGATTCCCAGGAGTGGAATTTCTAGGACAAAGGGTTTGCACGATTAACATTTTGGTATAATGTGGCATAGCAGAGCCAGATGCCGGTACCAGTTCTGTCGTCGTCTAGCAAAGGGATGGTGGGCAAATTACTTAACCTCTCTGGGCTTCGGTTTCCTCATCTGTAAAATGGGGATAATAATAGGATTTATCCTGTGGGATTACTGTTAGGATGATGAAGTGCTGGGCACTTAGAACGATGCCTGGTGCGCGGTAAGGGCTGTATCTGTTAGCAGCTGCTACGGGGACACGGGCCCGCCGGCCTCTGGAGCCCCGGGACCCGGGCTCATGTCTCCCTGCATCAGTGTGGGAGGGACCCCCGTCTTTAAACCATTGCCACAGGTGGACACCCTGGTCGGGTTTGGTTTCTTTCTTTTTTAGCTTTTCTCCCTCAATTTTTTTTTTTAAAGATTTTATTTATCTATTTGAGAGAGAGCAAGAGAGCATGACAGAGTGAGGGGCAGAGGGAGAGGGAGAGAAGCAGACTCCCCACTGAGCAGGGAGCCTGATGTGGGGCTTGATCCCAGGACCCTGGGATCATGTCCCGAGCTGAACGCAGACACCTGACTGACTGAGCCACCCAGGCACCCCTCATTTTTTTTTTTATTGTGGTAAAATACATACAACACAAAATTTACCATATTAACCATTTTTAAGTGTATAGTTCTGTGGCGGTTAGTACGTTCTTGCACAACCACCCTCATCATTCAACCCCAGAATGCTTCTCATCCTATAAAACTCAAACTCTGTATCCATTAACCACTAGCTCCCATTCCCCACCCCACCCGCCAGGCCCTGCAACCACCATTCTAATTCCTGCCTCCGTGATTTTGATGACTCTCAAGGCCTCATCTCAGCCGAATCATATATTTGTCTTTTTCTCGCTGGCTCTTTGCACTCATCATAATGCCCTACAGGTTCATCCACGTTGTAGCCTGGGCCAGAATTTCTTTCCTTTTAAAAGCTGAATAATATCTCATCATATGTATATACCACATTTTGTTTATCTATTTATCCATCAGGGACACTTGTGTTGCTTTCACATTATTCACATTTGAATAATGCTACCATGAACATATTTTTTTGAGACCTTAGTTTCAACTCTTTTGGATATATACCCCAAAATGGAGTTGCTGCATCATATGATGATTCTATTTTTAACTTTCTGAGAAAACGATTCAGTGTTTTCTGCAGTGGCCGCGCCATTTTATGTTTCCTCAACAGTGCACCAGGGGTCCAATTTCTCCATATCCTTGCCAACACTTGTTGTTTTCTGTTTTGTTTTGTTTTGTTTTTAGAAGCCATTCTAAAGGGTGTGAAGTGGTATCTGATCGTGGTTTTGCATTTTCCTGATGACGAGTGATGAACATCTTTTCATGTGCTTATTGGCCATCTGTATATATTCTTTTTTTTTTAAGATTTTATTAATTTATTCATATGAGAGAGAGAGAGAGAGAGAGAGGCAGAGGGAGAAGCAGGCTCCTCGCAGGGAGCTGGATGCAGGACTTGATCCCGGGTCTCCAGGATCACACCCTGGGCTGGCGGCGCTAAACCGCTGGGCCACCGGGGCTGCCCCCATCTGTATATATTCTTTGAAGACTTGTCTTTTCAAGTCTTTTGCCCATTTTTAAATCTGGTTGTTTTATTGTTGTTAGTTTTGAGCTGTAGGAGTTCTTTATATATTCCAGACATTAACCCCTTATCAGATATAAAATTTGTAAATATTTGTCCTAGTCTGTAGATTGCTTTATTTTTTTTACTCTCTTTATAGTATCTTTTGATGCACAAAATGTCTAAATTTTCGTGAAGTCCAATTTCTCTTTTTTTCTTTTTCCACCTGTGCCTTTCGTGTCCTATACAAAAAAATCATTGCCAGATCCAATGTCATGAAGTTTTTGCCTTGTGTTTTCTTCTAAGAATTTTATAGTTTTAAGTCTTACATTGAGGTCCTTGATCCACTTTGAGGTAACTTTTGAGGACATAATGGTAAGTAAGGGCCCAACTTCATTCTTTTGCTTATAAATATCCAGTTTTCCCAGCACCTTTTATTGAAAAGACTGTCCTTTTCGCATTGAGTGGTCTTGACACTTCTGTTAAGAATCGTTGGACTGTCTATATCTGTGCTCTCTTCTATTCCATTGGTCTATATGTCTGTGTCTATGCCCCTACCACACTGTTTTGACTATTGTAGCTTTGAAATAAATTTTGAAATCAGGAGGTGCAAGTGAGTCCTCTAGCTTTGTTCTTTTTCATGATAGTTTTGGCTTTTCAGGGTCTCTTGAGATTCTAGATGCAGTTTAGGATGGCTTTTCCCTTTCCTGCAAAAAAAAAAAAAAAAAAAAAAGTCATTGCAATTTTGGTGGGGATTGTACTGACTCTGTAGATTGCTTTGGGTAGAATTGACATTTTAACAAAAGTGAATCTTCCAGTCCATGAACACAGCGTGGGAGAGAGCTCCTTTCCTTACTCGGTTGCCAATGACAGACCCCCTTGTCAGATTTTTTTTTTAAGATTTTATTTATTTGAGAGAGAGAGAGTACAAGTGGGGGGAGCAGCAGAGGGAGAAGGAGAGGCAGATTCTCCGCTGAGCAGGGAGCCCAGGGCAGGGCTTAATCTCAGGACCCTGCGATTATGACCTGAGCCAAAGGCAGATGCTTAACAGACTGAACCACCCAGGTGTCTCTACCCTTGTCGGTTTTTTAAAAAACTTTTGCCCACCTGCTAGGTCACAGCTGATACCATTTTTAAATTTGCATTTCTTTGATCACTATTGAACTGGAACGTATACTCAGTTCTTAACGGCAATCACATTTCACTTCTGAATTGTCTGGATCATGTTCTTTGTCCATTTCTCTACTGGAATATTTATCCTTTTTTAAAAAAAAAAATTGTATTTGCAGGACCTCTTTTACGTATTAGAGAGAATGGTCCTAATGTTTTCTACTTTGTCCTGACTTTCAATCTTATTTATTTTTTGTCTTTCATAAATACTTGATTCTCTTGTGGTCTAGTCTGCCAAGCTTTTCCTTTAGAACTCTTGTATTTTGTGTCATGCTTAGAAAAGCCACCCTTCCTTTAAACAATACAAATATTCACACTTTGCTTTAGTACTTGTGTGGCTTCACTTTTTTACGCTTGATGTTTTCACCCTTTTGAAATTATTTTTTTGTGTAAAGACTCCAGCTGTATTGTTTTCCAAATGGTTGGTCAATTATCTCCACAACATTCGATTATTCGATCTTTCCCCCAGTGAGGACAGAGAGGGAAAAAGGGTAAATAAACAAGGTTCCAAGACAGAAAGGGATGCCAGTAGGTCAAAAGAGCAGTTCAGACAGGATTCCCCAGTCCACTAGCAGCCAATCCCTGTGGAATCTCTCTTCACTGTGGACTCGCTCACTCTTAATGGGCAGAGGCAGGATGTTACAGGGTTTGAGACAGACCGTCATTACTATCAGAGCCCTTTCCAGAAGGCTCTACGTGTGCAGCCTTATTCCCAGCTCTCAGCAATTAAGGAGAAAATCCGACCTTCTTGTTTTGGGCTTAACAGTAGATTGCCGTGTAAGGTTGGATCTCTGTTAGACTGTCACCTCCTCCATCACCTCCCACCTTCATCTGCTCCAGCCACCACCCAGATCCTCCACACCACCACATGAACATATAAGGAAGTTGTGCCATCTTACTCATCCACCCTGCCACTGCCCTCCCAGTGAGCATTAGGCCCAGGGATTGCTCAGGAGCTGCCCGTCCTCCAGCAGGCCACAGCCAGGGAATTCTGTGTGTGTGTTTGGAGGTGGGGAAAAGGGAAGGCAGAGTGATGGGAGCAGTGGCTTCCAGGTTGCTCATGCAGTAAGAAGTCTGGGTTCTCACAATTGGGGCTTACAGCCAGGTTCTGGCTGTCGGCATCCTCTTTGCCAATTTGTTGAAGGCAGCTTGGATGTCAACTGTGGTCTGGGTCTGGGCACAGAGAGGAATTTGTCCTGGAGTTCCTGAATAAGTAGGGGATTCTGGAAGATGTTGGGGTGATAGACACATCTTGTGGTCCTCTGTCCTGGGAAACAGAGCCTTATGTGACCTCTATCCCCTGCTCTCAGCCCTAGCTTTATTGACACAGTTTGGATCTGGGGCCAGGAGGACAGGCACAGCCAACCTGGAGCTTAAGGCAGGCGTATCGCCAGGCTGGACAGTCATCTTGTGGGCACTGAGGGTGAATTATGGCACCAGGGTCCACGGAGCAGGCACAAATCACGGCTGTCAGGAGCAGGGGAAAGGCGACGCCTGCCCTCCTCCCCCAGTAGGATTTATGGGTTCAGGGCCTGGGTCTGGGTTCAAGATGATTAGACTTTACCATGTTTCATTTCCCCAGAACATTCTTGGTGAAAGGCTTGTCGCCTAGGACCGTGTACGTGTGAGTATGTACGTGTATTTATCATTATGCATGACTTGCTGTGATGACGCAGGAGTGTGAGTTTCTTTTCTGCATAGCTCTCTGTGTGCTTCTGATTTTATTTTTGTGCGGCTGGACATGCATGAGTTTTGTAGGAGTGTGAGTTTTGTATTATGTGGCCAAATCAGCTGTTCACGGGGTGAAGATCTCATGGACCTGGGGCATCAGTGAATTCCATATGTGTGTCTATTGGGGAATGGGTTGGGGAGCTTGAGTTGGGGTGTCTAGGTAGCCGGTGTGGCTACAACCAAGAATAGGGAATTGAGGGGGGAAAGCAGGTTGGGAAGGACAGTTTGGGGTGTGATGAGTCTGAGGTCTTGGTAGAACATCAAAGGGACACATCTAGAAAAGCAGGGACTGGGGCTTAGGGGAGAGCGAAGGACAGGAGGGCCCTGGCTTGGGCTGCCTTCCAAATACGTTCAGATGACAATGCATGATGTGGCATTTGGCTAGAATGAGGCAAACACGGACACACACACACACCCCTGAAGGCTGAAAGGATACGTGCTGTGTTCATCCTAGCTGGACAGCATTCAATAGGAAATTTCCAAGGGTGTTGGAATGGCATAAATTGTGCCCAATAGTGACAGTCAGGGAAAACTTCCTGGCAGAGGTGGATATTCAGTGGAATCAGAAGGAAAAGAGGATGCAGATGGAAGAGGAGTAGTGCTGTGGCATTAGGGCTGGGAGGATAGGGACAGGTTCTAGAACACGAGGGGTGGGGGTAGCCAACAATTCTGATGACAGTGAGCCCCTAGACCGAAGGGGCCATGGTGTCCTCATCACAGCATTTCCAGCACCTTGCCCAGGAGCAGGTGGTCTGTATATTGAGTTGACTTGAGTCAACATCTGAACCACTTTAACTCAAGAGAATCCAGGTAGTTTACTGAAGGGGAACTTTGAAATTGACACAAGATACTGGGTAGGGACTGATGGGGTGGGGCTGGGATGTTAGCTCCACACAGGGGCTATTCGGCCCTGCCCAACTCCTTCAACCTGGCCGAGCTGCCCCATCACGGACCAGTTTTTAATCCAGATAGGCCTCTATACACTCGCTTCCTCCCTGACTTGCCTCTAGAGCTCTTGGTCCTAAACCGCCATCTTGCATTCCCCTTCCTTGTTGCTTCTTGATCTTCCCAAGCTCTGACCTTTTTTTTTTTTTTTTTTTATTTATGATAGTCACAGAGAGAGAGAGAGAGAGAGAGGCAGAGACACAGGCAGAGGGAGAAGCAGGCTCCATGCACCAGGAGCCCGATGTGGGATTCGATCCCGGGTCTCCAGGATTGCGCCCTGGGCCAAAGGCATGCGCCAAACCGCTGCGCCACCCAGGGATCCCTTTTGTTTTTATTTTTTTATTATTTTTTTTATTTTTTTTATTTTTTATTTTTTTTATTTTTTATTATTTTTATTTTTTTTTATTATTTATTATTTTATTATTTTATTTTTTTTATTTTTTATTTTTTTTAATTTTTTAATTTTTTTATTTATTTTATTTTTTTATCCAAGCTCTGACCTTGACTCAGTTTCCTGTTACAGCCTTAGCCAAGCTGTACATGTGTAGCAGCTTCTGTCTGAGCGCTTGCTGAATATGCCAGGGAACCAAAGAGCAGTTCAGCTAGAGAGCACCTGGAACTTGGGAAGGTTGTGTTTATTCTCAGTTATAAGGGCATAGATGCAAAAGGTACAAGTTATGTTTGAGGGATCCAAGGCCCAAGGTGTGGTAAGAGGTCTAAAACAGGCCTGCTGGGGGCTAGAGGGAAAGCGGCCTATGGTGCCAAAACTGGATCATCAACAAGGTGGGTGGTCCTGACAGGTAAAAGGGGAGCTGCCACAGGGACCCTGAAAGCCTGGGGTCGGCATAGGTATATATAAACAGAGGTGGGGGTGCACGTGGTGGGGGGTGGGGAGGTGCCTGAGACCAGAAGACCTCTAACTTGGGCAGCCCGGGTGGCTCAGTGGTTTAGCGCTGCCTTCAGCCCAGGGCCTGATCCTGGAGACCCGGGATCGAGTCCTACGTCGGGCTCCCTGCATGGAGCCTGCTTCTCCCTCTGCCTGTGTCTCTGCCTCTCTCTCTCTCTGTGTCTCTCATGAATAAACAGATAAAATCTTAAAAAAAAATAAAAAAGAAGACCTCAAACTCAGCAGCCTTAGATACTGAGAAAGAATGCATCCTCTCACACAACAGGACCTCCTCCTGCAGAGGGAGGGTAGGCTCCCATGTGGTGGCTCAATGATGTCATTAAAGACCCAGGTTCTTTCTGTCCTTTGCAGCTTTCTTGAGTGCTTTGATTTTGTCCTCAGAATGGCTCCTCTCATGGTCACCAAAGGGCTGCTCCAGATTCAGCCCCCCTATCCTGACTCCACAGTGTCCAGTGGAAGGAAAAGACCCTCTTCCTCTGGGTGTGTTTGAGTGAGAATCCTTTCCTAGAAGCCCCGGCTTGGGCTCCTCCTTGCATACCTGTGCCCAAGCTGGTCTCTGGCCGGAGTTGGGGATTGCCAATACTGACTCTCTCGTGCCAGTTAGGATTCTCCCTGGGGCTGGGGCTGGGGCTGCTGCTCTGAAGCACAGGTCCGATAGGAAGGAGGACCGCTCAATACAACCAGGCTTCTGTGAGGAATAAGGGGCGGATGTTGGATAGACAACAAATGATCTCAGTTCCACCAGGCCTCCACCAGTGCCGGAGAGATGGGTGCAAGGCAGATGTGCAGGAAGGTTTTGAGGCAGGAGCTCCACACTTTGGAACACCCAATCTAGGAACGAGTTATTTGAGATGAGGCCCTGTGTCCAGGTGGACTCAGCAGACAGGTCAAGCTACTAATCACAAACCTATTATCACTGTTTCTGCTCCAACATATCCCATGCCCACTTCAAGAACCAGAATCCCTCCCAAAGTCTACAAAGCCCTACATGATCTAGTCTACTTTTTAAGTTCCGTTTGGAGTTCCTCTCCTTTCCTTTCATATTCTGTGTTCCTTTCTACCTCAGGGTCTATGCACATACTGCTCTCCCTCAACTTTTCCCATTTCATTCACCTACTTCTTCCCTTCACTCCTCAGTTAGGTCACTCCTCTTCAACATACTCCCATAGTTCTCTACAAATCCCTTTGGTACCCTTAGGGAACTTGTCTATTTACCCTACTAGATTACAGGCTCCTTATAGTCAAGGAAGGTGTCTCCTCTCTAACCCAGGGCTTGGCACTTAGTAGGCATTTGATAAATATTTTTTGAATAAATGAATAAATGAATCCCTACAACTAGGAACAGACGTGGACCTACCTTTGGGCCAGGACAATGGGTAGGGGATTGATGAGGAGCCTGGTCTACTGGCAGCCCTTGATGGTTTCTAAGCACAGAAATGGCAAGTCCACCATAGGCTCGAGGGCAGTGAGGACACCAATGTGCACAGGATGGGTAAGGAGGTCAATCAGGACCCTGTGCTCATCATCAACCAGGTACAAGGTTCTAGTTACAGAACCATGTCTTGTGAACTGGCAGTGATATTATAGAAACAAGAGGAGTCCCTGGTGCAAAATAAGAATGGTATTTTTAAAAAGATTTTATTTATTTGAGAGAGAGAGAGAGAGAGCATGAGTGGCAGGGGGCGGGGGCAGAGGGAGAGGAAGAGGCAGACTGTCCCTTGAATGGGGAGCCCAACATGGAGCTCTAGCCCAGGACCCCGAGATCATGATGCCCAACCAACTAAGCCACCCAGGCGCCCCTGAGAATGGTAATTTTATTTACCAGCAGGAAGAGTAAATGAGATGAAGCATGTCAAGAACTTAGTCTACTGTCAGTAGGTGCTCAGCAAATAACTAAGCCTTGACTTTGCCCTTACCAACTTCTAATGCTAAATGGTTTCTTGCCCCTGTTCCTCATCCCAAGCCCAGATAAGCAGTTCTGAATTAGTCCTGGTTCTCTTTCTCATCCCAACAAGAACTCTCTACCAGTGTGGCTGCACCAGGGCTGTACTCTCTACCACGCTTAACCTTTCTTTTTTTTTTTTTTTAATAAATTTTATTTATTTATTCATTCATGAGAGACACAGAGAGAGAGAGAGAGGCAGAGACACAGGCAGAGGGAGAAACAGGCTCCATGTAGGGAGCCCGACATGGGACTCGATCCTAGGTCTCCAAGATCATGCCCTAGGCTGAAGGCGGTGCTAAACCGCTGAGCCACCGGGGCTGCCCACACTTAACCTTTCTGAGCTTCTGTTTCTTCTCCCAGTTTAACGGGAGTAAGTGCCCCCCTCACCCAGCTGGCATGAGGGTCAAATAAGATAACACATTTTAAAGAGTGCTTTAGAAGCTGTAAAGGACTGTAAGGAATCACTGTTCTTATTATTTCGTTGGAGTTGGGCTCATTCCTGGGCCTGGCATCTGCTCCGACTTTCCCAGTTCCTGTTTCTTGCTCAGTCTCCGTTTTCTTGTAGCCACCCACGTTTCTGGCACTGACAGCATAAGGATATAAGATGACATACAGGGAATGAGAATGTAGAAGAAAAAGGAAGGAACGTGACAACAACCAGCAGCCCTCTCTCTTGTTCCCCTACTTGAGGATGACCCCACCACCTTCCCCAGACCCCAAACCTGGGCATCATTCATGTTCTGGTTCGCTGTTGCTGTATAACAAACCACTCCAATACTTAGTGACTTAAAATAGCAATGTATTGGGGTGCCCGGGTGGCTCAATCAGTTAAGTGACTAACTCTTGACTTCGGCTCAGGTCATGATCTCAGAGTCGTGGGATCAAGCCCCACATGAGGCTCCGTGCTGGGCATGGAGCCTGCTTAAGATTCTCTCCCCCCATCTCTAAATAATAATTTTTTTAAAAAGAGAGTAGCAATGTGTTGTCATCTTCCATGGTTCTGAGCGTTGACTTGCGTAGGTAGTCCCAACTCATGGACTCTGGTAGGCTTGTAGTCAGAGGGCGGCTGCAGCAGGAGTCACCCAAAGGCTTGCCTGGACAAAACATCTGAAATGGCTTCTTTACTCGTGCGTCTGGTGCCTGGATTGGAGCGGCTGAAATAGCTGGGGGCTGGCCGGGCATCTCTCTCTCCATGCAGTCTCTCTGCATGGCTACCTTGGGCTTTCTCATAGTGTAGGGGTTTGGGCGTATTTAGCCATCTTACATGGCAGCTGGCTTCTCCCAGAGTAAGCATTCTAAAGGACTGAGGGGGGAGCTTTATGGCTTCCTCTGATCTAGCCAGAGAAGTCAGGAGGGATCACTTTTGTCACGTTTTGTTGGTTACAGGGCCGGCCCAGATTTGATGTGGAAGGGGAGTGCACGAGGCCCTGGCTGTTGGAAGGCCTGGCTTGTGTGGGAGCCGTCTTTGGAGACTAGCTAGCAAGATCCTAGTCTGGATTGGAACACTCCAATGTGTTCAGAGGAGCCCTCTCAAAGTTCAGAGTTTGGGAGACCGGGCAGCAGTGAAACTGCTGAAGCCCCCCAATTTTATTATTTGATATTTATTTATTAGTTAATATTTTGGACTTGCACAAAGAATGTAATGATAATTAAAAGCTCTGAGGCTCACATCACCAAAGAAGTGATACGGATGTCAAATAAACATATGAAAATCCAATCAGCAACGTTAATCATTAGGAAAATGCACAAAAGTCACCTTCAGATATTACTATCCACCTAGCAGGATGGCTAAAGTAATAATAATTCAAAAAAAAAAAAAAAAACAAAACCCTGATAGTATCAAACTCTGGCACGAACGAGAAGAACTAGAATTCACACACATTGCTGGTGGGAATGCAAAACGCTACAGACACTTTGGCAGAGAATCTGGCAGTTTCTTATGAAGTTCAGACATTGCTATGAATCCAGCAGCTCCACTCTCAGGTATTTACTCTAGAGAAATAAAAAGATACCTCCACGCAGACCTGTGGAGGTCAATGTTCCTAGAAGATTTCTCCATAACGGCCAGGGAAACACACACACACACCCACCCACACACACACACACACACACACACACACCCAAAAAAAACAAACCCAAACCCAAATGTTCATCATTTAGTGATTGAATAAACTAATAGTGGCACATCCATACATTCAGTAATAAAACAGGCTGAATCGCTGATACACACAACGTCATGGATGCATCTCAACAGCATTATGCTGCGGGAAAGGCTATGCACTGGATGATTCCATTATGATAATGTGGAAAAGCAAAGCTATGGTGACAACGCAGATCGGTGCTTGCCAGGGGCTGGCAGCAGGGGAAGGGGTCGAGTCCAAAGGGGCACGAGGGAGCTTTGTGGAATGACAGACGTGATCTGACTTGACTGTGGTGGTGGTGACACCACTGGGCGTGTTTGTCAGAATCTGTCCAACTGTCCCTAAAAAGGGTAGATTTTCCTCAACACACATCACACAATCTTGAGGCTACCAGCTTGGAAAGGGAGAGACTCCTCTTTCTCCTGCATGCTCCCTGGGGTACCAGTCACTGAGCCCTGCTGGGGGCTGTTCTGGTTCCCAGTGCACCTGTGCCCTACACCCCCCCCACCTCCCACCTCTGCACCTCTTCTCTGGGGTCACCCTTCTCCCCACGCATCCCCTGGAGGGCTCTTACTTGCCCTTCAGGCTTCCAGCTAACTCTCAAGTCCTAAAGGGACTTTTCTCCCCCTCTCCCATCTAAATTCGGCATCGCCTTTTACTAGTTCTTCCTTCTTCGGTAGAAAATAAGCTCCACGAGGACAGGGGCGACGTTTTGTTCATCGCTGCATAATTAGCACTTGGTTCATTCCGTGAATTAATAAACATGGGGAAGACGTGCGCATCTCCCTCTAGAATTCCGTACTGCACGAATGTGGTTTTTTTCCCCCTTTTTTTTACATGCATGCGTCACTTTTTTCATTTTTGGGTATTTTTAAACTACTTGTTAAGAATTGAAATGATTTGAAAGTACACAGAGTACAAGGTAAAAAGTCTTACACACACAGATTTTAAAAGTAAAAATAAGGTTCCGCCTTGCCCTGTTGGGACGCAGAAATCTCACTCATTCTTTTTAATAGCTATGTAATATTCCAGAGCATAGTCATACCATTTTTAACATTATTTAATCATTAATGGCCATTTAGGGATTCCCCCTCCCCCCATGTTTCCATGTTTCCTTATTTAAAAATGCTGCATTATACATAGGCACATATGTGTGAGTATTGCTGAAGGATGGATTTCTAGAAATTTGAGCTGTTGGGAAAGAAGTTATATGTATTTTAGATGTAGAGAATATCTACCCTATTCCAAAAAGATGTATGCAAATTCATACTGTCACCACACTCTGAGAGAGCCCATGTGTCCACACCCTCACCAATTCTGGATAGCATCAACCTTGCCAATTTTCACCACTCAGGCGAAAATGCTATCTCATCATTTAAATTTGCATTGCCTGCATTATTACTGAGGCTGTGCATATTTTCATGTGATTATTAGCCATTTGTATTATGTCTTACACTGTGAATTCCTGGTTTTATCCTTTGCCCATTTTTATGGGGTTGTATGTGTTTGTCTTAATTGATTTGTAGGAACTCCTTGAGTATGTATGATATGGAAATAATCAGTTCTGAAGTTATAAATAACTTTTGGGGGTGATGGATATGTTCATTCTTGATTGTGGTGATGGTTTCACAGGTGTATACTTATGTCAAAACTCATCAAATTGTACACTTTAAATATGTGCAGTTTATTGTATGTCAATCATACCTCGATAAAGCTGTTTAAAAGAGAAAGTTACACAGTTAGTAATATCTTTGCTCCCACTTGTCTTTTTCTTCAAATTTCATTTGCTTTTTGTCATATAGAAGTTTTACTTGTCTACTATTTTTGCTTCTGGAGTTATCTTAGCTGTGTGACTTGGGCAAGCTAACCTTTCTGTGCTTCAGTTTTAATATGTGAAAGGAGGCCGAGAGTACCTAGTGCATAGGGTTGTCTATGTTGTGAGGCTTAAATGGATTAACACACATGAAAAGTTCTTAGAATGGTAACCACCACAGGGCATTGCACAATAAATATTAACTATTATCACTGCTTGGGATCTCAAGATCTTTTTAGGAAAATCTCTATCGCAATATTATAATATTTTCCTTTAATTTCTTCGAATAATTTTATAGTTTTGGATGTTTAGGTCTTTTAATCCACTTAAATGTTACTCTTATAGATGGTGTGAGGCAGGGATAAAACGATACTACTTTCCCAGTGGATAGACAATTGTCCTAACACTATTTATGGCATGACCTGTCCTTTGGCACTAATTTGAAATTATCATCTGATCTAAATAGTAAGCTCCCATGTACAAAGAGCTCTGTTACTCAATTGTAATTGGGCCCTTTGTGCGGGCACTCTCTCTCTTTCTATCTATAGATTGCTAATACTGGTGAAATTAGAATAGCTTCTCTTGGACAACAATCCCATCATAATTCTTGATGATGTCAACATTCAAATAGGTCACTTTCCCTTTACCTTGATCTCTCAGTTCCTTGATTTCTATTATGATCTAGTTTCTCATCCACTCATGGCCATGCTTGTGCCACAGACCTAATCATGACAGATAACTATCTGACATCCCCATGACCCAGTCTAAGCAATTCATCTCTCTTTCTAACCTTTCCAGCTCATTCCTCTTGTTCTTCTGCTCCAAAAATTCTTCAGCCCTCAGGGCCTATACAATCTGTTGACCCTTCTATATTCTCACTGACCTTATTCTGCCCCCTGCCCAGTCCAGAGCCCATGGTTCATCTCTGTAATAACTCCCTCAACTTCCTGTCCCTTACTCACCTGGGCAGCTATTCACTCTGACTTGGTCCCATTCTCCATATGCTCCTGGGTCTGGAAAAATGTGACATGCTGACCGATCTCATTTTAGTTTCATGGCCACTAAACTCAAGTGGACTCTTGGTGTTGCAGGTAAAGGCAAGTATCCTAAACCATTTGTTCTCCTACTCTCATTTAACACTTTCTCATCCCTCCTCAAAAGACCTGAACAGCCACTTCATAAAAGAAAATATCCAAATGGGCATGGAATATATGAAAAGGTACTCAGCCTTATCAGTCATCAAGAGAATGGAAATTAAAAGCTTGGTGGGGCACGATGACACATGCATCAGAATGGCTCACATGGACAAGACCTATGCCGGGGCCAGGTATCGACAAAGATGCAGAACTACTGATTGCCTTGCTGCTGGTGGTATAGATTGGTACAACCACTTTGGAAAGCTACTGGATAATGTCTACTAAAACTGAAGATAGGCCTACCCTAGTATCCAGCAGTTCCACACCTATTGTATATGCCAAACATAAATGCATATGCTTGTGCACCAAAAGACATGCTCAAGCATATTTATGGTAACATGAAATATAATAGCACAAACAGTAAACAATCTAAAAGCCTGTCCACAAGAACAGAATGGATAAGAATTTGTGGACTAGCCATAAAGGGCATCCTGTACGTCAATGAAAATAAATAGACTGTCACTACAGTCAACATCTTACAAGTGACGTTGAGTCAAAGAAGTCATACTATGATTCTACATATGGGTTTCACAACCAGCAGAATTAATTTATGGTTTAGAATAGTGGCTTCCCTGTGGAGGAAGAAGCAGGTAATGACTGGGCGCGAGGGACCTTCTAGGGCAGTGTTTTCTTTCCTGTTCTAGGTGGGAGTTACCTGGATAAATGAACTTGTGAAAACCTACTGAATGAGCACTGGGTGTTATGCTATATGTTGGCAAATCGAACTCCAATAAAAAAATATACTAAAATAAATAAATAAATAAAGGCAAATCAATCAACCAATTAAAATGGAATAAGTACAAAATAGAAATATCTCAAAAGAGGTCATTGAAATGGCCAACAGATATATGAAAGGTGCTCAACATCACTCACTAATCATCAGAGAAATGTAAACCAAAGCCACAATGAGATATCACCCCGATATCTGTTAATCTGTTAGAAAGACTATTATGAAATAAAATTTTGAAAAGCAAAAAAAAAAAAAAAAAGAAAGAAAGAAAGAAAGAAAGAAAGAAAGAAAGAAAGAAAACCTACTGAGTTTAAGCTCTTGATTTGTGCACTCCTTTCCATGTATGTTATACTTGAATGGAAAGTTATTACATACGTATGTGTGTGTGTACATACATACGTGTAGATAAATACATATAAATACATATATTGGTATTCCTCTCTTGACCTGACTTTCATTTTCAGCTGTACACCATTTCTCTTCTTCATTTCACAACAAACTAAAAAAAAGAAAGTTTATCATTATGATCTCAAAGTTTTTCCATCCTCAACATTCTGCAATTGCTCTTGTTAGCGTCACCAGTGATATTCATATTGCAAAATCCTGTGGTCCATCTCAGACCTCATTGTATTTGATCTGTCAGCTGAATTTGACACGTACAACCCTCCTCTTAGGCACAATTTCTTCAGCTGACTCCTGGGATACCACTCTTCCAGTTCTCTGACCTCTCTGCTCACTCATTTCAGACACCTTTGCCAGCCCCTCATCTCCCTGTAAGCACTGAGGTGCTCCAGGGTTTAGTTCAAGTATGGTATGAACTCCACTGGTATGTAGACGAGTTTCTCAGTTTTTTCTTCCTATACATTCATGACTCCCAAATTTATCTGCATCCTCCATCTCTCTCGTGAGAGGCCCCATCCAGCCAACTGCCAACTCGATATATTCACTTGGATGTTTAATGGGAGTCTCAAACTTAACATGTCTCCTCGCCTCCCCCATCAATCTGCACCTCCTCACCAAGGGATGGCCTATTCTTCCAAGTGCTCGGGCCCCATATCTTGCAGCGATCATTGATTTCTCTCCTTCTCTCACTTCCCCCAATCTGTCGATAAGCAAATCACTCATCTCCATCACTTTTCATTACCTCCAGAGCTAAGAGTCCGGAGCCAGCTACCATCATTCCTCATCTGGGGATCCACAAGCCCTCTAACAGCCCTCCTTGTTTCCTTCTTTATCTCTTTCTTTTAGGCAGGCTCTGCCCAGGACAACAGAAACCATTCCATGAAGGAAGATAATACTAGAAACTGGTTATACAGGTGACAAAGAACTGAGAAGGCAAGTAGGACCAAGAAGCAGCCCTGAGATTACCAGCAGCAGGGAGCTGTGACCATCTGGAGACTGTAGGGGCAACAGGAAAAGATGGTGGTCCCCACACCAGGGGCCAGAGGAACCTTGAAAAAAGCTGCAAGCGAGGCAGGCCTGTTTGGCAGGAGCTAGGAACACAGAGCAGAGGTTAGTGATGCCTCCAAAGGCAGGAGGAAGGGGCTGGCTTCTGCCTCCTTCCAGGCCTCTCATCTCCCACTGAGCCTTCTCATTGGCTGGGTCCTCCTGGGAGGCGTTGACACAGGATCCCTGGAAGGAGCCTGCAGAGTCACTCCCCTGCAGCAGAGCAGGGGGCAGCGAGAAATGGGTCTGCGGCAAAGATGCCAAGAACTAGCTCACTCCCGCCCCCATTGTCCATTCACCCCCAGGACAGACCCAGGTACTGTGAGGCCTAAGGCATATGCAATTTAAGGGACCCTTGTTAGAAAAAGAAAAAAATAAAGATGAGAAATACTGAATTAGGAATGAAATGAAATATTTAGATGAAAAAATAAATCGTAGCAAATCACAAATTTTTAACAGGCCGATATGTACCACAAACATATGACACCAATCAGAAAAACGAAAAAATCGTATTTTGTTTTTTAATCAATTGCCTGCCATACCTGTACGTTACTTTCTCCCCTATATTTTTTGGCTTCATATCCTTTGTCATACCTTCTCACATGACAAAGACGTTTTGCAGAAAGAATACAGAAGTCTTCTTTGCTGCACTTGATTAATTTTTTTAATTAGTAGTTTAAAAAAGCTTCCTCCATTTACACAACTTGTTATGGTAAATTTTTAGAACTGTCAAGTTTGGGGAAGCTCTGTCAAGTTTCTTTTATATGTGAACTGTAAGATTTCTGGGCCTTTCAAATTTTCTTGTGAAGTGACTAATTTTTAAAAATTCTGTCAGCTGACAGCACTCAGTTAAAACTCTCTCATCACAGTCCTGGGCAACCACACAGTGGGTGGTAGGCGGATTCCTAAAAGCATTCTTGCTCCGGGACAGCTGGCGGTAACTTCTAAAAACATAGAAAGAACCGTGAACTGCACAAATATATCCTACTGAACTCAAACGAGGGGTATCGCAGCTCAATTGTCCCCAGCTGGACTCCCCAAAATGCCTGTGGCCATTGATATGGGAGAAAAATCAAGAAAGAGATCAGGGGGTCCTAACCCATTGTGATTACAATATCTGACTTTTGTAAGTTTTTATGAAGTGTGTGACTGCGTGAGCGCACGGCTGGGGTTTGGAAGGGGCCCAGGCAAGTGCAGGCTTCTTTATGATAGAGCTGGTGGTCACCCACAGCCCGCAGAACGGTCCTTATAAAGTATAGGGTGAATTGTGGTCCCCTCTGCTCTAGGTGCTCAGAGGCTCTGTCTCATTTGGCCCGAGAAACCAAATCCTTACAATTGCTTCGAGGGCCCCACCACTCCTCCCTGACCCCATCTGCTGGCCCCTCCCTCTGGGGCTTACTGCTCAACACAGCCTGGCTTTTTTGCTCCTACTCCGGCGTTCCTACCACAGGGCCTTTGCTCTGGCTTTCTGTTCTATCCAAAACTCAATTCTCCCAGGCACATGCTTGTTTTACACCCTCTCTTTCCCTCAGGTTATTATTCGGGTCTGACCTTCTATATGCACGACCTATTGTGACTATAACAAGTGACCACAAACGTACTTACTGGCTTAAAACAACACAGATTTATTATCCTACTCTTACACAGATCAGAATTCCAGAACGGGTTGGCAGGGCTGCATTCCTTCTGAAGGCAGACAATCTGTTTTCCTGGCCTTTTCCTGTTTCCAGGGGCCACCCATGTGTTCTGGCTCATGGCTGCATCACTCACCTCTCCTCGGACTCTGAATCTGCCCATAAAGCCCCCTGTGATTCATCGGACCCGCATGGAATCATTTCCTCCCTCAAGACTCTGAACTTCAGCACACCAGCTCAGTCCCTTTTGCCCTATAACCTAACACCTTCACAGGTTCTGGGATTAGGATGCCGATATCTTTAGGGGGAAGGGGCATTCTTCCCCCTACTGTATCTACCTGGTAACACCCTCCCCTAACATCCTTTTATTTTTATTTTTATTTTTTTAATAATAAATTTATTTTTTATTGGTGTTCAATTTGCCAACATACAGAATAACATCCTTTTAAAATGTTGGCGTAGTGGGCATCTTGTCTTGTCCCTGCCTGGGGCCGGGGGGGGGGGTGCTTCGTGTGACTCACAGGTATGTGTGATGTTTGCTGCAGTTAGAGACCTGTATCAGTCAAGGCTCTACCATTGAAGTGGGACTGCTAGGAAGTATATAGGAACAGATATATGGCGATTGGGGCTTGGCCAGGCAGGTCCCAAATCCACAGGGCAGGCTCTCAGGAAGGGCCGGCTGGAACTCTCAGGCAGGAGCCGAAGCTGTGGCCCACAGGTGGAATTTCTTTTTTGCAAAGTCTCAGTCCTGTTCTTAAAGCCTTTCATCTCATTGAATCAGGGCACACCCAGATTATCTAGGATAATCTCCCTTAACTAAAGTCACCTGATTATGGACTTTAATCATACTACAAAATACGGTCACGGCTACGCCTAGATTAGTGTTTGGCTGCTTAACTGGGGACTGGAGCCTCACCAGGGAGACACATAAAACTGACCAGTGCAGGACTCTTTATCGGGTTAAGGAAGTGTATTACAAATTCTTATCATTTTATTAGAGATAGTCATTTGGTTTTCTTTCTTTAATGTGTCACTGTAGTGAGTCTAGAAATAAAGATTCGTTTGGAATGTTAGCATCTAGGCTGGATTCCTGGGATAAGACCTATTTGCTCATGAATTATTGGTCTTATAATACATGGCTAGATTAAATTTGCTACCATTTTATTTATGAGTTTTGCATCTGTGTAAGTGTGATTGGGCCACGTTCTTGCGTGTGTTGTCCTCGTTCGGCATTGGTATGCTGGGGTCAGTGGCTTCGGTTGAAAATGACAGCAAGTTCAGGCTTTGCTGATTCAAACAGTGGTTCAGGGAGCTGAAGGGTCTGGAGGGGAGGGCGTACCTGGAGGCATGGTTGCATCCAGGGCTCAGATACTGTATTCGATGCTCATTTTCTCTCCATCCCCTTTTTTCCCCTCCTATCTGCTTCCTTCTCGGGCTCCACATGGCAGGCAAGTGGCTGCTCCAGGGTCTATAGCCCAAAAGTCACTGAAAAATCTCTTGCATTTCATTGTTCATGACAGGATCACATGCCTATCCCCCAACCATCGCAGTGGTTGGGAGAGAGCAAAGCTGGTGCGTAGGCCCAGCCTGGAACCTTCCCTAGAAGTATACAGACACGGAGTAGGGTGGAGAGGGTCCCTCTGAGGATAATCGGGGTGCGGTTACTGGAAGGATGAATGAACACCGAGGAGCAAAAACAGCAGATGCCTCTTCGAGTGCTAGCCTAACAGAATGGATTGGGAAGTTTTCCATCTTTGTTTTCTAACCATTTAAATAGCACAAGTTATTTGTTCTTGAAGGTTTGCTATAACTCACTGTTAAATCTGTTCTGGGCCTGATGCTGTTTTTAGAAGTGTCTCTTTGATCATCTAATTTCTTCTACGTATATTAATTAGCATTTTTTAACCTCTTCTTGAGCCATTAAGGGAATAAATAAATTAAAGAAACAGCATTTGGTTTTATTTACCAAGTCTACATTTGCTTCTCATTTCATTAATTTCTGCTTTTATCTCTATTAATTCCGTATTTTTATAGAGTTCCCCACTCCCCATGTTCTTTTTCCCAACTGCTTGCATTCAATTCTCTTTCCGATTTTCTTATAAATGTGTTCAAGGCTATACATTTTTCCATAAATACTGCATTGGCCTTAACAATTGATTTCATTATATGGTGTGCCATTAATTTATAAATAATTTCAATTTTGAGTTTGTCTCTAACCTGAGAATTACACAGAATAGTGTTTTAAAGTTTCTAAGTTGCTGAGCTTTTATTACATTGTTTTGGTACTCTTTTGTCTTTGATGCTAATTTTTTTTTTTTTAACATTGTAGTCAGAAAATGTAGCCTATATGATTTCCGTTTTTTGGAATTAAGATTTTTCTTCTTGCCAACTTTAATGGATAGCCAATTTTTGTGTGTACCACAGATATTAAAAAAGAACATGTAAAAGTGTATTCTCAGTTTGGCAAATTTCTTATATAAATCTCAAATCAAACTTTTAAATTATATTATTCCAATTCTCCTATAGCTTTACTTCTTTTGTTTACCGGATCTATCAGCTTTTGAAGAGGCATGTAAAAATCAAATATCCTTACAAGTTCAACAATTTCTCTTTGTAGTTTTAACTTTTCTTTCTAAATTTTGGTACTCAGTTGTTTAAGTACAAAATTTATTTGATTGTCATACCTTCTTGGTAGGTTGTACCTTTTATAGCTGTTTTATTTTGAATTCTATTAAATCTAATACTAATATTTTATGCTTTTGTTTTGTTTTGTTAGCATATATTCATTTTCATTCTACTTTTAATCTTTTTGTATTGTATTGTTTTAAATGCAATTCTTTAAAATAATTGTATGATGTGTGGATATGTGTGTATACACATTTATGTGTATTATGTTGTTGAGATTTCTTTCACCCATTCTGAAAGTCTCTGTCATTAAATAAGATAGTTTAGCCCATTCACAATTATTGTGATTTTGGTATGTTTGGATGTCTCCCCACTTTCTGTTTGTTTGATTAAGTTTTCTTATTTCTATTTTTTGGAAAGTTATATGTACTATTTCTATTTTTTTTTGTCCTCTTAATTTTTTATAAACTTATTTAAGTGCTTTTTCATTCAAGTCTCTTAGACCTCCTCCTATCTTTCATATTTTGTTGAAACTTTAGCTCCAGCTATTATTATTTTACTTTATTTTGACACTTTTAAAATAAATCATTTCTTTAAAATTGAAGTTTTATAGATTTGTTTTCATTAATTTTTTAGCTTCTTGGCATTTACTGGTTTCCTTTCTTTAAAACATTTAAAAATCCATGACATTCTCCTTTTTGAATTCCTTGTCTTTCTGTAGTACATCATTATTTCTTCATAAGGAGTGAATGAATAGTACATTTTCTTTGTTCTTTTATTATCAGAAAATATCTTGGATTTATTTTCATGCTTGATAATTTGGCTGGTATGGAATTTTAGGTTCCAGAAAGATAATCCAGAAACATTGAGTATTTTTTTTTCATTTTGTGATTTAGAAATGCCACCAGGATGTGTATCTTTTTAGTGTTTTCTGCTTACTACTTGGTGAGTCTTTTTCTAGTTTGAGGACTCAGCTCTTTCTGTAGCTCTAGAAAATATTTTAAAATTACATCTTTAATTATTTCAACACCTCCAGTCTCTGTTATCTTGGTCTAGAAAGTTTATAAGTACTAGGTCATTTATTTTCTCATATTTTGTATGTCTTCATGTTTTCATTCCATTTTCTAGGGGATTTCCTTGATTTTATTTTTATATTTTTAACTTTCTTTTTTTAAAAGATTTTCTTTATTTATTCATGAGACACACACACACAGAGGCAGAGACACAGGCAGAGGGAGAAGCAGGGTCCATGCAGGGAGCCCAGTGTGGGACTTGATCCCAGGAGCCTGGGATCATGACTTGAGCCACCCAAGCATCCCATGTTTTTAATTTTCAAGGATAATGTCCTTTTATTTGATTGCTTCTTTTCCATAGAAATATTCTCTATTTAATTTATTTTTTTTAAATGCAGTTAGCCAACATATAGTACAGCATTAGTTTCAGATGTGGAGTTCAATTATTTATCAGCTGCATATAACACCCAGTGCTCATCACATCACATGCCCTCCTGAATGCCCATCACCCAGTTACCCTATCCTCCCACCCACTTCCCCTCCAGTGACCCTCAGTTTGTTCCTAGTAATCTTATTTTATAAGAGCAAATTTCTTTTGGATCTCTCTGAAGATGCAACCTAGAATTCTTTTAAAGTTCCTCTCTGTTCCTACATTGTCTCTATTTCCTCTAGGATGAATTATTTTGGTTTTTCATCTTGTTCTTTCTCATTCTCTTGGTTTGCTTCAAAGATGATCCAAGATGATCATTTCAGATTTATAAATTTAAAATTAGGTTGACAAATGTATTCAGGACTCTGCTATGAGTTTCTTTCATGGCTGTGTAGGCATGCTCTCAGGACAGACTTTCTCCCGGAAAAGAGGCTGTCTGCAGCTTTGTGTCAATGAAAGAGCAGGAGGGGCTGCTCACTGTAGGAGTCCTTTTAGAAAGAATGAGGGAACCACACATAGGCAGGCTGGGGGACTGTCATGATTACTGAAGCAAGAAAGACTTTATTGTGTGTGTGAAGTACTTTAATATATTTCTTTGCTGAGCAGGACTGCTGCATTGGCTTTTCCTTCTTTTCCCCTTACTACGTCCAGTGCAAACATTTAGTTCTGTTCTCCACTGGTCTCAAAACGTACATAGTCATTTCTCCTGTATCAGTTATTTAGTGCTGCCTAACAAAACACTCCATGACTTAATGTCTTAAAAGAATAATTTGTTATTTCTTGTGATTGTATGGGTTTCCTGGGTTCGTTCTTTTAGTCCATATGGCATTGGCTAGACCCACTCATGTTGTTACATTCAGCAGGCTGCTGGGCTGTGTTGGAAGGCCCAAGAAGGCTTCACTTTCATGTCTGGAATCTTGGTGCTGGCTGTCTGCTAAAACACCTAGTTTCTCCACCAGGTGGGCTCTGTCTCCACATGGATTTTTATTCCCCTTTCTCCAGAATAGAGTGGACTTTCTTACAGAATGGTGGTGCCATTCCAACAGGGGAGTATTCTAAGCAGACAAGCCCCAGTGATTGCAGTGGGCTTGCTAATGTCCCATAGACCAAAGCAGGTTACATTGCCAAGTCCAAAGCCAATGTGTAGGGAACTCCACAAGGATGTGAATACCAAGAGGCGTGGTTCATGGACACCAATGTGTCAGTTTATCGTACCTCCTAAGGTAGATCTTTCATTTTGTTTAGGAGGCAATCCACCAGAAGCAAAAGCCACAGCCAATCATTCTGTATACACTGGGAGAGAAAGGAGCTGCTGGTTGTTTGTTTACTCAACAGCTCTTTGCCTGTTGCTTGCACTGTTGCTTACACCCCCCACTCCCTATGCTAGGAGTCTTCCTAAGGTTTTGTTGGAAAGAACAGCTTACATCTTTTTAGTCATTCCTTCTGTGTTGATTTAACCATGCTAGTTTTTTATTTCTTTCTTAAGATTTTATTTATTAATTTGAGAGAGAACAAGAGAGTACAAGCAGGGGGAGGGGTAAAGGGAGAGGGTGAAGCAGGCTCCCCACTGAGCAGGGAGCCCAACGTGGACCCTGGGATCACAACCTGAGCTGAAGGCAGCCACTTAACTGACTAGGCCATCAATACACCCCTAACAATTCTGGTTTTCTCCATAAATTGGATTCTATCTGCTTTTTGTCTTCTAGAAGGTCTTCAAATTTTTCTGTTCTACTGGAGGCATAATTTCTCATTTTCTTCAGCAGATATGAATGTGTTCTTTTTATGTGTTTTTCTATTATTTCAGTGAAATTTGACGAAGGGAAGGGTTCATATGTACTTCAAACATTGTCTTGAACTACACAAAAAAGCCAGAGTTGAAAGTATGTTCATTTAATAAAAAGAAAAAGAAAGTAGTGGGATTCTTATCCCGTAGGTGTGCACTCACATGGCGGGAATGTGGAAGAGAAGTGGTGGTTGGACCAGACGATCGTTTTGCTGTTTGCCATTTCTGAGATGGTGCCGGTGCTGGCGCTCTTCTTCCTCAGGAATCCAGGTTGATGAGTTAATGCTGACCGTTTTTGTTCAAGCACCAGCTGAGTCTAGGATGGAGACCTTTGAAACTGGCTTTGAATCTAGTTCAGACTTCTCGCTTTGCAGCTTCAGAAACAAGGCATGGAGATGGGAACAAAGGTCATCCTGCAAATCAGCAGCACTACTGGGGTTTGACCCTATACCGCCTGACACCGAATCCCAGGATCTTCCCATCATGCGCTTCCCTGCATCTTGCCCCAGTCTGTACCACAACCATGGGGCATCCCTCAGAGAAGCCCAGGGTCTTACTGTGTGCCAGGGCCCCAGGCATACCCCCACCCCAGGATACCCAGAGATGAAGGATTTGAGGCTACAGTTGCCCCAAATGAGACAATGTCTGTCTGGCCCTTCCTCCCAGAAGACAATTATTTGAGCTGGAGATGACAGCCGTGTTTGGATCATAGATTCTCCTTCTCCCTCCAGCGCCCTCTCTCCCCTACTCAGTTATCTATTTACCTATCTATTTACGTGAGCCTTTTTTTTTCTCCCAATGAATTACGTCTGCAAGGCAGTAAAATGTTATGTATTTGCAAGGCCCATAATCTTTAAAAGCCCAGTGATGCCAGCTCCAGACAGCAGCGAGCTCCCTCCAGTATGTTAATAGATAGTATTAGGGCAATAATGAAAACACTTGAGACAAGTAAGCTCCTATCAAAAGCTGAGTAATAGGGCTTCGCCGAGTGAATCACAATGCAGAAGAGATTAAGACGTCTGCCGTTGTGCAGTGTCTATTCAGACTAACAGCTGCTCCGTTTCTGATTAAAATGGGGTTGGGGAGACCTTTTCGAGCAAGTCCCCTTTTTATCCTGCATTGTCCTCACCCTTTCCACCTCCACCTCCACACACAGGCACCTTCATTTATACTTAGCCGCAGCCATTCACACACACACACACACACACACACACACACACAGAATAGAGTCACAAACACACATTGCATCACACACAGAGCCACAGCCACACACACAGCCATCAACGCTGACACACAGCCACACTGGTGCATCCAAGCATGCAAACATAACCACATCCTCAGGCACAGTTACACAGGCACCCGGGGAACCACTTCTTGCACACTCACAGCCTTGGCCCGTCTCTTACAATAAATTACAATCTGTCACAAATACAGTCTCGTGTATGCCTGAGATCACGACCTGCACACACATGCTCTTCAGTCACAACCAGATACTCAGAAACAACCTAACCAGAGTAACAGGACCTACGCATTCCTGGCGGGTCACGTCCATGTACAGCCCTAGCAAGCCCTTCATGTGCAGATTCACACTTGTGATCACAGTTAGTCACATACACGCAGCCTTCAATGACAGACCATCGGGAGCACTCCTACCCACACGCAACCACAGTCAGAGACACGCATGCATGTTCATGTGCTTACCCGTGGCCACAGCCCAGGCATGGAGGAAGTGATGCTTTTCCTCACACACAGACACAGAGCCGGTCTGCATCCCTGCAAACCCTCAGCCACAAGTGTGCATGCAGTGCAATTCACAAGAGCATCTGGGCACACGCACTGCCACAGACACGGCTCTGTACATCCCTCCAGAGAGTGACCCAAGAGGCAGGACTCTACTGCAAGCCCAAGGGATGGCCCCGGAGCTGGCTCAGAGACCTCTTGAGAAAGAAAGTCCTCAGGAGGCAGGCATCGGGCTCTCCATTTTCCAATTGCTACAATGCTGTCTCACAAAGGGGGAAATGGAGCTGTTTCTGTGGAGTCTCAGAGTGTGGAACTTGACCTTGAGTGGAACTGCAGAAGACTTAGGAAAACTCAGAGCTGTGCCAGGATGAATGCTACCTTAGGAAGGAGTGAGAGCTCCATCAGAGGAGGTGCCCACATGGAGGCTGGACAGCCCCTGGGCAAGGGTGATGAGGAGGGCCTCCTGCCTTGCACAGCAGTGGACTAGGTGCCAGGAAGGTCCATCCCAATCCCGATTCTGTGACCCATAGTCCTTTGTGTCCTTTCCCCTCAAGTCCGGGCCCATTAATGACTCCCCTTCCTCACTCCAGTCTTCAGACAGGAGAATCCAGGAGTCTTGACTTTCTACTTCTCCCTCTACACGACTTTTCTTCCAAGATCATCTTTAAGATGATGCTTTCAATCTCTTTCTTTAAACCTCTGAGACCCCAACTCTAGGCTCAAGGGCAGATGCTGGCATGGTAAGTTAGCAGTTATTCAGAGATTCAACTTCCACTCTGATTCCAAGAGACCTGGCAGGGCTTTTGGAGACTGACCTGGGTGTCTCCTGGATGGAAGGTGCTAGGTCATCAGAGCTGAGCAGCTAGCAGGATGTTTAGGAGGCATTTGATCAGTCCCAGGGCAGGCTTTGGAAGCATCTGAGGACTCCCACCAGACTGGAGCTGGTGTGATAACCCACTGCTCTTCCAGCCTCCTCTCCCTGGGCACCCATCTCCACTATGGGGGGCATCTCATTATATCTTTTCCCCCAAGTGGACCATTCCCTCAGATCTTGTGCTTTTGCCCATGCTAACCCCTCCATGTGCTTTTTGCCCATGCAGACCCCTCCATCTGGCTTCCCCTTGTCCCCAGCGATACCAGCATTTGTCCAAAACCCACCCACAAAACCTGCCTGGACCATGTGGCCTCAGAGGCCCTGGGCTAGAATCAATCCTTCCCCCATTCTTCCTCCCACTGTTATTGTTTTTCCCCCGTTAGAACAAGTACCATCTGTCTTCTGCTCCAGGGGTGGGGTTCAGCTGAGTGCTCATGCCGCTCAAGGGGTGGGGACAGGAGGGCCCCAGAACTGAGAGGACAGGCCTAGCAGCCAAGAGGGAAACTAGCTCCTCATCAAGTTGAGCCAAGGGCGTAGTTGGGAAAACGACTCTCAGATTCAACTATGGTGTGATTTGGAGCCTGGGGACGGAGTCTGAAGGGGCTGGCTACACTGGGTCTGTTGGGTAAAGTTGTTTAAAGTAGAGGAGTTTGTTATGTGGCCCAGACAGACCTCAAACAAAGGAATAAGGAGTAGAATAGGACTGGCTGGGAGCAGGTTCAGAACAAGGCAGAGGTGTCTGGGATCCTGCCCAGGAGCTCCATGGGAGTCTGCAGCCCCCCTGTAGGAACCTGTATGGATGGCTGCCTTGAAGAGTCAGTTTAAGCAGACCTCAAGGGTCATATCCACAGGGTGATACCCAAAACAAGAGAATTAAGACCTGAGGTCAGAAACCAGAAACTCAAAACCCAGATGGCCCAGAGGAGCCCTTCAGAAGTAAGGAGATCTTCTTTTCATGGGGTTTAATAGAACCTGGGTTCCACCTGCAGTGGGTCTCCTTCCAGTTCCCAGGACCAATCCCACCTGGCCTTTTGATGCTTGACCCCAATTGTGCTGGCTGGGCTTAGCTGGTATCGTCTCATTTGCTGTTCACGAGGTCAGGTCCCATTCCAGAACCCGTTGGACTTCATGGTTCTATTGATGGAATTTTGGCTTATTCCCTGTTTATTCATCCAACAAACATTCCCTCTACATTGCCATTGGCCACTCCTGGGTCTTCATCTCCCTGGAGCTGATGTAACTCTGATGCCAATGATCACATAATCCTTCTAAGACACTTTCTTCATTCATCTTCTTGGGTACCATCCTGGCTTGGCTTTTCCCTCCCCTTCCTGACCTCCCCTGCTCTGTCTCCAGTGTTGGTTTCCCCCATCTCCCCAGCTTCGTGTTGCAGTGCTCCGGGCTTCATCCTTATACCTCTTCTTTTCGCCCAACCTCATTTCCCAAGAGACCTCCTCCAAGCTCCAGGCGTTAGACGCCACTTACTTGCTGACCACTCTCAAGTCTCAAATCTTTTTTTTTCCTTTTTAAGATTTTATTTATTTATTCACGAGACACACAGAGAGAGGCAGAGACACAGGTAGAGGGAGAAGCAGGCTCCCTGCGGGAAGCCCGATGTGGGACTCAATCCCAGGACCCCAGGATCATGACCTGAGCCAAAGGCAGATGCTGAACCACTGAGCCACCCAGGTGTCCCCCAAGCCTCAAATCTTTGGTCAGAATCTTTGCCCTGAACTCCAGATAGGCGTATCCACCTGCTTGCTCAACATTTCCACCGGGATGTCAGTTAGGGCTTTAAACAAACTCCTGATTGCCACCTCCACCCTTCTGCTCCCATCGTCTACTCAAACTTGGTCCATGGGGAAGATCTCCACCAGTGGTAACTCTTCCAGTTGCTCAGCCCCGAGACTTTGGAATCACCCCTCAACTCCTGCTCAGACTAGGTAGAGCCACCCTCATGTCTTGCCCAGATCACTGCAGTGGCCTCACACTGGTCTCCCTGCTTCTACCCTTGCCCCTACCCAAGGCTTTGGCCCCTTGCTTGGTTCTTACCTACCCTTCTCCCGACGTGCCAACCGTCAAGTGATGGCCTCCATCCCTCCACACCTCTCACTCTCCCTCTCCCTTGTGTCATCCCCGACCCTCTGTTTCCAAGAACCTGGCTCCTGTTCCAACTTCCGGATGGTGATGTCATCTGAGAAGCAACAGAGCTGGCGCCTGTGATCCCCCTCTATCACCTCAAGCCCCATATTCTTTGCGCCCACGCTTTGGGGTCCAGAGCAAAGAAGACCAGGCTTCAATCCAGTTCCTTCACCAATGCCTTGGTCCAAAGGGGTCACTGAGAGGTTGGAACATCTTTAATCCTCACTGTAACTTCCAGAGGCAGGAATACTTTCCCCTTCCTCCAGGGGAGGGCCAGGAGAAGTGAGAACTCACTTGACCGCAGCTCCACCGCTAGTCAAGATTCAGGCCTATCAGTCTTCTGACCCCAGTGCTCCTGCTTCTTCTGCTCCTGTGGGTCCTCAGAGGTTGAGTCCCCATCCTCCCTTCCCTCAGTCGCCTGCCCCACATCCCATTCATAGAAGGGAGCACTGAAATGCAGAAGTGGGAGCACTATTCCCAAGATCGCAGGTGCAGAGGCTGGGCCGGAAGTAGCCCCAGCCCACGCAGAGGCAGGAAGGGCACGCACCCCAAGGCCAGGCCCTCCTCCCCTGTGGCTCAGCCTGGAGTCCAGAGCCCTAACTCTCACAAGCAATGCTGGCTCCCTTCTCGGGGAGGGGAAGGCAGCTGTGGCAGTTGTGGCGGGCGGAGAGAAATTTCCCCTTTCTGTAGATTGGATCAGTCACTCTCAGAATTGATGGCAACGGCTTCATCACGAAGATCTAATGCTTTAATTATGTTGTGACATGACCTGACACGGGGGTGGCATTTGATGGATTCTCTGGTGTCATCAGCATGGCCCTGACATAGGAAAGTGGCAGAAGGCGGGGGGTGGGGAAGAGGAAGGGCTCCCAGTGGGAGATGAGTCCTCTTAGGTCCCTCCACCTTTCCCTGCTCGTCTTCCAGGGCAGCGCCAGCAGGATGGGAGAGGAGGGCAGCAGCTTCTGTGGGGGTGAGGGTTGGTGTGCCCTTCAGGGATGGCCTGGGTCCTGGGAGGGGGCCCGGTGTGAGTGCGTGCGTGTGTGCGCACAGGTGAGCATGTGCCTAGATGCATAGGGATGTGTCTGAGCAGGTGAGGAGACTCGGGTCCAGGCTGTAGAAGCAACAGCTGAGTGGCCGTGTGGCCTGTAAAGAAGCTCTAGGAGGTGGAGGCTGGGGGTAGGTAGGTCCGTGGGTCCTGGAGCTGTCAGGAAGCAGAAGGAGCAGGTGCCAAGGGGGACCCAGGGAGGGGATCTCCAGGGAGACGGGCTTAGCTCAGCTCAGGCCGCCCTGGGAGGCGGTGGGCAGCTCGTACCTGCCAAGGCCGCCTGGGCTGAACAGGGGGCACCCCTTCCCCTGGTGCCCGCTGCATGACTAAGGGCCTTTGGGGCCCGGAGGCCTTGTATCGGTGGGCGAGCCACTGAGTGGGTTTCTCTCCTTGCTCTCCCCACCCTCTGCTCCCCCCACCGAGCCGGCTGCAGGCTCAGGGCTTTGCGGTGCGCTGGAGGTGGCCAGTGAGACCAAGAAGCAAGCTCTCAGCCCAGAGTTCTCTGGTGCTCTCCCCGTCCTGCTCCTGCGGCCCGTCCTTCCTCCCCAAGCTGGGCAGTCCCACGCCCCAGTGAGGGGAAGAGGGTGGGCTGCCCCTTGCCGGACACTCCTGGGGCCAGGGGCTGGGCCAGGCCCTCCTCGCAGCCTCACAGGGTCCTCGAGCCCACTGTGACCAGGTTGTCCCCGCCTCACAGGAGAGGACATGGAAGCTCAGAGAAGTCTACCTGCCTGGGAAGGAGGAGGGAGTCCATTGACGTGGCTTTAGCAGATGCTTGTTATGCGACCTGCGTGGCCCACCTTGGAGAAGAAGCTGCAGATCCAAATTGCAAGCTCTGTCCTCAAGAAGCACAACGGCTGCCCACACCTCCTTCTCCTTCAGAGGGCCCTGCTCTTTCCACTGCTTTGCTCTGCCCTTGCTGGGGGCTTGGGGGTGGCAGCCGGGAGCGGGGGAGAAAGGCTAGAACAGGTGTCTGGGGCCCAGTGCAGGGTGCCTTAGTCACCAGCCCTGGTTTGGGAAAAGCAGAGAACAAGAAGTATGGGACTGGAGGGGCCTTTCGAGCTCACTTCAATACTATGCTACCCCGCCCCTTTCCCTCATGGTGCAGAAGGAGAAACCGAGGCCTTGAGAGAAGAGACAGGCCCAGGAGTCAAGATTGTGAACGTGGGCTCCTGGGTCAATGCCTGACCGTGTCTGCACCCAGTGGGGGACCTACTGCCAGGCCCGGCCATGAAAGGCTTCAGGGGGAGTCTTGAGCTTCTTCTAGAAAGGTGTGTCGAAGAAAGGCTGACAGCAGAGGAGATTCCCAAAGCCTGAGAGGATTTTTGCATCCTGGAGAAAGCTCGGGAAGTCCATGACCAGCCCTAAACCCACCCATCCCAGCCTCTGCGAAGGATGCAGAAGGCCTGACTGGCTCAGTCTGAGGTGGGCTGGGCTGTGTCTCAGAGATGTCTAGGTGGAGAAAAGGTAGGAGCTATGGTTTGGCTGTTCTCTAAAATCCTGGATGCCCCGGATGCTCTGAAATGATGCTTGAGGAAGACGTAAGAACAGAAGGACCTCACAGGTGTGAGTGGAGCAGCAGCGCGTGTGTCTCGGCAGGGACAAAAGCAGGTACTCGCGCATGCTGCCCAGAACCTGCTGTCGGGGGGTCGTGGTAAGACTCCTCAGGAGCCCCGCAAGTGTGGAATCCGGGGTCTGCACAGGGGAGGGCTGAGAACAGGAGCTGGGTCAGAGGGAAGGCATGTGTTCTCCCAGAGGGGTCCGTGCCTGGATGTCACTGGTACTCTAGTGTGGCTGTGGTGCCACCAAATGTCTTGGTGCGCCCTGCTAGGTGACCACTACCCAGGGCTTAGTTATGGTCTGTGCGAAGGTGTGACCAGGTGTGACCAGGTGCAGCCATATCCGGCCAGGCCGGGGTGGACACCTGTTCCTGTCTGAGCATCGGGTGGGTGCAGGTGTGTGTGCTAGCCTGGGTGTGTACTTGGATGCAGCTGTGTGTTTAGTGGACGTAGCTCTGGGCATGGCCATGGCCCCTAACAGAGCTCTGTGCCCCCTCGGAGCCACATTTGTGGGGGATTATGTGGCCCCATTTGACTGTCTCTGGGGTAACCTTGGCCCTATGGTCTGGGGCTCTGAGCTGCCAGGGCTCTGTACCTAAGCAGCTCCTCCAAAACAAGGGGCACCCTCTGTCTTCCTAAACCATCATCGTCAGTTCGTTTCCAGTGTGCGGGCAGGTAGTCTGGGACCTAGCACCAAGACCCCCTGGGCAGGCCCAGATACTCTGCCTCTAGGTCCCTGGGCACTCCCAGGGCTTCTCTCAGATGGAGGGAAGGGCAAAGATGTCACTAAAGCCCTCCCTACTAGGTCTCATGCAGGGGGGCTTCATGAAGCATCTCCTCCAATGACCTCATTGGACAAATGGAGACACTGAAGTTCAGACAGGAAGTCACCTGCCCCGATCAAATCCCAGGGGTATGTTCCAACCCTGAGAAAAAACAAATGATACCAAATGTGCAAACTACATTTGACGGTTTCCAACACAGGCCTTAACAGTGCCCATTTGTCAGCTGGGTATTCAGAGGAGGTATTGGAGCTGCCCTGGCCTGGAACTCTGGTCCTGACTCCATCACTCACCTGATATGTGACCTTGGATCCTTCACACCCTTCTCTGAGCCTTTTCTCACCTGTAAACCGAGAGAATTGATGTGTTTCCTTTTTAAGTGCCCTGCTCCAGCGTGGACCTTCTCAGTCCTAGAGGTGGGAGGTCAGTACAATGTGAGTGGGGGGTGTGTGTGTGCACCTGTTGGGTGATCATTATTTCAGGGCTTAATTATGGCTGAGTATGAAGCAAAGCCCAAGGGGACAGTTGTGAACTTGGGGTCACACAGTGAATTGCTGGCAGTATTAGGAGGAGAAGGAAGCCAGGCCTCCTGATTCCTCACCAGTGCCCCACCATGCCACCCCAGAGCTGCTCTCACCCTCTCTCTGGGTCTTGTAGGTACCAGGGACTTACTGATACAACCCCACGGGCCTCCCTGAAGCTATCTTGCCACTTCCTGAAGGCCTGTGCCTCCCATGTCCATTCCAGGCAGGTATCACAGCTTGTTCTCTCCATTCCCTTACTTAGTCCCAGCAGGAGCCCATTTTACAGATGAGAAAACTGAGGCTCCAAGGAGTTAAGAGATAATAATTGCTCGTATTTTT
This sequence comes from Canis lupus baileyi, assembly GCF_048164855.1. Taxonomy (NCBI): domain Eukaryota; kingdom Metazoa; phylum Chordata; class Mammalia; order Carnivora; family Canidae; genus Canis; species Canis lupus. The sequence goes on along the minus strand of NC_132850.1, from coordinate 3,138,487 downwards.
CGAGCCTTCCTTGGCTTCTTTGGCAAGACCCTGAGCTGGGCACCCACGGCGATGAGCGGAGGGGGACAGTCCAGCCTCCAAAATATCCCCCCGGAATAGCGCCAAGACCTGCATGGGATCTGCCAACCTGATTTAGACAGCAATTTGCATACAATTTACCCAGAAAGCTGCACTGTGAAAAATATAATTACTTTTTTAATATTCTTGCTCTGATGTGAATGCTTACCACCCGGTAATGAATTACTTGCTTAATGAAGATAAACCTGAATTGGAGATGCACTTTGGAGAGCCGCTGGGGCAGCCGACTTGAAGCCATCATTTGCAGCTGTTAATCTCTGAAATTGATGCCCTCGTTGGTAGGATCATAAATCGAGGGCAAAATCTATGAGCTCCAGCGTCTCCACTAACTTACTCTGTGACACTGGTGGAGTCATTTCGCGTCTCTGTGTCTCAGTTTCCTCATCTGTAACAACGGTATGGGGGTAAGATCGAACCATAGAAACGGAGGCATGGAATGGACCCTCATTCAGGAATGATTGAGCATCTGCGGTGCGTCAGATGAGAGGCAGAGGAAAGTCGTTTTTCTCCAAGACACATATAGACGGAGGGACTTGTGAACCAAAACTATGTAGCGTAGCCACGTCTTTGCTCCCAGGGGCTATACCTGGATCCTTTCTCCTAAATGGACTCTAAGCTGCCTCGTGGCTGCTGTGATGGAGGAGACCAACCAGGCTGGAGTCAGATCCTCGTAGGAGAAACAAAACCTGTGGCCAGGTGTGGACACTGGAAACTATTCTTGAACCTGATGCTGGCCATTTTCAGGGACCAATCAGAACAGAGGCCAAGACTCTTCAAGCCCTCTTCCCAGCATTTTCTCAACACATACGCCAGGTCAGGACTGGAGATTCCAGGACGACAAGTCACCAGTTTAGTAAATATGTATTCATCACCCTCTATGACAAGATATTACACAGGCTCTAGGGACACAACTGTGAATAAGACCAACAAGGGGATTCCTGGGTGGCTCCGCAGTTTGGCTCCTGCCTTCAGCCTAGAGCATGGTCCTGGAGTCCCAGGATCGAGTCCCGCATCGGGCTCCCTGCATGGAGCCTGCTTCTCCCTCTGCCTGTGTCTCTGCCTCTCTCTCTGTGTGTGTCTGTCATGAATAAATAAATAAAATCTTAAAAAAAAAAATAAGATCCTGCCACAAAGATCTGGAATTCTAGAAAAGTGTGGCAACCATCTAGAAATAATGAGTCAACTAAACAATAATGTCAGAGAGTGATAAATGCTATAAAATTTTTTAGTGGATAATAAGATATAGAGCAATTGAGATGATTTCGACTTGTTAGACAAAAAGACCTTGTAAGAAAGGTGGTACTTGGGCTAAAATCCAAATGACATTAAGAAATCATCCTTGTGGGGCGCCTGGCTGGCTCAGTGCAGGGAGTGCGAGACTCTTGATTTCAGGGTTGTGACTTCAAACCCCGCATTGGGTGCAGAGATTACTTTAAACAAAAAACAAACAAATAAAATTGGAAAGAAAGAAAGACATCTTTCTTGTAAACATCAGGAATGTGGTTCCAGGTAAGATCTGAAAAGTAGGCAGGAGCCAAATCACAAAAAGCCTTATACGTTATGGAGGAGACTTTGGATTTTATTCTTAGTGCAAGGAGCAGCCATTGGATGTGTTCATAAGGGAAATGATATGATTTATTGACATTTTAATAGATTACTCTGTAAGAAAAAATAGAAAATCTGGATAGCTCTATATCTATTAAAGAAATTGAATTTATAATATAAAAATTTCCCACCCAGATGGTTTCGCTGGTAAATTCTATCAAATATTTAAGAAATAAATAATACTAATTGTACACAAACTCTTTCAGAAACTAGAAGAAAAAGGAACATACCCTGATTCTTCTACTGTTATTTATTTTTGTACAACTATCCCAAAATGTAGTGGCTTAAAACAATAATCTATTATTTTTATATGTCATGATTTAGGCCACAGTGGGGTTGGCTTACCTGTGCTCTGTAATATCGGGGGCCTCAGCTGGGCTGGGGTGACTCAAATGCCTGGGGGCTTTAACAATTGGAAGCCGGCTGAGCAATCTTTCTCTCCCTCTCCACATGGCCTCTTGGTTGTTGTAGGTTCCCTCACAACACAGTGGCCTCATTTCCTGCATGCCAGATTGGGGCTCTAAGTGTGAGCAGTCCAAGAGGCCTGGGAGGAAGCTCAAAGCTTCTTACCATCTAGCTTTGGAAGGCACATCTGTTGGTCAAGTAAGTCATTAAGGCAGCACAAATTCAAAAAGAAACAAATGAGACTCTACTTCTCAATGGAAAGTAGCAAAGAATTTGTGGCTGTCTTTAATCTAACACAACTCTGAGGCCAAAACCTGACAAAGACATTACAAGAGAAGGAAATTATAGTTTAATATCACTCATAAACAAAGATGTCAAACTCCTTAAGAGAATATTATCAAATCAAGTGCAACAACATATAAAAAAGTGAAAAAAACATCATTACCAAGTATGGTTTATTCTAGAAATGCAAATTTTAACATTAAAAAAACAATCATTTTAATTAATCACATTAACAGAATCAAGAAAAATAATAACATAATCTGAATAGATGCAGTAAAGGTACGTTTGAAAAATCCAACACCTATTTATGATTTTTTTAAAAAAACGCCTCAGGGATCCCTGGGCGCCGCAGCGGTTTGGTGCCTGCCTTTGGCCCAGGGCGCGATCCTGGAGACCCAGGATCGAATCCCACGTTGGGCTTCCAGTGCATGGAGCCTGCTTCTCCCTCTGCCTGTGTCTCTGCCTCTCTCTCTATGTGTGACTATCATGAATAAATAAAAAAAAAATTTTTTTTTAAAATTAAAAAAAATAAAAAATAAAAAATAAAAAAACGCCTCAGCAAACCAGGAACAGAAGGGATAGAGGACATCTGTGATGGACCTACAGTTAATACTATACTTACTAGCCGAAAAAGAATGAATGTTTTTCTCCACTTCAGGAATAAGGCAAAGATACTTGCTTTCATCTCTTCTATTCAACATTGTACTGGAAATCCTAGCCAGTGCAATAAGGCAAGAAAAGAAATAAAAACTGGGAAGGAAGAAGTAAAACTGCTTTTATTTGTGGACCTTAAGGAATCCTTAAAACAGCCACCAAACTAATGAGAGAATTTGACATATTTGCTGGATATAAGGAAATTAATTGTATTTCTGTATATTAACAGTAAGCAATTGGAAAATGGAAATTTTGAAAACTTATTTATAATAGCATAAAAAGCGCAAAACACTTAAAAATATTTAGGAAAAAAAGCAAAAATCTTTGTACTTAATAAAATAAATCAGGGATCCCTGGGTGGTGCAGCGGTTTGGCGCATGCCTTTGGCCCAGGGCGCGATCCTGAAGACCCGGGATCGAATCCCACGTTGGGCTCCCGGTGCATGGAGCTTGCTTCTCCCTCTGCCTGTGTCTCTGCCTCTCTCTCTCTCTCTCTCTCTGTGACTATCATAAATAAATTAAAAAATTAAAAAAATAATATAAATCAGTGTTGAAAATGAATGGACTGATAGACTATGTTTATAGATTGGAAAACTCAAGATTGTTAAGATGTCTGTTGTACCTAAATTGATCTTTAGATTCAAAGCAATCACAATCAAAGCCCATAAAGTTTTTTTTTTGTGTGTTGTTGCTGTTACAATAACAAGATCATTCTAAAACTTATGGGAATATTCAAAGGAATTAAATAGCCAAGATAATTTTGAAAAAGAAGCAAGTTTAAGGACTCACCCTAGCTGATCTAAAGAAATACTTTATTTTTTAAAATATTTTATTTATTTATTTATTTATTTATTTATTTATTTATTTATTCATGAGAGACACAGAGAGAGAGAGGCAGAGACACAGGCAGAGGGAGAAGCAGGCTCCATGCAGGGAGCCGGATGCAGGACTTGATCCCGGGACCCCAGGATCACACCCTGAGCCAATGTCAGGCACTAAACCGCCAAGCCACCCAGGGGTCCCCTAAAGCAGTACTTTAAACGCAGTCCTTTAAAGGAACAGAAGAGACTGGATGGTGTGTTCTCTCTGCACCCACTTTTGGTTATTGGTGTGAACCAGATGAGAAAAGATGGGAAATCAGACTCTGGTGAGAATAAAGGAGATGGAGAGGAATGAAAAATTTGAGTCATAGTTTGGAGATCAAGGCAGTGATATTTGTAGATGATTAGAGGTGAGGGGTGACAGGGAAGAACCAAATGTGATTTTTGACTTGAGCAACTGGGAACTACTGGCGTGACTCAATGAGATGGGAAAATTGGTGGAGAAATGGATTAGGAGAAGTGTCAAGTCTCTGTTCCATACATATTAAGTTTAAGAGACCCAGGAGGCCCCTATGGCTCTTAAATATGTAGGTTTAGATTCCAAGGAAGAGATCGAGGACTTGAAGTACAAATTCTGGAGTCAGCGTAGAGATGATACACAAAGCCATGGGACTGGATGAGATCACCTAGCCTAGGGAAGTAGATAGGAGGAAGAGGAGGGAGGGCCAAAGGTTATTGCCTGGAGCACTCTCACCTGTAGAGGGAAGAAAAGCAGTAGGGCGAAGTGGGAGGGGAGTAACTCACACTCCTGGTGTCTTCCATGTGCCAGGCGCTGTCTTGGGACCTTCACGTGCACGGTCTCAGGACATTGTGAAGTGGGTATCACTGTTCATGAGGTTCGGATTGATGAAGTGACTTGCCCCAGTCATGACAGGGAGCCGAGAGCCTGGATTTTCAGCCGGACCCAGCTTGGCATTTCTTTCTAAAACCCCATGCTGCTACCTTCTGCCAATGCCCCCAGCAGGGGGTGTAGGACTGGGGGCAGCACTTCATTGTTTCTCATCTGTAGATACTCACCTTTCAGGGTTATGAGGATAAAATGAGATAATCTGTGTTAAGCACCTGGTTGCACTTGACCGAGTAGTGCCCTTGATAACCAACCTTGACTGTGGAGTCCCCGGGGGAAGCGAGGCCACTGCTGGGGGAGGCTGTGGGGGGCTCGACAGGCTTCCTGGAGGACATGCAGCGTGAGCCCAGACCTCCGCGATTCCAAACACTGGTCTGTGATGAAGTTTCCAGTGGCTCATGGGTGAAATGAGAAACAGGACCCTGCAGTGGGGTTTACGTAGCCAGATGCATTCAACGTAAAGGATGACCCCTCCTCCTGAGATTGTGTCCTCCCTACGTTGTGGGTATCACAGCATTCTTCTTATGAAGCGGTGGTGGAGGCAGGCTGGCGGTGATGTTTTAGATATCCTTACTAAGGAAGTGAAAACTTGGCAACCTTCTGTCATTCTCCAAACTTCCTTTTGAAGTTTTTAACTGGTTAATGAAATTTGAAAAAAAAAAAAAAAAGAGAGAATCTCGGGGATCCCTGGGTGGCTCAGCAGCTAAGCGCCTGCCTTTGGCCCAGGGCGTGATCCTGGATTCCTAGGATCAAGTCCCTCATCGGGCTCCCTGCATGGAGCCTGCTTCTCCCTCTTCCTGTGTCTCCTGCCTCTCTCTCTCTCTCTCTCTCTATCATGAATAAATAAATAAATAAATAAATAAATAAATAAATAAATAAATAAAATCTAGTTCATTTAAAAAAAAAACGAGGATCTCTGACAGCTGGGAGTGGAGAGGGCCTTCTTGGCAGAGGGAGGGGGGGCGTGCAAGCACAAAGGTACAGGGAAAAGTGCAGTGTGCTCTGGAACCGCAGACAAGCAGCAAGAGTAGCTGGGGGGAGCTGGGGGGGTGGGGGTGGGACACACCTGAACAAGGAACCAGGAGGCCAAGTCCTGGGATTGGGATGGGGTGGTCTTCTGAAATTCCTACCCTCGGCCCTTCAGGTGCCCTGGTGACAGCAGAAGTCCCTCCTGCCTGAGACCGCTCCCCAGGGCATCCCAGGGCTCTGCCCCGGAGGGGGGATGGGGGTGTGCATGCATCCGGGGCACGTGGGCAGGAATCCTAGGTGGAGAAAGGAGGCCTGGAAGAGGGGAGCATTAAGGACTGAAGGGTCCTGGCCTAATAAGCCTTGAGGAGACTCGCAGGGCAGAGAGGGAAACCGGGGAGGGCAGCGGGGAGAGAAAAGGAAGAAGCCCAGGACCATCCGGGAGGGCAGCGTCCGCACATCTGGGCACCAGTGTGTATGTGCGCGTGTGTCCCTGAGATCGTGTGTGTCTCCGTGCTTGCACACTTGCACCCTACATAGTTCGAGCCTATTTCTTGCACACGACACTTGCAGGTGGAGCTGGGGGAGGGCAAATTCTTGACCCGGTGCCCTCTCCTCTCCTATCGAGACGGGGCTAGAGGCCTGGTCATGACCATGCGTGGGCCCATGGGTCAGGGGTGGCCCTTCCTGAGCCCTGCTCCCAGCCTGGTCCGGTCCGTTTGCTTCTCTGCAACCTCGCTGTTCCCCCACCCCAGTGTCTCCCTCAGGGACAGTGGTCGTGGGCTCCAGACTCCTCGCTGTCCCTGTGAGCCAATGGAGGTCATGTCTCCCCTCCCTTCTGCCCTTCCCTTCCCCTCCCTCCTCCCCTCCTCCTCCTCCCCTCCTCCTCCTCCTCCTCCTCTTCTCTTCCCCATCCCCCCTCCCCTCTCCCTCCTCTCTCCCGCCTGCAGGGCCCTCCTCCAGGCTTCTCCAGAGTCAGGCCTCTGCGGAGGAGCTGGGTCAGGGAGAGCCAGCTTCCCCCGTGGTGCCTTGCAGGGGTCACTTGGCCTCTGGGCCCAGGTCCAGGAACCTGCCAGGGGGAGTTCAGCACAGGAAAAAGTGGGTAGGGTGAGAGGGGGTGTCTGAGGGTACCCCGAGAGCACCCGTCCATGTGTCTGTGTGAGGTGAAGGATGGCAGGTGAGTCTGTGAGCAAATGGCATGTCCACCGGCAGCGCTGACGTGAGATGTGTGCAAGACAGACCGTGTGTGAAAGTGCCCCGGGAGGGGGGTGCGAGTACAAGCTCACATTTATCAAGCGCCCACTGTGAGCCAGACAGGACGCTAAGTGCTCCGCTCAGATTATCTCATTTAATAAGTGTGACAGCGTGTGAGAGGGTGGGGGTGGGGGTGGCTGGCCGGGAGCACTCCCACACCGCACCCCAGCACCCGAGCACCCCAGCAGGGCCCCTCAGGCACCTCTGAACCATGCCTGAGTGGGGGAGCGACCTCTCAGCCCCTCCCGCATGGACACTGGCAGAGGAGGGAAGAGGCCACTCCCCGGGGTCCAGCCCGGCTCCCTGCCCTGCTGGGCCCCCCCATCCCCACCCCCACTCCCACCCCCCGGGGAGGGCCTGACTCCCTCCTGGGACAAGACTTCTCTCCCACCCTATTAGCACGGGGCCCAACTCAGCAGGGGCTTAACTGCGTGTTCTTTAGCAGAGGGTGAGGCGGACCCTGGGAAGGTCCCTACGTTGGTCCGCCCTGGCCCTCGCTCTGTAGATGTCACATGAGGGAAGGAGAACCCCCTGGGTCAGAAGCCAGGTCCCAGAAACGAGGGAGCCATGGCGAAGCTGTCTGAGTTGAGGCCAAGGGCAAACGGGGAGCCCGCACCCCATCCGAGGCCTCAGGGGCCCACTCCAGACGCCCGTTTGCTGCTGGGGTTTAGGTAAGAGAAGGTGCTTGCAGGTGAGGACTGTGGTCACTTGGCACCCAGGTGGTAACCCTGTGGGGACGCAGGGCAAGAACGCCAGGGATTTCTAGAGGAAAAGTGACAAGGAAAGAGGAGGGACGGAGGAGGAAGGGAAGAGGGAGGGAAACCATGCAGGTAATGGAGTGTCCCTGCCCCCTGCATCAACCACCCCATGGGGGCAGGGCAGTTACTCAGAGGTGAGTTAGAGCCGATTCAGAGGACCCCAAGCAGGGAGGGCTTCCGGGAGGAAACGGGTGAGCCCCGAAGCACAGTAGGGAGGAGCTCCGGGAAGGGCCAGCAAGCATGTCTGGAGGTCAGATGCAACCAAAAGAGCCATCAACTCCCACCCCCTCCCTGGGGTTGTAACGATTGTGCTTTCCAGAAAAATACTAATATTTGCTATCGTTTGTTGGGTTATTTTCAGAGAAATACATTATTATTCCTGTGCGAGGAGATCTAGGTTTAAAAAGGCAAAGGAAGGCCTTTGCCCGAGGCCACATGGAGGGATTTGAACTCAGGCTTTGGCTTCAAGACTCAGGTACTGACCGGCTCCTGGTTACTGCTGCCCAAGTCCCAGGCCCGCCCCTGCCGGGTCCCTGAAGCTGTGGACCAGGCCGTGCCCAGCCCTCGGGCTCAGAGCCTCATCATCACCCCTCCAGCACCACCTCCAGCAGGTGCCAGATTCGGGGTACGCTTCCTCCTCAGGTCCGGAGTCAGGCAGGCCTGGCTTCAGTCATGCTCCCTCACTTGGCAGCTGTGTGGTCTTGGGGAAGTCACTCAACCTCTCTGTGCCTCAGTTTCCTCTACTGAGGGAATGAAGGTGGCCCTGAGAGGATCGTGGTGAGACTCTAAGCGGTGAAAGCACCATGTTTGGCACAACAGGGAACAGGAACTATTTTTATTTCCGCTCAACCACATGCTGTGCTGATACCCCAACCGGTCACTCCTGCCTCATACCTTGCAGAGGAGCAAAAGGCAGACTGGCCAGAAATTCCAGAACACCGAGGTCCCTGCACCTGTCGGTCTCTAGGGCTGCCAGAGCCAAGGCCACAGGCCGGGGGCTTAAACAATGGGAGTTTATTTCTTCACAGTTCTGGAGGCCTGGAAGGCGGAGATCAATAAATCGTGCTGGCAGATTTGGTTTCTCTGAGGCCTGTACCCTCAGAACGCTCCCTGTCTCTCTGGGGCGGGGGGTGGGGGGTGGGGGGTGGGGGGGTGGGGGGGGTGTGTCCAAATTCCTTCTTCTTACAGAGGAACCAGTCAGATTGGCTGAGCTCCTCCCATAGGACCTCCTCCAACCTTACTAACCTCTTCAGATGCCCTGTCTCCAAATAAGGCCACTTTCTAAGGCCACTTTCCAAGGGGTCGGGGCTTAGAGGTCTCCCATACAAATTTCACAGGGGACACAAGTCACCTAATAATAATACTGCCTTCCTTCCCTGGGTGTCGGCTCATGTTGCCTTTCTCTCTGCCCGGAACACTGTCCACCTTCTCTCCTCCCCCTCCCCCGAGCACCTCCTGCTCATCATCTAAAACTCAGCCAGAGCGTCACCACCCCCAAGAAGCCTTCCTGGCTAGACTGCTGCCTCTGCTGGTCTCCCACAGCACACTGTGCCTACCCATACTTTGTCATGCACCACGTCATGCTCTCGAAGAATTGTCTTTTCTTTTTTTTAGAAAAAAATTTATTTGTTTGTTTGTTTATTTATTTATTTATTTATTTAGAGAGGGACTTGGGGGGAGGGGCTGAGGGAGAAGAAGAGAGAATCTCAAGCAGACTCCCCACTGAACATGAAACCTGATACAAGGTTCGATCTCATGACCATGAGACCATGACCGGAGTGGAAATCAAGAGTCGGTCGCTCAACTGACTACACCACCCAGGTGCCCCTAAGACTCGACTTCTCATATTTCCGGTCTCCCCTGCTCACCTAGATGCCTGTTGTTTTGATCTGCACACCATCCCTGTCCCTCTGATAGTAACATCTTCCTCACAGGGAAGAAAGGACGTTCTGCTCTACCTCCCCACCCTTATGGCCTCATTTAACCTTCCACCTCCTCACAGGGCCCATCTCCAAATACATCACACGGGGAGTTAGGGCTTCAAGGTATGAATGGGTGTGAGGGAGACACAAACATTCAGTCTGTGACGGTCGGTGAGAATGTGGAGAAATTGGGCCTCTCCTAGGTTGGTGGTGGGAATGCAAAATGGGGCATCAGATCGTGGTTCCCGCTTCTTGCCACCAGGATGAGCATATGACTCCAATGAGAGTCCTTCCTGGAGCTTTTCATCCACGAGTGCTGGGTGAGAAGACTCTTCTGTTTCCTCGGGGAATCCAGAATGATGTAAGTCTGGAGCTTTGCGTGGCCTTGCCTTCCTCAACTCCCACTGTGAAGGGCCTCCATTCTGCAAGGGGCAGAGGGAGGCTTAGGTCCAGAGAAAACACCTACTATGGGCCAGATTCTTTACTGAAATTTTTGACTTTTCATATTTCAATTTCTAGTGTTTTGGATAGGTAACCCAGTTAAATCGTGCAAAAATCAAAATAATGTATAAAGGGGTGCCTGGGTGGCTCCGTGGGTTAAGCATCTGCCTTCAGCTCAGGACATGATCCTGGAGTCCCGGGACCAAGCCCTGCATTAGGCTCCCTGCTCAGCGGGGAGTCTGCTTCTCCTTCTCTCACTGCCTCTCTGCCTCTTCTCTCTCTTCTGCTCATGCTTTCTCTCTCAAATAAATAATAAATAAAATCTTAACATATTATATACAAAGCCACACAATAAGAAGGCTCAGTTTTATACCAGCTCCTGTCAAGCCCATTACCCACCTCTCACGACATGGATAATCACTTTGTTTGTTTTAGAGAAGGAGAGATGGAGAGAGGGGCAGAGAGAGAGAGAGAGAGAGAGAGAGAGAGAAATTTCAGCAGGCTCTGCACTGGGCAGGGCCTGAGGTCGGGCTTCATCTCACAACCCTGAGATCATGACCTGAGATGAAATCAAGAGTCAGACGTTTAACTGACTAAGCCACCCAGGTGCCCCTGGATAATCACTTTAAAATATTTCCTGTGGATCCTTCCAATGGTTCTTTATGGCAATATAAGCAAATAACAATAATATATATATTATTATTCCCCCCCTCTTTCTTAAAAAAAAAAAGAATACTATACACACACACACACACAATATTATATAGTGTTATAATAGATATAGTTCTACGCCTTGTCTATTTTCCTTTAACAATATATTTCTGGTGTACTTTCCATAAAATACCCTGGCTTTTGTCTTTCTTTTTTACAGCTACCTAATATTCCAATGTGGTCATGAACTACCCAGTTCGTATTGACATACCCTGGGCTTATTTCCTTTTTTTTTTTTTTTTCCTAGGCTTATTTCCAATCTGTTGCACTAAATAGACTTTGTATGTATCATTTTATGTGAGTACAAGAGTATGCGTAGGCTTAATAATAAAATGATAATCGAAAAAACTGGGCAAAGTAGTTGAATAAAAGGTATACAAATGGCTGATGAACACATGAAAAGATACTCACCGTCATCAGCTATTAGGGAAATGCAAATCCAAAGCATATGGAGATACCACTTCACAGCCACCAGGATGGCTATAATCAAAAAGACAGACAAATAGAAGTGTCCGTGTCTTAGTCTGCTCAGGTTACTATAACAAAAATACCATAGATGGGTTGGTTTCAACAAGGGAAATTTATTTCTCATAGTCTGAATGCTGAGAAATAAGTTTCTGGTGTTGAAACCAACCCTTCTATGGTCTAAGATCAAGGTGTTGGCCAATTTGGTTTCTTGTGAGACTTCTCTTTCTGGCTTGTAGGTGGCTTCCCCGTCACCGTGTACTCAATGGTTTTGTGCAGTGCAGAGAGCTCTGAGGTCTCTTCTTCCTAGGAGGGCAGTGATCAGATTAGAGCTCCACCCTTATGACTTCATTTAACCTTTCACCTCCTCACAGGGCCATCTCCAAATATAGTCACACTGGGGGTGAGGACTTCAACATAGGAATTTGGGAGGCACAAGAACATTCAGTCCACAACAGTTGGTGAGAACGTGGAGAAATTGGAACTCTCCTACCTTGTCGGTGGGAATGCAAAATAGTGCAACCACTTTGGAAAACAGTTTGGAAGTTAATTCAAAATGCTAAACATGAAACTATCATTTGACCCAGAAATTCTATTCCTAGGTACACACCCAAGAGAAATGAAAACATACGTTCACACAAAAACTGGCAAGTGTGTGTTCAGAGCAGTATTATTCATAATAGCATTATTCAAAATATCTTTTTGATTTTTCTATCAAAAAGATAGAAACAACCTACATGTCCCTCAATTGATGAATGGGTAAACATGTAGTACGTCCATATAATGGAATATTATTCAGCCATAAAAGCAATGAAGTACTGGTCCATACTACAATATAGATGAAACTTGGAAGTATTATGCTACGTGAAGGAAGCCAGTCACAAAGGATCACATATTATATGAATTCCATTTATACGAAATTTCCAGAAAAGGCAAATCTGTGGAGACAGAAATTAGATTCATTGATGTCTGGGGCTGAAGGAGTTGGTAGGAAAGGAGAGGGACTGCTAATAGATTTGGAGTTTCTTTTGGGGAAGATGGAAATCTTTTAAAATAGATTGTACCATTCTGTGAATAAACTGAAGTCATTATATTTTACAGGTTAAATGGGTGAATTGTGCAGCATCAGAATTCTATCTCAATAGAACTGTTGGCATAATAGAGTCTTAGGACTGCAACTGTTGTGCAAAAGGGTAAATGCATTTAAAATTTGATAAATATTGACATATTTGGCTATGGCAAATATAACATATTTGAGAAATATGACATATTTCTCACATTTTTCACTCCTGCTAGTGATATATGAAGTATATCTTCATATATAGGCAGGTACTATATACCTGCAAGGCAGGTACTATTATCTCTATTTTATACAGAAAACTGAGGCATGGGGGCCCCTGGGTGGCTCAGTCGATTAAGCATCTGCCTTTGGCTTAGTTCATGATCCTGAGGTCCTGTGATTGAGCCCCAAATCAGGCTTCCTGTTCAGTGGGGAGCCTGCTTCTCCCTCTCCTGTTCCACCTGCTTGTGCTCTCTCTGTGTGTGTCAAATAAATAACTAAAATCTTAAAAAAAAAAAAAAAGAAAACAGGCATGGACAGTCCAATATCACACAATAAATAATATCCAAGATGCAACTGAAATCAGGACTGTCAGGCTCCAAAGCTCGCGCTATGCTGCATCCTATTCATCTGGTATTTTTCCAATAGTCATTTGATCTTCTAAAAACAGCAACAGGAACTTTTGTTGCATTGATTTTCCCTCTTATTTTTCTGTTTTCTATGTCATTGGTTTATACTTTCATCTTTGTTATGTCTTCTTTTCTGCTGACTTGGGCTTAATTTACTCTTCTTTCTCTAGTTCTTAAGGTAGAAGCTAATGACACTGATTTGAGACCTTTCTTCCTTTCTTTTCTTTTTTTTTCTTTCTTCCTTTCTAATTTACGTATTTGGCCCTATAAATTTTTTCCTAAGTATGTTTTTAGTGTCATTCCACAAACTCTGATATATCGTATTTTCATTTTCATTCAGTTCAAGATACTTTTTAACATTCTTTAGAATTTCTTCTTTAACCAATGGGATATTTAGGAGTCTCTTAATGAGTTTCCAAATTATTTAGGGGATTGTCTAGATATCTTTTTATTATTGATTTTGAATTTAATTTCATTATACTCAGAGGACATACTTTATCTAATACTACATTTATTAAAACTTGTTTTATGGTCTTGGTAAATGTTTTATGTGGATATTAATAATGTGTACTCCACTGTTATTGGGTGAGGTGTTTTATAAATGTCAATTAGGCCAAGTTGGTTGATAGTGTTTAAATCTACCATATTCTTGCTGATTTTCTGCCTGCTTGTTCTATCTACTATGAAGAAAGGGATATTGAAATATCCCCAACTATAATTGTGGATTTTCTCATGTATCCTTGCAATTTTATCAGTTTTTGATAGTATTTAAATTTATATTTAAAGTGGGTTTCTTGTAGGCAACGTGTAGTCAGATCTTGCTTTGGATAAACAACTTGACAATCTTGGCCTTCAAATTGTGGTTTTTAGACCATCTACAGTTAATGTGATTATTAATATGAATGAGTTTAAATCTACCTTCTTGCTATTTGTTTTTTCTTTGTTCCATGTGATCTTTGCTCCCTTTTTCCTATTTTTCTGATTTTTTTTTCCAATTTCATTTTATCTCCTTTATTATTTTAATTAGCTATATATATTTTTAGTGATTACTTTGGGGTTTATAGTATACATCTCTAATTTAACCCCATCTATCTTCATGTAATATTACACTATTTCATGTATGGAATAAGAATCTTACAATAAATTAAATGCTTTCATTTCCCCATCCCCCAGCCTTTACGCTGTTGTTGTAACACATTTTACTTCTATGTGTGTTATGAACCCAGAATACTTGTTATCTTTTTATTTGCTTTAACCAATAAATTATCTTTTAAATATATTTTGTGCCACATGGTGTGTTCTGATGAGAGATGAAATGATTACTCAGAGTCCAATACCTTAGAACAAAGAGAGGCCCGAAGGGGTTACCAAGCATCACCAAGCATCACCAAGCAGTGCAGGTGCTGAGGTGAAGCCGAGTCTGGGTTGGTTCTTGGTTTCATTATCATAGAATGTAAAGTATGCGGAAACAAGGAAGGAAAAACAACTCAAGAAACCGATCTTGAGAGGGCCAGCAGGGAACTGCGTACATGACTATCCGCATGGGTCTTGGATGAGCATTAACTAGGGGGCTGCGGGGATGGGAGATCTGACCTCAGCAGGCCTGACAGTCTATCCAACATCATTGCTGTTTTCAGCACGTACTGTTTTCAGTAGGGACTGATGGCAGGAATAATTGGGTTTTGCCACACTCATAAAGCTGTTGCCATTTATGTGTGTCTTTGTTCTTATTGTTTCTTTTCCCTGCTCAGGTCCCGCTCTCCCACAATTTTTAAATAAGAAAAAAAGTATTCAATATTTTTCCACATAGTTACCATTTGTTTGTGTGTAGATCCAGATTGCTATCTGGTATAATTTTCCTTCTGTCTCAAGGACTTTTGTAGCATTTCTTATAGTGCAAGTTTTTAAAAAGATTTTTTTAAATTTATTTGACAGAGAGAGAGAGAGAGCACAAGCAGGGGGGAGAGGCAGAAGGAGAGGGAGAGGCAAGTTCCCTGTTGAGCAGGGAGCCTGACATGGGACTCTGTCCTAGGATTCTGGGTTCATGAACTGAGCCGAAGTCAGGTGCTTAACTGACTGAGCCTCCTAGGTTCCCCTCTTATAGTGCAGTTTTGATAGTGATTAGTTACTTTAGCTTTTTAAAAAAATTATCTTGGAAGAGGTCTTTATGTCACCCTGTTTTGAAATATATTTTCAGTGGGTATAGAATTCTAGATTGATGGGGGTTTTTTGTTTTATTTTTTATAGTCTGTACTTTAAAGGTGTTGTTCCACTGTCTTCTGACTTGAATTGTTTCTGATGAGAAGCCTGCTGTAATTCTTACTTTATTTCTTTGTATGTCATGTGTCTCTTATTCTCTGGCTGTTTTTCTGATTTTCTCTCTATTACTGGTTTTAAGCAATTTTGTTATTATGAGCTTATAATAATAAACTTGCCTTGGTGAAGTTTTATTCATATTTCTTGTGCTTGATGTTCTTTGAGATTTTTGAACCCCTGATTTAATTTTTGTCAAGTTTGGAAATTTTTGGCTATTTCTTCAAATATTTCTGCTCCCCTCAAATGTAATTGGATTTTGAGGACTCCAATTACATATATATTAGGCCTCTTAGAGTTGTCCCACAGCTCATTGATGATCTGTCCATATTTAAAAATTTTTTTTCTATTTCATTTGAGATCTTTCTATTGCTATGTCTTCAAATTTATGAATCCTTTCTCTTTTTTTTTGAATCCTTTCTTCTGTATCATCAAATACATTGTTAATCCCATTCAGTGTATTTTTCATCTCAGATGCTGTATTTTTTCATCTCTAGAAGTTAAATTTGGCCTTCCCCTTCCCCATTCTCCACTTAACATGATCAGTCTCTATGTTAGCTTCTTGAGCATATAGAATATAGCTATATTGTTTTAATATTCTTATATACCAAGCCTATCGTCTGTGTTATTTTGGAGTCTGTTCCTATTGATGAACTTTTCTCCTTATCATCAGGGTTTTATTTTCCTGCTTTTTTTTCATGCATGTTGGTTTTTGGTTGGATTCCAGACATTGTGAACGTTACCTTGTGTGCTGATCATTTTAATATTCCTATAAATATTCTTGAGCTTTGTACTAGGATGCAGTCGAGGTACTTGAAAAAGAGTTTGATTCTGTTGAGATTTGCTTTTCAACTTTATTAGGCAGGACCGTGACCTTTTTTCCCCATTGCTGAAGCAATACCCTTCTAAGGAATCAATTTGATGCCCCATGACTTATGAGGTTTTTCACTCTGATTGGCAGGGATGCAAACCATTCTAGGTCTTATGTGTGCTTTGCAGATTGTCTCCTCTGCTCCTTTGGGATGTTCTTCCCTCAAACCCGGATAGTTTCCTCACATACAAGTGCTGTTCAATATTCAGTTGAAGGCTTGAGGTGAACTCTCTGTAGATCTTTGAAGCTCTCTCTCTGTAAGGCTCTCTTCTTTGCAGTGCTCTGCCCTGTGAACGCTAGTTGCTTTGGCCTCCCTAGACTCTGCTCCGTGTTCTCTATGCAGAGAGGCAGCTGGGACCCTGCTCCCTGTGCTGCAGCCTGGAAATTCTCCCAAGGCAGAAGCTAGCAATCAGAGGGCTCACCTCATTAGTTTCTCCTCTCTCAGGGGTTGCTATTTTGTGCTGCCTGATGTTCAATGTCTGAAAACTGTTGTTTCGTGTATTTTATGTGGGTTTTCAGTTGCTCAGAACAGAGGGCAAATTGACTCCCTGTTATTTTCCTCTTCCCAGAAGCCTTATAGCTGCGTTTTTGTATTTAATCATAATTATAATCTTATATATTAGGAATGATTATCCCCATTTTAGAGATGAGGAAGATTGAGGCTTAAAGAGTGAGTTACAGTAGCATTGGAAGGCAGAAGAATGTAACAGATTAAAAAGATGGATTGCGTAGCCAGACCCCGGGGTTTGACTCAGATTCCCCATTCATTAGCTGTGTGACCTTGGACAAATTGTTTAACCTCTCTGTGCCTCAGTTTCCTCACCTGTACAAATGGAATGATAATAATAAGAACAGCTGATGGGATTATGAGAATTAAATGACTTACTATGTAACTGCCATGCAGTCACTGTGTAAGTATTAGTTGTTATTATCAAGGTAGAGTAGTTAGACCCAGAGCTGAGTGGCGGGCAAACTCATTTGGGATTCCAGCTCCATCATGAACTTCTTACCAAGTTACACAAGATACGTGTATTAGTCAAGGTTCAGCTAGAGACACGGAACAACTAGGAGATTCTGACCAGAACTGTGCAGGAAAGGGAATTCTGGGAAATGTAGTGCAGTGGAACCCAGGTGCCAACATCACGGAGCCATCACACCACATCAATTATCTGCTCTGGGAATGTAGTTCCTCATCTGCGAGAAGGGATAATAATACCCTTCATTGGATGAAATAATACCCATGAAGCACTTGGCATGCTGTCTAGCACAGGGTCCAAGAAATGGTTCTTACTGCCCAGGGTCCCGCTGCTAATAATGGCCCGAGGCATGATCTGTCCCCGAAATCTGTTGCTCTGTCCCCCCTTCACCATGCAGCCTCCCCATGCAGGGCCTGGAAGTATGGAAATGAGTAAGCTGGTTCCTCCCCCCAGTGGAGGGGTAGGCCAGGGGCACCAACAAGTGTGAGAGAGGACTGGAGAAGGAAAGCAGTTGCCGTTCATGGCAGCTTCTACAGGCCTGGCTGGACCCTCTATGGGGGAGGCAGAGGAAGGGGCCCAGGATACACCCCTACTGGGTGCCAGGCGCTGCGCAGGACCATCCCGTTGAGACCTCACAACTGAAGCATGAGCTACATGTTCTTCTTCTCCCTGTGATACAGACAAGGGGACTGGGACTCAGAGAATTTAAGTCATTCGCTCTGGGTCACAGAGTGACCCGATGACAGACCCCTGCACCCCAGTCCCAGGAGATGGCTAGAACGGTGGAGGGAGCGGCATGGAGGGGTCATCCCCGGGGGTGGCGGCGGCCCCCTCAGCTGGCAAGCAGCCGGGGCTGGCTCTGAGCCCCCGGGCGGCCCCTGCGCCTGTGTCTGCCCGTGGGTGGCAGGCGCACTCGTGGCTGCAGTGCCGGTGGCGGTGGCGGTGGTGGCGGTGGTGGCAGCGGCGGGCGGCAGCAGGGAGACAGTCACACCTCGCTGTTTTGTAAACTGTTTCTCACAGCTTGTTTGTTCCGGGTTAGGGCTGGAGCGGCACCGTATGGAAGTGTGACTCATTGTTTAATGTGGCAGCTCATTAGCAGAGCTTGTTGCTGCCTCTGATTTGTCTGCTCCCGCTAATTGGAGAGCCCAGTGGGGCCCTGGCTTCCCGGGAAGAACAAGCCAGTCCCCAGGGCTCCAGCTGGCCCTTGCCCCTCCGGCTCCCCGAGGAGGCCACCCCACTCCTGTGGCCACTGGTATCAGCCCGGCTGGGTTCAAATCCCAGCCCGTCCTGGCTGTGGAGCCTTGGACAAGGCTCCTCGTCCACTCTGCCTTTCTGAGCCTCAGTTTCCCCGCCCAGCCCACGGAGGAAATAGTAGAGACCTCATCAGAGTGGGTGGGAGGAAGAGTAGTAATGTGTCTCAAGTCCCCTGGTGCATAATAGATGCTCAGTAAGTGGGTATTGTAGTGTGGTTATGAGGCTGGAACCCGAGGGAACCCCTCTGTCCTGACCCCCCTGGGGCAGCCACCCAGCCCAAAGGAGGTCCCGAGGCTCCAGGAGTGAGGACAGCTCCCCTGCAGATAATCTAACAACACTTCTTCCTTCCCAGCCACCCCTTCTAAGGCGGATCTGGCTCCGTCCACCCTCTGCGCCCTCAGAAGGGGACAGACAGAGCGGGCCTGCCCTTGAGTGGGCACCTGCCTGCCCGGAGTTTTCCCTCAGGCCACCCAGAAAGTGTCTGCTCCCTGGCCCCTGGGGCTGGACTGTCCCCTTGCTCTTTGGAGACAGCGACCATGCCTCTCTCCAGGTGGAACCAGTCTGTGTCCTTCGCAGGTCCCTTCCGTGACATAGTTCGTGGGGTCAGCGGATGCGGCTCAGGTGGCCTGTGATGGCAGCGGTGCCCCTGGAGTCCTGCAATGCGATGGCCTGCCTCTGAGTCCCCTCCCTACTGTCCCCCCTCTCTCTACATATGCTCCTCCCTGCCCTACCCCCTACATCTGAGACCTGCCCTAATAGCAATATAATGCCAGCCCTGTGTGTGTTTACATTTCCTAGTAGTCTTTTATTCACAAAAACAAAAAAGCAGGCAACATTAACTTAAAGCTATATTGTCTTTGACCCGATATATCTGAAATAGGGTCATTTTAACACATAATATAAAAATCATTAATGAGTAACCCTAAACTTTTTTTTTTCGTACAATATCTTGGCCAGGGGGACGTACTCCTAGACTCCAGCTCTACTAATGTGGTCGGAATTGGCTTGGGTGTTGCGGCTGACACATCACTCTGATTCAGGAGGAAAAAGGAATCCAGGCCTGGGAGTTAGGGCATCTGGGAGGTCTGGCCCCCAGTGTGGGTTCTGTGACCAGCTCAGTCTGTATGTGACTGTGGATAAGTCACTGCTCTTCTCCAGACCCCAGATTCCTCATTTGACAAATATGAGGAACTCGCTGACGTGCTCCTTATATGTGCTCGTATGTATTTCTCAGGAAAGCCCCACAATGTGGGTTTTCTTGTCTCTGTTTACCAAGTGGGGAAATGGGAGCTCAGGGAGATCTGACCTCTTCCTCCCATTAGGGGCTGTGGATTCACCCAGCTGCTGGGCTGGTTGCGTCTGCCTCGCTGCCACCATGGATACCGCTGGGGCTGTATTGGGCAGGCAGCCCTCAGTCTTGTCCCCTTCCTTATTGTGATTCCTCCCCTAAGGACCAGACAAAGGGCAGGTGATGGCATCATATGCAGGTGTATACAGCGTGTGAGGGTGAAGATCTGCTGGAAGACAACGCCTCCATCTGCTCAGGTGTCTGCTCTGACTCTCCATAGC
Source organism: Canis lupus baileyi (assembly GCF_048164855.1). Lineage (NCBI taxonomy): Eukaryota > Metazoa > Chordata > Mammalia > Carnivora > Canidae > Canis > Canis lupus. The sequence continues at coordinate 3,118,546 of NC_132850.1, read as the reverse complement.
TGTCCTGCCACAGCGGGGGCCTGAGGTCAGGTCCTGGCCCTTCCCTGTTTGTTTCTGTTCCACCAGGATGTATCAGAGTAAAACCCAGACATCATCTCACTCAAGGCTCCTTCCCTCCATCTGCTTCTTCCCCTATTTCTTGAGTCCAGCTGACTCCTCCTTCCTGACCACAGCCTTGTCTTCTGATTCCAGAGCCGTCACCTGTCACCTATGTGACTTCAAGTGAATCACCTTATTGGACAGACTCTTTTCACTTCCACGTCTGAGATAGGCGAGAATCTCCCCTTCTTCACAAGGTTGATGAGAGAGGCAACCAAGTCAACATATGTGAACGTGCCTCGCTGGGTACTTTACGTAAATGTTAGTTGTGACTGAATATTGACTTGTCATTTTAAGAGCGACTTAGCTGTACTCTTCCAAACTGGACCTTGCAGGCTCTACTCTACAGTGCTCTGCACAGCTTTGTTCCCTTTCCCTAGCCAGCCAGCCTTCTTCGCCTGGCAGGAAGGCTCCCCACCGTCCTCTGAGTGGCGTGATCACCCACAGATGACCACTCTCTTTGGTGAGAGCACGGGTGATGGGGATGGGGGGTCTTGGCGGTCATACCTGGGGCACCTCATCACTAAGACCAACCATCTTCAAAAATAAGACAGAAGTGACTTTTTTTTTTTTTTTTTTTTAAGTAGACTTCATGCCCAGCTTGCAGCCCAACTCTGGACTCAAACCCACAACCATGAGATCAAGACCTGAGCCAAGATACAAGAGTCAGACGCTTAACCAACTGAGCCACCCAGGAGCCCCAAGATGTGACTTCTGTTGTGAAACATTCTAACATATATTGCACCCTTCCCTGTGTCCCCCAAAAGAGGATAATTGATGTGAATGTAAGTTTTTCTTGATTCAGGATCATCATCACAGGGAGATGTTTTTCTATTACAATAGGAGTAAGAGCACCCACTCCCATTGAGCATTCTCTGCACACCAATCCCTTGCAATGGCACCATCCAGTTTTTACATGACCCCGATGTAGAGGTTGGATATCACGGCTTCTCACGGTGGGAAGAAGCTGAGGCCCAGAGCTGTGTAGACACTTGGCAGGGCATCCCTGCAGAGGGACCCAGTCTTACCCCACTTCCTGAGCGTGGCCTCTCAATGGCCTTCAGGCTCTTCTTCTAGGGCCCCTGACTGACTAGGAGTCCTTACGTGAGCCTTAGAGGTTGGCCTTGCCCTTGCTGGGGGCTGGGGGCATATACCGGGGGCAGCTGCTGCCTTGCTTGTGGGCCCCGCTGGGCTGAGAAAGGCAATACTGTGGCACAGGTTTCAAGCCTTTCCTTGACCTGGCTGAGCCACCTGCACTGTCCCCCAGTTCCTGCTTCTGTCACACGTTCTTCTCTTGGCTTTCACGAGCCCCTGTTTGTTTCTTAGCTCTTGGGCTGTGTTTCCCAGATTCCTTTGCTGTTGACCTGGCTCTGCTCCCCTTCATGTGCCGGCACCCTTCAGCACCCACTTTAGCTCTCTGCTTTCCCCACATCTTGCTCCACATCACCCCCAGGGTCTTAGCCGGGGCTAACACCATGACTTCACCGTCTCTGTGCCGCGGATTCCCAGATTCACAGGTCCTGTGCAGCCCTCTTCCCAGAGCGCCAGGCTGTACACAGGATGCACGCCTTCCCTGGCACCTCCAACTCTGCACCCCAGACCGAGTCCATCCCCCTACCTGAGGCTCCCACTCCCTTCCGTGACCCCCTCTTGACTCTCTCAGCCTTTATGATAATATGGCTGCTATTTCTCAAGGGCTTGTAGAGACTCATGCTAAGTGCTTCCATGGCTCTCACTTGCTCTTAACCCTGGAAGTTGCCAGTATTTTATCATCATCCCCATTTCCCAGATGCAGATGAGATCTGGAGAAGGTAGCAGAAGTTCCTGGCACATAGTGGGCACTTGACAAGGGCTGGTTCATTCTTCTGGCGTCTGGTTTTTCAACAGTCTAAACTCCTAGATGAAACCAGCTGAGCTCACGCCAAGCCAAGGCGCACAGCGGTCGTGGCCACCCGGACATCCACAGGGGTCCAGCCCGTTCGGTGACGCCAGCTTGGCAAACTGGACACCCAGGCTGGTTCCTTGTCCTGAGGTATCCCATCCCTGGCTCCCTCCTGCTGAGCTCCTTGCCTCAAGAGGCAGCTGCTGTGCAAAGAGAGTCATCCAGGAAGCTGTCCCCTCCCCAGGTAAAGCCACAGGTCACGTGATGGCAGCGTTTCCAGGTGTGTCTGCAGGTGGTGATCCGCGAGGGGTCTCCTCTATCTGCCGAGGCATCTGCTTTCCAGAACTGTCCCACCATGGCGAGGGGGCATGAGGCCGGGTACTGGCCCCCTGCATGTCAGTTGTCCTTGTTACAGTTATAATTATGATTCCTGTCATCACCATCATCATCCCCAAGACAGCCTGTGAAGCAGGTACTAGCAGCGCCCCTATGTAGCTAACATAGTTGGGGCCCCGGAGCTGAAGTGACCTGCCCAAGTCCACACAGCTAGGCCAGGACCCACGCTGGGCCTGCGGGACTCGGTGTGTGTCTTCCTTCGATGTGTGGTTTCAAGGTGATTGTTCCCATTAGGAGAGGAAGGCTAAATTCTTCTCGAAATAACCTGTAAGATGTAGGGATCCCCCTAGAAAAAGGCTGAAGTTTGGGCTCAGGGAGTATTTACTCAAAGTCCTGGGTGAGGCACATGCACCTGTATTGTTTCAGTTGTGGCTCCCACCGACCTTGTGAGGAAGGCGGGGGTGTCCTCCGATCCCAGACACGGAAACAGGGATTCCACCAAAGCAGTACCCGGGTTTGCTCCACGTCACCCGGGTGACAGGCCATGATGCTCTGGGATGGAAAGGCGAGCCTCTGAGACTCCAAGCCCAGTGCTCCATTCCCCATGAGACAGTGGCCAGGAACAGGTGCTGGGGAAGAAGCAGGAGGGAGCCTTGGGTGACCAGGCACAACAATCCCTTTTTCTGGGCAGGGAGGGAAACTGAGGCTACAGAAGCGTCGTACTTTGTTTGGAGTTCCATGGCCTGGCATTCTGCTCACCCTGCCTAGCTCTGCACCACTCGCTCCGTGGTGTGCTTGCCGGGACCACACGCTTTCCCCTCTGCACAGCCCCCCAGCCACAGCCTAAGGCCCTAACCTAGGAACCCCTGGTCCCTGTCTCTCAGGGCGGAAGGACTCAAGGCCTTCTGTCTTATCACCCCTGATTGTGCCAGCCACTGCACTAAGCACACTTTACATGCCTTACTTGTTCAATCCTCGTGACAAGCCTGAGAGGCAGGAGCCATGATCATCCCCATTTTAACGATGAAGGCTGGGAGCCCCAAACAGGTCGCGTGATTAGAAGCGAGGAAGCTGGACACTGGAATTTGCATCAGGGACTGACTCTGGACCTGAGTTTCCAACTACTACCCTGGGTTGCGTAGACACCCCCCTCTGAGGGGTACCAGGCCGTGAGCCCCGAGCACCAGACTCCCTACCTCCAGCTCCTCTCGCCCTCATTCTTAACTCCCTCCTCTTCGTAAAGCCATCACCACCCTACCCAGCACCATGGGTCTGGTCTCGCTCTCACTCTTTGGCCATTTCTGTACTTTGTCACAATTCTCACAATTGCCCTCAGGGTAGGCAGCGTGGTCTCCATTTCCCCGAGGATTTGAGTCTCTAGGGTGCCACAGGGTGGGCAGCAAGGTCCAAAAGCAGGTCGGTCTGTCTCTAAGACCCATGTCCTCTCTACTCACCGCACCCTTCCCACCTGGAGGTCTCGGGGGAGCCCAGAAAAATCCCCCACTTAGAATCGTGATGCCCAAATTCTGGCCACTCTACCCCTACCTGGGCGCCTCATACCATCCAAGGGACTCAGCTCCCATTCCGGCAACGGGCTTGGTGATTTCTAAGTCTCCTCCTAGATCTGAGAGCACGGGGTCCTGTCCTCATGGCTCTGCCTCGAATTCCACGGGGGGAACAGGGCCGAGCCCTGGCAGGAGACCAGCCTCCTGACCTCATGGCTGATATCCAGGCAGCTGGGGCCACCCCTGTGTCTCCAGCCTCAACCCTCCTCAGTGGAGGCCAACTCACCTAACTGTGGTTCCTCTGCATTCCTGGAACCTTCCCCAAGGCCCTCCCCATCAGCCTCTCACCATCTGCACTCATCAAGCCTGTCTCGTCCGAGGCAATGGAGGCAAGGTGATGAGGCTGCTGGAGCCACTAAGCCAAGTCACTGGGCTTTGCCGCTGGACTCTTTTTGGGGTACTGATCCATTAAAGTATGTACCCAAGGACAGGAATTCTAACAACTCTCTTCTTTCTTCTTTCATTACCCTTAATTTGTTGAAAAAAAAAAAATCCAACAACACAAAACGATATAAACGAAGACAGAAGGCTCTCGCTAACCCCCCACATCACTCTTGATTGGTCTAACTGTTCTTGGGACACCGGGGTGGCTCAGTGATGAAGCATCTGCCTTCAGCCCAGGGCAGGATCCTGGAGACCCGGGATCAAGTCCCGCATCGGGCTCCAGGCATGGAGCCTGCTTCTCCCTCTGCTTGTGTCTCTCATGAATAAATAAATAAAATCTTTTTTTTTTTTTTACTTTTTTTTTAAAGATTTATTTATTTATGATAAACAGAGAGAGAGAGAGAGGCAGAGACACAGGCAGAGGGAGAAGCTCCATGCCTGGAGCCCGATGTGGGACTTGATCCCGGGACTCCAGGATCTTGTCCTGGGCCAAAGGCAGGTGCCAAACTGCTGAGCCACCCAGGGATCCCAAATAAATAAAATCTTAAAAAAAAAAAAAAAAAAAAAAAAGAAGAAGAAGAACTAACTGTTCTTAACAGTTTGGGACAATCCTTCGTGTATGTATATATAACTTTCCGTATATGTACGTATATACATATTCAGTGTGTAGTATTGACAGAAAGGGAATAATATTACACAGGGCCGGGCACGGAGTCGGTGCCTACTACTTTTCTGTGACTTTTCTTTCCCTTAATGCTATATCACGGCCAGCTTCCTGTGTTAGCACATGGAGGTCTATTTTTTTTTTTTTAGTATTTATTTATTTATTAAAGTTGTTTTTCTTGGGGCGCCTGGGTGGCTCAGTCGGTGAAGCATCTGCCTTGGACTCAGGTCATGATCTCAGGGTCCTGGGATGGAGCCCCACGGGGAGCCTGCTCCCCGCTCTCCCTCTGCCGCTCCCCCTGCTTGTGCTCTCTCTCTCTCTTTCTCTGTGTCAAATAAATAAATAAAATATTTTTTAAGTTGTTTTTCTTCGTTTTGTTTTTTAGTAATCTCTGTACCCCATGTGGGGCGTGAACCCACGACCCAGAGATCAAGTATTGAACGCTCTTCCCACTGAGCCAGCCAGGCGCCCCAGGTCCATTTATTTGTCAAGAGCTGCATAGTCGTCCTCTGTGTGGTTGTGTCCTCACATAATGGCCTCCAGATGGCCTCCAGTGTTTTCCTGCTACGACGGCACTGTCACTTCTGGGACACCTAGCTCGTGCCTGTCACTGCAGCAGGCCCATTACATACACATTTTTACAGACACATTTTTATGGTAAGTCATTCTCATTCTTGTATACCTTGCCTGGCATCTACTAGGTGCTCGAGAAACTATCAGAAGACCTCCCCTGCGCCCTGCGAACCCCCTCAGGTTCTGTACTGGGCCCCAGAAATGAGCAAGACTCAGACTCGGTGCCAGGGGACCTCACAGACTAGCAGCCAGACGTGGAGAGAAGGACAGAAGAGGAAGGACTGGTGTCCCTGCAGGTTTGGGGGGCAGGGGCAGGAGGCAGGGACGCTCTTGGAGGAGGGGACAGCTGAGCCTGGGAAGGGGTGTGGCAGGTATGCAGGGCCCTGCCTCGGTTCTGTCTACCTTCCATGGGACTGGCTTCCTGCATCTGTGCTTCTCACCCTCATCACCACTCATGCTTCATCTGCTTCCGAAAAAAAAAAAAAAAAAGGATTGAGATGGATTCTGATTTTTATAAAATCACATACATAATAACAATAGGACCACTGAGTGAGGAAAAGGAGTAAGAGTTTTGTAATAAACTGGGAGAAGAGAATGACCCTCATCCTAGACTGAGGCTAGTTCCTGCGATGGAACACAAAGCAGACCTCTCCGCTCCCCGCGGCCAGAAAGGGCCACAGCCGCTGCACTCTGGGGACAAAGGCCCACCCAGTCCCATCTGCAGAGTCATGTCCCCTCCACCCCACACTTGACCCCTGGTTTATTCCCTGTGCTTATGGCTCCCTTGGGTTCTGGGCTGGTATTTGGAATGGATCGTTAATTCTGACCCGTTCACGTGACTGAGAGGAATAGATGAGCTGTGCATCCCACAGCCCCGGAGCACCTACTATGTGCCACTCCTTGATAACTGCTTCACTCCGAGACACAGACGGAGAAGAAGCCGAGGCTCAGAGGAGTTAGGGGAAAGGTGGGCCAGGCTGTCCCTGGGCCCCCATCTCCTGACCCCAGCCCTCCCTCATTACCAGTTCAGCAGGAGGGAGCCGGGGATGGGAACCAGCCTGGGCGTCCAGTTTGCCAAGCTGGTGTCACCGAACGGGCTGGACCCCTGTGGATGTCCGGGTGGCCAAGACCGCTGTGCGCCTTGGCTTGGCGTGAGCTCAGCTGGTTTCATCTAGGAGTTTAGACTGTTGAAAAACCAGATGCCAGAAGAAAGAACCAGCCCTTGTCAAGTGCCCACTATGTGCCAGGAACTTCTGCTACCTTCTCCAGATCTCATCTGCATCTGGGAAAGGGGGTAAAATACTGGCAGCCTCCTGGGTAGATTAAGGATCAAGGGAGAGCCATGGAAGCACTTGGCAGAGAGCTAGCTAAGTGTATCGATAAGCATTCTTGTTATTATGTTTGTCATTAAGATGATCAACCTCACAACAGTCCCGTGAGGTAGGGATTGCCAATGCTGCCTTACGACTGAGAAACTGAGGCTCCGGGAAGGGAAGTGCCCAAGGTCACAGAGCTGGAGCAGGAAGCCTGTTGGGCTCAATTTCCGCGCTGTCTCCACGCTGAGAGATGAGCCCAGGAGGTAAAATGAAGGCCCAGGACAGCCATGCGGAAGGCAGCCAGGCTTGGGTGAGTGCTTAACGGTGTCAGGCCCCACTTGGGTGAGGGGGCCTCCAAAGGGCAGCTGCAGGGAGAGCTCTGGCATGGGTGGCTGGCCTGGGCCCAGCAACTGGAGCTGCCGTCACTGTGGTGGGGCCATGCCTGGGCCACACACAGTCCCCAGAGGAGCGTAGAGAAGCGGCTGCAAAGTAGGCTGGGCCCAGGTCCCAGGGCACTTGAAAGGGCCCAGCCACCTAAGAAGGGGCCATCTCTTGACATCTGGGTGCTGAGAGCTTAGGAGGGTGGGATGGTGTCATTTGCATGGACCGCAGTTTTGGCCTGTCCTCACTTAGTCTGGCCTAGCTATTAAACTGCAAGGATTGAAATTCGAGTTTAAGGGTGTGGGCTGAGCAGGTTTCACAAAACGTGGAGGGGAGAGGAGGGCACGCCCCACCCCTGCTCTCCTGTCAGCCGCACTTGGCTGGTGCGCTCCGTGTCTTCCCCACCCCACCCTTATTTGGCCTCACCCACCTGTGCAGGCAGCACCCAGGTGTGATAAAGCAGTTGCAGCGTAAAGGCACCGGCTTTGGGGTCAGAAAACCCTGGAGCTCAGTGACTTGGGGAAGTTAGTTGACTTCTGTGAGCCTCTGCTGCCCCCTCTAAAGTAACGCCAACCTCTCACAGTCAGTTAAGGATCACGGAGGACCATGGAATCATCTAGCATAAGGGCTGCACTTAGGAGCCACTCCATGAGTATTATTATTGTATTTATTATTGTCATCGATCTCATCGCAGCCCTGTGAGCCTTCTTCAGCAGATCCTGCCTCAGTTTCCTTGGCAGATGCCTTGTTTCCTCACCTGCAGAATGGGACTATGTTGAGATTCTGAGGGTGCCTTTGGGGATGGAACAAGCGCTGGTGCAGGGCAGGCCCCCCATCACGGAGAGCCTCCTCACCCCTTCCCAGATGCTCCAATGGTCCTCATTGGCCAGAAGCCCACTGCCCCTCCTACCCCAGGCCCTCAGGCTGTGGGGTCTGGAGACCAAGAGCAGACACAGGGGCAGGCGAAGCTGTGAGCCTTGGAGAAAGCACGCCCTGAGAAATTCCTTGGAGGCTGCACCACTCCTTCTCCCCAACTTCTCTTCCTTCATTGTCCTGCCTGCTCTGGGGTTAGGTGTGGAGATCTCCATTTTGCACATGGGGAAACTGAGGTTGGTGACCAGTCCGGGGTCGCAGAGCATGTCCTTGATGGGGCTGGTATTGGCTGCCTCCCTCACCAGTACTGGGGCTGGGACTGCCGAGGGGAGAAGCAGCAACCCCTGGGCGTTGGGTCCTCACAGACCCAGGCTCACCAGCTCGGGATAGCCTGCTGCCTCTGGGGCCTGCTGGGCCGTAGGGTGGGGAGCGCTGGGGGTAGGGGACTGGAAGAGGCAGCCTTCTCCTAGACACCTCACTCCCTTTTGCAGGACTCCTTCCCCTAAGAGTCATGGCTCTGGAATTCCAAACGACTTTAGTATTTTGCAAGGAGGTCTCAGGGCTCTGTGAACGTCAGCCTCAGACTGAATCTTCGAGATCATCTGCTCCAAGCCTCCCATCCATTTGCCTAATCAGCAGACGGAGCCCCTGAGGAATGGAGAAGTGACTTAGCTGAGAGCAGGGCCAGTGGCAGAAGCTTGCCGCCCAACATTCTGAGAGCGTCACTGGATCGGGGAGATGACAGGCCGGGGTCAGGACATTCCAGAGGAGAGGTCACATGGGCAGGACAGGGCAGGACAGGACCGGGCAGGGCCGGGCTGGGCAGGGCACGAGGCCACAGTGAGACGCTAGGTATTCCTCTGCTGGGCTCTGCTGTCAAGTCCTCACTGTGTCATTTCCTTTGCACATCTCTGGGAGGTCAGGGCTGTTGTCCTCACTTCACAGGCTAAGAAACAAGACGCAGAGAAGTCCAAAGTCAAACAGCTTCTTAGTGAGGGAGGCAGAACGCAAACCTGGTGCCGCCTGTCTCCAACTCCTACGGCTTTTCCATTACGCCTCTGTACTAGGTTGAAACATGCCCCCCAGGGCACCCCCTAAAAAGTCATTCTCTTTCTAGAGCCTCAAAAATGTGACCTGCTTTAGAAACAAAGGCGTTGCCGATGCAGTTCGTTAAGATTAGGTCATAGTGGAGAAGGGTGAACCCTCAATCCAGGGTGGCTGGCTTTAGGAGAAGAGAGGTGCTGAGAGAGTGCCCCACGGAGACCCGGGGAAGAGACAGGCGAGAGCTCCACTTGGAGAAGGAGGCAGACACTGAAGCGATGTGTCCACAAGGCCAGGAACCCCAGGCTGGCGGGTGGTGACCAGAAACGGGAAGAGGTGACCAGGGATTTTCCTCTAGAGCCTTCAGAGAGCTTGGCCCTGCCGACACCTTGATTTCAGACTGTCCTTTGAAGCCCCCGCGGTGCTCTGTTGCAGCAGCCCCCAGCAAACACATATGCCTCCTTCCTGTTGTGCAGAAAGAGGGGTGACGTACAGGCCTCACGGCCCCCGGGCGTGGTTTTGTTGAGATGTTAAGAATATCAGGGCAAACGTATGGTGGAGAAGGACAGAGAGGGGCATGCGTCGGTCTGACCTGTGCTCTGGGCCAGATGCCTTACCCATGTGATCCCGCCTGGCCTGGGGGTCAGTGCAGCTGCCCCGTGAGGGTGGTTGGGAGAACAAAACGGGCTCACTCTGTCATTCAGCAAACGTGTTGAAGGTCCCTGTGTGGGCCCCTACTCTAGGTCCTAGGGACACAGCAGTGACCAGGACGGGCAAAGGTCTTGCTCCCAAGGAGGCAGATTCTTCTGGATCATGGCTGCAGGTGCCCTGCAGGGGCTGACCGGAAGCGCCCCGGGAAACGTACAGGGGTGTGAATGGGGCGGTGTGCAGGCTTGGCCTGGAGAGCCGCTGCGGCAGGGCCCCCGGGCCCAGGGGAACGCCTGGGCACCCAGCAGTCCCTGTCTGCGCTGCTTGCCCAGAGCCAGCAGAACTCTCTGCCCCGGGCAGGGACTGTGGAGGCAGCTCAAAGGAGGCTTGGGTCGTCAGGAGGGCCCCCCTCCTTGCCGCTCCGTCCCCCTCCGCCACTACACAGCCTCAGCTCGGCCCCACCCACTCCCTGACACTGTCCCTGGGCCAGGCCTGAGCCTGCTCTGGAGGCTCTCCCAGCTGTCCTGATGTCCCCTCTGGCTTCTGCAGACGCTCCCCATTTCCACCCCTGGAGGCCTCGTCTGGGCACCAGCCCCTCCCCTCCAGAAGCGTCCCCAGACATCACTCCTGTGCTATTCTTTTTTCCTGACAACTGTGGCATCAAATGTCAACCAGGCTCTGCTCAGCACCAGAAGGTGGGGGCAGGGGGGCTGGTTCTTGATAATTGTGTGGTTTAGGGGAGGGTCCTCTTGAGCCCCTGCTCCCCCCCTTCCCCGTGAGGGGCTAGGAATGGCCCTGGTCTGGCTCTGCTCCCAGATCACTGTGCTGCCTCCTCAGTCCTCGGTTTGTCTGAGCCACGAGGGGGAGGCAGGCTTCTCTGCCCTCACCTGGTGGTATGAGAATCAGGGGACACAGGCAGTACCCTGTAGGGCTCAGAGAGTGCTGGGCAAGTGGCAGTGGACTCCCCCGAGAGTGACTTCCTTCTAGGTGAGCTCTGGAAGAGGGTTCTTTGGGTGCAGAATGGCTACGCCCAGCAAACCTTAGAGAAGCCAGTCTTCCTGTCCTCACTTGCCCCGAGTGAGCCGGGACAGCTGGCACCAAGCACTGGGGACGCGGGCTCTGGAGGGCTCTGACAGCTCAGCAGTGGCAGCGCGGAGGTGGCAGTGGCCGAGGTGGCACGGGCTATTCTGAGAGTTGGGCCGGGCTGGGGAGCGACACGGGAGGAGGGGAGAGCCCAGGAGAGGACAGTCCTGTGAGGGTGAGGGGAGTGTCCCTAGGGCCCGGTGAGGGGGTGTCCGCCAAAGGCCGTGTCCGCATTCATGGCAGGGAGAGCTGTGTAACGTGCACTGGTCACGGGGAGGGGACAGAACCACTGGGGTAGCGAGGCACGCACTGGGATTGCTTGGGTGTCCAGGTATGAGCTTTGTGATCCAAGTTCGAGTTGAGTGGGTAAAGCCCGCAGCTGTAGGTGCACGAGCCAGCGAGTGTACAGGCATTGGAATGCGAGCGTGTTCGAGTGCATGGGAAGGTGTGAGCAGAAGCAAACGAGCCTGTGTGTAGAACGGGGAGGCACGCAAGGGTAAGCAAGTGGGGGCTTGTTTGTGCAGGAATGAACGTGGGAGAGGTGAGGAGGGCATACAGGGGAGAGCAAGCGTGGGGGAGGGGGGCGGGGTGTGAGAGACCCCGAGGCCAAGGGAACCCTCGGGAGGGTGTGCTTTAGGGACACAAGTCAAGGGATGTAGGCAGGTGCATGTGTGTGTGAGCGAACCAGTGTGCACCGGTGGAGGCCAGTATGTGCATGGTGAGAGCAGGGGGGATGGTGTGAAGCGGAGCAAGGAGGAAGGGAAGATGTGTAGGAGCCCCAGTAACCGTAATAAAAACAGCTAGCATTTACTGAGCACTTACTCTGAGCCTGGTGCTGGCATTTGTGATCTTGTTGAATTTTTTACATATCCTACGAAGTTAGTGCTGTGATGATACTCATTTGTAGATCAGGAAATAGTGGCTTTGCACAGCTAAGTACCTCGCCCATACTCTTCATCACTGTGTTATCCTGCCTCGTAATGAATGTGTGAGCAGGGGCCAAGTAGTGAGTAAAGAATGAGCGTCTGTATTTGTGGTAGGTGTGAGTTTGAGTGTGTGTGTGTGGGAGGCTGAGTGTGCCACACGTGGGTCCCAGAGGAGAGTCCCAGCAGCAGCTGTGGACACTGGGCGGGGCAGGGGCCCGAGCAGAGCCTGAGTCAGCCTCCACGGCATCGCTGCCAATCTGACTTCCCAGCCCTGCAGTGGCAGCCTGTGCCAGGCCCCCCAGCTAAGGGATCCTCCCAGCTCTGGTATGGCCCCCAGCAGGCCCCCGTCTCACACAGCGGGCTGGGCCAAGGCTGGAGACTGGCAAGAGGCCTGCGTGGCCCCTAGGGTACCCGGGGGGCTGCCCCCAGTGTGGGCTCCCCAGGCAGGCAGGGCATAGGAGAAAGTGTGGGAGGGGGTCCAGCAGTGATTTCAGGCCCCTCGTGACTCTAAACAGAACCACCTGGAGGGTGTGTGTATGTGTGTGTGTGTGTGTGTGTGTGCAGAGTGGGGGCAGCCAACAGTTCCCATGCCCACCCCTGCCTTTGGGATGTGACTCAGGCAGATGCCATGCCAGGCATTTGCAAGCTGGGCCTACTTCCACGGGGGGTGGGGGGAGAGCAAGGAGGAGCCCTCCAACCCTGCCCCCACCATCACCCTTGGCCCTACTCCTCAAGGCTTAAGCTGGAAGGAAGGAATTTTTGAGAGCTGGCTGTCTCCCGTGGTGGAGTCTGGCCCCCGAATGCCCAGAGAAAGAGGTAAGCTGCAGCCTCCAGGCTGGTCTCCAGCCTCTCCAGATGCAGTACCACCCTGGCTGGAGAGCCTGGGATCCTGGTCCTGGCCCCTTACCTCTGTATCCTGGCGGGCAAAAGAGAAATGATATACTTAAGGGCCGCAAGGTGTTGCTGGCAGAGCCACAAGTGGAGGGGGGTGGGCAGGCAGGTAACAGAGCTAGTGGTGGGAGCTGGGGCTAGAGAGGGTGTCAGGATGAACTGACGCTTGAGCTGAGCTTTGAGGAATGGGACCATCTCCGATGAGGGCGCTGAGGAGGGGAAAGGGTGTCCCAGGCGAGGGGGGGGGGCAGAGGCTGGCAGGTGGAGCGGTGGCTGGAAACGTAGCCCAGGACCCTGTGGGATGATGATCCAGTCAACCTCGGACTCCTCGGCTAGCCTGTGCAGTGGGGACCTCATCTGTGTCCGTCACCTGCCACTCTGGCAGGAGTGGCCCGAACAGTGCCTGGTGCATTAAAGGTGCTCAGTAAATGTCTGTTAAATCAAAGAGAAGTTTCTCCCCAAACAGGACGAACTTTGGGGCAAGTATGTGTCCAACAGCCCCCGCAGGAGCCTCCCAGAGGCTATAAAACAGCGGTTTGTGAACTGCGATCCGGGTGCATCACCGGGGAACTTGGAGAAACGCAAAGTCTCGCGCCCCAACGCAGGCCTGCTGGGCTGGGGCCCCGCAGTGCTTTAACGAGCTTTCCAGGGTGAGGGTGATTCTGCTGCGGGCCAAACTTTGAGAAGCGGGGCTCTTAAACTCCGGACACAGGTCCCCTAAGAAGGAGCCCGTGAGGAACCCGTGTGCAGATGCGGAAGCTGCAACTGTGGCCCAGTGTGCCCCAAACTCAGATATTCTGGATCCCCCTCCCCTGTCCCCAGCGCAGTCCAGGGCACAAAGGACAGCTCCATCCCGCGCCCTATCGGGTTTCCAAGATTGGAAACCGGGGTCGGGAGCCAGGGGGGCGGGGCACTCCCCGCGGGAGTAGGAGGCGGAGCCAAGCGCCCCGAGCCCCGCCCCTTCCCCGTTGCCCCGGGAAACCCCGGGTTGTAACAATAACCCGCTGACGCGCCGCCGGGAGGGATCCCGCCGAGCCCGTGGGCGGGGCGGCTCGGCCGCGGACCAACGAGAGGGCGCGGGCCCCGCCCCCGCGCGCCCCCCCGCGCCGAGCGGGGGGCGGGGTCGCTCCCGCCGCGCCTCCCCCGCTCCGTAGGCGGCGCTGTGGCGCGCGGGGGCCGCGGCGGGGTCGCCCCGAGCCGGGAGCGCCGCGCCCCCACCCCCGGGCCGCGGGCGGGGCGCCCGGGCGGGCGGAGGGCCGGGGCCGCGGGCGGGCACGCCCCGCCCCCTCCCGCGCCGGGCCCGCCCCCTCCCCGGCCCCCGCCCGTCCCGAGGTGCAGCCGGCGCTGAGCGCGGCGGGCGCGGGAGCTGGCGCTGGAGCCGGAGCGGCGGCGGCGGCGGCGGCGGCGTTCCCGGGGCGGCGGCGGCGGCGGCGGCGGCGGCGCGGGCTCCGGCATGGTGCAATCCGGCCTCGTCCCGGGAGAGCGGGGCCCGCGCGCGGGGCGGGCGCCGGGGGAGCGGCGGCAGCGACGGTGGCGGCGGCGGCTGCAGGCGCAAGCAGGCGGCAGGTGCTAGGAGCGGAGCGGGGCGAGCTGTGTGCCCGCCGGGCCCCGGGGCCGCCGCTGCCTCGCCGCCCCCATCCTCCCCTCGCCTCGGGATTCCCAGCGCGCGCAGCCCCCCGTCTCGGCGTCCCGGCCCATGGCGCCCCGCGGCTGAGCCGGCGCCGCCAGGGACCCCTCCCGCGGGCCTCCCCGGGGCGCGCCGCTCCCGGAGCCGCCCGCCCGCCCTCCGCGGAGCCTCCCTCCCCTCCTCGCCCGAGCCGGGCGGGACCATGGCTGCGAAGCTGCGAGCGCATCAGGTGGACGTGGACCCGGACTTCGCGCCGCAGAGCCGGCCGCGCTCGTGCACCTGGCCGCTGCCGCAGCCCGACCTGGCGGGCGACGAGGACGGAGCGCTGGGCGCGGGGGGCGCCGAGGGCGCCGAGGACTGCGGGCCGGAGCGCAGGGCGACGGCCCCGGCCATGGCCCCGGCGGCGCCGCTGGGCGCGGAGGTCGGGCCGCTGCGGAAAGCCAAGAGCTCGCGGCGGAACGCGTGGGGGAACCTGTCCTACGCCGACCTCATCACCAAAGCCATCGAGAGCGCCCCGGACAAGCGCCTCACGCTCTCGCAGATCTACGACTGGATGGTCCGCTACGTGCCCTACTTCAAGGATAAAGGCGACAGCAACAGCTCGGCCGGCTGGAAGGTGGGAGCGTCCGGCCGCGGAGGGGGGCCGGGGGCGCCGCCGGGGCCTCCGGGGGCGCCGAGGGGAGGGAGGCCCTGGGGCACCCCTCGGGGTCACGGAGTGTGCGCCCGGGAGCAAGGGGCCGGCGGGCGGGGGCGCGCTGCGAGCAGCTGTGTGCGTGCTCTGGGTGCAGGGCGGGAGGTCTGGTGAGGTGACCGGGGACCGCCACTTTGAGGCCCACCCCCCCCCCGGGACGCCGCCACCCCGTGCGTGGCTGCAGAGCAGAGGAACCCATTCCCAGGCTTCTGATGTGTGGGGGCCCCCGCTTAAGCCCCCCGCGAGTTTGCTTTGTGCGTTACTCTTGTTTTACCCTCTCCGCCAGGGCACCCTCCTTAAAGAGCTGGAATAATGGCCTGGGGCCAGTGTCTGCTTTCTCCCCAGATCTCTCCCACTGCCCTCCCTGGAGCTGGCCCCAGGGTAAGGAGTGAGCCCCCGAGCCCCCGCAGCTCTGCGTGTGGTGCCAAGAGTTCACCCTAGGGCACCCGCCAGCCTGGGGTGGGGAACCGGTCAGGTGACCTGGAATCTGAGTTCTCCGTGGGGCAGCTGCTGTCTCCCCCCTGCCTGGATCAGCACGGTGGGCGGCCGGGTGATGACCTCTGCTGGTGTGAGGGCAGGGTGCTGAGGGCTGGGGACCTGTCCCTGCCCACCCCAGGCTGGCTTCCTGAGCCCAGATGCATTGGCGGGGGGAGGGGAGGGGAGGGGCAGGGGCAGGGGCACCCTAGGGAGGCCTCAGTGCCATCCAGTGGAAAGGGGGGAGCCATCTTGGGAGAGTGCAAGGGCCTGACTGGATTGTGGCCTCCAGACCCTCCTCTGGCCATCTTGTTGGGGGAGTGGGGATGGTCGATGCCTTTGCAGGAGAAGGAGGAGGAGGTTTGGGGGGGGTGGGTCTCTGCGAGGGAGGCAGGCCTGGAGGGAGGGGTGGCTGCGGCCAGGGTCAGAGGAAGGAGGTGTGCCTGGGAGGAGGCGAGCCTTGTGAACCCAGATGCTCTGGTCGCCCGGGTGCTGCCTTGTAGGAGCCTCGGTGCTCCGCCAGGTCCCGTGGCTCTCAGGCTTCATGCTGGCATCTTCTGTGTCTCTCTCTGGCCACCATGGGGTGGAGGCACAGGTTGGAGGCGGCCCCATGAGTTTCCTCCCACATCATCTCTCCAGCCTCCTTGAGCTCAGCCCCCACGAGAACACTTGCTCCTCCTAAGTGGGTACTGCCCTTGGGATTTGGTGCCCCCCTGCCTCCCTGTCCCCAAGCACTGTCCCACCTTTCAGTCGCTGTTGTCCTCAAGAGCACAGAGTTCCGATGCCTCTTCCAGGAAGCCTTCCTTGGCCCTCTTGAGCTGACTAAGGACTTCCCTCTTCCCTGGCCCTCTCCTGCCTGTCATAAGGCTCAGTCTTTTGTGTCCTGTTACATTTCCCCTCCCCACCCACCCGTCAGAAGACAGTGGCAGTGGCGGAGCAATCTCTGTGCCCACAGCACCCAGCATAGAGCCTGGCACTGAGAAGCCGCGGTGCCTGTCTGGTGAGAGTGTGAAGAAACGGGTGGCTGGTGCAGAGGATGCCGAGGCTGGGGAGGGTGCCGTGGGCCAGAGTAATCCAGGGAGGGCTTCCTGCAGGAGGTGGAGCCCCACCTGAGCTTGAGGGATCAGGAGTGGTGGGGGAGGATGGCAAGAGGAGACATGAGCTGGAGTTCACTGAGGGTCTCAGGGCCAAGGCAGGGCTTCCAGGGGCTGCTGGGTGGCAGGTGCCAGTCACCTTCAGGCGTCGGTGCCAGGTGTCTCCTTAACGCTCTCAGCAGTCCCCGAGGTGGCTGTCACTGTCACCATTTACAGAGCTGGGCGCTGAGGGGCAGAGCGGAGGAGTGAACTGCCCAAGGTCACACAGTCAGCGGATGGGAAGGCTGGACTCCAGTCCAGGTGTGTCTCCTTCCGAGGCCCCACGGAGCCTCTGCCATAGTGTCCTGCTGGCACTGGGTGTGGGAGGGGGACACAGATGGCTTTAGAACGGGCTGTGGGGTGCAGATCTAAATCCTAGAAGGTGGCTGGGAATGTGCTGGGAGATAATTTGGTCCCCTGAGTTCATTTCTGGGACGATGAGACTGAGGCCGCGAAGGGGAGGGAACTTCTCAGGTTGTTGGTGAGCGGCAGGTGCTGGACGATGGCCCAGGTCTCCTGCCTGCGTGTTGGCAGTGCTTCCCACGGCCCCACGCTGCTGGGGACACACTGGTTCTCCCTGCACCTGGCTCAAGAAGGAAGACGCCCTAGTGGGCTGGGGCATGGGAGAGGGAGCCTGAGGCTCCTGACCTGGGCCCTGGCCGAGACCACCCAGGCACTGGATGAGGGCTGTTGGAGGGGGGCCCTGGCCTTCCCCATCTCATGTGGTCAGTGGCTGTCCTCCTTCTACCCCACCCCCCATCCTTTTTCTCCTCTCATTCCTGCCTCCCCTTCTCCCACCCCACCCCCCCACGCCACCCCACTGCATTCCCATTCAGCATTCAGTCCCTCTGGGGAACCTGGTGGAGGAGGGACCATCCCCAACTCCCAGCTAGCCTGTGCTTTAGCAGAGGCTGTGGTACAGCTCAGGTGCCAGGGCGGGGGCTGGGGCCCATTGTTCCTTCCTCCCTCCCCTCCCCCACACAAGTGTTGCACCCGAATCCCTGGGGCTTAGCAAACCCTGTGTCAGATGGAGGGTGGAGGACCAAAGGGGAAGGCATGGGGCCTGCCTTCAGGATGCATCAGGGCTCCACACCCAGGCTGTGTATTCTACAGGCGGGAAGGGCGGGAGGTGGGGGCCGGGGGGCAAGGAAGGCAGGTTACATCCGCCCCCCCCCCGGGAGCCCGGGCAAATGCTCACAGAGAAAGTGGCACTTGATCTGGGCTGTCTTCGCTGGGGGGTAGAATTTGGGAGAAAGTCTCTCAAGGGATGTTGACTGTAGACGCAAAGGCAAGGGGGTAGAGGGCTGGGCGGCCAGGCCGGAAGCAGCAGCTTCTAGGGACGGCAGGGAGGTGGCATGGGGAGGGCAGAGCGGCCCGGCCGGAAGGGCCCGTGTGCTTGGCTTTTGCCCTGTGGTCCCACCTGTGACGTGGGGAGGTAGAGGTGCGGTGGGTAGGATGGCCGCAGGTGCAGGGCCCCCAAGAGGCTGCAGCCTGCAGAGAGGCCCGCCTTGGTGGGGGGCGCTCCACCAAAGGGGCTGGCCTGCTTCCCTCAGGACACAGGGTCTCCAGGCCCCGGGTGAGGGCTTGGACAGGAGACTTGCCCTCACTCGCCTGTGTCCTCAAAGTGCATCCAGGTGGAGCCTCCGGGCTCCTCCCTGAGGCTCCAGCCCCACCTTCCCTTGCACAGGACTCCTCCAGGAAGCCTTCCCGGCTGCTCTGGGTCCTGGTGCTCCTTCCACTTAGCGCCCCTGGAGTTGTTCTGTCTGCTTTTGTGTTTCCTGGCTGCCAGCTCCCCTGAGAGCTCCCAGGCCAGGCCTGGGCACCTCCCATTCCTGTCCCCAGGCCTGATGGGGGAGGAGCTCAGTGGATGGGGACTTCCCTTCTCCCTCCGGGCCTGGAGCAGCCCCGCGGTTGGGGGATGGGGTGGGGAGGGCTGGTGCTACCCCCATGTGGCCCGGGCTGGCTGGCCGGTGGGTCTTAGGTGGGGTGGAGGGGGGGGGCCGCCCCGGATCCAGAGGCCAGTAGGAGGGTCCTGTTACAGGCAGGCGGAGCAGTGGCTGCGGGTGCAGAGGGCTCCCCCTTCCCTCCTCCCTCCAGCTTGCTCCAGCAGGGCTCCCTCCTCCTCCTTTGTCCTCCGGGGATCCCCAGCCCCAAGGGCTGGTGGGGGTGCGGGAGGAGGCGGTGTGAGCCCCGGTTGGGGGGTGTCCTCACCCCCCGCACTGCACGAGCGGGGGGCTGGCAGCTGCCCGCCTCCTGGGCACGAGCCCGTGCCAGCCGCTCCTGGCACAGTTGCTGGCACGCCCGGCAGACTCCCACGGCCACCTGCTCACACCCACCCACGAGCGCTGGCGCGCTGCGGGCCCTTCCGGCTTCCCGGGCCTCCCGGCGCCCCTCCCCCTCCCCCGCCGCCCGCTCGGGAGCCCCCACCCCGTCCCCTGCTCCCCGGGGCGCCCCCCCCACCCCGGGGCCCCCTCGCCGCAGCCAGGCCGGCCCCCTCCCTGCGCAACTTGGGGAGCTCCGGAGTCTGGGCCTCGGGAGAGGCCCCTGGGGTAGCTGCGGGAGAAGGAGGGCCCGGAGGCAGACAGACAGACGGACAGACAGGGTGAGGGCCCCGCCTGCCACCTGGCGCCGCTCCAGCGGGCCGATGGCGGGCAGCGCCGTGCCAGGCGGTAATTGCAGACAGACTAATTTAAAGAGATGAGACGGTTATTTTTAACTCGTGTTAAGGTAATGAACGGCGCGGGGGGTTTGCGGGTTCGAAAGTTCAGCGCCCCCCAACCCCCACTTTCTGCGGGTTGGGGCCCCCCTCTCTGCACACCCCGAGGACTCCAGCTCCAGGACCCCCTGGAGTTGGGGGCCTCTGCCAGGGACCCGGAGGGCTGAGAGGGTCAGGAGAGGGGCGCCCCCTGGCCCCGCGCAGATCCCTTCACATCCTGGCCACCGGCTCTCGGGGGGTGTAGGAGCATCCCTGTCCTCCAGTTGGAGAAGTGACTTGCCCCGAGGTCCCGTCCCTAGGAAGCGTCTGGCCTGGGAACTGAACGCCTTTCTGACCCCTTGACTCCAACTTTTTCCGCGCCACCGGGGCTGGAGGAGAGGGCTTGTGTTTGGATTTGAGAGGGCACAGGCCTGTTCCTGGCAACCCAGGGTCTTGTCTTTGAGTGGCAGCTGGTGGTGGCCGCCACACGGGGCCGCGGAAGCCTCTCTGTCCCCGTCGTCTGAGGGGCAAGGGGGTGTGGGTACAAGCTTCTGGGGTACGGACCTACTGGGTATATAGCAGGGGGAGCCCCCTCCTTACCTCACTGCCTCCCTTACCTGGTGGGAGGCTCACCAGCAGCCCCTCCCAATTTGCAGCCTGGAAGCCTGCCTCCCAGCTTGGGGGTGGGTACCTGGGAAACAGGTCACATACTGCCCCCCTCCCTTTCCACCTGTGGATCAGGCTTTGGAGGGCTCTAGGGTGGGGAGTCATGGGACCATGCATGACCTTCCGGGCCCAGTTCCTGGCTCACACACCCCTGGTGACTGAGTGCTGCAGCAGGAGTGCCCTTTCTATTAGGCCTCAAAGTTGTGAGCACTTCCTTCCTTCTCCCTGGCAGCGGCCCAGTCCCCCAGGGCATCGCTTCTGTCCCCTGTCTGTCCCCTGTCCCGGTGTATTAGTTCAGGGTTTGGGTCAGCTGGAGCGGTGGGATCCCGAGCGGTGGAGGGGTGCACAGAGCGCCCACAGAGCGCCCATCAGGGTTCTGATCCAGTGTGTGAGCTGGAGCAAGGCTCTCTCCCATTCTGATCCTTGAGGTCCTCATCAGCACCCAAAGGCCCTTCGCGGGATCCCTGGTTCTTTCAGGCCTCCGGCTGACAAGCCCTCTGGTTCGAGAAGCCAGGGGGGTCGGTTAGTTGGGACCTAGGCACGAAGTACTAATAGGACTTCTCAGGGGTGCGGGCCTGTGAATACAGGTGTGGATGGACTAGAACTTGGGTCCTGCTTGGGGAGGCCTACCCTGACCTTGGCAATACCCTGGTGCAAACATACTTTGGACACTATGAAGGGTGTGCTCGTGGCAGTCTCTGGGGTGGGCCCCCAGAGCAGACAGATGGGAGTGCAGGGTGTTGGGTGGGCATTGACTAAGGCTCTGGGGCCTGGGTAGGGCGCTCAGGGGGACAGCTGGATCTGGAGTGCCCCCCCTTCCTCCTGGCACCCTGGTTACCATGGAAACCAACTCCTGTTTGGGAGGGTTTGGCTGTTTGCTGCCTCTCCCCACCCCCCAACCCATATGTGGAGGTGGGAGGGGGGCCAGGTGGCGTGTGGGGGAGGGGCCTCCCACACCCTCCCCCCCCCCAGGGCCTCCCTCTTTGCAGAGAAACCTTTCTGGTCTCTGGGGGGGCGTTGCCTGTTGTGGGAAGGGGAACAGGAATTAAGAGAATTAACGTCTGGGTGCTAGGCTGTTGGGCACTTCACATGCGTACGTTCTTGTTTTACATCCTCCCTGGACCCTGCCAGGTATGTGTTAATAGCCCCATTTTTCAGTTAAGGAAATGGAGGCCAAGAAAGGTGAAGTCACTTGGCCGGGGCAGCATGGCTGGGACGAGGCTGAGGCTGGATTTAGACACCGGCCGGTCTTTCCCATGTTTCTCCCAGCGCTGTGCAGTCTCAGCCCCAAGCACCCCAGCCCGCCTGCCCCAAGGATCCCTCATGCTCCAGAACCCTCTGGGGCTCCTCAGTTTCCCCTGGGAGCCAGCCGAGCTTGAACTGCCCTCCTTCCTGTTTTCCCTGCTGCCTGTAACCTCAGGACCCCCTCACACTGCCACCTTTCCACCCCATACCCCCTGCCGTTGACAGATGCTCATCAAGGTGGCTCCTGACTCCTGGACTGAGCCCTTGGGCCACCCGTCAGAAACTAGGCTGGGGAGACTAAATACAGGCCCACCTCCCAGGTGATTCTGGAACCTACTACATCTCTGAGAATTCCTGCCTTAAATCCTTCGTTGTTGGCAAACCTGGTTGATGTTCAGAGTCACCTAGAAGCTTTAAAATAATACAGGTTTCCAGTTTCCATACCAGATCCTCCGAGGGTCTGATTTTAATAGGACTGTCTACCGATGGACCAGATTCTGAGCCAATGACTCAGATGGCAGTGTCCCGGGCTCCTGTGTGTCCCTCCCTTCTGCTCCCAGTGTAGACCAGCTTCTTCTCTAAGCAGGCTGTCCAGGTGGAGCCCCCCTCCCCTCCCTCTCACTCTTTTTGGGCCCTCCAGAGAATTGAGGGCCAAGGGGTGGACTCCCCAGCCCCAACACCTTCACCCTCCTGTCTTAGGTATGAACACAGCTGGAGGGGCTAGCGCCAGCAGCCAGGGCTGATGCCCCCTGCCACTGGGAGCCTGTGGCTGCAGGAGGACGCGTGCTGGTGTAAATACTCAGCGAGCCTCTGGAACTGGACCAGGAAGGGCCTGCAAGTCACAGCCCCTGTTCTCTGATGTGCACAGTTTGGTGTGTACAGTGTGTGTACAGTGTGGTGCTGTCCCGACAGGGCCCCCTCCAGGGACCTTAGCATGACACTCAAGCGCTTGGCTCCCTGGTCCCAGCGGATCACTCCACTCCTTGCTCTTCTGACCCTCGAATTAGCCACCCTGAACGGTTCTAGCTCAGGATTCAGCCGCCACGTGCCGTTACACACATGCTTTCATCGAACTCTCGCGGCACCCTGTGAGGCTGCTACTGTGATTCCTCTGTTTTAGGAAGAAATAAGGCTGGAGAAAGTGGCTTTCGTTGTATCCTGCTGTAAGTGACAGAAATAAAACTCCCCGGGCTACTCCTCCCTAGCCCAGTGTTCAGGCCAGGCCAATCCAAGCTCACACACACACACACACACACACACACACACCCCTCACCCCCCCTACACCATGTCCCCCCCAAACCATCCCACCATCCCCATCATTGTCTCTCTCTGCTCCCTCTTAAGAATGTGGCCCTGAGGCTTCCAGCCTGGGGGATGCTCCAGGGGTACCTGGCTCAGACCGGCATGCTTGGGTGCTATGCCGTGGTGTTCTGTGGTATACTCCCCTCTTCTGCACCCCCCTCTGCAGGCCCAAGGCTGATGACAACTTCCCCCATGCACTTCCATCCAGGCTTACACCTGTTAACCCCCCACTGCGGTGCTGCTCAGAGGAACCAGTCTGGCTCCCTGACCTCTCGAGTGACCCACAGGTCAAGCGGGGGAGATAAGATGAGGCCTCGTGAATTTGATTCGGGATAAAGATTGCTCAGGGTCACGAGGGGAGGCCAAATAATGAGCTCTGGGTATGTGGAGGTGGGGAGGGGAACCAGACAAAGGAGGTCAGAGCCTCAGGACTCTTTAGGAGCCCCCTGGGGTCTGGTTCTGTTGGTCAGAGCACAGCAGGACCTGAGGCTGGGGCCAGAGAGGAATGGTCTTGAATATCCAGCCAGGGGAGTGGCACTACTAGCTGGGGAATGACAGAGGCAGACAGATCATTCAGGCCTGGTGTGGACAAAGGGGAAAGAGTGGCTTTGGCCACCCAGATGCTGGGGACCAGGGAAGAAGGTGGGTCTGAGGGGGTAGAGGCCCAAAGAGTCCAAGAAGCAGGCCTGAGGTGCCCTGCAGGAACCTTTGGTACCTAGGGGATCTCAGAGGTGAGACGGTGGTGTGGTGAGGAGTCCTGGAGGCAGCAGGGAGGAGCAAACCTAGCTCTGCCGCTCACCATCTACGTGGCCTTTGGCCACTGAGCCTGTCTTCTCCTCTACAAAATGGGATAATAATAGTTCTCATGCCCAGGCTTTGTTGTGAGAGTAACAGGAGAGATCCGTGTAATAAGGTCCCCAAGAAATCCTGGCAGACACCCTTAGGGCTATAGGTTGCTCTGGGAAAGGAAAGGAATCCCTTCCCTGTTGGGGTGTAGGGTGGGTATCCTGGGTCCTGATCCTTGAGAGACACAGGCGTGTGTGTGTGTGTGTGTGTGTGTGTGTGTGTGTGTGTGTGTTGGGGGAGGGTGTCCTTCCTCTAATGCCTCCCTTACCCTCCCCAAGGTGGCGGCTCTTCAGGATGTCCAAGCTTCCACCTGCCTCTAGCTTGGCCCACTGTTTTCTGGCCTCCAGAGCCTTCCTCGTGGCCTTGGGAGGCCAGCAGGCAGGTTTAAGACTCACTATTTTCACAGATGAAGGCAGTGGTTTGCTCAAGGTCACCCTTGAACCCAGGGCCACCTGCTCCTGGACGCGGGCGTCTCTTTGCCCACGAGGAGGCTGTGTGACCTTGGACATGGCCCTTCCCTCTCTGGCTCTGAGTCCCATCTAGAGATCCCCTCCCCCAACACTCTGGGAAGCAGTGTTGCCTCCTCCACCCCGTCTGTCCCCTCCCCCTGTCCTCTGCTGGCCTTGCCGGCTCTGTAACCTGAGCTGGGGCTGTGGGGGAAGGGGGCTTGCCCTCTGCCAGAGGCACCTGCCAGCTGAGCAGATGTGAGGGGATGGAGGCCCCCTCCCCCCAGGGGATCTCAGGCTCTTAGCGCAGCTAGGCTGGGGCTTGGGCATGCAGGGCTCCGCACACCCAGCCCTGGCCTCTGGCCTCTACACCCAGAGCTTACCCTGAGCACTTGTTCATTTTTCAGCGGACGTTCATGCTCCAACATGTCCTGCAAGGACCTCTCAGTATCCAGAAGACAGATGGCAGATGAGGGCTGGTGCCCCGGTCTGGGTGGGCTGCCTTGGGCTCCTGGAGCCCCTTGGCATGGGGATAGAGGGCCAAGGGCAGCCCCTGGGGGTGAGGCCAGTGTCTGTGCTGGTGGCCATGCCCCCGGGAGAGCAGATGGTTCTCTTGGCGCTGTGCCCACTCTTCCTCTTTCCCCCAGGAGCCAGCCTACAGGGCTGGGGCACAGCTGCTGGGCCCTCCCCAGAGCTGGGCCCAGGGCAGGGCTGGGTGAGGTCACCGCAGCTGCTCCCAGGGCCTGGGGCAGGGGTGTTAGGGAGGTGCTGCATGCGGAGGGAAGGACAGGGTTCACACTGAGGAGAGATAGGGAGAGGCCGGAATGGCTTTGCATTTAGGGATCCCCTTTAATCTTGGATGAGGGAGGAAAGAATCTTTGGAGGACTCAATGAGCCAGGGTGGACAGCCTCACCCCCCTCCCACCCCCTAGAGCTGCTGTCAGGCCTGGCTCCTCCTCAGAGGCATCTCCGGGTGGGAGGCAGAGGAAAGGCCTTGGGTGTGACTCCCTTTCCCCACCACTAACTTACATCATGCAGCCTGGGGCAGCTCCATCTGTCTCCTGGAGCCTCAGTTTCCCAGCAGTGAAATAGGCACACTAAGCCAACTCAGAGAATTGTTAAAAAGACGGTAAGGTTTGAAGTGTCGTCGTGCCAGCGCAGCGCATAGCACGTAGGGAGTGTTCAGTAAATGGTAGTTGGTACTTTTCCTTCCTTTACTGAATTCTCCCCGGGAGCCTGGAAGTGCTGAGGAGCAGCAGGGAGGTGGCCGAGGCAGCAGGATTGGGAGCCCGAGGCAGGAGGCGAGGCCGGGAGCTCTGGCCTGAGGTTTTGGGGACCAGGAACCGCACGGGGCCCACGTGGCTCAGGGCTGCCCGGAGCCCCAGCCTGTGCTCCAAGGGCTGCCCCGCCGAGTTCAAGTGCGGAGGCCCACTCGTACCCAGTGTCATACCCGGTGTCGCACCCCGTGTCGCTCTGGGTCGTGGATATGTTTCTGCAGCAGCGCTGAGGTGGGAGCCACCACCTTTGGGACTTGGAGAGGGAAGTAGAGAGACATCACAGAGTTTGCCTCGGTGGAGCAGCAGGAACTGGTCAAGCCGAGAAGTGGGGGGCAGCGGGAGCAGAGTGCGGAAGGCAGGCAGTGTAAGACCCCCCCGGGTGGCTGGAGCCCGGGGAGGGGGCTGAAGGGCATGGGGCTGATGAGGCCGTAGAGCCTCAGGGCTCCTCTGTGTCAGTCTGGAGTTGGACCTGAGCCCCCAGGAGACGAGGAGCCATGGGGTTTGAGTAGAGGTGAGCTTCGACTTCTGCTGCTGCTTTGCCTGTACCCAGCCGAGGTGTGCGGGCTCTGCTCTCTCTGGGGTGGCGGTGTGGGATGTCAGGGCCTGTCCTTGACCTCATGCCTTGCTTTGGACATTTGGTTCCTCTTGGCCCCTGGCTGCCTGCTTCTGTTCCACTGCTGACCCCAAGCCCAGTCACCTATGGACACCTGTTGCCTGATGCCCCCGCCTGCCCTTCTGCTCCTCCTCCACTACAGACCCTGGTGCCAAGGATTTGCACATGGCCTCAGGCCTCTCCAGGTCACCCCCTTCTGCCAGGAAGCCTGCCTGGACTGAGCATCCCAGCTTTAGCCCAGGTGGCAGAGCAAGGGACCCTCAGAGAGACCGTGGCTCTGAGACAGGCGTGTCTGTCTGGCCAGCCTGGGACTCCAGAGTGGGGTGTGGGGTACGGGGTGGGACAGGGGCTGCTCCCGGGGCTCTGAGTCAGGGAGAGGATGAGATTCATGACATGCAGGATCCCATCTGGGTCCCAGCCCTCCCCATGAATATTGTTACCCTCTTTTACAGGGGAGGCCCAAGGTCACATGAATGAAGTTGGGATTCCAGCCCAGCTCTCAACCTTTCTTCATGCAGGGAGAGAGGAACAGAGGGAGGGAGAGGGCAAACAGGAGCCATGGAGGAGATCAGAGAACTCACATAGGCCCAGAGGTGGTCTCTGCCCAGGGATCATCACCACCCTTGGGTAGGCAAGGTCAGCTTCCTAGGGGAGGGGCTGAGCCAAACCTCAGATAATGATGGAACCTGGAGAGGTTCCCATACCCAGCTCTGGGCTTGGATGCGTGCAAGTCCTAGGACTGAACTGTAAGGTCCTGGGATTCCCCGGATGTCAGGAAGGCCAGGAGGTAGCATAGGACTCGTGGTGGGTGGGGGACACAAGACTTGGGTCTCCTGTCTCTGCTGAAAGCCAGGAAGCTTGGGCTTGAGAACCAAGGCAAGGATGGCCGCTGAGGTGGGCGGGATCGGGTCCCCTGCCACCCAGGTGGAGCGGGTGGGGAGCGCCCTGGCTTTGGAACCCGACAGCTTGGAGACCCCGACCTGCCTCCAGGACTTCCCAGCTTCATCACCTTGGTAGTCCTTCTACCCTCCCAAGCCCACTTCCCCACTTTGTCAAATAGCAGCGCTGCTTTGCAGGGTGGTTATCGGGACTGAAAGAAGAAATGTGTCTGAAGGACCCAGCCGGCGGGGCCTGGCGTGTGGTAGGTGGTGCCCTTCTGCTGCCTTGGTATTTGAAGCCCGTGCCCGCGGTGTGCTAGAGCTGGCGGCCTTGGCTCGGAAGAGCTGGTCCTGCACACTTCTTCCCAGTTCTGTACTCGGTGACGTCATGCTGGCAGCTAAAAATTGGCTGCGATGGGAGTATCCATGCCGCAGAAATCAGCAAAAGCTACAGATCAAATCAGGTGGGATCTTTTCCCTCCTGGAGAGCTGGAGGAAATCAGTCCTGTGGGCCCTTCTGAGCCTTAGAGGGGACAGAATGGGAAGTGGAGTAATGGTCGGGCACTGGCTGTGCTGAACAACCTAGGACTCGGGGTCCCTGGGCCCTTGCGGGACTAGAACTCGGGGTCCCTGGGCCCTTGCGGGGCGGGCGGAGATCAGATACAGCCTTAGCGCCAGGCAGCCCTCTGTAGGCAGGGGGAAGGAGCGGTGAGACCACTCTTCT
The DNA here is from genome assembly GCF_048164855.1 of Canis lupus baileyi. Taxonomy (NCBI): domain Eukaryota; kingdom Metazoa; phylum Chordata; class Mammalia; order Carnivora; family Canidae; genus Canis; species Canis lupus. The sequence goes on along the minus strand of NC_132850.1, from coordinate 3,091,267 downwards.
CTCTAGGTCTTCCCTCCCCCCCCCACCCCCCTGCACCCCCCCCACCCCCCCCCACCCCCCGCCAGTCCCTGGGACTCTGGCGGGCTCTGGCCTGGAGGAGGGCGAGCTATCAGGGAATGGAGCTGTGCGAGGAGGAGAAATGAGGTTGTAGTGGAAGATAAACGAGGTTGTACTGTCAGGGAATGAGGTGGTACTTGGAGGCAAGGTGAGGCTGCATTATTAGATAGATGAGGTTGTCCTGTCAGGGGATGAAGAGTACTTGTAGGAGAGATGACGTCCTGCCGGACCGGCCGGGTTACACCGTCAGAGAACACAGCCCACCACCGGCAGAAGGAGAGACTCCGACTTGGAGGATAAATGAGGGTGTCCTGCTGGATAGATGAGGGGGCCCGTCAGGTGAATGGAGTGCTGTTAGCAAATGAGGTTGTACTTGCTGGATAAATGGGACTGGGGTGCTGGATAAATGGGGTTGTGCTGTCAGATGAATGCATTACTGCTCGTGGGCGAAGGGTGTCCTGGGAATAAATGAGAGCGTCCTGCTGGATAGATGAGCTGCCACCACCAAATGGATCAGACCCTGTCCGTGAGGGAGGCACCGTCAGCAAGGAGGAGGTGGCTGTCTCCCCGCCGGGGCTCCCCCCTGGCCCCGGCGGGACGGGCTCTCGGAAACCTTGGCCCCAGCGAGCCCTGGATCACCCAAGCCTATCTGGGCAGCGGGAGGAGCCGGGCGGGGTGTGCAGGTGTGCAGGTGCACATTCCCCCCGTGAGGCCTTGCTCACCTCTCACGGAACCCCGGAGCCTCCTCTGCGCTGCTGTCTGTGGATCGGGCTGCTCCCCACTTCCTTCCACCCCATGCCCGGCTCTCATTCTGTGTTTGCTTCTCTCAGCCCAGTGTGGGGAAGCTAGTCGGCCCAGTTTTCTTTAATTGTCCCTGCACCCAGTCTCACCCCCCTTCTCTCTCTGTTTCAGTCAATCAGTGAACATTTATTAGATGCCTCGTGTGTATCGAACACCTGGGGTACAGTCAAAAGTGGACAAAAATCCCTCACAAAACTAAATAAAATTACATATTTACATATAACTCTATATTAATTTCTTAATATATATATATATATATACAAGCGATCTGTTAATTAAGAAAGTGATCATTGCTTTAGAAAAGTGGAGAGCAGGTAAGGGGGCCAAGAAATGGCAGGGAGGAGGAGCAAATGGTGATAGTGGTCGGGATGGGTAAAGGATCCCATCTGAACACAGCCTGGAGAGTGATGAGAGATTGATTGGGTATCTGGGTGAACAGTGTTCCCCTGAGGCAGAGGCCCCAGGGTGGGACCGCGCCCAGCAGGTTCAAGGAACTAGAGGGAGGAATCAAGCAGATCAAGCGGGACAGCGTTAGGGGAGGAGTCTGAGAGGTCGTGGAGGGGCTTGTGGGTTAGGGCAAGGCCTTCCTTCTTTACTCCGAGATGGGGAGCATCAGAGGGGTCCGGCAAGACTAGACTCTATCCAAGTTATTTAAAGGGCCACTCTGACTGCTGGGTGGTGGAGGGCTGTGGAGACACAAGAGTGGAAGCAGGTAGCTGTTTGAGGAAATAGAGGTTCAAAGCATCCTGCCCCAGAGTTGAGCTGCTCATGGGGTGCTGGAGCCAAAACCGGAATCCAGATCCAACCCAGAGCCCATGCACTTTACCCTGCACCAGCCTCCTCTCCCCCGGTGGCTGAGCCCCACGGGCCCAGCCTCCCTAGCCCCGGGTTCTGAGCGAGAGCGGGGTGGGCACGGATGTCCACTGCTGTGCCTTCCCTCTGCTCCGTGATGGTCCCCCTCCCAAATCAGCGAGGTCCGTGTCCCCCCCCCCCCCCGCTGTTAACCTGCTCCAGGCCTGCGGGGAGGTGTGGGAGGTATGAGGCTCCAGAAGCCAGGCCCAGCTCTGGGCACAGGGGAGCCCGGGCATGCCGGGGCTGTGGCTGTGGTGGCGGGTTGCTAGGCGACTCTAAGAGGGAGCCCTGGTTACTGCTGCCTGGCAGAGGCGGCTCCCTTCTCTGCCTCCCTCACCTCCTCCGTGGCCTCTGGCCTCCCAGGAGGCCTCGTGGGTGAGTTGTGATCTGTGCTTGCCACTGGGTTCTTGGCTGGGAGCTCTGATTGGTACCAGGTGGCTGGGCCCCAAGGAGCCTGACTGGGCTGCAGGGCCAGGACTTCCCTCAGGGGCCACAGCCTTGGTGCACACCTGGTGCTCAGCCTGGGCTCCGCAGTCAGGGGCCTAGGTCTTTATCCAACTCTGGGCTCCCTCCCTGGGTGACGGCAGCCTTCTAGGCCTTGACTGCCCATCCATCTGGCCTGCAGCCTCCCTCCACGGGGGCCTGGTTTCCTGTGAGAGCGCCAGGGGTGCTGAGCCAGCCCAGCTCCAGGCACCCTGCCCCCGCTCCCTGATGGCTTGAGTGTGACACTCCATTTTGCATTAGATTCCATTTGTGAACAGACTTCCACTACCTTAAAAAAAAAAAAAAAAAAGTTTGGGGGTCTGGATGGCTCAGTCCGTTAAGCTTCTACCTTTGTTTGGCTCAGGTCATGATTCCAGGGTCCTGGGATTGAGCCTGGGCAGGAGGCATCCGGCTCCCTACTCAGTGGGGAGTCTGCTTGTCCTTCTCTTTCTCTGCCCCTTCCTGCCCCCCCAAGTCATGCTCTCTCCCTCTCTCTCTCAAATAAAAATCTTTACACTTGATCTTACCCAAAAGGCCAAGAAGCAATCAAATAAAAATCTTAAAAAAAAAAGAGAAAAGTTTGAAAACCTGTGGACTGAATGAGTTCAAGAACTTTCAGTGTCATATATGAAAAAGTCACAGAGTACAGTTGGCACATCTCATCAGTGTCCAGGTGAGGAAACAGGCTCAGGTGAGGCTTGGTGGGGTGAGAAGAGCACCACACCAGGGGTCAGGTGGCCCGTGCTCAAATCCCTGCTCTGCTTCCAGGTCCTGGGCAACCTTGGGGGAGTCCTTTCTTCTGAGTGACCTGCTGTGGTTCCAGGCTGGGGCTCCAGCTCCCAGGGGTACCCGACCAGGCAGGAACACAGTGGGGAAGAGTGCAAACCCTCATAGGTGCAGAGCATGCGCTCTTGGTACAAATCATCTAAAACAGTATTTGTATATTCAGAAAGCTTAGATGCGCTAAGAGGTACAATGCGAAATCCCCCTGAATGCTAAAAATGAAGCCCAAGACTTAATAGGAAATTTTGACCTTGCACCATGCCCCTGGTCTTCTCATGCTGCCAACTTCTAGGGATAGTTTACATGGAAAGTTTGAGAAGCACTAGGGTACTGGCTTCCTAAGATTCTTTGGAAATTCCCGGACTCGTTTCTCTCTCCCGTGGCAGTATGTGACGTCCTGTAGACTTGGGTGAGAGTCACCTGAAATCAGTACGTGGCCCTGCCATTTGAACTGTGGGACTGGCAGCTTGCTTAACCTCTCTGAGCCTTACTCTCCTCATCTTGAGATGGGGATCGCAATCCCTGACTTGTATGGAGTTTGATAGAATGCGGGAGATAAAGTACTTCTAACACCTAGGGCCGAACAAGCAGGTACTGAGTGGGTGCTGGCACTTGGCGGTGTCCTTCCCTCTCTCTCCCCCCGCTCGCCCCGCGCCCCCCAGCACTCAGGCTGGCACATAGTGACACTGATGAAGAGGTGTTGCCTGCCCGACCTCCAGCTGGAGAAGCTGGGAGGTGGAGCCTCTGTGAAGCCAGACAGTCCCATGAGGAGAACGGAGGCCCCCGAGGCCTCTGAACACAGGTGTGCAGGAGGGGCTAGGGAGCCAGGTGCAGGGGCAGGAGTGGGAAGGGGGTATCCACTGGAGGGAGCACCACTCCCTGGGGCTTCCTCTCCCCCTCTTCACAGGGTCCCAGGAGAAGCCAGGCAGGGCAATGCTGGGAGGGGCCTTGGAGCTGTCACCTCCCAAGACCAGAAAGTGCCAGCGATAGGGAGGGAGGGAGTGGTGCCTGAAGAATCAGGTCCCAGGAGCTGGGAGCGTGAGTGGGGAAGGAGCCCTCCTTCTGGTGACTTGGTGGAAGGAGGCAGGAGGGAGGGCCCTCACTGGTCAGTGGTTATGGGGCTTGGTGGACAAACAGGTTAAGAGTAGGTCCGAGAGCTGGGTGGATCTGGAGTGGTACCTGGCATCGCTGCCTGTGGGACCCTGGGCAAATTACATCATGCCTCTGGGCCTCTGTTCCCCGGTACAGTGAGATGGGGTGATGCCAGCTTCCCAGACTTGCTGGTGCCTAGCACAGTTATACTCGGGTCACGACATTAAGGAGGTAGAGACAGAGCAGGTCTGCTGGGTGATCTAACAGTGTGGTCTTCTGGCCAGAGTGAGGCCTTTAACCGGTGTTTATGAGCACCTGGTGCATCCACCTAACAGGTGCCCACACACATCACCCCAGGCAGTGATCTAACAGCCTTCTGAGGCCGTTACTGAATGGTGCCTGTTTTGGTCAGCGTCGTTCACTGAGGCACAGGCTCACGGAGATGGAGTCAATGGCCATGGTCACATAGCTGGGTGGCTGCAAAGAGCCAGGCATCCCGCCCAGCCCTTCCGATAGCCCAGCCCATGCTCCTTCCACAGCAGTACCTGAGTCGGGAGGTCAAGGCCCCCAGGCGGCAGGCCCCAGAGATGGGGCAGGGCAGGTGCAGCCCCCAAGTCCTCATTGAGGTGCTTGTGGGGAGCCAGGTTGCAGGAGCTATGGCCCCCTCCCCCCTGCTCCCCTAACCCCGCCTTCTTGGCAAAAGCAGGCTTCGACACGGGGAGCATTAGAGACTGGAGCAGCAGAAATTTAGAAAGCGTGGACAGGACTGGGAGAGGTGGGGCCCAGGGAGGGACGAGCAACAGCAGAAGGGGCCGCACGTAGCCCTGGGCAAGCCGCCTCACCCCTCTGAGCCTTGGTCTTCTGGTTGTAAATGGGGATTATGCCACCTGATGGGGACTTTGTGAAGCTTCTATCAGAAGGAGGCTTTGGGGGCAAAGCTCCTCCGCTTCAGGTGGTTGAGGGGAGCACAGGCTGGGAGCTGGGCGGGCCTGAAGGTGGGCACTGAGCAGAGGTGGGGCCTGAGGTCCCCGTGGCTGATGGATGTGCTTTGAGGGGCTTGCTGGGAATCTAGGCTTCTATAGTTCTGACAGGCGCTCACAAGACTTGGGGGAAATTTCAGAAGAGTTTCGGGCCTGTCCCCACCTTGGGGACCCCCAGCCTTTTCTGCTTTCCCCGGCCAGGCCCTCCCAGCAAAGGGTTAACAGTCTTCTCTACCTGCAGTTGCATTTTAAAGACACGAAATTAAAGCAGGTAATTTATTCTCCCCACACACGAAAGAGCAATTAGTTCTAAACAGGGCTTAATCAGTCACCGCGAGATTGATTTCTGGAGCCCTGGGTTTTCGGGCTCCTGGCGCCATGCCAGGCTGGGGAGGGAGGGGGGCAGACAAATGAGCCGCAGCGGCAGGAGCCCTTACATAATCTGCTGGGGGGCCCTGGCAGCCTGGCTAGCCTCAGGCGGGGCTGGGCTGGGGAGAGGGGGCCCTGCTGCAGCTCCTGGGGAGTAGCCCTCCCGTTGTGCCACGCCTTCTGGGGACAGGCCAGGCCCAAAGCTGCAGCCCCACCCTCTGGGCCGCGTGTGTGTGTGTGTGTGTGTGTGTGTGTGTGTGTGTGTGTGTGTTGGGGAAGAGTGGAGCGGTGCTGGGGTAGAAGGTGGGTATTCCTGTCCAACCTTTACTTACACCTGTCCTCCCCCTCTTCACCCCATTCACCCTCCATCGTATGTTTCCTCCCATTGCCCCTTCTCCTTCCTCTTCTCTTTTTTTTCTCTGTTTTCTGCCCCTCGTCCTTCCATCGCTTCCTCTTCTTTCCTCCTGGCCTCCTCGCCCCCCCCTCCCCCCCCCCCCGTGTCCTTGTCTCTGGCCACAGAACTCCATCCGGCACAACCTGTCGCTGCACACCCGGTTCATCCGCGTGCAGAACGAGGGCACGGGCAAGAGCTCCTGGTGGATGCTGAACCCCGAGGGCGGAAAGACGGGCAAGACCCCGCGCCGGCGGGCCGTGTCCATGGACAACGGGGCCAAGTTCCTGCGCATCAAGGGCAAGGCGAGCAAGAAGAAGCAGCTGCAGGCGCCGGAGAGGAGCCCCGAGGACAGCCCCCCGGGCGCGCCGGCCCCGGGGCCCGTGCCCGCCGCCGCCAAGTGGGCCACCAGCCCGGCCTCGCACGCCAGCGACGACTACGAGGCGTGGGCCGACTTCCGCGGCGGCGGGAGGCCCCTGCTCGGGGAGGCGGCCGAGCTGGAGGACGACGAGGCCCTGGAGGCCCTGGCGCCGTCGTCGCCGCTCATGTACCCGAGCCCGGCGAGCGCGCTGTCGCCCGCGCTGGGAGCGCGCTGCCCCGGGGAGCTGCCGCGCCTGGCCGAGCTGGGGGGCGCGCTGGGGCTGCACGGCGGCGGCGCGGGGCTGCCCGAGGCCCTGCTGGACGGCGCGCAGGACGCGTACGGGCCGCGGGCCCGGGCCGGGACGCCCGCCTACTTCGGCGGCTGCAAGGGCGGCGCCTACGGGGGCGCGGGCGCGGGCGGGGGCGGGGGCGGGGGCGCGGGCGGGGCCTTCGGGCCGCCGGCGCTGGGCGCGCTGCGCCGCCTGCCCATGCAGACCATCCAGGAGAACAAGCAGGCCAGCTTCGCGCCCGCCGCCGCGCCCTTCCGCCCGGGGGCGCTGCCCGCGCTGCTGCCGCCGCCCGCGCCCAGGCCCGGCCCGGTGCTCGGCGCGCCCGGGGAGCTGGCGCTGGCGGGCGCGGCCGCCTACCCCGGCCCCGGCAAGGGCGCCGCCCCGTACGCGCCGCCGGCGCCCTCGCGCAGTGCCTTAGCCCACCCCATCAGCCTTATGACGCTGCCCGGCGAGGCGGGCGCCGCGGGCCTGGCGCCCCCGAGCCACGCCGCCGCCTTCGGGGCCCCGCCCGCCGGCCTCCTGCTGGACGCGCTGCCCGGGCCCTACGCGGCGGCCGCCGGGCCGCTGGGGGCCGCGCCCGACCGCTTCCCGGCCGACCTGGACCTCGACATGTTCAGCGGGAGCCTCGAGTGCGACGTCGAGTCCATCATCCTCAACGACTTCATGGACAGCGACGAGATGGACTTCAACTTCGACTCGGCCCTGCCCCCGCCGCCGCCCGGCCTGGCCGGGGCCCCGCCCCCCAACCAGAGCTGGGTGCCGGGCTGAGCGGCCTCCGCGCCCCCGGGCGCCCCCGCCCCGCCCCGCCCCGCCCCCGTCGAGGGCTCGTCTTCCCGTCCCGACCCCCTGCGCCCCACCCCGACCTCGGCCCCGCCCCGCCCCGCGGGAGGCCCCTGGGGGGGGCGCTGGAGGAGGGCGCTGGGGCACCTGCCGCTCCCGCCCACTCCTGAGACCCGGGCCCCGCGGGCTTGGGGCCGGTGGCGGTGGGACGAGCCAGGTGGGCGCCGACCAGGAGGGGCGGCACGGGGCTGGGGCGCCTCCGAGCCTCCAGGCTTCATCTGCGCGCCCTCGCCGCGGCCCACCGCCAGCCCATCCCCAGCTGACCCCTTCCCGCCCTCCCAGCCTCACCCCCCCGGAGCCAGGAACCGCCTCCCGTCCCTGGAAGCACTCACACCTACCTGTTGGCTGTTCACCCCCAGCTGTTTCCCTTCAGCCCTGAAACCACCCTTAGGGTCCCCACTCCCAGGGCTCAGCCCCCCCCACTTCCCAGCCCTGCAGGCCCCAGCTGCCCCTCTCCTCTCAGGTTGGAGGCAATCCCCCTTCCCATCCCCGCCCCCCCCACCCCAGTACTGGTCTCAGCCTCTCCAGCAGGCCTCAGCTCCGGACCCCCCCCCCAGCAACACCCCTGTCTCCGCCCCAGTCCTGCCTCCTCCCCCGTATTTATAAGTGTCCGGTCGGGGCGGGCTGTGGGCGCGGCGTCCCCGGCGCATATCGTAGGCAGTGTACCGTGGCCGTGCCGTCAGCGTGTGCGTGTGCGTGTGTGCCGTGTCGAGGCCGTGTAGAGTGCATTGTACAGCATATTTTCATGAATAAAATTGTTTTAAATATTTCCCGCGCCTTGGGCTGGGGGGTGGGGGGCCGGTGGTTGGCAGAGGAGGGGCATTGGCGGGGACCGCGCGTGGTGGGAGGGTGGGTGTTCCCGGGGCCTGAGCCCCTATTGTGGCTTTTGTGTCTGAGTATACGTCGGCGTTGCCTGATGCCTGTCTGCTCAACACACGCTGGTTAAGCGCCCACCGGGTTCTGGACGCTGGCGATGTGCCTGTGTGGAGCTCTGCACCTGTTTCTGGGAACATATGCATGCAGGAAGTTTCTGGTTTGGGGGAAATTCTGTCCTGAATACATAAGCCTCAGGTTGGGAGAGGAGGCACAGATACTCACTGGGAACCCGCTAGCGGCAGGGCCTGCGTTAGGTATGAGTTTTGTTCCCATTGTACAGATGAGAAAACAGGGTCAGAGACAGAAAATGGCTTGGGAAGGTGGGATGGTGGTGGTGGTAATGGAAGGGAGGCCTTCGAAGGCACACAGACTTCTCTTTGACTCCATTCCCTGCCATTTGCTAGCTCTGTGACCATGGGCAAGTTTTCAACCTCTTCACTTTCCTGGTCTAGACCACAGGATAGTAGCGCCCATTGCATGGACCTCTGCTGAGGAGTAAATGAACAGAGGTGTGCAAAGTGCTCACCCCTGCACTCATTCATTCATTCATTCACCCAGGAAAGGTTTAGTGGGCACCTTTAAGTGCCAAGGTCTCGTACCAAGCATGGGGCTGCCAGACAGAGCATCAGAGGCACGATCTCTGTCTCAAGGAACTTAGAGGCTCGAGGGGGACACAGGTGAGTAAACCGGTGATGATCGATCAGAGCTGTCACGGAGGAGACAGGCTGCTGTGGGAATGAATGACATGCCGCGCCCATTCCAGGCTCCAGGAGTCAGGGAAGGTACCTGGAGGGGGTGCTGTCTTAGCTTTGAAGGGTGAGTTGGGTTTGGGAAGGGGAGGGATTCAGACAGAGAGGGAATGGCATGTTGAGAGGCCCAGGGTGGAGATCCTGTGGGTTCCAAGAACCAAAAGCAGTTTAGTGTGGCCAGAGCAAAGAGCTGGAGAGATTACTGATGACAGGGAGGCAAATGGGCCGGAAGCAGGAGAGGGTCAGCGGCCAGGCCAGAGGTGTCGGTGGTGACTCAAACCAGGAGGGGTTGGGGAGGGCAGTGGGGCAGGAGGGGAAAGGATGAGTTCCCATAGATTTTGGATACAGAATCACTGGGACTGCTTTGGGGTTAGACATAGGGTGAGGGACAGGGAAGAATGAAGTGATGCCTGGTTTCTAGTTGGGCGCCTGGATGGACAGGGCCATTCCCTGAGAAGGAAGGAGAACATCGAGGCAGGAGGAGCCCTGGGGACAATGGGACGCTCAGCCTCAGACAGGCTCCATTTGAGTTAGATTTTATGGAACCCTTGGGATTTCGGAGGGCTGCTCAGCGGTATGTCTACGGTGTGGATGGCAGTCCCTGGCACTTGGCAGCGCGGTGGCCTGGAGAAGCCCAGCCGGATCACGCAGTCAGAAGCCCTGGAGAGGGAAGTTCAAGAATCGGGGGCACAGAGGTTGTCATGGAGGTGTTAGGAGTGGCTTAGGGAGCGTGCTGAGTGGGAAGAGCAGGGCGACCTGGGTCTGCTCCGGTGAACACCTAAGAACACGTTGGCACAGGAAGAGGAACCCACTGGCTGAGAAGGAGCAGCCGAAGGGTGAGGAGGAGGAAAACCAGAACACTGAGCTCTTAAGAGTTTGTGAAAAGAACGCGGTCCTAGAAATAACACCTAGTGCTTTTACCTTTCGGAGCCTCCCTTTCTTGGGCTGGAAGTTGGGGGCAGTAGTAGCACCTGTCTCAGATCTGTTTTGAGGAGTGAACGGGATCGGAATTATTCTCGGAGGTCACACTTCTGGCCAGGGGCGGAGCCGAGGTTCTTGCCCAGACTGTGTACCTCCAATGCCCAGGCTCTCCCGTGGGCCCCGCTGCCTCTGGGGACGTGGCTGTGAGCAGGGCAGCAAAGGAGCCTGGAGCCAGCAGGACCCACACAGGTCCTGGGCTCAGCGGTGGGAGGGAGGACCTCACTGTGGGGTGTGGTAGCTGTCCGTGCTGGGTGGGGAGCATATAGAGGCTGATGGACTATCCCCTGGGACAGATGCCCCAGCCCCACCCCACAGCCAGACTCCAGGACAGCCCAGCTGGGTCTGGGCTCCATATGGGCTGCAAAGCTGCCCCCACCCTGAGCTGATGGAGGGTGGGCTGTCGGTATGCGTGTGCAGGTCTGTGTGTGTCCATGTAGCCCCATATGCATTTGTCTGTGTGGCCCCATGTGCGTGAGCACTGGGAAGGGGGCCTGCTGGATGATGGTTGGGGTCTCCCTGTCTGTGCACATGCCTGAGTGAGCATGTGTGTGTGTGTGTGTGTGTGTGTGTGTGTTGGGAATAATAGCGTATCCACCTCCGAGTGTGCCCACATGTGCGCCCGGGGCTGGGGAGTCTGTGCCTGTGTGAGTTGTGTGTACTGCATGCTTCCTCTCTGGGTGTGTCTGCTGTCTTGGCGCACACCTCTCTCTGGGTGCACCAGAGCTGGTGTTCCCCTGCCAGGAGTGGCTGCTGGGCCGCTCTGCGGGGGGAGGGGGAGCAGGGAAGCAGAGGGACACTCCCAGCCCTGGGCCCGGGCCAGGCTCCGAGCCGGGAGCAGCGAGACCACCTCAGCGTAGAGACAGCTCTGCTAGGCTCAGGCCAGTGGTAGTTCCAGAGACGGCGTCTGTCTCGCTGGACCCCATCAGGAGAAAGGGGACAACACCCCTACAGCTGGGGGGCTGCAGCTGGCCCTTCCCTGCCAGCCTTGGAGCCCAGCAGACGCGCCCCCCTCCATGCCCACTCCCTGGGAGGCGGCTGACACATGATTTATTCATAAAAAGCCATTATTTGTGCCAAAGAACCAAGCCGCTGCTTTTTAAGTGGTGATAATGCTCTGGGCCTCCTTGCCTCTCCGCCCCCCACCTCCTGTCTCTCTCCTCCTCTCTCACCTTCTTGGGACTTCCCATCCTTTCTCCCCGCTTCCCTCAGCTCCCTTCCTATCCCTTTATTGTTCTGCTCAACTCTGCTCCCAGTTCTTCCTTCTGCCTCCACCCCACTCATCTGCTCCACAATTAGGGGAGCCGGGCAGGGCTAAGGAGCCTCAGAACCAGTTATCCCAGGTTGGGGGAGCCGGCCTGGAGCCCAGGGCTCCCCTCCCTCCACCTGAGCCTTCACCTCTTCAGGACTAGGGCAAGGTGGGGAGGAGAGAGAGCAGGCTGGGATAGTTCAGAGGCTGTCCGAGCCAGCTCCCCGCTGCTAAAGGCTGAGTCGCTCCAGCCCCCCCAAGAAACCTTCGGTCTAAAAGGCAGTGCACTTGCTGTGCCAATGCAGATTCTTGGCAAACTCCGGAGGCCCTGTCCCCCTCCCCGACCAAGTGCCACCTATAGAAATTCTGGAGCCACCACCTTTCGGGGGGTGCCAGGAGACGCTGGCATCAAGGGAGGCACTTGGGGTCCCGTCGCAGAGTACCCTCTGTCCAGACAGGAGGCAGCAGGATGAGTATCACAGATGTGAGCGTGGATGCAGACACATGCAAGTTTCTTGGAAGCAGACATCACAGATCCACGTGTGTGTGTGTGTGTGTGTGGTGCCCCCATACTCGCACGTGCACACGCACAGGCATGCACACAGCTACACACCTACTCATGCAGAAGGAGAGTCATTCCTCCCCTGAGCACCTGCAGCGGGGGCTGGAAACTCTTTCCCCATTCAGGTACCTGTTTGCTCATTCATTTGTTCGTTCATTCATTCATTCATTCATTCACCCTTTAAACCTTACCACTCTTTAAACGAGGGCCTGGGCACTGGGGTGGCCGAGATGAACACGATCGGGCCATAGGGAGGGGCAGGGGGCAGAGAGGGGAGTGCAGGCCCCTCCAGCAGCCCGGGGCTGGGGGTTAGGTGCCCAGCAGGCAAGGGGTTAAGTCATTTGGCATCCAGAGCTGGAGCCATTAGGCCTCCTAATTATGAAATTATCGAGGTCCTCAGGTGACTGCTAATTTCACACACACTGTTCCTCTCACGGCTAATGAACGCCCGCAGAACCCACGCCTTGTCTTTCCTGCTGAACGGTGACCTGCAGTTAATGAGCTCAGGAAGGCAGACAGGCCGCAGGCTGGGTGGGTGGGGCGCCAGGCCTGAGGAGGGGGCCTAGGAGGGCCTTGGGCCCAGCCCAGCGGGCCTCGCAGAGCTGGCTAGGCTGGGAGGGCTCCAGAAGCAGGGAGAGGTGCAGATGGGGGAAGGGGGGGGGCTTTGGGTCACAGGGTCCTGGCAGGAGCCTGCTGCAGCGGGGGGCAGAGGGAGTAGGAAAAATGGAAAGCAGATGATGGGAGAGAGCACTGGCCCGGCCTGGGGGGGGCGGGGGGGGGTGGGACCGGGGCAGGAGAAATGGAACATAAATGCTGGGGAGGGGAGGAGAGCATTTCTGCAGGGTCCGGGCCTTAGGAGTTTGAGGGCTGGGAGTCACATCAGTGGAGCTTAAGGGGTGGGGATTGGTGGCAGTGGGGGGCACAGTCATCATTCGAGATGCTGGAGATAGACGGTGAGGACCCTGGGGGCTGGCAGTGCTAATGGCGAGGTGGCGACGCTGCTGGTGATGATTTCGAAAGTTTTGATTTTTTTTTTTTAAATTAAAAAAGGAACATAAAATACCACCTGCGAAATAGGAAGAAAAAAAAGTGACGCGGGCAGCTTGCAGTCCTAGGCGAGGGCTGTTCAGGAACCCAGGCCTCTTCCCCCTGGGGACACCACGGGCCGGCCCTTCAGGCTCCAAAGCAGGTGGTTTGGAAGGGCCCTGTGACCTGCCCGCCGGGGGGTGCCCCACCCGGGGTTCCCCAGCCAGGTCAGTGCCAACCGAGCAGCTCAAATGAGGAGAGCAAGCGAGGTGACCCGGGGTGGTCTGGATCCACCTGTTCTAGCTTTTTCCTTGCCTGTGGCTTTGAGCAAGCCCCTTTCTCTGGGCCTCAGTTTCTCGGGGAGTAAATGACAGGGTTGGACTGGGGCTGTGTGTACAGAAGGGGTCAGGTGGGGCTCCCCAGAGTTGTCCTCAGCCCGAGCCCCAGCAGGGACCTTCTCCCGAGGCAGGCAGCCCAGGCCCGGGGACAGGTGAGGAATCCCCTCTGTACGTGCATATTTATGCTCGAGGTGCATCAAGATGTGCATTACTCGGGCCTTTTGAAGCTGCTCCCCCTCCCTCAGGAATAAGAGGGACATCCTGGCTTCCCACGGCCCTGACAGGTCCTGACAGCGGGTTCCCGCGCTGCCACCGACTCCCTCCCGTCTACTGCATCGAGGTTTCCCACCTGTCAAAGGTAGGTAATAGAAGTGTGAACTCACTTTGGATGTGACAAAGATCTCGGAGGTTGTTGCTGCTACTCTGTGACCCGGTCCTGGCCAGGTCTCCCCTCAGGTGGCCACAGGGTCTCTTCCAGGCAGTGAGCTCCATGCTGGGGCGGGTGTGGGGTGTGGGGAGTGTGTGCACCAGGGGTGTTCCCAGGGAGGAGCAAAGGATCGGGAGGGTGGGAAGGGCCTCTCCATCTGCACATAGGCACACACCGCTGCATCTTGCACATTCCTGCTCGCCCTTTGAGTGTATTTTCCCATTTGCCCCGCATGACAGCAGTATGAGGTCAATGCTTTTATCGCCTCCATTTTAGTGATGAGAAAACTGATGGTTGGAGCAGTTAAGTGATTATCCCAAAGTCACAGAGCTAGAAAGGACAGCGCCAGGCCTCAAACCCAGGCCTGTGGTCCCTTCACTGCTGTGTCGCACCTTGCCTCAACAGGTCAGACACAAACGCCCAAGTGCATGCATGTCACCTGCACATCTAGAGCCCACCCAGGGGGTCCATCTCCACCCCCTTCCTGCACGCACACCAACACACATATCTGCCCATGTCAGGCCTCCTCCGGGCTTAGGCGTACAGACCGGCACACCCACAGCTGCAATGAGACACATATATGGACTTTATTGGTAGATTTGCAAAAATTCACCTGTCCGTGCCTGCCTGCAAAGAGATGTGCACACGCAAACATGCAAAGCACATGAATGCATGCATAAACACACACAAACTCTGTTGCATATGCATGCAGACACACCCCCCAGGAAGGTGTGCCCGCACACCGATGCACGCCCCCGTGTGCACACTTGGTGGTATTTACCCGTGCACACGCACTGACGTACAAACACACGGGTACACAATAAATATCCTCAAAGGAACGCTTATACAGACACGTGGGCCCATGCAGACGTGTCCTCCACGTACGAAACAGGGCACACGGGTCCTCTCACATGTGCACACAGGAACAGAAGCACAGGCCGGGCACTCCGGTGCAGCGAGGTGAGCAGCCTCCCGTACCGCGGGTGTGATGGACGGACCCACGTCCTAAGTGACTATCAAAGTGTCGTGGTGTGTGAGGCGCAAACACCAATTAGTGGGGCCTTTGAAAGCATCAGCTCGTTAGAGGGGAAGCAGAAGAGGCTGGAATTGGCATAAAACACGGAGCTATTTAACTACCGTGGGGTGGGGGGGGGTGAGCCGTGGAAAGGCCTTTGGGCAGAGCTCCCCCTCCACTCTGTACTTGTTAGTGGAGAAGGACCCTCACGAGGGGCCTTGGCAGGCGGCTCTGACGCTCCTTGAAAGCGGGGGGGTGGGGGGCAGCCTCCTGCCAGTGCTGGGCTGGCACGGAGTGCGCGGGGGCTGCGCCAACTGGCGATCAATTTCATGCACATCGTAAACCTAAGTGCTTTCTGGAGAGTCGGGCAGATTGCACATAAAGTCCCCCTTCTGTCCCTAGCACACGGGTGGGCGGGTGAGGCAGAGGCTCACCCTGGTAGAGGGACCTCTGCTATGCTGCGAGGTTGGTGGGGGGCTGTGTAACCTGGTTCCTGGTAGGAGGTCTCCCTGGGGACGCGGGGGCTTCCCCCCGGAAGGCTGGCACTTCTGGGGGCAGCTGGATATGGGGACGGGGCCTGGGCTCTGGGCTGGGCCACACTCTGCTACCTCCCTCCTGGCTGAGCCACTTTGGGCCATCAGCTTCCCAGGCCCTCGGTGTTGTCATCTGTAAAGTGGGTTGATGTAAGAATTGGATGAGTCCCTGGCTGTGGCATGATGTGTCACCGAGCTGAGGAGCCTATGAGCCCAAGTGAGGTCACATCTGCATTTATTGTGAGGCCCAAGGGATTCAGGCTGAGTCCCCACATGCTCACGGCAGGGGCTCAGACCCCTCCTCGTGGTCCCCACCGTTTCTGGGAGGCTCCGGAGGTGGGGTCTCCCAGGGACCCACACACCTGTCTTTCATGAGAGAGGCCTACCTCTTATTCCACCCTGGTTCTGCCCAAAAGTCCTGTTGATGCCCATCTGCCCGCCTTAAACACGTTGAGGGAATCCTCCCCACGTCCCTCCCGCCATGCGGTGTCAACGCCAGGCCAGGGGGGTGTCCTCTGGATGTGCTCCAAGTTCCCTTGGATGCCAGAGCAGTTCTGGCTCTGCATCAAAGCCAAGGTGGCGGGTGGGGGTGGGAGTGGGGGGTGGAAGGGGTGAAGAGGTGAGGGGGTGAAGGGCAGAGGTGGCCGTGTTCTGTTCCGCCCCGCGCTTCTGTCCCCTGCGCCCCAAAGAGCCGTGCGTGTGCATATCACCTCTCCGACACTCTCAGGAAATCGGCCTCTTTGGCTTCTGCCCTCACCCTAATCCCGGAAGCTCCGCTCTAGGCCGGGCATGGGGCTGGGGACGGGCCCGCACTGCCCTCCTCCCACAGCCCCTACGGGTGGCACGGGGCCGAGGGGCAATTCTGAGGCCAGACTGCTCAGATTCAAATTCTGGCTTTGCCGTTTCTAAGCCGCATGATGTTGGGTAACGTACCTACCTATCTCTGCCTCAGTTTCTCATCTGTAAAATGGAGTTGATGACATTTACCTCCTAGGGCTGTTGTGAAAGATAAACGAATAAATGTAAGTGAGGTGCCTGGAGCGATACCCAGCGTATGTGCAGCACAATGTGAATGTTTCCTGATATCATTTTGAACATATTATGATAGTATAGCCATCATTCCGCTTTCTCCTGTGCCCTTTCTAGACACTCCTCCCTTCTTCCTCTTGTAGCAACAGAGGCAGTCTCCATATGTATCAGTGGGTTCAAAACAGAACTGACAGTGGAACTATGACAGGTTACTACAGCTCACAACTCCGGGGGGTGACGTCCAATTCCAAGTGTTGCCAGTGCCCCAGTTGTTCAGTACCCAACCTGAGCAACTGAACATAACATACAGGGATCCCTGCTGTCTTAGTCTGTTCAAGCTGCTATGACAAAATACGATAGACGAGGTGGCTTAACCAACACTCATTTCTCACAGATCTGAAGGTTAGGAGGCCTAAGATCAAAGTGCTGGTAGATTTGGCTCCCAGTGAGACCCCTTCCGGCTCACACATGGCCACCGTCTCACTGTTTCCTTCCATGGCAGAAGAGAGCAGGAGAGGGAGCTCTGGTTTCTTCCTCACACCATGAGGGCACTGATCACAGGGGTCCCATCCTATGACCTCATCTAATCCTAAGGCCCCCAGAAGCCCCCACCTCCAAAGACCAACCCACTGGAGCCAACGTATGGATTTGGGGTTGACAGAAACGTCTCTGTCCCAACCCTGCCCCACCAGGCCATCTCACACAGTCAGGCACTTCACAGTGGGCCTGGTGGTACGCAGGAGGCGCTCAGGAACTGACGGTGGACCCCCCTGCAGTAATCAACCCTCACGGTCACCCGGTGAGGAGCAGATGGTGGCCTCTGGACTAGGGATAGAGAAACTGAGCCTAGAGAGGCCTGCCTCGTCAGGCTGGGAGAGGCCAGGCCGTGGTGACCGGCAGCCCTGGAATCTCAGTGGGTGAGATTCCCAACCCAACAGAGGCTTCTTGTTGGCTGCTGCTAAGTGCACTGCAGGTCCTGGCATCTCTCACGGCTGTGGTCCTCACCGGGTGACTCGGCTCGGTGCTGCTTTCATCTGGAGGATCCATCATTCTGAAAAAAGGCTTTCTTGGTTGCCACAGCGGCTAGCAGGTCAGGCATGAGCTCTTGGCCAGGGAGTGACCCTTTCACCTCCGTCCCCAGCTCACTGGCCGGGAGAAGTCCTGGGACCCACTTACAGTCAGGAGCCCGGGAGACGCAGGAGGCCGGGTGTGCGGGAGGGAGAAGGGCGCAGGTGGTTCCTTGCGTCCAGGCGTGGACCAGGCAAGAAGGGCCCCGGAGCTTCGGGCAGGAGGACGTCCGGCCAGCCGGGGCAGATGGGGCAGAGAGGAGAGGCTTCCTTGGAGGGGGCTGGAGGCTTTGAGGAAGAGAGGCAAGGCGGGGTCGGAAGGCAAAGAGGGGAAGGAGGACGTGTGCCATGTGGGCCCAGAGAACGAGCAGACGCCTGCAGGTAGGAGAGCAGAAGATGCCTCTGGGGAAAAAGAAGAACATTCTGGCTTGAGCAGGTCTGTCTCGGGAGGGTGACGAAGCAAAGGGTGGCCTTTCAGGCCTTAGAGAGAGAAATATTTGGGAGGCAGAGCTGATGAATCAGGAGCCCATCACCAGCCCCTGTGGGGGTGTGGGGGGAGAAGGCGATACTGGTTTGACTTCCAGTTTTTTGGCTTGGGAAACTGGGAGGTGAAGGTGCCACTGTCATCGAATCAGAGACCCCGAGAGAAGGAGTCTGGTGTGGGGTCAGAGAGAAAGCTTGGTTAGGGCCATGTGGGGTTTGAGATGGGCACCCCCTCCAGGGAGGGGGTCAGGAGGCAGGGGACAGTTGGGTTCTGAGCTCAGGAGGAGCTGGGCCCGAGTGAAGGGCAGAGGGGTAGGCACACAGATGGCGTCACTGGAAGGGTGAAAGGAGAAGGGGGGCCCAGACAGAGTTCTGGGGAGCAGCCTTGTAAAGTGAGGCCAGAGGAGGAGTCCAAGGAGGTGCAAGCCGGAGGGATGGGGGCAAAGCCAGGAGATGTCATGGGAGCAGGGGAGAGCCAAGAAGAGAGGAGCTGTTTGTCGTGTCTGACGTCGTCCCGGCGTCCAGATGAGGAATGACCAGGGGACTTAGTGACAAGACGGTGGCTGGTGACCTTGGCAGGGATTGTTGCTGGGGCATGATGGGTAGAGAAGCCAGATTGGAGTGATCAAGTGTGGACAACTGTCTCAGAAGCTTCCCTGGAGGGTAAGGAGAGAGACAGCCTGTCAAGGGAGGCTATTCCTGAAAAAGTATTTTATTACTATTATTTTTCTTTTAAGAAGGGAGAGATTTTTTTTTTTTAAAGATTTTATTTCTGGGCAGCCCGGGTGGTTCAGTGGTTTAGCACTGCCTTCGGCCCAGGGCACGATCCTGGAGACCCGGGATCAAGTCCCACGTTGGGCTCCCTGCATGGAGCCTGCTTCTCCCTCTGCCTGTGTCTCTGCCTCTCTCTCTCTCTCTCTCTCTCTGTGTCTCTCATGAATAAATAAATAAAATCTTAAAAAAAACATAAAGATTTTATTTCTTTATTTGAGAGAATGAGAGGGCACAGCAGGGGGAGGGCCAGAGGGAGAGGGAGAAGCAGGCTCCTCCTTGAGCAGGGTGGGCAGGGGAGGGGGCTCGACCCCAGGCCCCTGGGATCATGACCTGAGCCGAAGGCTGTGCTTCACCACTGAGCCACCCCGGCAACAAGGGAGAGATTTGAGTATGTTGATAGCTGAGGGGAAGGAGCTGGTAGGGAGGAAGATGTTGGATTCAGGGGGCTCCTTGAGGAGTTGGGGGCGGTGGGAGGAATCCAGGGCTGGGCTGGGAGATGGGGATTCACCTGGAAGGTCTGCTGTGAGGAAGCCGTGGAGAATCACGGAGGCTCCGGGGAGGCCGGGGAGGGGGAGGGGGTGCGGTGGGGGGCGGTGGGAGGGGGCGATGCGGGTGTAAGACACCAGGAAAGTGGGCGCAGAGACAGGAAGCTGAAAATAGCAGTGAGAGGTAAGAGATGCACACACAAAGGTAATCAGAGAAATAAAGAGAAGAGAAGAGCGCCAGGGAGGGGAGGATAAAAGGCTGAGCTGAGGCTCAGGAGAGGCCCCTCAGGAGGGACTGGAGGGTGGGCAGGGCGGGGAGGGCCTGTGGAAGGGGTGTGCGCTCTTCTCAGGCCCCCTGGGCCAGCCCAGAGTTCAGACCCTCTCCCAGGACCTACTGGGGCCCAATCCAGAAATCCACCTGACCGGAGCCCCCCAGAGCCAGGGCCCTTGCTTCCATGGTGGGGGTGGAGGTGGGGGTGTAGGGGGGTGGGGGACCTGCCAAGCCTTTCCTCTGTCACGGGAACACCGGCCAGGCCCCTCGGTGCTGCGGATCCTGGGCAGAGGGGGGCCGGGTCTTCACAGAAGGGGGGGCGGTCCGGGCCTCTGGCCACCCAACAGGCATTGGACCCCACATCTGGTACGGTCAGGCCCGGAGGGAGAGGACAGTAGCCGCCAGCCCCCTGCCTTTCACCCCTCATGGCCCCAGGCCCAGGTCCCGGTCGGTCGCCCGGTGGGGCCTAGGCCACCCTGACATTCACCTAATTGTCTTCCCGCTTTGATGAGTGGCTCCGCAGAGGCGCCGCCACGGATCAAATTAAATGTGAGCCAAGCAGGCAGCCCCGCTGATGAGATGGGAAATACCACATTTACATAGCCCCGCTCCGGGCTGGGGGACCCAGGGCCGGGGGACCCAGGGCAGGGGGACCCAGGGCCGGAGACAGAGATCCAGGGACCCAGGCAGAGACAGAGGGAGTCAGAGACACAGAGACAGAGAGACGGGGGTAGGGGAGCAAGAAAGAGACGGGCGGGGAGGTGGGGGAAGGTGCGCAGAGGCACCATATCCAGGGTCCAGGTCGCTGTCGCTGAACTGAGCCAAGGGCAGTGGGGGAGGGGAGAGAGTGACCCAGGTGGACCCCGGCCGGCCCCAGAGGTAGGAAGGTGGCCTGGCGCCCATGATGCAGCTGAGGCCCCCTCGGCCTGCTCCCAGCTGGGTCCCCGGGCAGCTCCTCTGTTCCACCCAGACCTCACAGCTGGGCTGCAGCTGCCTCTCCCTCAGCACAGCCGGGCGGTGGGTGCGGCTGTGAGCTTCCCCTCAGTTCACTTGGGGACATTCTGGCTGCCCCGGAAGGGTGTGTGTGTGTGATGTGTGTGCAAAAGGGACAGAGAGAACGCGACCACGTGTGGCACCTGCATGGGATGTCCTGTGCCAGGGGGACTGGCCGTCACCAGGCCTGACGCTCGGGGACGGCAGTGGATGGGTCCTCCCTCCCACCTGAAGGGCTGGGGCAGCCTGGAGGCTGCCACCGGCAGACCCGAGTCCGTGTGCAGGGCGCACGGTGGGGTCCTGGGGTTCCCGTCAGAGCCATCGCGCCACCAGCCCCTCCGGCCCCCAGCAGCCTGCCCCGGGTGCCAAGCATTGTGACAGCCTCAGAGCGACTCCGGGGGGAAGGCTGCTGCCATTCTTTCCTCTTTATAGAGAAGCAAACTGAGGTTTGGGGGGAGAGGTATGCCAGCCGGAGGGGACACAGCCCGGACGTGAGCCCAGGACTGTCCCTGGCCGCCCTCCTCTGCCGGGTTTTCTGCTGGTGGCTCCGGGTGTCCGGGGCTCCCGACGAAGGCACGGAGTCCTGCGGTTAGTCGGGGCTGGAAAGAACTCACTCATCCCTTCCTTCCGTTTTCTAAATGGGTTCCTTCCAGAAACACCCCCCTCGGCTCCCCCTTCGGCCTCGCAGGCCTGGGCTGGACACAGTATCGTACTGCCACCGTTGGCGGCGGTCGCCGGGCACGAGCCACGTGTGTCACTGAACCCTCACTTGGAGCCCAGGCAGGAGGCACCATCGTCAGCCTCGTGTGACAGCTGTGGAAACTGAGGCTCACTCGGATCCGGGAGAGGCGTCTCGTTGAGAGTCCATGTGGGGTCAGTCCTCCCTCCCTCTGTCGCTGACCCAGTCCCAGCCATCCGGGGAGGCAGAGGGACGCGGAGGGACGTGGAGGGATGTGGAGGGACGGGCCTTGCGCACACACTCATGTGCTCACTCACGTGTGTGGGCTCACACGTCCCTGCAGGCGTGTGTGAGTTCGGGGCTGGGCCCCGGCGGGACGCCCCACCCTGGGCTAGAGTCTGGGGTTTCCTCTTTACCCCCTTGAGTCCTCACGATGACTCTGCTCCCTGGCAATGGTTTTACCCTCATTTTGGGGTGAGCACTCAGTCTCAAAAATGAGAAGTGACAGCAAGTTAGCTCCAAGGCTAGTTCTGGGACCCAAGCGCCCAGATTCCCGGCTCTTTCGGGGGCCCGCTCGAGGCTCAACAAGCTCCCCCCCAACCCCCTTGGGAACTCCTACTGGGGTGGGGGGCCCTGCCCAGGGAAGCTGGCCCACGGAAGTGCCTGTTGGCTCCACCGAAAAGCCCTTCCCCCTCACCCATGGGGGCCAGGGCGGCTTTTACTGGGGAAATAATTAGAAATCTAATTCTTATTTCTCCCACTCCGCTAATTGTCTGTGGACAATTTGATTGTAACAGTCGTCACTGAAGCAGAAAAACCACCTTATTTCTGCCAGACATCCTCCCTGCAATTAACACCAGCAACTGCCTGGCTCCCCTCTCACCTGCAGAGCCCCAGGGCCCCAGGGGCCCTCACCTCTCTGCCTCCCAGCTCTGGTGAGGGCACATCTGGGGGCCAGGCCTGGCCGCAAGGGGGACGGGGCAGGTGCAGGTGCCCCAGGAAGCACCTACAGGACAAGGTGTGGTGGGGGGAGGGGGTGGAGAGAATACGAATGCTTGGGCATTTGGGGGAAAGAAGAAGGGGCCAGATGGAGACCCCCGTTCCAGGGTCCAGGGAGCTGCAGGGGGCAGTGGGGTCAGTACGACACAGACCCAGGGCAGAGAGAGATGGGGGACAAGGGAACGCCCGGTGGGGGTCAGGCCGAGGAAGCAGCAGCCAGCCCCTCCACCCCCCGCCCTCAGCCGAGCCCAGACTGTCTCTCTGCCAAGGCAGGGGACACACCTCTGAGACAAAACCAGACAGTGTTTTTAGGAGCGGGCTGCTGAGGGCTCCCCAGAGAGCCAGCCTCTGGTGGGTGGGATGTGGCTGATGAAGAAAGGAAGGTGGGGGAGGAGGGGATGGGGCATGGGTGGGGAGGGGGCTGGGAAAGGTGAAGGATCCAGAAACCAGACGAGCATGCAGATGGGGACGGACTGGACTGGTGGGACAGGACTGAGCGTGGCACAGACACAGTGCGGGGCTGACCTGTTGCCCACGGCTCTTCCACCAGCTGCCCACCCACCCCTCCCTGGCAGCACAGCCCTCAGGGGGTCAGACAGGCGCCAGTCCTGCTGCGGTCTCCCTCC
Source organism: Canis lupus baileyi (assembly GCF_048164855.1). Lineage (NCBI taxonomy): Eukaryota > Metazoa > Chordata > Mammalia > Carnivora > Canidae > Canis > Canis lupus. The sequence goes on along the minus strand of NC_132850.1, from coordinate 3,068,810 downwards.
AGATCATATCTCTGGAGCCTCCCACCCCATCCCCCTATCTCTCTTCGGGGCCAGGCCAATGGCAGTGGGTGGCGGTGGGAGCTCTGATCCCATACAAGCAGAGCCCCCTACCTTGGGGTGCAGGCCAAAGAGCTCACAGTGGCCCCTTGTGCCATGGAAGCTGGCAGGGAGGGACTCCCGACTGGTGGCACTAACCTGCTTCTGGGTGCACATCCCAGGGCATCCACCCCTGGGGTAGGAGGGTGCTCCGTGTAGGGGCAGGGGTGGCAGCCCCGTGTTGACGCCTAGGGAACCCTGAGCAGCCTCCCCCAAGGGAGGGAACCCCTGCCTGCCCCCCAGGGCTCTGGCCCAGCCCTGCTCCCTTAGCTAGGCCGGAGGGCAAGTGCCAGGGACGGAGGGGCAGCCTGGCCCCCCGCTTGGGTGGGAGGGAGGGGGGGGAGCCCAGCCCAGAGCCGCCTCCACCTCTTCTTCCCTCTGCGGGTTCTCAGCCCTCTCCTCTCCCCCCTCCCAGGCTTGTCAGGGGAGGATGTGGGGGGGCGCCGGGGGCTCCTGTCAGTCTCGAGCTGGAGAGCTCCCCGAGCTTCATTAACATGCAAATTAGCAAGTTCTGACTGGCTATGGCAGCGACGGGCAGCCACCCTCCCAGCCTCCCGCCCCTGTGTGTGTGTGTGTGTGTGTGTGTGTGTGTGCGCAGAGAGATCTGCAGCAGGGTCTGGAAGGGGGGAGAGCAGCTCTCCCGGCCCTGGACTCACAGCAGTACATGTGTGCGTCACACACACTTCTATCCACACACCTACACAAAGACACATACACCCATCGCGCACAAATATGATCAGTGTATACAAGTGCACGCCAGGCGGACCGGCACTCCGGGTTGCAGCCCGTCAGCCACATTTTACAGCCTAGGGACACCCGTGGACAATCAATCACCGACACCCAACTTTCCCCACAGTGGGTCACACCACGAGCTGTCCCAGGCAGGCACACCTGGCTCCAGCTCCCCGCTCCTTCCAGACTATGCATAGTCCCACCCAGGGACTATGCCCATAGCCACACTGTCCCCCCCAACCCCCCCCCAACACACACATACAGCCACAGGCACAGCTCGGCCATCACCTCACCCCAGGTCACACCCAGGCCAGGTGCAGTGGGAGGCAGGTAGGAGGCCGCACCCCACCCAGGCCCTGTTCCTCCCACTGGCATTGACAGAGACCCGCCCCAGTCTCCTGGCCCCGCCCTCAGGCTTGCCTTTCCCAGGCCTTCGCCCCCTCTGCCTGGACCCCCCACCCCAGTCTCCTTCTTTCCGCCCACTTGCACCCCCATCCTGCCCCAGCAGCCTGCCCTTGGCCTGCCCTTTGTGGGGTTGGGCTTCCCCGGGAGTGGCCCTGGTCACACTGCACTGTGACTGGCCTGCTGATGTGTCTGCCTGCACCAGGCAGGAAGCCTGAGGAGGAGGAGCAGGAGGAGGAGGAGGAGGAGGACTGGGTGGCGTCAGTCTGATGCGCTGCTCTGTCTCCAGTGCTCCGCTCACCCCGACCCACCCGCGCCGTTTCTGCAACAGGCTGGAGCAGGAGCCGGCAGGGCTAATAACGCGAACGGCTAATACCTGGTACTTGCTGTGTGCTGGGCCACACACAGCGACCCCATGGTGGGGGGCCTGTTAACAACCCCCTTGTTAGATGAGGAAACCGGGGCGCAGAGCGATTAAGGAGCCTGGTGGCGATCGTCCTGCCTCTAAGTGACAAGCCAAGCTGGCACCTGAACTCTGCGTGTCTGGCCCTGGACAGCCCTGCGTGGGCTCTTCCCCAGGACCACTCGGAGGGTGGGGGGCAGTCACCTGCAGTGGGGAGACAGAAGTAGGGGAGGGGAAGAGCCTTGGGAGGAGTTCCCGAGCCCTGAGGAATAGAAGGGGGCTCAACTTCTAAGGGGGTGGCCTTGCTCACTTACACCTGTCATGGAAGCTGGGGCCGTGAGGACCCAGGGCGTCAAGGGTGGGGGCATGACCAGGAAGGGCACTCCCCCTGCCATTATAGGGAGGGGGTGCCTGAGGCCAGAGAGGTCCCAAGTCAAACTGACCCCCATGTCTTTAATACCCGCTGTGTGCCAAGCCCTCACCTGACTGCCCCTTTATTCTTCAGGCTCGCCCACTTTCTAGCTTCATCTGACAGGTCAGAAAAGTGAGGCTCAGTGTATCTCCTCACGGTGGGGGGCAGTGGGTGGACACCTGTGGTTTAGTCTGTGGGGAACCATGCTGCCCCTGCTTCTGGGATGGGAGGTGCCATCTCTTAGGGCCCCACCCTCCTGTGCAGGGTTGATGGGGGGGTGTCAGTGACAGACACGTGATTCAAAGTGAGCCAATCGGTGCCCTCACTTGAGAGTTTTCACCTTGGGGCCTGTGGTCCAGGCTTTGGAGTTTGCAGCAGCGCGGACCCCCTTGTGCAGTGAGAGGAGGGAAGCTGCAAGTGCGCTGAAGGGAAGGGAGGAGGTGTGGCCACCACCTCCTGGAATGGGGCCAGTCGGTGTGCCCTCAGCGTGCCCTCAGCTCACTGGGCGGCCGCCAGCTGTGTCCACCTTGTCCGAGTCTCCCCTCCACCCCTCCATCACCCCTCTGCTCTTCTAGCGCCCACCATCATCACCCAGGGGGCTCCTGGGGACTGGAGCCAGGCATGAGGTGGCTGTGCCCATTGGAGGGCCCAGCGGAGGGCTGGGGCAAGGCTCAGGGCACAGGACGGCCTCACTCCTGCCGACAGTTTGTGGCTGAGTGGCTGCCTGGGGTCACTGAGGGGTCCTCACCCCCAACACTGCCCGAAGCCAGGGCCCCGGTCCCGTGTTCGCTGTGCCCCCAAACCGTGTCTGGCACACAGAAGGCCTCCGCTGTCTATTTGTGAAATGAATGAATGGCTGAGTCAATTGACATATGTCTCGGGCCTTGGCTGGGCACAGACTTCGTTCACCAGTGCGGGGCTCCGCAGGTGGTCCTCCCTGCTGACCAGCCAGTCCCCTCCGGTCCCTTTTGCGGCCCCCCTTCCCAGCCTTTGAGTCTTTCATCTAGTCCAGGGGAGTGGGGCTGGAGGAAAGCAGCAGCCAGTTGTTTTTGGTCTTAACTTAGAAGAGTATCTTTTGAATGTAAAAGCTGAGACTATACACCTTTGTTTCTTGCTTCTGGTGCAGGAGCCACCCCAGTGTCACCCTATATGGTGAGGCAGGCTCTGAGGGCCACCCCCAACTCCCCGTGATGGAATGTGGTGGCTCAGGACTGAAGCTCACTGTGGGGGCCGGGAGGAAAGACCTTCGGAGAACAAGTCGAGACCTTTGGTGAGAGTGGGTGGGGGAAAGAGTGGCCTATTTTTTTAAAATTTATTTATTCATGAGAGATACACAGAGAGAGGCAGAGACATAGGTAGAGGGAGAAGCGGGCCCCATGCAGGGAGCCCGACGATGTGGGACTCGATCCCACGTCTCCAGGTGGTGCTAAACTGCTGAGCCACCAGGCTGCCCAAGAGTGGCCTATCGATAAATCATGCAAAATGTCATCAGGTCCCCTGTCAGCTGTTGAGCTGGGCCTCAAACCCAGGGCTCCCTGCAACCCAGGCCTTCACAGCCCCCAGTGTGGCTTTCTGAACTCCTCATTGAGAATTTCCGGCACTGGCCATTTGCTTCTGAAGTTGGAGTTGTCGGGACTCACTGAATGTGGCTTGGTGAATCCTGTCTTGACCCACGTGGGCCCCAGGTGGGGCTTGCCAGGGACCCACTGTCCCAGTTTGAAGGCCACTGGGAGGCCTGGGGCTTCTGTTCAGGGCTTTTTGGTCCAGGGGAGGGCCTCAGGTCCCTGGAGAGAGAGAGGGGCCCAGCGCCCCTGAGGATCCTTTGAGACTGCCCCCAAATTCTGCCGAGGCGGAACAGAGGTGTCCGCATCTCTGGCTCCGGTTCCTCAGCTTGGCAGCTGCCACCGGCATTTGGCACAGACGAGGCAGGAGCTCAGCATCCAGCCGGGGGCTCCGGGGGCCTAGCGTTGGTGGGCAAGCCAGGGCGGCCCTGCCCAGCCCCGGAAGCAAAGGGTTAACCGGCTGGGGAAGGCGGGAGCAGCAGTCATTTGGCTAAGGAGCCTTGTTAATTGATTCCCTCATTCCCATTTGTTCCTGCTAAAGAGAGACAGATGAGAGCGAGCCCGCCAGGCCCGTCTTGGCACCCGGCAGCTTGGCTGGGCACAGCTGTGCTCCTGGCGCTGGTGTCTCGGTGGGGGGAGGGCCGGTCACCGCCGAGGTGAGGAGGTGGGGCGCTCCTGGCCGGCCCGGAGCCCCCCTCTGTGCACCCCCGGACTCCAGAGATGATCGCCCAGTGCTTTCCAGACGACAGAGCTTTCCTTTCACCTTGTGACACCTCTTTGATCTTTTTGGCCTGCGCTGTCGCCACCCGTGGTCTGGGAGCTCAGTAGCCGAAATCAGAGGCCGCCTCTCAGCACGGGCTCACCGTGGGCTCCTGCCAGCCAGGGGCCCAGGCGAGGTTTCTGCCTGGAAGAGGCTCCGCTCTGATCCATCCAGTTGAGTTCTGCGGCTTTGTGAGGCGGGCTGAAGCCCGTGTCACAGAACTGGCAACCTTGTCGGGGCTGCAGGCCCCATCTGTGTCCCCTGGTCCTGACCCGTCTCAGACTCAATGTTTTATCTGAGCCTGCCCCACTGTCATCTCAGCCACACTCCCTGGTGCCTGTTAGATTGGGCTGCTTGGCATCCCTGGGTGGCTCAGTGGTTTAGCGCCTGCCTTTGGCCCAGGGCGTGATTCTGGAGTCCCGGGATCGAGTCCCGCGTCGGGCTCCCCGCGTGGAGCCTGCTTCTCCCTCTGTTCGTGTCTCTGCCCACCGCCCCCACGTGTCTATCATGAATAAATAAATAAAATCTTAAAAAAAAAGATTGGGCTGCTTGGGATTGTGCCAGATGAGGGCCCTGTGAGCGTCCCCTGAGAGGATGGCGCTTGGACCCCAATGCAATGGAGCGTGGAGACCTCTGAGTTCCAGTCCTGGCTCTTCGGCTTCCTCGTGGCCTCATTTGGACAAGATGAGTCTCAAGGTTCTCAGGTACAAATGGCAGTTGTATCAGTACCTACCGCCGTGGGTCGTAAAAGTGGCCACAACCCTCCCCTCTTCTCCGAGCCCCCATGGCAATATAACTCTGCAGCTTCTCGCATCCCTTTAAATCTGGGCTGGTCCTGAGACTTTGGCCAAAAGAATGTGCTGGAAGTGCCAGCGTGACTTCTGAGCCCAAGCCTCAAGAGGCCTTGCACGCTTTCACTTGTTCCCTTGGCACCCTGCCCAACTGCTGTGTGAAAAAGCCTGGGCTCTCCTGTTGGATGAAGAGAGACACATGGCTCAGTCACCCCTGTCACCCAGATGACAGCCGGGCAACTCCCAGAAGCGGAGCCATCAAACTGACAGGGAGCTGACCGCACACGCATGAGTCCAGCCAAGGCCAGAGTAATGGCCTGGCTGCATTTCCGAACCGTGAATTCGTGAGCTTCATAAGCGGTGGTTGTTTTCAGCCCTAAATGGGAAGTTGGGTGGGTTTCCTTATTACGCAGCAAAAGCTAACTGGTACACTATCTCGAACCATTGCTGTGTGGATAAAACTGAGCTAACGGGGCAGCCCGGGTGGCTCAGCGGTTTAGCGCTGCCTTCAGCCCAGGGCCTGATCCTGGAGACCAGGTATGGAGTCCCACATCGGGCTCCCTGCATAGGGCCTGCTTCTCCCTCTGCCTGTGTGTGTCTCTCTCTCTCTGTGGGTCTCTCATGAATAAATAAATAAAATATTTAAAAAAATTAAAAAAAAAACTGAGCTAACGTACTTCAAATGCGTGGTGGAACGCTCAGCACGTCAGGTGATCAGAAAGTAGAGCTTTTATTATTGTGGCTGGGGGTGCGGTGGCGGGGAGTCATGGACCAGGAAGCAGAGCCTTTTGCATTTCATACTATTCTCTCATAGACACTCAAGTTAAGGGAGCCCTCCTGGACCTACCCCTCTCCCCCCTTTTAAAAAGATTTTATTTATTCACGAGAGACACACAGAGAGAGGCAGAAACACAGGCAGATGGAGAAGCAGGCTCCACGCATGGAGCCTGACATGGGACTCGATCCCGGGTCTCCAGGATCAGGCCCTGGGCTGAAGGCACTAAACCACTGAGCCACCGGGGCCGCCCCACAGTCACCAGTTTAAATCCACGCAAACTGAGGCTTGGAGATGTGAAATCTAATAAATCTAATTTACGAGGGTGGGGTGGGGCACACAGCCTGTGAGTGGCTTGAGAGAAATCAATTGACCACCCTCCACTTTTGTCTGCTCAGCCAGTTCAGCTCCCATCTGCTGGCCCTTTCTGGGCAGCCCTGGTCTCTGGGGGGATAAAAAGATCTTTCTGGGACCTTCACCAGATATAACGGTTAGGCTCAGGTAGCCGCTCATCCGGCCGCTGCAGGAGCGTGGACGCTGCTCCCTTGGCCTCTCTCACGTGTGGACAGCATCTGTCGGAAGCCTATCCTTTTCCCTGTCCGGATAATGCTTTGTTATCCTCTGTTCTCAGTGGGTGGCTTTTAGGGCCACAGGCTCCCCACCTCCCCCCACCCCCACTGCCCTCCTGGGCCTCCAAATGTCTGCTCCGTTTTCTAAACTTTGGCCAAGTTTTCTTTGTTCTCACAGTTGCTTTCCATCTCTCTGGTCAGGAATTCAGCAGACGTTCACACCACGGAAGAGATACTGGGAGCCTATTGGCCCAGCACCTTCCCCCTCTCTGGGGAGTCACAGCCCCTACCCGGCCCCACTGGCCCTGCACCCAGAGTGGGAGGCCTCCTGGTTCTTACAGGAACCATCCTCTGGCTGTGGCGTAGGACTCAAGTCTCGCCAGGTAAAGTTCTCCAAGTTTTTCAACTGCAAGTGAAAGAGTCAGTCCTTGGAAGTTACAGGATGTAAAAATGGAAACGATGATGGTGTGTATTTTCCATATTTTATTTGTCGTATTTTAAACAACATTGCTTTCGTATGGGAATACTTTTTAGAATAGTGATTTTTTATTTTTTAAAATATTTTATTTATTTATTTATTCATGAGAGAGAGAGAGGCAGAGACACAGGTAGAGGGAGAAGCAGGCTCCATGGAGGGAGCCCAATGTGGGACTTGATCCCGGGACCCCAGGATCTCACCCTGGGCTGAAGGCAGGCGTTAAACCGCTGAGCCACCCAGGGATCCCCAGAATAGTGATTTTTAAAAAGATTTTATTTACTTATTCATGAGAGACACAGAGAGGGAGGCAGAGACACAGGCAGACGGAGAAGCAGCCTCCTTGCAAGGAGCCCAATGTAGGACTCGATCTCAGGACCCTGGGATCACACCCTGAGCCAAAGGCAGACGCTCAACGGCTGAGCCACTCAGGCGACCCATTTTTTTTTTTTAATATAGGTGCTTTTGGAGTAATCTTTTCCCTCCTCACAAACTTCATAATCACGTTTCTTCCTATTTTAGGTCAAAGGTAGCCAAGCGGGTCCTATCGAAGAGAAGAAAAATTAAAAATAATGCTTGATTCTTTCTTTTTTTCTTTCTTTTTTTTTTTTAATCATCAAAGATCCAGTGTTTCCTGCCTTGGGGAAGAAGTGGCTCTTGTGGCTGATGGAGTGGATGAGCTGGCCCTGGGACAAATGGAGAGCAGAGCAGATCCACTGCTCAGGGCCATTCCTGTGGGTTAATTCCTTGGATTCCTCAAGCCACTAAATCCTTCTTTGTACTTTTAGGAGTTGGAGTTACGTTTCTGTTACTTAAAAAGCTTAAAAAGCGAGAGTTCTGACTTGGGCTTCTGGCCGCACAGCCCCTTCCAGGCCCCCGGGGGACGGGGGAAGGGGAGGCGGCGTGGCCTGAGGAGTTGCTCTGTTCCAAGTGTGATTTCTCCCCTGGAGGAATAACCAGTGCCATGGACTTAAGTCTCATCTTCATAGGTGACTCACAAGTGAATGGGTTTTCCTGATTTTCAAAATTGGCATCACCAATCCCCTATATGCCAGACCCGAGACCCAGACATTACCTTTCTTTCTTCCCTTTCCCTTAACCCCCATATCTAGACCATGAAAGGGTTCTCACAGTTCTCACTCTCCTAATGATCCCAAATCTTTTTTTTTTTTAAGATTTTATTTATTTATTCATGAGAGACATAGAGAGAGAGACAGAGACACAGGCAGAGGGAGAAGCAGGCTCTCTAGAGGAGCCCGATGTGGGACTCGATCCCAGGACCCCAGGATCACGCCCTGAGCTGAAGGCAGATGCTCAACCTCTGAGCCACTCCGGTGCCCCAAAGATCCCAAATCTGACCCCTTCTCGCCATCACTACGATGATCTGACCCCATGGCTACGTCTGGGGTCACAGCATCCTTCTTTCTGCTCTGGGTCTCTGCGACTGACTTTACCTGAGCTGGCCCCAGAAGGGCATTCTCTACGTGGCAGCAAAAACATTCTTAGCATGTGCATGGTTATCAAATCCCATGGCTTCTGTAAAGCTCCCTGGCTTTCCATTGCTCATCGCATTTGGAATAAAATCACCGGCTCACCCGTGCCTGTTTGCCCCGCTGCTGCCACAGTGGTCCTGTCCTGCTGACTCGCCTCGGGATGCTTGCTCTGTGGCTCCCGGGACCTGGAGCTCTCAGGGTCACTTAAGAGCCCAGCTCCTTCTCAGCTGAGATGTCACTTCAGTCCATCCCGATCACCTTCCTAAAATCAGCCTTTGGCCAGGTACTCTCCGCCCCCGTCCCTTGCTTGTGTTCTTCACAGGACCGTGGCAACCTGAGACATTTTGTTCGTCTGCATCTCTTTTTTTTTTTTTTTTAAGATTTTATTTATTTATTCACGAGAGACACACACACACACAGAGAGGCAGAGACACAGGCAGAGGGAGAAGCAGGCCCCATGCAGGGAGCCTGATGCGGGACTTGATCCAAGGTCTCCAGGATCAGGCCCTGGGTTGAAGCTGGTGCTAAACTGCTAGGCCCCCCGGGCTGCCCTCCTCTGCATCTTTATTTGGGGTCTGCCTCTCCCTAGGATGTCAGCTCAGAGGGGGCAGGAAATGCGCCCGCCTCTTGCCCGCTTGTGTCCCTGGGATCTAACATAGTGCTTGGTGCACAGATGGGTTTGGTGAGTATTAACTAAATGAGCGAAAAGTTGAATCCAGTGAGGGCTGCGGTATCAGCCCATTCTACAGAGCAGCAAGCTGGGGCTGGCGCGGAGCCAGGGAGTGGCAGGATGGGGGCTGAAGGCCAAGCCTGTGAGGACGGAGGCTTCGAGCTTTCCCAAACAGCCAACATTTGTGTCATGATTGAATTTACAAAGCAAGCCCATGCTGATTATTTTCATTTGATCTTTACAACCCAGTCCATTCTCTCAATTTGATAAACGAGAGGATGGAGGCTTGGAGATGGGCTCAAGGCTGGTCCAAGGAGCGTCACCTGCAGTACGGACCCCCAGGGTTTCCTGGGCTCTGGGGGCCCCTACACGCGCCATGGCCGGCCGGACCCGGCCTGAGCCCCCCCTGCCCATGGGGGCACCACCTCCCTCCGCCCTTGTGCAGGCTGCCCGCCTGTGTCTGTCACATCAAGTTCAAGTGATTCATGTGGCAGCAGCTCCTGGTCTGCCTGTCGGCACGTCAGCTAGTCCTGGTTACCATGACAACAGGATGCAAGGCACCAGGGCATCAGTGGGCTGTGGCTCCTGGAGGGGCAGTGCCACGGGCAAGGAGGGGCCTTGCTTCCTCCTCCTGGGGGGGGGCTTGGCAAGGGCTGGAGCCTCGGGGGCTGGGCGGCCCCTCCCTGCCTCTGTGCCTTGGCATTTCCTTCCTGCCATCTGTGCTGGGAGCTGGGGGAGGGGCTAGAGTGCCATCCCTGGTAGGAGGGGTCTGGGAGCAGATGGGCGGGAGGAACAGCCCTTCCCATCTGGGCTCTACCTCCACCACCCCCAGGTTCCAAAGACTCTTTTCCAGGGTGCCCTCCTGACCCCGCAGGCCACCGCCGTCTGCTCAGCCGCACCGCGGCCTTCCCTCCTCTCCTGGGCCCAGATGCCAAATTCAAGACCCAGTTCAGCCAGAAAAATTGGTCTCAGGGCTTGGAGCAGAACCCCGGGGCCTGGTTGCAAGGGAGGGGTCCTGAGGGACCTGGCTGGCTTTGTGCCAGCGCCTGGCTAGGCCCTCACCTCAACCACTCTTCCCACGGCCCCTGTGAGCTTCCTATTATGCCCATTTTACAGAGAGGAGAACTGAGGTTCAGAAACGTGAGGCGACTTGCCACAAATGGGCCAGCTGGAAAGTGGGAGCCCCAGGCTTCAAACCTAGGTCCTTCTGGTTCCCAGCCTGGCTCTTGCAGGAACCCCTGCTGTAGCCTCCGAGTGGGGGTGGCGGGATCTCCCCTGCCCCAGCTCTCCAGCAGGCAGAGAGGTGATGGCTGGCACTGAGCAGGTGGAGGGAGCACCAGTAGGTGAGTTGTTGCCTGGCTCTGGGGCCTGGCTCTGAGGGCCGGCCCCCTCGGGGCCACAGTCCCTGTGTCCGAGGCCCTACAGAATGGCTGGAGTAAAGGCGCTGCTCTACGGCAGACCCACGGAGAGGGATGGGGCCCAGCCTGGGATTGGTGACAAGGAGGGGGATGTGGCCAAAGACTCAGACCTCGCTGGAGGAGCAGGGGCTGGCTTTCCATATGGGACATGCTGACTCAGAATGCCTCTGAGGGTCACTGGCACCAAGAACCCCCATGTTCTAGATAGAAATGTTCATTTCTTCAGGCCTTACAAGGTTGGTGACCCCCAGCTGCTTCTGGGACCCGTGGTCCCCACCTCCGTGCTGCGCAAGGGAAGGAGAGAGAATGATGTCGGCGAGGCAGGGGGAGATGGGCCCTGAGGATTCCTTTGCAGGGATGAGGGGTGCCCCCCTACTCTCACCTTAGTTGGGTGAAGGGGTGATGCTTCAGGAGAAACATATGAACAAGCTGACACGCGTCCCCTAGGATTTGGGGGGGGCACAGCGGCCAAGGGCTGACCCTGGCTTGAAAAGAGTCTAGAGTGACTCAGAACCATCCGTGGTAGTGGAGGAGAGAGTCCAGCGAGCCCGGTTTCTCCTGTGAGTCTGAGTGGCCATAGCAGGGCACGCGGCACGAAGGGTCTGCCTGCCAAGAGTAGGTGACCTCTTGGAGTCTGAGTAGGGTGAAGCCCGAGAAATGAGCTGGGGACCGTCATGAGATTCAGCTGCGGCACCTACTAGTTGAAGGTTGCCAGCGAGGGGGGACTCCAAAGACCCACGAGAAATCTCTGCGGAGAGGACCTGTAAGCCCTACTCCCCCTGGAGGACCGGGCCTCCCTTCCTTAGGTTTCTTAGCCTGGGTCAGGCTTGAGCTAGGAAACGTAAGGAAGAGATGTTTAGATTGAATGAGAAATTGAAGTTTTGATGTTAGGTTAGATTGGAAATTTTAACTCCTAAAAATGAGACCAGTAGTGCCAGAGAGGATCCAGAAAAATTAATGGGATATTCTCCAGGTACGGTCCAGGGTCATGGAAATACCAGAGCAAGCTCTGGAAAAGAATGTCAGTAGTGCTGAGAAAGAATTAAACTTCCGCTTTAAGCCGGAGCAGCCCGGCCATTCCAGTCAACTGGATGGACCTTGGATTTTTCTTCGGAGGTGGGGGTGGCGTGGCTGCCTTCCAAGGCCTCCTCCTTCCTCCCGCCAACACGGCCCTCCACTGCTGGCCTGGCCTCAACAGACCCTGGGAGGGGTACCCTGAGGTTGTCTCTTCCCAGTCCCTATCCCTGTAGGGTTCCTTGCTCCTGTCAGCCCGGCCCCCAGAGCAAGAACCCGCTGCTCATTCCTCCCCTCTCCCTGCCCTCCCTAGAGCCCATTTTGGCTCCTTAGAACGGAGTTCACCATTGTACCTGGGGCGGGGCTGGGTCCCTATCCTCAAGTGGACCAATATATCCGCTGGTCCGATAGCCGCTGTTACAGATAGAGAAACTGAGGGCTGGGAAAGCAGGCGAACGTGCCGCAGGCCATACAGCAATCCTTGACAGAGGCAGCTTCAGAATCTAGGAGTCAGCTCCCTAGTTCTGGGCTCAGTGGAGCACCCAGGGTTCCCAGGGACAGGTGGCTCTCCAGGGCCATGCCAGGTCCCACTTGCCACCCCTCTCTGGCCTGCAAACCAGAAGGATCAGAGAGGATGGAAGGCTAGAAAGGTTCCTTTCCAGAGGATCACAGGCCCAGTTCAGGCTGGCAGAGACGTCAACACCTGCTCATCTCCCCCCACACCCAGCCCTGAGGTTGTGTGGGCCACCGGACCCTCAGGGAGCTAGGGTCAGAGCGGCTTCTGCATCAGCCGTGCCTCCTGCGCAGTGCTGAGACTCCGCAGGTGGGTGGGCAGGACAGGTTCTGGAGTCCGACCCGAGTTCAAGTCCCGTCTCCATTGATTACTAGTTGTGCATCCTTGGGCAAATCACAGGACTTCTCTGCACCTCATCCTCTCATTTGTGAAAAGGGAATAAGGCACGGACACTCGGTACGAGGACAATGAGCTAATGCACCCAAGGCACGCATCCAGTGTCTGGCCTGCCAGGCTGCTTCCTGGGCCCGCGGCGCCCTGGTACCTCTGGCTTCCCCCTCGAACAGTACGGTGAAGGCCAGGACAGCAGTCTCCCCTGCTCCCCTGCTCCCCGGCTCACCCTGCGAGGAGCCCCGGGGTCACTCCATCCATGTTTCCACTCCCTGTCCTCCCTCTGTCCCACCATTTCCATCCTTTTCATCCCCCTCCTCCCTTTTTTAGAAATGACATAATTAGAGGGATTTAATGTTCTGCTGCTGAAATCTTCATTTTCTTGGGTAATTTCCACTATTTCATCAAGGAATAATTAATTGCATTGTCTTTAATCAATTGTTTTACAAATCCAGCAGCGGGAGGAACTCCCCCACCATCTCCGCAGCTGCTTTCCCCTCCTGGGTGAGGTGCCAGCTCCTGCCAGAGAGAGGGAGCTTGGCAGCCAGAGCTGGGGTGGGGGGCGACTGTAGGGGAGGGACCAGCAGTCTCCTCAGCCCCCGGGGAAGGGGGACTGGAGAGCACAGGCGGCTAGGAATCCACCTGGTGGCCAAGCAGGGAGCACCCACCTGCAGGGGGCCTGCTCAGGGAGAGGCTGTGCTCACCTGGGAGTTCAGGTGCCCTGCAGCCTAGACAGGTGGGGAGGACTGGTCCCACTTAGCAGAGGCCGAAGCCCAGAGGAGGAGAGGGGGGCTCTGGGGCTTTAGAGAGGGGTGATCCGGAAGTGAAGTCTCAGGGAGGGGTCTGGTGGTGACAGGGAAGAGGACAGGAGTGCAGGGGAGGGACCTCCCTGGCAATGACAGCTGGTGCTTCTATGGTGCCTACGGAATGCCAGGTGCTGTTCTAAGTACCTCGTCATCACAGTAACCCTGAGAGCTAGGCCCTCTTATTACCCCTAGCTGGGGCTCCGAGAGGTCAAGAGATTTGCCCAAGGTCATACGGCCAGTAGGGGGTACAGTTGGGCCTTGGCCTCAGATATTCTGGCTCTAGGGACTGCAAGTGTTGATTCACTTGCCCACAGCCACCCTGTGAAAATGTCCCGTCTCACTCGGGAGAGGCCAAGCCCTGCCGTGGCCAATAGTGTCCATATGGTCCCCTTCTCTCCCCCTACTCTGCCTCTGGCTCATTGCTCCAGCCCACTGGTCTTGCTGCCCCAGGGCATTTGCTCCTCCCTTCTAAGCATGTGCTCTCTCCCTCCAAGATTGCTCTCAGGCTTCACCCCTCCTCCGAAGGCCTCCCCCTTTCTCTCTTACCCACTCACTCCATCTCCTTGCAAACACTGTGTTTTTCTTCATGACGCTTACCCAGGAATCTATCCATGGTGGGCATCAGTGCTTTCCACCAAGGACTCCCCATTTCCATCTTCTGGGTCAGAGATGGGCCTGTACGTCCCTGCCCCTGAGAGAAGATGAATGTAGCCATGCGACTTGCTGGTGGGAAGTGAAATAGGACAAAACTGTCATGTATCACCCCCAGGGCTGCGGCTGGGGGCTTTGTACGTACTGCACCCTTGGCCACGTTCTCCGTTGTGAAAGTTGGAGAGGGCGCCTCCTTCAGCCTGGGCCCCTGATGAGGAGAGCACGGAGCAGAGCCCCTTGGAGGGACCTCCAAGAACATACGGTATGGGTGAGAAAGAATTCTTAGTGGCTTTAAGCCGCCGGTGGCGACAGGACCTTGCCTATTGTGGTTGACGTCTCTCTGGATACATCATTGCTCCTCTATGGGTCTCTGTCCCTATAGTGTCAGCATCATGGGAACAAGGGCTTCGTGTCACATTCACTGCCCCTATTCCCAGCTCCTAGGACATTACCTAGGATCACGTAGTAGGTGATCACTAAGTATTTGATGAATGAACTAAGATCATGTTCCTTTAGAACTCACTAAGCTCTTACACGCGCACACACACACATTTATCTCACCGTAGCCCCACGATGTAGTCAGAATCTCCATTTTACAGATTCTGGAAATGACACCTGGAGAGGTTGGTTGAGTTGCCTCTTGACACGCAGCCCATTAGTACTGGAGCCGGGACTAGAACCCACGTCTTTTGTTCACTTCCCCATCCTGTCCCCTGACCATTTGCTCCTAGGATAAAGCAGCCAGAGCTATCGCCGTCCCCAGGCTGTGGGAAGGGGGATTTCCTTCAGGTGGAGCCCACGGTTCCAGGGTCTGCTTCTTCCTCCTCCCCCATGGAGTTAACCTGGCCACGGGGGGAGTCACCTGCAGGATCTCTCTGTGACAAGGACATTTCAGCCAGCCAGAACCAGCCCAGCCTTTTCAATGTCTTATCTCTCGGTAACTGTCGTATCTGGAGCGCGGCAGAGACAGGAGGGCATCGCAAAGCACCTGCACGGAGCTCCCGCCACGCTCTCTGGGGCCAAGGGGCTCCCAGGTCTCAGTCAGGGATGGGAGCTCTTCCTTTCCACGTGGCTCCACCAAGCTTGGCAGCCTGATTTTCCCGCCTCCAGTGGATCTGGTGTAGCAAATTAGAGGGGTAAGGTAGGGAATGGGTACACTGCCATGTAACATGCTGGGAAGGGAAGATATGAAAACGTGCAAAACTCCAAGGGCACAGACTTTGGGGTCATTTATTGCAGGGTGAGGGCTGTAAGTCGTCCTATAAAGCGGGAAGGTCACCATCCTGCAGCCCAGACATTAATTAATGTTTATCACACAAGCTGCTTGATGTGGGCAAGTTGCATGATCTCTCCAGACCTGAGGTTCCTCATCTACTGATGATCTCCAAGGTTCTTGCTGA
Organism: Canis lupus baileyi; assembly: GCF_048164855.1. Lineage (NCBI taxonomy): Eukaryota > Metazoa > Chordata > Mammalia > Carnivora > Canidae > Canis > Canis lupus. Next base: position 3,053,477 of record NC_132850.1, on the reverse strand, counting down.
AAAACTCTGCACCTGCACGGGCACAAATCATACAGCCCCTCAAGCAAGGTTTGGTCAGGCCCCATTTACCATTTTAATTTTTTAAAATTTATTTATTCATGAGAGACAGAGAGAGAGGGGCAGAGACACAGGCAGAGGGAGAAGCAGGCTCCATGCAGGGAGCCCAATACAGGACTCGACCCCTGGACCCTGGGATCACAACCTGAGCCAAAGGCAGACACTCAACCACTGAGCCACCCAGGCACCCCCCACTTACCATTTTAAAAGACAGAGAGGTCCGTAACACCTTGTAGAGATATTTCCATCCAAAGTGGGTGTTAGGGGATCCCTGGGGGGCTCAGCGGTTTAGCACCTGCCTTTGGCCCAGGGCGTGATCCTGGAGTCCCGGGATCGAGTCCCACATCAGGCTCCTGGCATGGAGCCTGCTTCTCCCTCCGCCTGTGTCGCTGCCTCTCTCTCTCTCTCTCTCTCTCTCTCTCCCTCTCTCTCTCTGTGTCTCTCATGAATAAATAAATAAAATCTTAAAAAAAAATAAAATAAAAGCCTTAAATGGCAGCCTAAGGAGTTTGGACCTTATCCTGTGAGCCACAGGGGAGCCAGAGAAGGTTACAGGGCAGGTGAGCAGCATGGTCGGATGGACGTCTTAGAAGGTCTCCCCTTCCAGCAGCCAGTGTGGGGTGCGGAGGGGAGGCAGGCGCCAAAAGGTGGGGGCAAAGGGTGGGGGCCAGGAAGGCCTGGGGGTGGGGGTGGGAGGCTGCAGAACAGAGAGGGGATGGCCCAAGTGGGGACAGGGCCAGCAGGGGAGGGTTCCGGGTCCCCGGGAGGCGCAGGAGAGAAAATGGACCGGTTCTGGTTCTGCCAGTGACTGGGTGCTGGGGAGGAGGGAGGGGTGGAGGCCCACCCATGTGTCTAATCTTTGGCTCGGAAGGCCGCAGGGTGGCCACGGCTCAGGGTGGAAGGGGGCACCTGGGGGGATCATGATGAGCTCCCCACTGAATTTGGTTGAACTCGACTTTGGGGTTGAGCTCGACTTTGGAGACTTAAGCTTCAGGGGATCAGGAATCGGGACTGGCTTTGCTGGGTGGTTCTGGCCCAGGGTTCCTGTGCTGCCAAGATCTCGGCCAGGGCTGGGGTTGCTTGCAGGCTCACCCGGCGCTGAAGGGTCTGCTTCTAAGGTGACTTTGCTCGCACACCTGGCTAGTGGGTGCTGGTTGTTGGCAGGAAGCCCCAGGGCCTCTCCATCGGGCTGTCTGTGTCTCACACCAACTCCCGGGGGTGGGGGTGGGGGGCGCCGGGATTCAGGAACACGCAGGGCAGAAGCCTCGTTGTCTTTCTGTGACCTGGCTTCAGGAGCCAGGTCATCTCCATGACCTCCTATGGTTTACACACATCGGACCTCTTCAATCATTGCAAAGGGGTGGGGGGCACCTGGCTGGCTCAGTCAGTAGGGCATGCAACTCTCGATCTCAGGGTTTTGAGTTCAAGTCTCACATTTGGGGTAGCATTCACTTTAAAAAAATAACTTTTAAAAAATGTCATGTCCATGCCAGGACATGACACCTGGGGAGCTCTTGGAAGCTGGCTAGCAGAGAGAGAGAGGCCACCCTTTTCCACTCCCTTGTTCTGTCGGGGAGGAAGTGGAGGCAGACACAGGCAGGGACTTGCCCAGGACCACACAGCAAGTTTGGGCGAGGGCCTGGGCTGGAAGCCTCGTCTACATAGGCCCAGTGTCCTCTGGGAGGCCTGAAGGTGGGCAGAGAGGCCCTCAAGAGGCAGAAGCCAGGCACCCAGCACCAGCAGGGGGTGGGGAGAGGAGGCTGAAGGACTGGCCAACCTCTCCAAGAGCTGGCTGGAGGGGGGAACCTCCCTCCTCAACCTCCCCTGGAGCGGGAGCCATAAAGCAGGGCTGCTCCTGCCAGACCTGGGCAGGCTCTCCCCACCTCCTACCCCACCCCCATCCCGCTCCATTCATGCAGGTGTACGGGGGGCACGTGTGCTTGTTCCTCCCTCTACCTTTCATTTATTCAGCCAACAAAGATTTGTCAAAACCCTGCCATGCGCCTGGCATTTCTATGACCCACGTTGAACATACGTGGCCATATGGGTTCCCCTGACCTTGTGCGTGAAGCTTATGGTCTAGTGGGGGAGACAGATGTAAAGCAAATAAAGACATAAAGGGAGTTATTCATACAGATTGTGAAACCTGTCTTGGAGGAGATTAGCAGGACACCTAGTTTGAATAAGGTTGTCAGGAAAGATTCTCCGAGGAGGGGACATTTAGGTCTAGAACAAGGGGTCAAGGCAGGCAAAGAGTCTAAGGTGTGGGGACCAAAGCCTGCCAGGAGGGGAAACTGCGGGCATGCTGAGAATTCAGGGGGGCCTGAGTGCCACCCGTGAGGAGAAGGGAGAGGATGCGGAGGGGGTGAGAGGGCAGGGCAGGTGGGGCTGGCGGTCCGGGCTCTCCCTGTGACTGCAACCGCGAGACGGGACTAGATGGTTGTGGCTGCTGTGTGACAAACGAGCCAGTGTGGCTCTGGAGATGCAAAACGTGGGGACTGGCAGGAAGGCTGGACTGTCACCAAGGTGGTCCTGAGCAGGACCCGCGGCCCCAGAAGACGGACAGGCCGAGCTGTGGAGGAGGGAGGCGAGGCCACCTGCCAGGAGGCTCGAGGGGGCTGGGGAGGCCAGAGCAAGGAGGGCAGCCTGCTGGGGGCCCTTGGGGACCTGAGAGCTGAGCAGAGCTCTGGCAGGGAGGAGACCCCCCCCCGGGGGCCAGAGCCTGGGGTTTCGGGGGCTCCCTGGGGGAGTGCCTCTGGGTGGCCTTGCCGGGGGAGCACGGTGAGCTGGGCGGGTTCTGTCCCTCACCTGCTCGAGAAGACTCATCACTCTGTCCAGGAGGCGAGCCCTTCCCTGTGGGATTGCGGTGACAATCCCCCCCACAGGACACAGCTCAGATCAGAAGGATCATGGGTAAGAAAGGGTCTTATTGACTGAGAAGACTGAGAAGCATCCCTCTCAACCCCCAGTGAGGATCTGGGGTTCGTTGTTCGCAAGGAAGCCGGTAAGGGCTGGCCTGGGCTCTCGTTAGCCCTCAGCTGGGGTGCCCCCAGGCCAGCTGAGTGTGGGCAGGGGGTGCTTCCGCGGGGGGTTGTGGGGTTAAGTGGGAACTAAGAGGATTAGAGGGTCCTCGTGAGCAGCACAGAGTGATCAGTGGCGGACACACACACACACACACACACACACACACACACACACACGGCTGCTCCACGCCAGGCTGGGTAGAAAGGAAGCAGACAGTGCCAGAGGCTGAAGAAGGGGAGCAGAGAGGGGAGGAGGCAAGGAGTCAGGGGGAGGGATTCAAAAGAGCCAAGGAGACCCACCTGCTGCACCCCTACCTTAGTGCATGCAGGCGCACACACACACACACACAGTGCACATAGCACATGCAGGTGTACCTGTGCACACACATGCACTGTGCGTGCACACGGACACAAAGCACATACAGTGTGCACATGAGCATGCACACACACACGTGAGTGCACAGCACGCACAGGGCAGTGTATACACTACATACGTGCCTGCACACGTGACATAAGCACACAGCGTGTGCACAGACACACATGAGCACACATGCACATGGAGATGTACTCAAGTCCCCCCAGTCATGCCCTCCCGTGCTCCCCCACAGTCAGTACCTCATGCACAGGCTCCCCCGAAGGCCCACAGGCCTCCCTCTGTCCCACCTCAGTCACACAGACGCCTGTGACTTGCAGTGTCGCATAGCTCGAAAGAGCTGGGGCCAGGATTTGAACTCCTTTTAGTGTGTGCGTGTGCTTCTAAAGGGTGCAGGGAGACCAAGTAGTGGGGGCGGATCTAGGAGCCCCTCAAGGGCCACGCCCCTGCACCCCGGGAGGGGGAGGATGGGTGACAGACCGCACACCCTCTGGGGAACTGCCCAGACACACTTCCCGGGTGCCCCCTGCCCCATCCTGCCTGATGTCCCCTCTGGTTTTCCTTTTAACTCCCTGGGCCCATCTCCTGAGGCCCAGGCAGGGTGCTTCTGGCCGGTGCACCTGGAAAATTATCCAGAAGGCTCTGGCCAGCCTGACTCTGTGCTGAGTGTCCACAGGCCAGATAAAGGGGGGTGGAAAGGGGCTGGCGCCTGTGGAGGGGTGGCTGCTGGGTGCCTGTGGGATGCCGGCCTCTTTCATCTCATCACATTTTAAAGGTCAGGGGGCGGTCAGGGTTCAAGGGGCCAGGGTGGGAGAGGGCGAGCCCCCAATCTGCGCACTGTCTCTGGCTGCCCCCGCCGAGGCCCGAGGCCACGAGAAGGCCACGCATGAGCAGGCTGGGGGTAAGGCTTCGGGCTGGCGGTCTCGGGCATGGCCAGGGTCCTTGCACCCAGAGGATCCAGGGGATGCCAGGCCTTAGCTGGGGGGCCGGTTGGTTCTTAGATCTCCCCGCAGAGGCAGCTCCGGGGCAGGCTGGGAAGGGCTGGCACGCTGGCAGGCTCTGGAGCTCCCTGGAGCTGCCCCCCGCAGCCTGCCCGGGGCCCCCAGGCTGGCCAGCCCGCAGCCAGGGGTTCGCGGGGAGGTGAGCGCCAGCCTGCGGGAGGCCGGAGCTGCGGCCTCTCAGGCTGGGCCTCCACTCGGGCTTCAGGCTCCTCTCGCGTGCTGCCCAGGCCAGGCCGGAGCAGGGCGAGGGCACCAGCGGGGAGCACCGGCCCTCCGCCCTCCACCTCCCCGGGGCCAGTCTGGTTACTGACACTGAGGCTGGACGTGAAGAGCTGGGCTCTGGAAGACCCTTACGTGGGTCCCCACACCAGTGTCCCCGCGCCTGGGGTGGGAGCTGGGGCCAAGGCGCAGGTTCGGGGCTCCGTTTCTTCAGCTGTAAAATGGGGATAATGCTCATACCTGCTCCTGGGCCCTTGTGAGGGTTCAGTGGGTTTGCTAAAGTGCTAAGAACAGGGCCTGAGAAGTAAGTCGCTCTGGCCTGAGACCCCAGGGCCAAATCTGGCTTGGCCTGTGGCCCCGGGCTTCTGCCTCAGGTGTCTGTGGGCCTGGGAGGGCTCAGGGCAGCCCTTCCGAGAGGCTGCTGTGCATCCGAGGGGTGCTTGCTCAGCAGCCTCAAAGTGGGGCCAGGCCAGGGCCCCCTGGGAGGCGCTGCCAGCTGCAGCTCCTGCAGGCACAGGCTTCCAAGCAGCCTCCCATCCCTTCTCTGTGACCCCTTTAGGGCCTTGCTTCCTCTGGAGGACCCTTGGAAACAGATATTACTGATACCTTTGTTTAAAGAAGTGGTGCCGAGCTCCGAGCTCGGGCACAGGACTTGCCCAAGGGCGCGCAGCTGGTAAAAGGCCGGTGGATCCTGGGAGCTCCGTGCTCCTCACATGGGTCCCCACCCGCTGGGGCAGGAGCCCTGGCCTACAGTAGGTGCTCACCGGGCGCGAGTTCCCTGTCTTCACTGCCTCTTACTCCGCCGGGGCCCACAGGTGGCCGTGCAGAAACCGGGGCTAGGGGCTGGTGGGAGCTGGGGAGACCCGGGGGGATCCGGCCCTGAGCCCCCAGGTGACCCCCAGGTGAGCCCCCCGGTGAGCCCCAAGCCCTGCCCAGGAGAGGCTCGGGAGATAGGCTGGGGCCCTGGGCGGGTCTCCTAGCAACCTGGCCCTGGAGGGGCCCCTGCCCATCTGCCTTAGGCGCCCCAGGGAGCTCCGCTCAACCACCACCCCCAGGAGGGGCCGTCTGGCTGGCAAGCCTGCTGGGTGGAGGGGGTATGGGGGGGCTTGGGGGGCACCAGGGGGGCAAAGCTGCTGTAGGGTGGCCTTGGGGGGTGGGCTGCCCTTCTCCCCAGCTCTTTGTATGTTTGTACCCAGGTCTCCCTGTCTCCCTCCAGGTGTCCCTGTCACCTGCACCAGGCTCTTGGGGAGCAGTCTCCCTTCTCCCTCCACTTCCATCCTCCCTCTGTGCCTGTGCCCCACCTGCCTCCCTCCCTCCCTCTCCCCCTCCTCCCTCCCTCCCTCCCTCCACTTTCCCTCCCTCTCTCACTCCTTCCCTCCCTCCCTTCCTCCACTCTCCCTCCCTCCCTCCCTCTCTCCCTTCTCTCTCCCTCTCTCCCATGCACTTTCTCCCTGCCTTTGTCTCTTCCGAATATCTCTCCCACATCTCCATCCCTCCCAGGCCCCCCATCTTGCTGCCCCCCACGTTTGTTTTGTCTCCCTGTCTCTCTCCACGCAGCCCACAGCTCTCCCCACCGGCCCCCTCTCCCTGAGGTCTCCCCTCCATCGCACATACGCTTCTTCCCCAGCCATCTCTGGCCAAGGAGTGTCAGACATGGGCACCAGGTGTGGGGGGGTGTGCTAGCTCCCCAGACTTGGTTGAGGGGGGTCACCCCATGGGATGTTTAATGGGATATGCAGGAAGGTCCATCTGAGCAAGGAGGCCAGACTTCACCTCATGGCCGGGACCTGGCCTCTCCTACTCTCCCGCCTCAGGTTTCCCTTCTGTGAAATGGGTCTAAGGGCACTGGTGGGAAGGTCTAGATGCTTCTGGATTCTTGTTGGTCCCAGCCTGCGATAGACACGGACCGAATATCAGACCAAGGTGGTGGGGAGCGTCTCGTGGAGAAGGACGCACGGCTATGGGGCCTCTGCCCTGGCACCCCCAGCCGCTGGCCTCTGGCTGGCGCTGCCTTCCTCTCCCCAGCTCCTGCCCCAGGGGAGCAGCCCCGGAGGCCGCCGCACACCTGGGCAGCTTTGGCTGCGTCGTGGCGCCCTCTGGTGGCAGCAGGTAGACACTTCTGCCGCCGTCACAGCCGGCTTAGCCGTCTTCCAGATGCTTCTGTGCTCTATCTGCCTTTATCCTCTCCCTGCCCCGGGGTTCGGGATTCGCTCCATCTTGCAGATGAGAAAGTGGAGGTGAGCATTTCGAAGCCAGGCAGTGTGACCGCGGGCTTGACCACCTCACTCGGAACCCTGCCTCTGAAGGGTCTGCAGCCGATGCCTAAAATTCCACCATCGGTGATGACTTCGTTCTTTGGGGTCACCTTTTTAAAAAAATTCTTTTTTAATATTTTCTTTATTTGAGAGAGAGACAGCAAGGGGAGGGACAGAGGGAGAGGGAGCAGCAGACGCCCCAGCTGAGCAGCGAGCCCGACACCCCACTGCCCGGGCACGATCCCAGGATCCCGGGGTCAGGACCTGAGCTGTGGGCAGACGCCTAACTGGCTGAGCCACCCAGGTGCCCCTCTTCGGGGCTACTTACTTGTCTGACAAATGTCTATGTATACCTGCGGTGGGCAGTGCCCTGCGGGAAGCGTCAGGGCCAGAGGCGCCCATAGAATCCACGCAGTCTGACTACACCATTTCTCAGATGGGAAAACAGGCCCAGAGAGGGACAGTGACCGTCCCCAGGCCACACGGGTGAGTGTGTGTTTGTGGGCGAGCTGGCCTTCCGTGCTCAGTTCACTGCTCAGCCACCACGTGGGCCGAGGCAGCGTGTGACAGGCAGAGAAGACAGGGCAGCCTTTGGGGACAAACGAGTCCCCAGCGGGTGAGCCCGGAGGCCCTGCAGAGGAAGGGGCAGCTCCCGGACCCCAGGTGAGTCTCGAATTCCCAGAGCCAGTGTCCGGGGGCAGGAGACAGGTGTCGGAGCGTGGATACGGGCCTGGTGGGGGCGGGTGGGGGGCTTGCACCTGCGGGCCCGTGTGGCAGGTGTCCTGCGGGTCAGCCCCCAGAGCCAGCCAGGGGCCCGGCCTGGTCAGGGCGGCGGCTGTAGTGGGGGCGCCACCCCAGCCTTCTCGGCTTGCTCCTGCCAGCTTCCCTGGGCTCCCGCTCTGCCTGTGCCCCGTGTTGCCAGGGGACCCTGAGAGCCAGCCGGCTGAGCACAATCGAAGGGGCCCCTGACGCGTCGTCTGTGGTGGTGGGGTGGGGGCTTGCCCGGAGCTCCCCGGGTGAGGGACATCCCGGTGCCAACAGGGCGGTGGGCACCCACAGTGCACATGGCGAGCGGAGCCTTGAGCTGCACACCTAGGAAAAGCCAACTTTTTGTAAACTTCAGAACGAGAAGATAGAAATTAGACAGACTTTCTGCCCTGGATGTGGGAAGGCTGGAAGGGCCTGGATGGAGAATTCTATGGGGGCGGGTTGCGAATGCTGGGATCCCGCTCTGGGCAGGCAGTCTGGGCAGGGGGTGAAGCTTCAACGATTTTGGGAGGCTCAGGGATCCCTGGGCATCGGGTCTCTGGGAGAGCCTTCCTCTCCCCCTACCCTCCCCCACCCCCCAGAAGTCAGAGGGGGCAGGAAGCCCACGGAGAGCATGGAGCGAGGACACTGGTTAAATCTACCCAGGCCCCCATCCCCTCATCTGCTAGGGGTGCAAGGGAGCCCCCACACCTACATGCTCACAGGCTCCGCAGGTGACCCTGACTCTGACAGGCTGCAGACCAGTACCGGGAGCTCACAGCCTGAGGGACTCTCCAGCCCTTGGCGCCTGTGATTCCAGACCCTGAGATTCCCTGGGTAGGAAGGTCCTTTGGGCTGTGGCTCAGGCCTCGTGTCGCCTGGAGAAGCTGAGTCCCAGCGATGGCCTCACAGGCACCCCCAGCCAGAGCCCTAACCTCACTGCGTCTGGCCTGCCAGGCCAGGTTCCTGGGGCCAGAGAGGCTGACTTGGTCAGGCGACAGGAACTCCCAGGCTCAGGGGCCTCTGGGAGAGATGGGTGAGGCCCAAGGTCCGTGGGGGACCTCACCCAGCCTGCAGGGGCCCGGGTCTCAGAGGTCATCTTGGGCCATCAGGCACTCAGGGCTTAGGCCCACCTGCTGCCCCTGTGGCCCAGGGGGGTGTTGGTGGCCACCAGGGGAGGGGACGGCAGCCTGGCTCCGGCCTAGTGATGGAGGCTCTGTTGAGCGCCATCCCTGAAGCCCTGCCTACGGGCCTCAAGAGGACGTCAGTGGCACAGGCTGAGCCACTAAGGTCACCGCTGGTGGGAGAAGAGTGAGGGTGAGGGCACCCACCCCTAGCCTGGGCACCGCCCCCACTCACTCCTCCTGGGACAACTGCCTGCCCCTGGCCTCACCCCCGGCTCCTGAGCTCTGTGAGCCTGGACACGATGGTAAACCTCTCTGAGTCTCAGCTTACTTACCTGCAAAGGTGGATGGATCCCATCTCACGAAAGGGTGGTGAAGGCCTTCAGACCATCTACCGTGGGTTGAGCACCTCCTCCGTGCCAGGCCCAGTGCGAGGGCTTTATCGTCTTTATTGTCGTCGGCCCCAACGTACAGACAGGGCGCTGAGGCTCGGGGGAGGCCTGGTCCTGGTTGTCCAGCTGCAAGTGTAGAGCTGGGCTCTGGGGCTCCGAGAGGTGTGCTCTGCCAGGCAGCAGCGCCCGGAGCAGGGCCGTGGGCAGGGGGGTGGGCGAGGCTGGGACCTGGTCCCACACGTGTGTACGGAAGTTAAGATCCTGGGTTTGGGAGTCAGGCCTCGGTTTCCTCATCTGTAGGAAGAGGCCAGCGACAAGCATCCCTAGGGGTGGTGGTGAGTGGGGACAGACTAGGTAAGAGGGACAGAGTGTGGGACTGAATCTGGCCTTGCACACACTGCCCTGCCCAAAGCAGGAAGGACTCTGGGGTTGAGGTAGAGCATGACTCCGCCTTGTGGAGACCCTCATGCAGCAAATATGGGGGACGTCAACCCTAAATTGGTGAATTTTTCCTGCAGTCACTATTATAGATCCTGAGATCTGTGCCCGAGGGATGCGAATGGCTGCACACATCATTGATGTCCCCACCCAAGGCCTTGAACTTAGTCTCCTAAGTGCATAGTAACCCCACGCCCAGGGGAAGCCCCACAGCTGAGGGGCCGGGGTGGGGGTGCGGCTCAGCCCGAATCACACCGAGGTCCTGCCCCTCCGAGGTCCTGCCCCTCCTCACCCCACCGGCTTTCCCTCCCCAGGGCCTCTGGCTCCCCCCTCCTCAGGGGCCTGCATTAGCCCTGCAGAGCGCACCCACCTCGGTTGCCATTATGTGGTTGGGGGAGATTCCCACCCGCAGGTTCTAATTCACCCTAATTGACCCTGCAGGGAACCTTTCAAACTCCTGGGCTTTTACAGCTTCTTGGAGTTTTATTTTGGCTTTTTGAAAAATTGTGCCTTTATGCCAAACATGCAGGATTATAAATGCATGCCGTTCTGATTAAGTGCGGGAAGGCCAGCGCGCTGCGTGGCCGAGGCCCTGGACGCCCCCCAACCTCCCCGCCTTGTACAGGAGGCTGCCGTGGTGACAGCAGCTCCCCTTTCCGGGGCCACTTACTGAGCACCAACGGTGGGTGGGAGGAAATACCCGGGTGGTGAGGACAGTGTCCTGGGGCGGGGGAGGGGGGGGGGATGGCTGAGAGAGTGCAGAGGGCTGGGAGGGCTGTTGGTGATCAGGGACCCCAGAACTGGGAACGGCAGGTGGCAGACAGCCAGACCCCTCGGGTGGGGGTGGAGGCGGTGACAGTGACGAGCCTGGGAGTCTCGGGGAGGGAGAGTTGGGATCCGAAGTGGGGCCACTTACCCAACCTGCGGCGCCTTCCCGCCTCCCCCCGGACCCCCCAGGCCCCCTTTGTACCCCACCCAGGGGATGCTGGTGCAGGGAAGTGGCTGTCTTGGTTCAAGTCCCGCCTCCAGCAACTCATGAGGTGCCCCAGGGAGGCCAGGAGCGGAGGACCGGGTGGAAGGAGCCCTGGGGTCCCCACTAGGGGCAAAGGCTCCTCTCAGATCCTCAAGGTGTCCGGCCACCTCGGCTGCACCACCCCGCTCTGCCTCAGGGCCTTTGCACACGTGGGTTCCCCTCAGGGTGGCCCACTGCTCCTTCCTTCTCCTCTGCCTTTTCCTTCGAGACTCAGCTCAGGAGTCACCTCCCTTCTTCTGAATTATTATTGTGACTTGATGCCGCCCAGGGAAGGGCCGGGTCTCCGTGGTCGAGGGGGGCCTAGGAGATGCCAGGACCGGAGTTCATCCCTGTCCTGAGGGCTTGAGTGCTGGCCACCCCCCAAGGGGGTGGATTCTAGCACTTTCTGCAAAACTCTGGGAGTTAGGGGAAATAACCTGCTCCGTGCTGTGTGACCCAGGCAAATCCCTGAACCTCGGGGCCATTCTGTGAAGTCCCTTACAATGACTAACACCTCGGTCATTTAATTTATTCATGTGCTTATTCAGCAAACTTTTGCTGGGCTGGGGCCGCGTGGCCGTTGGATGAAAAGCACCGGTAAAGGCCTTGCCTGGGGGGGACACAGGGAACCCCCCCCAGGATCCAGCTCCCGCTGGGAGGTCCCCTGGGGCAGCACCACACCCCAGGCGCTCTGGCAGGTGAGGCGCGGGCGCCCTCCTGTGGCTCCAGCGCACCCCGCACCGCCCCTCCCCGGGACCGAATCTGGGGGGGCTGGTCCACGTGCAGGGGGCCCTGGAAGCTCCCTCCCCTCGTCCTGCAACCCTGGGAGCCCCCTCCCCTCCTCCAGGAGTCCCCTCCCCTTGCCCCAGAGCCCTGGGAGCCCCCTCGCCTCACCCCGAGTCCCTCAAGCCCCACCTTGCCCCAAGTCCCTCAATCAAAACCACCCCCCCTTGCCTTGCAGAGGAGGCACCCGAAGCCCTGAGAGCGCTGTGACTTGACCCAGGCCACCCTGCAAGTTGAGGGTGGCCCTGGCCTCCAGCCTCAAGTCCTCACTTTGGGAGCCTTGGAGGGGGTTGGGGAGACAGAGGTGGAGGATGTGAGGTGCCCCTCCCTGCCCTCTGTCCGCTGCCACTCTCCTGGCAGGACACTCTAGGGTCACGGGGCCCAGCAGGTCCGCTAGCTCCTGGGGAGGCCCTGGAAATTAAGGATCGATGCAGGTGGGTGTTTGGGGGCACCGGGGGCCCCCAGGCACAAGGCGGCTGGCAGCCTGTGACTGCACCTCCCATTCAGGTGCCCCAGTCTCAGCCTGGGGGAGGGTGCTGGGCTGCCCGCTGTAGGCCTGAGGGTCTTAGGCCCGGCCCGGGGGCTGTGTGATCCTGGCAGGAGGCACACTCTCTGGGCATCTTGGAAAACAGGTCCTGACCTTGTTATGCTCAGGCTCAGCTGGGCTACGCTCAGGGGGTGTGGACAAAGCTCCCAGGTGAAGATGGCCCGACCCAGGGGCTCCCTTCTGCCCCTTAGCCAACCTGGGTCGTAGATGGCAAAGAGGCTGCCGTGCGTCTGTGTGTGCTTCTCCATGTGACCGTGTCCATCTCGAGGGATCCATATTTTTCCATCCATCCATCCATCCATCCATCCATCCATCCATCCATCCATCCGACATAACTGGAATCTGTCCCAGGCCCTAGTCCTGCTCAGGGGCAGAGATGCTCACAGGTAGAGAGGCCAGATGTAGAGGGCACTGGGTGCTGCTGGGGTCCTTGGAGCCCGGAGGGGGGAGCAGCCGCAGGGTCGGACAGGCTGGGGGCATCGCAGGTGGGTGGTGAGGCCGGTGGGGGTTAGCCAGGCCAACTGGGCTCCTGCTACGGCCCCACCCCGTGCTTCATTAGTCCTCGGGGTGAAGCAGCCTTGTTTCCGCGTGAGGAAAGAGCTCCGAGAGGTGGTTTGAAATGTCCTAGACCACAGTCCCCGAAAGGCCCACCTGGGAGTCAGACCCCCGTCTCGCTGGTCCGGAGCTTGTGTTTTAAGTTGCTCTGCAACTCAGGCCTCCGTGAGGGGGGCAGGCGGTCCTGGTGGCCTCAGGGCCAGGCTATGAGGGCAGTGGAAGCGGGGGACCTGGTCAGATTGGGGTTCTGGGGAGAGCCCCTTGACAGCTGATGGGGCTTTGAGTGTGTGTGTGTGTGCGTGTGCATGTGGTGGCGGCGGCAGGGGTGTGCAGGGCAGGGAAACGGGTGACAAGGATTAGCAGCAATCCAGAGGGGTGATGTTGGTGGCCTGGAATCCGTGCGACGGGGGGCACGAGGCAGAGATGGGAGGGTACAGGAGGGGCTCAGACAGGACCTGCTGGGAGACTGGACGTGAGTGGGGAGCAGGAGGGGTGAGGGTCCGGTTTGGGAACTGGGTGACGGTGCGGGTATTCTCGGGGCTGGGACAGAGGAGCAGACGGGGGTGGGGTGAGCTCGGCCTCGGACCAGACGCGGGGGTAGAGCAGGGCAGAGCTCCTGCTCACCGGGTGTCCTGTGGGCCTCTCTGAGCTGTCACAGACACGCGTGCACACACACACGCGCACACACGTCTTCCCCCAGGGTCCCAGGCCAGCACCCAGCCCGGCACTGACGGAGAACAGTCTGGAGGCCGGCCAGCTCCAGGCCTGGGCTCCCAGCGTCCCTGTGGGCTGTGGGGGAGAGGGTTCTAGACGCCATCCCACCAGACACTTGGCTCGGGCCAGGCTCCCTGAGGGGCCGGGGCGTCTGGCGCTGGGCCTGGTGGTCTGAACCTCCTGGAGGTGATGGGTGCCCACCTCCCCTAGACCTCGTGCCACCCGCTTTCTCCTTCCGGCCTTTGGCTCAGGTCCTTTCCAGCAGCTGAAAGCCCCTCCTGCTGCTAACCTGAGTCCCTCTGGCTGCTGGGTCCTCAGTTTCTCCCCCTGTGAGACCCTTGCCGGCTTTTCCGGAGGCTGAGCACCTTCCCCGCCACTTTCCAAGTGGGTGTCCCTTGCGAGTACCGCAGAGCCGGTCCCACCTGCGGCTGGGCTGCCCCTGTGAGCCTCAGTTTCCTCAGCTGTCCAATGGGGTTAGATCGCTGGGACCTGCAGAGCCGTGGCCGGGCAGGTCCCTAGGACGGGGAGAAGGCACATTCCTCAGAGTGTGTGCAGGGGGGGCGTCGTGAAGGGCCCCTCCCTGCAGTGTGGGGGGCCGCTCCTCAGGAGGCTGTGGGCCCCTCCTCTGGGGCCCCTCCCTGGCCGCCTGCCAGCGGCTCTTCCAGGCTAATTAAGTTATTTTGGAGAGACTGTGGAGGGCGGACTCCTGAGCGACTGGCCGTGGGCCGTGATAGGTGCCAGGCCCCAGCCCCCGCCCCCGCCCGGCGCCCGCAGCCCTGGAAGCGCCAGGGGGCCGGGCCTCTCCCTCTGCGCCAGGCTGCGGGCTGCCTCGGCCGGGCACCTGCTGGTAGGTCCTCACCCTGGTCGGGAAGGGGCAGGGTGACCCCCTGCTTGGGGTCGCAGCTGAGACTCCCCAGTGCGGACCCCGGGCCTCTCCCAGGCCACCCCAGCTCTCCGCGCAGGGGGCGGCGGGGAGGGGACACGGGTGACTTTTCCCACATTCCTGCGAATCTGGAACAGCAGTGGGAGCGCTGGGGCCCCGCCTGGCCTGCCGGAGCCGGCTCCTCTGGGGAAGGATGTGCGCCTGGAGTCCTGCTCCTGGTTACGCTGCCAGACCCACCGGCGAGCGGGGGAGGGGGGCGCCCCTCAATGCCCCCTGTGTGCTGCGGCCCCTGGACCGGCCGGTGCTTGGAGGAACAGCTTCCGTGGCTTCTCTGGGCCTCGGCTTCCTCTTCTGCAGATGGGTGGCGAGGATCCCACTTGGGAGGGTGCTGTGAGGCCTCACTGGGGGGCTGCTGGGCCGGGCGGTGCGGTGAGTAGCACCACCCAGCTGCCGGTGTCCCACAGCTTCGGGCGTGCCCACCTGCTTGGACCTCACCTGGGGTCTCCCCGTGGCCCCTGGCTGCGCGTGGGGGCGCTCTAGGCCCTGCCTGGGCTGGGGGGGGGGCTGGTGGCCGCAGGAGGTGAGGCAGGAGCCGGCCAATGCTGAGTGTGCCCCCCGTGAGGGGATCCCCGGGCAGTGCCACCTGCTGTGACTGTGATGGAGGAGGCCTCCCCTGCAGGTCTCTAGCTCCGGGTGGGGGCCGCGCGGCCATGACCAAGGGGGAGGTCGGTGGGGGCCTCTCAGGGCTCAGGAAGGCACAGGTGCTCACAGCGCCCCGGCAGCACCGTCCTGAGCGCAGCCCTGCCTTCCCACCCTGCTCCTCAGAGGCTCCTGCCTGCACCTGTCACAGGGCCCCCCCACCCCTAAACACTCTCGCTGCAGACGGCTTTGCAATCACGCACACGAGCACTCACGTAGGCACAGCGCATACGTACACACACACTCGCAAGTCCCTGGCAGCCCTGTGCACGCACACACGTGCACGCACACACCCCACCGTCCCCCAGGAGAGCACTCGTAGCACAGCAGAAACCTGGGCACCTGAGCCAGGGCAGGGGGCACGAGGGGCCGGCGGTGCTGTGCTCTACCTTGACCCTGGGTGGGCACTGCACGCGGGCACACAGCTGGGTCCCCCACCTGCTCTTCCCTCCCCAGGGGCCCCCAAGTCCTCTCACCCTCACAGCCTGCCCAGGGGCCCTCGGGAAGCAGCCAATGTGTGGGCTGTGTGACCTCTGGCAAGTGACCGCCTCTCTGAGTCCCTCTCACTTGTCAAGCATGAGCTGCAGTCGTATCCCCCCGGGGGAAAGTAAGAAAGGAGGTTGCGGGTGAAGCACGTAGTAGGTGCTTACTGAAGGTGGGCGCACCTCTGCCTCCCTCTGCAGGGAGAAGCTCAAGCCCAGGGAGGCACCAGGATGCCACTTGCCCACAGCGACAAGGCACAGCAGGCACACAGTAGGTGGTCAGCATGCATCCTTTCACTTCTGTTCCTCCTCGGGAGCAGCCCCGGGACGCAAACCCAGGACTCCTGACTCTCTGTCCAGTGCTCCTGGGCCAACTCTGTGCTGCAATGAGGAAGCTCCTACTGTATACAGGATGCAGCCCCTGGCTTGGCGCATGGACAGATGCCAGCCTCCCCCTGCCTTTGTCCCTTTAGGCCCCAGCCTCCTCCGACCTCTCACTCCGCACCCCCCCCAATGGGTACACCTCCTGCAAACACCCCAGGAGGCAGTTCTCCAAACCCTTCAAAGACCCCCTCTCATTTGCAGTGGGTTAGTGCCCATTCGACGGATGGGTCACCTGAGACTGAGGGTCAGTGACTTATTCGGAGTCATTTCACACCCCTGACTTCCCTTCGACTGGACTCCCCCACTCATCACCCCCCACAACCGTGCTCTCCAAGGACGGGGGCCACCGCATGAAGTCTCCTGACATCCAGCCGCGTCCCCCTCCCGTGGGGCCTGCGTCCCAGGCTGGCCCGTTCACACCTCCCCACTGCGGCCTCTGCTCACCCACCTGCTCCCTGGGGGGGTCACACACGTCTCTCTGCTTCTAGCTCCCTCCTTCCCCCAAGCACACGGCAGTGACTCCTCCGGCTCAGGGTGGGGTCTCGGGGAACCGGCCAGCTTCCCCTCACCCCTCCACCCTCGGCTCGCCGCACTCCCAACCCGGATCACAGACCACGCGTTCCCGCCTCTAGGCCTGTGCTGCTTGCGTGGCAGCCACGAGCCACGCCTGGTGCTTTAAATCTCATTAAAATGAAATAAAGCTAGAAATTCCACCTTCGGTGTGTGCTGGCTGTGGCACCGGACAGTGTGCATGTAGAGCTTCCTCGTCGGGTAAGGTTCCTGGTCCTGCCCTTCTTTCTGCCCGGTTCCCCGACCCTGATGTCAGTCCTTCCACCGTGAAGCCCTCCTCCCCGTCTAGCCACAAGTCTCCCTTCCCCCTTCCCTCCCTCCTCTGCTGACCTCACCATTTCTCTGTCCTCCCCACTCTGTTCACACACCTGGGGACGTGCCTGCGCGAGAGCAGTGCCCACGGCAGACTCAGCCACCCCTGCACCCAGCTCAGGGCTGGTCGCAGAGGCACCCGTGACTGCCCGCTTCCACTAAGTGGCTGAATGAAGGTCTACACATCGATACAACCCGAAGCACCCTTTCAAGCCATCTGCACCCCCCCACTTGCATGCCTCCCGCCACGGGAGGCTCACTCCCTTATGAAGGCTCCACTTCATCTTCAGATGGCTCTACTGGTCCAGAACTCTGCCCTGATGGTAAAGAAGGAGCCGCCTCTCTGCAGCTGCCCCTGGAGGGGCCTCTCGGTCCCCCTGAGCCGCACAGAATAGATCTGCTGTCCTTCCCCTTCGAGGAATGCAGAGTGCAACATCCATTCCTTGAAACCCCCGCTGCTCCAGGCTGAGGATGGAGAGGGGGTCCGCCCACCTGCCTGGGTTGCCATAGCCCCGCCCCGCTTGTTGTTCCCCTGGGGTATCCTGTTTCACCCCACTCTCTGCTATTTGCCCCCAGGCCCCAGGGCTCCTTCTCAGCCCTCAGATATCCACACAACGGTCTCCGCTTCAGCTGCACTCAGCCGCCCTGCCCTATTCAGTCAAGCCCCTCAGCCCGCTGGACTCCTTAACTCGTAGTCTTTATTCCCAAATCCCCCTGGAACGCAGGCCCTTGGGTGAAGGACTCCATCCTCCATCCTGGAGGCTCTCCTGGGGCCTGGTCCTCAGGAGGCTCAACGACAGAGTCCTGTCCCGTCACCGCAGCGCTGTGCCTGGCCTCTGGGGTGGCATGTGGCTCCGGGTCTGGCCTCTGGAGACAGATCCACCAGAGCCCAGACCCAGTTCCCAGGGCCCCCCAGAATTGAGGCTCTTTCTTGCACTCTCATGAGGATAGACTCTCCGTCATCCATGGCGCCCACCAGGGGCTGCCGGCACCGGGACATTCGCAGACCACGAGCATCACCTGTGTGCCCAGTGAGCTCCCAGCATTTCTAACAACTCCCAAGGCGGGGCATGATCGGAGCCCCCACTTTACTGATAAGGAGCCTGCAGTTCAGAGAAGCCAGTGTCCAGGCACACAACTGGGAAAGGTGAGTCTGGCCTGATGTCAGTGCTCTGCGAGCCCAGATCCTGGGCGTGAGAACTGGACGGGTTCTGGGGAAGTTGGAGCTAGGTGTGTAGAGCCGGCCCCCTTGAGAGGCAGCTCCAGAGAGAAAGGCTTTGGCTTCCTGGAGGAAGAGGCTCTCTCACCCAGAGCTGCCCCCGAGGCCTAATCCAAAGGTGGTGAGCTCCCCGCTGGGAGGATGCCAACGACATTCAGAGGAAAGCAGTTCTCACCTTCTGGCAGGAATCGGGCTCAGTCTCATTCACCCCCGAAGAAATGAACACTCAGAGAAGTCGAGGAAGCCTTTCAAGGACCCCACGGGATATGCCCGTCACGACGGTTCTAGTGTCCCGGCTGCTTGCCGAGCCGCGGCCACCGCTGGGCTAAGGGCCATACGGACGTCATTTCACACAATGTTTACAGCCCCCAGGGACAGCAGGTGCCATGACCATCTCCATTCTCCAGGGGAGGAAGCCGACTCAGAGAGGTGAAGTCACTTGCCCAGAGTCACCCAGCTAGTCGGTAGCAGGGACAGCATGACACTGCGAGAGACCTCCAGCCGGTGGGCTGCTGCTTCGTGGATGAGACAAACGTGAATCTCCGTATTCTCAGGGGCACCGGTCCTCCTTCCAGGGCCACCGAGGGGCCACTCACATCCTGTAGGCCGTGAGCAGAAGAGGGTGTCTCCCCAGGGCTATCCTCTGGCCATTTTGAGGACAGAGAATGTGCTGGGCTCCTAGGCCAAGGGCACGGACTCTGGCTCCCGGACACCAAGAATCCGTCTGTAGGATGGGCCTGGGGATGCAGACCTTCCACACTTTTGTGCTCTCTGGCCGGCCACCTGCTCCGACACCCATCCCAGGTTGCTGTTCCAGACTCCGGGGAAAGTTCTGGCACACACCTGCGCAGCAAGGCTTGTTCAGGAGAGCAGTGCCTGCGAACAGCCTGAAGGGAGTCAGGGGCCGCCTCTGGGCAAAGGACAGACTCAGAGCCAAAGGGACACGTGCAGGAGGTCTTACCTGAGCCAAGGGGACAGCACCCCCCAGGGACAAAAGGAAGTCACCGGAATGCCAAGCGGGCTCGTGGTGAGACGGGCGGTGTGGTTTTGCTCCCGTGCGCTTTCTGCTTGTTGTATTTTCCAGACTGATTTAATGAGTGCTTATTGTCTAGCGGGCGGCGGGGGATATGTTCACACAGAGAGACCTTCCCTTCGTACAACTAGATTGCTTCTGGACACCAGATCCAGGGAGGGCACAGATGCCCAGATCCAGGGAGGGCCCCGGGTGCCCAGGTCCAGGGAGGGCACAGATGCCCAGGTCCAGGAGGGGCCCAGGTGCCCAGGTCCAGGGAGGGCCCTGGGTGCCCAGGTCTAGGGAGGGCCCCGGGTGCCCAGGTCCAGGAGGGGCCCCGGGTGCCCAGGTCCAGGGAGGCCCCAGATGCCCAGGTCCAGGGAGGGCCCCAGGTGCCCAGGTCCAGGGAGGGCACAGATGCCCAGGTACAGGAGGGCACGGATGCCCAGGTCCAGGAGGGCACAGGTGCCCAGGTCCAGGAGGGCACGGATGCCCAGGTCCAGGGAGGGCCCTGGGTGCCCAGGTCCAGGGAGGGCACAGATGCTCAGGTCCAGGAGGGCACGGATGCCCAGGTCCAGGGAGGGCACAGATGCCCAGGTCCAGGAGGGCATGGATGCCCAGGTCCAGGGAGGGCCCTGGGTGCCCAGATCCAGGGAGGGCATGGATGCCCAGGTCCAGGAGGGCACGGGTTCCCCGCTGCCGGGGCCCACCAGGCAGTGAGGTCCAGTCCCTTCCCTGAGGAACCCTGGGAGCCTTGGTTAAATATGAGGTGCCAGTCTTGCCCGAAACCCATTCCTATGATCCCTGCTGTCTTAGCTCGCAATGGCCGGGAGGCGTCTTGGCCGTTCCCTCCACTCTTCCTCGTTCCCTCCAAAGCGCACAACCCTCCTCCATGACCCTGCATTCCCCCCGCAGGGTCTCCCTTGTGGGCCGGGGGCGGGGGGCCATGGGTGCGGCGTCCTAGCTGGCTGAGGTCCATGCTCGTGTGCCGACGATGCAGTCTGTTTGATGGCCTGGCTGCGGGATTTATAATTTGGGCACCCCCAGGTCCGGGGGCTCCTTCTGAGTCAGGCTGGGCCTCCACCATCCCCTCCAGACAGGAGAACCCAGAAGTGCCAGAGGCCCAGGCAGGAGCACAGAGCAGGCCAGGGCGGGCCCCCAGCCCCTGGCCTCGGCCTCCCCAGCCTGCTCCTGGGTCTCTAGTGCCCCCAGGTGCAGACTCCTCAGCTGGGCTGTGTGCTCCACGGTCCTGCGGGAGATCTTCAGGGAAAACCCGGCGCACCAGGAGGGCATCTGAGCTGGGCCCCTGCAGCCCCAACCCCAGAGGGAACCATGCTTCCAAGAAGCTGGAGCACTCTTCAGTGGGCTAATCCTGGGGTTCCCTGTGGAGGCGAGCTTGGGGATGGGTCTCTGGCATACAGTAGGTGGAGATGAGAAGCGAAGAAGGGCACAGAAGACCCTGTTCCTACACTTAGGTAACTCCTGCCCCCATTTTAAGGAGGGGGGAGACTGAGGTTTGAGGTAAGAGACTTATCCAAGGCCATCTAGTCTCAGCAGAGCCAGGATTATTACCCAAGATATTAGGCTTCCCAAGGAAGGGGTCAGGACCCCCAGAATGGCCCCTCACCACTGACAGCTCCCTGTGAACTGTTCTTACCAACTCGTTTAGTCTCAGACGGGCCCATTGCGCAGTAGGAACAGTCAATTCGTTCTCAGTGGTCTGTGCTCTAAAAAAAAGCATAGAGTCAGATAGACCTGGCTTATGCTGTGTGACCCTGGGCAAGTCGCTTAACCTCTCTGAGTCTTTCCTTTGCTGGGTACTAACAGTTGGTAGCAGGGGAGCTTTCGTTACGAAAAAGAAAGGGAAATCATATAACAAATTACTAAAAGTATTCCTGGCATTCTCCTAACCGACCGAGGGAGGTCCGTTGTGTGAGGGTAGGAAAGACCCGGGGTCTCCGGGTACCAAGTAGCAAATCCCGGATGTGAACCCAGGTGTTATATGAGCTCCAGAATCTCTGAGAGCAGAGGCCTTTGCGGGGGAGACAGCGTGACAGCGGGGGCTGGCCTGGCTCGGCCACCAGCGCACGCCCGGACCTCGGGCCCTCCATAGCCTGCACTTGCTGAGTCACAGTTGACCTCACCTGTGGCCGTCACGGGGCCTTGCCAGGCTGAGCACTGGAATAGGCCCTGGGAGGAGCGCAGCCAGTGTTACCTAGGGACAGGCTGCACCTGGGCCCGGCAGGCGGCGTCCCCTGCATGGAGGGCAGGACAAGTGTGTGCCTGACGCACAGCCCGACAGGCGGCAGGTGCTTGAAACATCTGCTGGGCAAGTGAAGCAAACCTGGCAAGTGACTGAGGTCCCAGCGCCGTCCCTGCTGCTTTTTCGAGCTCCTTGTCCCTGCAGCCCTTCTCTCCCTGGGAGAAGGCTCCGCGCTGGCCTCCGTTGAGGGGCTGCCCAAGGAAGGTGAAGGACCCCAGGCCAGTGGCTCCAGGGCGTGGGGACATCTGCCAAGCTGGTCCTTATGTCTGAACGCGTTCTTTGTTCCTTGTAAGGACTTTGTCCGTTTATTGAGCATTTACTACTTGCCAAGTGCCCTGCCCCTCCTGCATTCTCTCATTTATGCCCCGCGACGTCAACGCGGTGGAGGAAGTGCCATGAGCATCTTCATTTTTATGGTGTGAAGAGCAGAGGAGAAAAGCCTTGGCCAAGGTCACACAGGGCGTAGCAAGCAGGGCTCCAACGAGTCGGTCCCTGTGGACCGTGAAGCCTGCGTGCTTATTCCTGACACCGTCCCGGGTCTCCTGTGTCCGGGTTGTGTCTCAACCACCAGGTCTGACAGGCAGGTGCCTCCCCCGTCCCCTCGCTCCCTGTGCCTGGGTCCTGTTTTAGCCTAGGTAGCCTCCAGACCTAGGTCAGGGCGACCCACTCCCTCCAGGTCACCCAGCTTGATTTCTTCTGCGCCAGCACCCCCTGCTGGCCATGACCGCTGTCACTGGGTCCCTGTCCCCAGCACCCTCCCGCCCCCAGCCCCCAGTTGGGCCTTCCCAGCCCTGCCGCCTCCCTGCCTCGCCTTGGCTTGCGCACAGCCAGACCTTCCTGCTGCACCTGCAAGTCCAAGGAGTCACAGGACAGCGCGGGCCCTCTCCTGAGCTTGGCGTCCCCAAGCTGGGGTCGCAGGAGTCCCTGTTCCCTCCCTACCTGACGAGGCTGCCGCTCCTGCTTGGACTGCCTCCAGTGGGCCCGACTGAAGAAGTGAGGAGACAGGGGCAGGAGGTTCCCGTAAGCCTCCTTCCTTGGCTTACCTCCCGTAAGCCTCCACTGCCTGGGCCCCGGGGCCCCAGGCGCACTGAGGGGGTGATAGGGAGGGAGATGGGGCATCAGGTGGCCTCTGAGCCTAGGGCCTCTCCTTGGCTGCCCCAACCAGCCACTCAGCGAGCGTCCCCAGCTCTTGGAAAGCGTGAGCTGGAGTCAGCTATGCCTGGGCCCTTTCTGCAGGCTGCCACTAACTCGCCTTGTGACTGTCCTCTCTTCACACCTCTTTTCCTCAACTGCAGCCCGGGGCGGGGGCAGTAGCACCTCTTCTTGGGCGTAGGGGGCCCAGAGGAGGGCTTAGCACAAAGCTGGTGTCTGTACGTGTCTGTGCAGTGCATGGAGGGCTGGCTCAGTGGCCGTGGCTGCGAGGGGCCGGAGCCCTGCGGGTCCCCAGGCGGTCCTCCTCGCCCTCGTCTCCTCTGCAGGGTACCCCTGCAGGGCACCCCTGCAGGGCTAGGTCCCACCAAGTGCCCATCTGATCGATGCGGACCCTCTCCCTGCGGCCCCCTCTGCATGCACGTGTGGGTGGCTCTGTTTCTGGGGGCCAAGCTCAAGCCAGGGAGGCTTCCTGGAGGCAGCCTGAAGTGGGAAGAGCTCAGGGAGGGCAGATAGGGTTCCAACCCTGGTCCCGCCAAGGCCTCATGGTGGAACTCCAGGGAAGCTGTCTTCCCCGCCAGAGCCCCAGTTTCCTCATCTGGAAGATGAGAGCGGTGACACCTGCCATCCAAGGGAGCTGCAGCGAAGGGGTGGCTCACGCCAGGCCCCGAGGCCCAACCCAGCCCAGAGGCCGCCTCACTTCTGGGTCTCCACTCCTCTGAGCTGCCGCCGTCTCTCACCAGCCCCTGGAGCTCAGCCTCTTCCGCACGGAGGGGAGGGGAGCCCCCCTCTCCGCAGCGGCCCTGTCCCCCTGCCCGCCCCCTGCAAACCAGAATCCTGGACCCCGACTCCTCCCTCACCCTCACTCCTCTTCCCCAGCCTGTCCTTGCTGCCCTCCTGCGGCCCCCCAACCCCACCCCAGCTCCGGAGCACCCCCCCCCAGTAGGTCACACTTTCCCGGGCTCCCATCCTACCCTTTCCCCTCGCACAGCTGAAGGGCCTGCAGTGGCTTCTCAGTGCTTTTAGGATAAGGGTCAAGTGTCCCAGCTGGAGGCTCTGCATTGTCTGGGCCTCCCAGCCCTCCGTGCTGGACCTCGGCCGCTCTGCGCTCCCTCTGAGCTCCAGCCACCCTGGGCAACCTCCGCCATCCTTGGTACGTGCCATTCCCCCTTTTTGGAAAGCTCTTCCCTGGCCCACCATCGCCCTCCCGCCGCCCAGATCACAGTCCAGACGCGGAGATGCCTGCCCCGGGCCCCGGGTGGGCTTAAATGCCTCTGCTTCAAGCTCTCGCCAGCCTGCGGCCTCTTCCTTGGGCCTTTTCTTGGTTTATCACTGAGCATACGTCTGGGTGACCCTGGGCAGAGCCCTCCGCCCCAACAGCCCGCCAGCCCCTTGTGGGCAGGGCTGGGTCTGTGTCTGCTTTGCCACGGCCCCCTGGTCCCCACTACAGAACCCAGAATGAAGCAGATGCTGGATAAACACGACAGTGGATCCTTGAACCCTCTGTGGCCCTTGGTCCGCGCCCCAGGTTTTGGACATCGGCTGTCACTGAGTTCAGTGTGCTGGGGAGAGACTTACGTGGGAAAGGAGGGGAACTGAGGGAGACAAACCATGAGAGGCTCCTGACTCTGGGAAACACACAGAGGGGCACGGAAGAGGAGGAGGCTGGGCAGAGGGACAGAGGAGGTGCCCGCATCTAACTGGGTGACGGGCACTGAGGGGATGAGCACTAGGAGGCACACTCTATGTTGGCAAATTGAATGGCTCAGCGGTTTAGCGCTGCCTTCAGCCCGGGGCCTGATCCTGGAGACCTGGGATCGAGTCCCACGTTGGGCCCCTGCATGGAGCCTGCTTCTCCCTCTGCCTGTGTCTCTGCCTCTCTCTGTGTGTGTCTCTGCCTCTCTCTGTCTCTCATGAATAAATAAATAAAATCTTTTAAAAAAATGTAAACATGTAAAAAAAGGAAGAGACTTAGGTACTTAGCCCAAGAATTAAGAATCTCAAGCTCTAGGCCTGGTTCTGCTGTGTAGCACGGGGCAGATGGTTGCCCTCTCTGAGTGTTTCCTTCCCCCAAACCCGAAGAGGCTGTGTTCACATAGGCCCGATGGTACCTTCCCACGGGGCTGGTCCAGGAGGAGCCGGATGGGGGAGCGGGAAGGGGGAGGAGGAGCCCAGCAGGAAGGCATTCCAGGTGGGAGGGAGCCCGGCCCTGAATCACAGGTGGGGCTGGACAGAGGGTGGGGGTGGGGCCAGGGCGCCAGGAGGAAGCAGAAAGGAGAGGAGGAAAAGGCAGTGTGGGGAGCAGGGACGGATCCCGCCCCCCAAAGTCCTCTAGGGCCCCCACCGAGTAGGGTCTTTGGTCCCTTCCCTTAGAGCTGGGGCCCTAATTGCGCCTCCGCCTGGGGTTGGGGTGGGTGCGTTTCCTGGTCCCCGGAGCTGTCCTGTTAACAGTCCTGCCTCCCTGGAACCTCTCGAATCCTCAGCAGCGAGTCCCCTGGGGGATTCGGAGGCTCCTGCCTGCCGCCCTCCAGGCCGGGGCGATGGCATCACCGCTCAGGAACGTGGTGCCCGGACCCCCCCTGTTCCCAGCAGCCCTATCTAGTCTAGGATCTCGTGTCTGGCTCTGCCATCTCCTGCCCTGTGCCTCCCTGCCCTGCGCCCACCCCGGCCACCCTTGGCCCCACACACTGCCCCCCGCCTCCCAGCTGGCTCCTCAGGCTGTTGGGTTCTAAAGGGCCGGAGCTAGAGCCGAGGTTTGGGTGGGTGCTGGGCTCTGGGCTGGGGGATGGGCTGAGAGGCCCAGGTGCATGTGCAGGATGCAGCGGGCTGTTTGCAGAGCTGAGTGAGATGAGCTGGAACTCGCTGCCAGAAAGACCCAGGATCCTCCAAGCAGTGGAGTCTGGGGAGTAGGGAGTGAGGGTCTCCCCTTGAACACTCTGCCTGCCCAGGAGGCCCAGCTTCCAGGCAAAGATGAGAGATTGAGGCAGGTAAGACCAGCCAAGAAGGGGGCACTGTCCCCCTTCCTTCCCACACTTGAGCCACCTGGGCCTCCATTTGGTTTCTACGTGATCCCCCTGCCTCAGGGCCTTTGCACTTGCTGTTCCCTCTACCTATTTACCCTGCTCTTTGAATGACTGGGTTCTTCGTTTCAGATTTGAGCTCACACCCCATTTCCTCAGAGAGGCCTTCCCCGACCACGCCACCCCGGTCATTCTGCACCATGACACCCGGTTTTATTCTTTACGGCACCCGTGGGGGTCTGAAAAGATTGCCCTCACTTCATTAGCTGTTTCTTATTTGTCTCCCACAGATTACAAATTCTATGAGAGCAGAGACTGTGTGTGCAGTGTCTTCCCAGGCTCTAGCCTAGTATCTGGCACACGGTCTGTGCTCAATAAATATTGGGGCCCTCATGTCCTGGGCCTTAAATTCAAGGCAATTTGCCTTTTTTTTTTTTTTTTCCAAATCTCAGCTTTTCCCTGAGAAAATGACTTCAATGCCCAGCCCACGTGGACAGGGGAGGAGGCTCCCCTGGGCTCCCCCCTGGTGTGCGAGCATCATGATGACGAGCTCGCCAAGTCTGTGTGCAGATCCCCCGCCAGGGAGTTTCTTACCTGCTGCGCCAGGCTGTCCTGTTATTAGACGGTCGCCATCAGAAGCTCTTTCTTCGTTCGTGAGTGGCCCTCTTTTGTAAGCGTGTCTCCCGACTGCCATCTCTGCAGAGTCACAGCCCCCTGAGATGGGGACCCGTGGAGAGGAGCAGGGGGTCATAGGAGCTGAGTGGACACCCGGAGGCTGGTAATGGTGGTGACCGGCCCAGCAGGGAAGGCGCTCCCCGCCCGGGCAGGCCCGCTCCCCTGACCACCTCACTCCTGCTCAGCTTCTCTCTCCACTCTGCTCCTGGGTGGTCATAGCACAGTCAGCGCTGAGACCCTTGTGCAGGTGACGCGGTGGGGGTGGGGGCTCACAGGTGACACTGAGTGACTTCCCCTGAGTTGGACCCGGAAGGAGAGGGAGGACACTGAACACACAGAGTTGGGAGAGAGAAAGAGAAAGCAGAGACAAACAGAGAGAGAGGAGAGTGTCGTATTTATTGCACTAAAGATTAGTTCAGGTCATCGGAGCGTATGTAACTCAGGGGACACGGTGATGAAAACTGGGTGTCATGGTGCAGAATGACCGGGGTGGCATGGTCGGGGAAGGCCTCTCTGAGGAAATGGGGTGTGAGCTCAAATCTGAAACGAAGAACCCAGTCATTCAAAGAGCAGGGTAAATAGGTAGAGGGAACAGCAAGTGCAAAGGCCCTGAGGCAGGGGAATCACGCAGAAACCAAATGGAGGCCCAGGTGGCTCAAGTGTGGGAAGGAAGGGGGACAGCGCCCCCTTCTTGGCTGGTCTTACCTGCAGTACTAGTAATGGCGATAGTTACTGTTTACTGGGTGTACACTTTACACACAATGCTTTCTGTGTCTCCATCTTAATTTTACAGTAGGGGAAACTGAGGCCCAGAGAAGGGAAAGAGCTGTCCGGGTCACAAGTCTGTTGGGGCCCCTGTGTGCCCGGCTCCCGCGAGGGCTAGACCCTCCTCTGTGGCCGCCAGGCATGAGGCTGAGAGTCTGATGGCAGGCTCTGCTGTCCCTGTCATTGAGCACAAGCAGACACAAGAGCTTCGTTTTTGGAGGACGGTTAGCAGAGGCATTTGAGAGACCTCAACATCTGTCCTGGGAGGAACCTCATGATCACTGGCCATGCCCTTCCTCCCAGAGAGGAGAGGGCCGAGCTGGCACCAGAGCCCAGCCTCCTGGCTGCCCCCCATGCTGCCTCCATGCCCCAGGGCCTTCCACCAACTCTCTCACTGAAGCCTCACCACAGCCCCTCATCGCAGGGGACAGTGGCAGCCCGGTCACAGACACAGAAACAAGGTCTTTAGTCAGGCGCTGGCCCAGCAAGAAAGACAGTGGGATGGAACGGAGGTCTCTCTGGCTTCAAAGCACCAGCACTTAGATGTGCACAGCCCTTAGAGTTTACAAAGCCCTTTCTTTCTTTTTCTTTCTTTCTTTCTTTCTTTCTTTCTTTCTTTCTTTCTTTCTTTCTTTCTTTCTTTCTTTCTTTCTCTTTCTTTCTTTCTTTCTTCTTTCTTTTTTTTCTTTTTTTAAAAGATTTTATCTATTTATTCATGAGAGACACAGGTAGAAGGAGGAGCAGGCTCCATGCAGGGAGCCCGAAGCGGGACTCGATCCCAGGACTCCGGGATCACGCCCTGAGCCAAAGGCAGGTGCTCAACCGCTGAGCCACCCACGCGTCCCTACAAAGCCCTCCTTAATCCCCTAGCTCGTTCATTCTTCCATTCAACAAATATTTGTCGGGCCCAGAGCATATAGTTCCTGCACTGTTTCAGGGTACTAGGGAAACAGCACTGAGCAGCTCGATGAAGTCCTGACAGCACAGAGCTTGTGGTCGGCGGGTGGAGCAGAGCCTGTTGGTGCCACTCACACTTTTGCGTCTCCTGACACGTTGGGCTAGGTCCTATCCGGGAAGGGAAGGGCGCCATGGGAGCGCCACGCCCCAGTGAGGCCGGAAGAATGGATATTGTCTGGAAAACCGGATGATGAACCTGAGCCCCACTCGGAGGATTTCAGTGACTCGCTCAAGGTCACACAGCTGGCTGAAGTCAGGTGGGGCTCCAGCCGGGGAAGGTCACGTCTAACTCAGAGCTGGTGCCATTACCCCGCGACACCTGTAAGAGCGCTACTCACCGGACTTCCCTTGCCTCGTCCCTGCACACACATCCACACATGCACAGATGGGCTTCATGGCAGAGTGACCCAAGGCACAGGGTCGGCGAGGGCTGCCGTGGTGGACCGGGAAGGCTGGTGGCAGTAGCATGGGAGCAGGTCCCAAGCCCGTCATTCCTGCGGTAGGGGCTCGCCTGTGTCTCCCTGGCCCCCGGCTCATCCTCTGGCTTCCATACAAAGTCTATGAACTGCTGGATGCCTGTCCGATAAATTTATTTTCAGCATGAGTCAACCAGAGTTTATTTCTGTTGTTTGCAAACCAGAACCCTGATGAGTACGGATATCGGTGCCATAATTGGGGTGCAGGCAGAGACCCTGAGGGAATCTCGGGAATCTGGGATTGGTTACTGCCCTAGTTAGGGCTGAAGGCAGGGAAATAACAGCTAGTGTTAAGGGGTGGGGTCTGGAAGCTCATGGACTCCAGTGCTGAAACAGCTAATTAAAGTGTCCCTTGGGTTATTGAAAATGAAGTACCCACTGAAGCCAAGATGTTAGAGGGCTGCCATAGAGCAGCATGAAGGGCAGGAGGGATTCAAGGACTGGGGGCTGGAATGTCTGCTCTTAATGGCACTGGATAGCTTAAAGAAAGAAAATAATGAATAGAAATCCCTAGAGCCTTAGTGCAAGGCATGGACCAAAACTCAGGAACTCTCTGACTGGAGAAAAAGGATTTCATCTCTCACCGACGCAGGGCTGAAACAACCCAACGCCAGATGCCGGATCCGTTCTGGTGGGTTGCTGAATTAGAGTATTTGTTGAATTCTCAACCTTCGCAGGGTTCTTACACACAATTTAAGGAATTCGCCCAGAGAAGCAGAATGCGGATGACAGACGCAGGCCCCCAAGCCCCGTTGGAGCGTGCCCTGTTGGCCAAACTGGCCCTGCTCCCCTCCTAGACGGGGCTGCCCTGCTTTCGCTAAATTCTCCTTGCCTAAGAGTGCTATCTCGTGAAGGGAAACCAGCATTTCTCAATGTCCCTCCAGGCTCATGGCTAGATCAGATTCCAGCAGGTTCCTGGGGACCAATTATAAAGTCAAACCTTGGAGGAGAAAGTTTATTCATTGACAGAATTACAAGACTCTGCTAATGTATCTTGGCAAAATTCTAGGGAATATGTGTGGGGGTGAATTCTCAAAAGGAGTATCATTTTAAATCTGGAGGAATTTCTCGATGTTGATGAACCTGTCTGAGATCTGTATTCGATGCTCTGGTTTGAGGGGCTGAAAGAATTTCCTTGATGTGAAAATTCAGAAGAAAGGAGAGTCCTCGCATCTCAAACTCTGGCCCCTACGAGAGCGCAGAAGAGACTCCTTTCCCCAAGACCTTGGAAAAGAATCTCCAATGGGGGGGAAGTGCCAACCTTTTTGAAAAACCCTTCAGTGGCTGCTCTGTGGGCCAGGAACGCTGGTGGAAGTTGCCATGGTTAAGTGGACCCTTGATTTTCATGGGAATAGGAGGATCCTGGTGTGACAGAGACCATGGGTGGCACTCAAAGGTCAGAGGTTGGGTGGACAAGGTGACCATTATAAGGACCAGAGCCTCATGGTAATCAGAAAGGTCTGAACTAAAAGTTGTTGTTGTTTTTTTAACGTGGTTAATGATCATGCATTTAAGGCTGAAAGAGATGGGGAGCCCACTATGGTCCGTATTGATTCATACAATAAAAAAGATGTATATCCCATGGATGGAAAATGACTTGAGCCATTATAATAAAAAATTTTCAGAGCCTAACCCAGTCAATATGTAAAACCAGAGTCTATTGAACAGAGTGGGCCACCCCCCCCCGAGGAAATACTCAGCAATAATAATAAGGGTAATAATAATTTAATTCCTTAAAGCTTCTCTTGTCCTTCCCCAAAGCGATCTATGGCCATATTTCAGGGTAGCAGAGTACTGGCAAAGATCCTAGATCTTTCAGGAGTTATAGACCCTGGCCCTAAACTAATGCTAATTCCTAAAGACTCAGATTACCCCTGAGACTTGCTGATTAGGGCCCGGGTTTATTGTTCTAATGGATTATCTAATGGGTTATCTGATGATAAACAGAATGTTGATTTGAGACTGCTCCTTGGCAGACAGCAGCTCTATCTATGGCTGCTTACTCATGCTCGAAGTGTATCGTTAGAATAGATAACCTCACAATTGGCAGATTTACTACACTGGCTCCCTGACCATGGAGCATGGACAGGCCAAACGAAAGTTACCATAGGTTCCCAAACCACATCAAAATAGTAAGTCAGAGCAATAATACTTCTTTGGTGAAATCACAAAGATTAAAGCTACTGTCAGTGAAAGACACAGGGGTAGTGATGCCATTTACCCTCCTAGTTTGCATAAGGTGGATGAATCTTAAAAAATGCCTAAGATGGATGAGTCTTAAAAAAATCAAAATGGATTATTATAATTAATCAGGTGGTGATTCCAATTACAGTTCCACGATGTTCCAAATGTGGTCCCTGACTGGAACAAATGAACGCAAATCTGATATTGAGAGATTTTCCCTCTCTGTCTTTGTTATGGGGACAGGAGAAGCACTTTGATTTCTCGTGGCAGGGACAGCAGTACACTTTCCATCTTGCCTTAGTGCAAGCGGTCTGACGTTATGTCTAATCAACACATTAGTTCACAGTTGGTTCACACTTCATCCTTCCACAGGGTACCCCACTAGTCTAGCATGTTGGTGATACTGTACTGATAGGACCAAGAGATCATAACATGGCAAGTATCTTGGAGTACAGTTGTGTCTTGGAGGGTGGGAGGGGGGAAGAATTGCCTGAGAAAAAAATAAATGGAACCCAGCTAAGCTGCTGGGAAAATAGTAATCTGGGAAATTCAGAATATCCACTTCAAAACGAAGGCTAGGTTGTGAAACTTTGCATCCCTGATGGTTAAGAAAGAGGCACATCATCTGGTGGGCTACTTTGAATTTTAGAGGCAGCACGTACTGCATTTGTGTATACTACTACTTCAAGCCATTCCATGAGTGATCAAAAAAGCTTCTGGCTATAAATGGGGTCAGAGGTGGTTAAGACTTCTAGCCAAGTCCTTCTGATACATTTGATTCAGTGGTGCTTGAAGTGTCTGTGGCTGACTGCGATGCTCTGTGGAGTCTTTGGCAAGACCAGATAGGAGAATCACAGTTAATGGGAGACTCTTCATTTTTGGAGTGAGGCCATGCCTTCTCTGGCAAATAACGATCCACCTTTTGAGAAACAGCTCTTGGCTTGCCCCTTGGCATGGAGGCTAAACACCTGACCGTAAACTATGAAGCAATCGTCAGTTCAAAAAACCCTGCCATGTCATCTGGTCCACCTAGCCATTAAATTGCTCCTTCATTGGGGCATTGATATAAATGGGGGAATGGTATAAACGGGTCTGGACCCAAGCAGGTCCTGAAAACACAAGTACATTGCATAAGCTGGGGGCTCCACCTTGCAGCACGCTCTGTCTTTCTCGGCCTGCACTTCTTTCTCATGGGAATTCCCTATGGCAGCTTATTGAGGAGAAAACATTCTGAACTTGTTAACACATGGCTCTGCATGGTCTGCTGGCACCAGCTGGAAGTGGGATGCTGCGATATTGCAGCCTGTTTAGAGGTATCCCAGAAGGACAGAAGAGGGAGATCCTTCTAGGGCAGCACTTTGGTCTATCTCTCGGACTGGAAGAACAGAAGACCTACGTTCTACAATGATTCACGGTAAGTGGTAATGATTCTTCCAGATGGACTGGGACCTGGAGGAGAGAAGGCTGAAGGATCAGTGAAAGGGGAGTTTGGGAAAGAGGCAGGTGATTGGACTCTCAGAATGGGCCCGGCACCATACGCATACTTATGTCCTCTGAGAACAACTCACCAGAGGTTCCTGAAGACCCTGGAAGGGAGGGCCTTCATAAGCAGGTGGACAAGATGATCTCCTTGTGGTGCCAGTTAGTCTCTTTCCCTGGTCACCCCAGTGCTCGCTCAATGGGTTCAGTGACAAAAGCCATGGATGTCACCTGGTGGTGGTAAACAACATTGAATTTATTTCTTCATGGGAGGGAACAGCAATTTTCCGTCATTGGAATAGCCATTTATTCTGGATTCAGATTTGCTTTCCCTGCCTGCCATAATTCTACCAGCAGCACCATCTGCAGACCCACTGAACACCTCATCCACTGTATGGTATCCCATACATCATCGCTATGGACCAAGGACTTCATTTTATAGAGAGGAGTAAGTCAATGGACCAAAGCTAATTGGATCCATTGGTTGTACCAGATACTCCATTGCCCAGAAGCAGATGGACCTATAGAATTATGGGATGATCTAATGAAAATTTAGGTCTAGAGCCAAATGGAATTAAAAAAGACGATGATGCCAGGGGGTCATGCTATAGGATGCCATATACACTCTTAACCAGCCACCTATACATGGTGTTATTTCTCCGAAAGCCAGAATGCATGGCTTTCTAGGACCAAGGAACAGAGCAGGGGTGGCATGGCTCATAGTTCCACCTAATGACCTTTGCCCCAAACTTGAGGTTTAAAACTGTTAGTACCCCCCAAAAAAGGAATGCTTCCAGTAGAGGATGTAAGAATATTCGCACTCGAGTGGGAGTTGAGAATGCCAGCTGGCCATGGGAAACTCCTTGTGTCACTGGGCAAAGAAGCAGAAAAGGGAATTATGGTTTGATTGGGGTTAATGATTCTATCACAAGGAAATTAGCTTTCTGATACTCAGGGGCAGCAGGGATGGAAACTGTCCTAGGCTAAAAGGCCAACCCTGGGTGGCCTTTCAAGGTCTTAGCTCCATGGGAATGACTGTTGGGGTGACCTTACTGGGGCCTCCCAAGGCAGGAGGAAACCGACACACACCAAGTAGTGGCTAATGCTGAGAAGTAGAGGGAAATGTGGAGCGTTTGCCTATATTTCCCTTTTCCCCTTCTTGTCGTATATGTGCTAATATATTTTAATTTACTGGTTCCTCATCTCTAACACACCTGCAGTTGTCTGGAGAATCTTGTTAAAATGCAGATTCTGAATGAGGAGATCCAGGTGGAGGCCAGAGACTCTGCATTTCTAAGCAACCTTTCCTGACCTCTTTATATAAAGTGATTCTTCCCAAGTCACCATCTTTGTCATCATCTTGCTTTTTTCCCCTGAGCGGCAGTGATCGTTACCTGAGGTTATTTATTCATTTATTTGCACACTCATTTGCTACCTGTCTCTTAACGCTGTGCGAATCTCACAAAGAAAGAGACCTCGAATGTCTTGTTGTTCGTCTCTGTATTCACAGCCCAGAGGACGACGTGTGGCACACGTTAGGCGCTCCACCAATGAACCTAACTCAGGCATCACTTGCACTCCCAGGTGTACCTCGAAGCATGCACGCGTGCACACACACACAAGGACGTAAGTAGGCGTATATGAGGTATAATTAGAGTGGGAACACACAGGCAAGCGGATGTAGAGATTCTCGTGCACACACGAACACGTGACCCACGTGTGTGTGCATGCAGACACAAGCGCATGACACAAATGCACACGCACACACATTTCCTCCAGGAAACTCAGGCAGTCGGCAGAATGACAGGTGTCACGCGGTAGTCCCGCAGCGCTTCAGGCTAAAGCTCTTTCCCACCACTTTCCTGTCCCCTCCAGGCGGTCAGTGTCGCCCCAACCAGAGCAGAGAAAGAGCTCGGAGCTTGGATCCCCTCGCCTTCCTCTGGGAGGGTCCCTGCTGGTCTCCCTCCCTGCTGCCTGGATATGTTGGTGCATATCCATCAGTGCCCTGGGGACAGAGTAGGTGCTCCCTCCCGCTGCCTGGAAGGCAGTGTCCTGGCTCCTCTCCTCGGGGCTGGCCAGGCACGATGCGTGTGCCCAGTGGGTTGCCAGCCTGCCGAGGGGAAACTTGTCGCCAGAGAGAGGCAGGGCCTCGTCCACTGTTACGCAGAGGCGTTCCAAGGCCAGAATCGTAGCTGCTCCGAACCTGCGGGTTCTCCCTATGACTCAGGGCCCCGGTGCCTGCTCCTGCGTGCCCCGTCCCAGGCCCCTCTGGAGAAAGGGCTTGTAGGTCTGCCCAGGCCCCAGTCTATTCGGTTTGCAATTATCTGGCCAGGAAGCCCAGAAGCTGCTGTGAGCAAGTTTCGGCAGACAAACCCATGTCTCTGCCTAGAGATCGCTGCTCCTGATAATCCCCCAGGAAACCCTGCAACCTCACCTCCTCCTTGGAGCCCCCTTACCTGCTTTGCTTGGAGTCCCTGAGCAGCCGTGACTCAGGCCTGACAGGCCTCTTGTACCTATGGCCGGAGTCCTCTCTGCACCTTCCTAGGGAAGATTAGGGAAGGGTCGTCAGGGCCTGCTTGTACCTCCAGGGGGCAGGGAGTTCACCACCTCCCAAGGGTCCCCGTTCCCCTGACCATGGAGGGTCCTGCTTTCAGGTGACTCCCTCCCCACCTGTCCCTGTTGCTACAGGACAGCCCTTTAGAATTCCAAGGCAGGGCCTGTCCATCCCTGAATCTTCCCATTTCCCTGTGAACGGGACTTTCACTTCATCCAAAGAGGACATGCTTCCAAGTTCCCATTATTCATCCAACAATTTTTGATCTGACCAGTAGCGCCTGGGCTCCTACTATTGGGCCTCTGGCGAGCATAGCACATAGTGTGCTGCCTCGTGGGGCCTATGCTCTCCTGACACAGACAGACCATGGGGGATTTTAAAATACAAATGAAAAAATGATGTTGTGATCATTATGATTATATTCTAAGAAAGAAACAATGTCCCGGTGTGTAGGAAATGGTGAGGGGGACCCCACAGTACGTCCTGCGGCTCAGAGGCCTCTGATAAAGGGGACCTTGCAGCTGCGGTCAGAAGGATAAAGAAGAGCTGCTCTGAGAAGAGCTGACTTTGTGTAGCCTCAGGCCACTGCTCTCCTCTCGTGCAGCCCCAAAAAGAGAAATTTCTGGTTCTGGGTCCAGCCCTTACCAGCCGGGCGAATGTGCACACGGCTTGGACATCTTGGAGACTCTGTGTCCTCCTCCTATATTTATGTGCCCAGTTATGCCTACTCAGAGGGCTGCTAGAAGGAACCTACGGGATAGTTAAATTCCCTGCTGTGACCAGAATCACCCACCTCCCTGGTTTGGAGAGATTATTCACAAGTTTCTTAATTTTCTGGCTAATTGCTCAAATTCCTGCTTGTACAGCTTAGCAGGAGTCTAGTATCTCCTGATTGAAGCCTTTGCTTGCCCTTGTCTGTCCAAATGAACCCACGAATTGTCCCTGTCCAAAGAGGGGAGGGGACTCCTGAGATGCCTGGGTGGCTCAGTGGTTGAGTGTCTGTCTTTGGCCCAGGGGTCCTGGGATCAAATCTCGCATCAGGCTCCCTGCAAGGAGCCTGCTTCTCCCTCTGCCTGTGTCTCTGCATCTCTCTGTAGCTCTCATGAATAAATAAAAAAAAAAATCTACCCCCCCGCAAATCAACCAACCAAACAAAAAACAATCAAAAAGAGGGGACTTCTGCTTCCAAGGCCAGGGAGAAGCCAGTTCCCATCAGGCCGCTGGTGTTATGGCTTCGGTGGCTACCACCTGGGGCCGCAGTCGAAGATGTGTCCTGCCAGCCTCATGGACCCTTGTCCCCCTTGTGATGGAGCCTGTGATTCTGTGATCACCACAGACTGGCCCCAGGGTTATAGCTTTCTTAGGCTCACATCCACACGCTCAGCCGTTGGCCCCAAAGCAAGCCACCTGCCAGGTGAGGAAGGGCTTCTAGCCTCGGCCTCATGGGAACCCAGCACCAGCCGTCCTACCAGTCCCCCACACCCTGTGGCGACCTGGTCATCATTTCAGGCGCTCCCCTTACTCATGGAGAGTGGGGCTGGTCCTGGGGGTCTTTCCTGGGCCGTGGGTTATCGCCATCTTTCGGATGTAACACTGAACGCGGAGGATTCCTGGGCTCTATGCGGACTTGCCCACCAGCGTCTCTGACACCGGGTCCGCAAGGGGATCTGGAGCGGGAGATCCCTTTGTCAGGCCCCAGGGAGCCCGGCCCCACCCTCTCCAGGATGCGCCCCGACACCCCCATCCCCGGCTCTGTGTTTGGAGAGCTTCCTCTATCTACCCTGGCCGGCGACACTTGCCTGTTCAAGGGGCACGCGTGTGTGTACTTCCACAGACAACTAGGGGCACAACCCGAGGGAACTGCCTCTTCCCAGGTGACCTGGTACCGATGCATCCCCCCCACTTCATCCTCCCAAACCAGCCGGTGCAGAAGGTGCTGCTCTGAGGATCGAAGGGAATGGTGTATGGTTTGGGCCAAGAAGAGAGTGGCTGCTTAAGGAAGGACAGGTGCTGTTATTACAGGTGCTGAGTCCAGTCTGGGTTTCCCTTCAGCAATGAAAACACATCTTAGGCCCCTCCCTCACTTAAAGATTGCTTGGGACCTGCCTTCTGGACCCAGTGCAGCCCTCTCCATGGCGTGAGGAAAGAGCTGCCTCAGCGCCTCCCTGAGCCGAGGTTCAGAGGCCCTGGCCCCTGCCCCCTGCCCAGTGCTCGCCTGGACCTTTCCAGATGGACCAGCCAGGTCTTCTGCAGCATCAGGGAGAGGGAAGGGCAGCAGGGAAGGTGCACCTGGGGGGAGAAGCAGGCGTTCCATCTGGTAGGCAGGTGGGCCGCCAGATTGCTGAGCCCAGCCAAGGAAGGGGGAGAGGAGGTACCTTGCCGACCTGGCATTAAGGTCCCCATCCCTGCAAGGTCCAGGCGGTGTCCAGGGCACACCGAGCCACAGCCCCGCCTCTCAGATGGACGGCAAGTGAAGGCCATGCTGTACCTCCCAGCCATGGCGTCAGAGGCGGGCAGGGCTACTCCCCCCTCAACTATAGGGGGCTCACCCATGAACACATGGGCTCCTGATAACTAGTCCGATGTTGGCATGGACACCCCTGCACGTGCTCCTTCAAGAACCCCAAATCTGAGCTCCTTGCATCCAGGTGGGGAACCTCTGAATCCAGGGGGTAGGTGAGCAAAGTCCTCTTGGGTCTCTGAAAGGCATCCTGAGCAGCCGTAGAGACAAAACAAGCGCTTCCTGTGTGTCCTAGCGGAGCTGGGCCACCCCTGTGGGCTGCAGGGCCCTCTCCTCCCGAATGACCTTTGAGCTCCCTTCCAGATCTGACATCGGATGACATCAATGTATAGTAATAACAGCCAAGCTTTTTTTTTTTTTTAAATATGTGGGGTTTTTTCTTTCTTTTTTAAGATTCTATTTATTTATTCATGAGAGACACACACAGAGAGAGAGAGAGGCAGAGACACAGGCAGAAGGAGCAGGCTCCATGCAGGGAGCCCGACGTGGGACTCGATCCCAGGTCTCCAGGATTACGTCCTGGGCTGAAGGCGGCGCTAAACCGCTGAGCCACCCGGGCTGCCCAACAGCCAAGCTTTTGAGTACTTATCTAATTAAATCATCCTGAGCTGGTACTAACATCATCCCTACTTTACAGATAAAGAAACTGAACCTTAGAGTAAGTAAATAGCCCAAGGTCACTCACGGGTTAGGGGCAAAGCCTGGATTCAAACCCGGGACTCTCTGAGTGCAGAGGTCGACACACTTAACCCATCTGCTAAGCCATCTAGGTCTGCCTTTTGGGTAGTGTCACATTATCTAGCCAGTGCTCCTTTATCACTGGTCTTTTGCTGATGAGGGTTGCCCCATCCCTGGTTCTTGTTTTGTGCTTTGTGGCTTTAAGAAACCTTTTTTTTTTTTCTCTTCCTGCTGTAGTTTCTGAAGAAACTGGCCAAGCTGGCTCAGAACCGCCAGCCAAAAGAACTCCACGTAAGTCAAGCAGGCTCTTGCCTAAGAAAGCAGATGTGTGTGTGGAGGGGAGGGCCCACGGAGTAATTAGGGCGATATCTCCAAGGGGGAAGCATGCCTTCTTGGGGGAAGATGGTGGGCCCATCTGTCAACAAGGCCGCCTTGACTCTTCTCTCTGGGCTGGGCACCGTGGGGGGTACAGGATGTCAGGAGCTCAGCGAGCCCTCCCAGGTCTGAATGCTCTGACATGAAGACACCCCAGCTCTTCTTCCCTCCTGCCTCGCTCCCCCTCCTCCATGCCCTGGAGCTCAAATTGTGTTAGGAGAGATAAGATTTATACACACCAAAGTGAAGTAATAATAAGATGGTTTGTGCCAAGTGTGTGGTCTATCTACTCATTAATAAGCATTTATTGAGTCTTCTTGGGACCAGGCACTGGGCTGAGCAAGGAGGATACATAGAAGAAAGGGACCCAGCCTCCCTTCTTAGCACAGGACCAGTGGGGAGGACAGGGTCCTTAACCACCCATGGCCACAACAGAGGCAAGACGCCCAGGGCCTCATGGTAGCACACAGTAGGTGCCAAGCTAAATCCTTGGGCTCAGCCCTTCCTGTTGAGTTCCTAATAGGGACCAGTTCCTATTACTGGTCCCATTTCATGGGTGAGAGAACAGAGGCTTAACAAAGGTCAGCAACTTGTCCAAGGTCCTGAAGCTTGTAAGAGAAGGAGGCAGGACATGAGTCCAGGAAGCGTGGCTTGAAGGGCCAGGTCCCCTTGTGCTGGACTCTAGGCTGCCGGGCCCGTGCACGGGGGAGAGCTGAGAGTGAAGGCCGGGCTGGATCGTGAGGGGCCCCGAGTGCCTCATGGTTTCATCCCGGAGTGAGTGAGGGACACCTCCCAAGCCAGAGGGCCATGGGCTGTGTGGTCAGGGAACAAAAGCGTCCTGGGGATGGAAAGCATCACTGGGGATGGTGGGCTTGAGCTGGCCATTGTGGGACCTGGGGGAAATAGTGGGAGCAAGGCGAGGAGGGGAAGGGAAGGCTCCCCAGCATGGGTGGGGAAGGTACCTGTGCAGGGTTAAGGACAGTGAGCATTGGGAAGGCGAGTCCTTGAATTCCAGACTCGCATTTATCTCTGGGGTCATCAGCGCTGACTGTGTAGACAGGGATGGCCCAGGCAGGTGGGGCTCCGGGATGCTCTGTGCCAGGCACAGTGTGGCTGTAGGATGAGCAAGACAGACATGGCCCCTGGCCTTCATGGAATTTTCAGGGCAGGAGCCGAGACAGACATGAATCAAGCAACCACAGGCACCTATGGGTGAGTGCAAACAACCTGGCGGCAGATGAACCCCAGGGGCCCCGGGCGGGATTGTGGGCTGGTGGGAAATGTGAGAAGCAGCCCTTGGCCTGATCTCTTGGGGATGGGTCAATGGGAGACAGAAAAGCATTCTGGGAAGAGAAGACAGCAAGGGCAAAGCCTCGGAGGAAAGGAGAAGCGTGGTGAATTGAAGGAAAGCAAAAGGGCCGGGGAGGCTGGTGCTCAGAGAGCTGGGGGGCGGACGGCCCAGGGTGCCGCATCCTCGGGGGTGTCACTGGAGAACAGTTGGGAGATGGTGATGAACGTTAAGCAGGCAAATGACACAGATGTGTGTTCTAGAAGGATTCCTCTGGCTGCTGTAAGGAGAGTGCCTCTCCGGGGCACAGGTGGGGAGCCCTGGGTTTAGGTGGCAGTAGCTGGATCAGGAGCTCTGGATAAAGTGCACAGGCATTTGGAAGGTGGACTCTACAAGGCCTGGTGACCGTGTGTGGGGTGAGCCAGGGAAGGGTCAGGGACTCCCGGGTCTTCTGCTTGAACAACAGGGTGGGCGATGGGGCTGTTTATGGCCGTGGGGTCTTGGGAGGGGAGGCGGATTTGAGGGATGGAGTCATGAGATGGTTCTGAGGTGCGAGGTTCGAGTTGCCCTGGGGTTGCCCAGTGGAGGCATTTGGGCGCCCAGGCCCAGAGCTCAGGTGACAGGTGCGGGCTGGGATGTGGCCCTGGGACTTATTGGCTAGAGCTGGCAGTTCAATCCATGGGAGCACCAAGGGAGAGAGCTCGGAAAGAAGAGGGGCCTCAAGACAGAACAGCAATGCTTGGGATGAGGAGGTGACAACAAAGGGATTGAGAAGTTGTTGGCAGAGCAGAGGGGGGTGAGGGGAGAAAGGGGCGACAGCCAGCCCCCAGCAGGGCGTGGTCGGCTGGGGCACTGGTGTGGGAACGTCAGGCAGGTGGAGGACCACACAGAGCCTGCTGGGTTTGGGGAACGGAGTCACCGGTGCCTTGAGCAGAAGCAGTCTGTGTGGAGGGTAGAGGGGCGAGGGGCAGCCCCACGGGGTGGGGAGCAGGGGTGGAGCCAAGAAGAGATGCCCCTGAGATAGCAGGTCACCACCAGGACAGGGGCCGCAGCAGAAGAGGGCAGAAGGTTGGCTTTGTCTGCTTGGTGGTTGGTTTTTAGGATAGGAGGAGCTGGGGAGGTTTGAGGGCTGGGGGGAGGAAGGCTCTGGTTTCCTTCACAGAGTAGACCCTCGAGGCTAAGAACGGCAACAACAGCATCCAGAAGGGCCCTGGGAGAAATGGAATTAGCTTTTTAGCTGAGTCGCAAAAAGGCAAGCCAGCAATTGCCCTATGGCTCTGCCAGGGAAGGTCAGAGAAAGGCCTCCCCGGGGGACGGGGACGGAGAGGGGAAGGAAGTGAGGGGGAGACAAAGCAGCTGGAGAAGTGAGCTTTGCTTGGGAAGGGGGGGCATTCTCTAGAGGCACCCAGGAGCACTAAACCGGGGAAAGTTAAAAGTGTGGACAAGTAATAAAGATCCTTATATGCGGCTGAGGCTTTCTCCGGGTACTTTGAGATCATGTTTAAGGTTTGGTGTTTGAACTTGACTCGTAGCAGCAGCAGCTTGTAGCGGAAGGGTTCCGGCTGGGGAAACAGGGATCTGGCTTCCCGTCCAGCCCTGCCACCGACTGGCTGTGGGGCCCCGGGACTCAGTCTCCCATATTTAAGTCGAGCTGGTGGTGCCTCTGATATTTTCACGTGGAGGGCTTTGAGGGCCTCCCTACCTGCGGGTGGCTTGGTGCTCGATACGTTTAGGGCATCAAATGCTAACGGCACTGATCGTGGGAGTCTTGGCTGAAGTGTGTTTCATCTGTGGGATCGGCACTGCTGAGGGCTCTGGAGCCTGTGGAGGGATCATCGTGCCCATTTTATGGATGAGAAAACCAAAGCTCACTTGTCCCGGGTCGTACGTCTCGAAAGTGGCGGGGTTGGGACTCCCCTCCGCCACGGCTCCTCTGACAGGGGAGCAAGCACACGGGCCGCTTGTTCTTCCGAGGAAAGCACGCCCATGAGCTGGGGTCCCTCCTTCGGCCATAAGGCTGTGCAAGGGGCAAGGGCCAAACGAGGCCTAATAGGCCAGATCCGGAATTGGGGTGAGCAGGCCACGTGGAGGCAGCATCCCAAGGCTGAGGGTCGTCGTTGGGGCGCGGGGGAGGTAGTGGGGACCGAGGCCAGAGACCCCATCATGGAGATGCTGAGGCCAAGTCAAGGGTCTGAGCTGGAGCCTGCAGACAAGGGGAGCCATGGAAGGAGCGGGATCCACACGAGACAGGTGGGGACGAAGCTGGGGTCCAGCAGGGAAGGAGGGCGAGCAATAATCCCGAGGGGACTTGCAGGATCTGAGTGGGGAGAGGGCAGAAGGGCTGGCCGCTGGGGCCCAGGGCTGGCGGCCCACTCCCGGGAGGGGCGGGGAGTCTGAGCCCAGCGCTGAGGTGGTTGCAACACGTCTGAGGGTGTTTTCTCTGTGGGATTTTGTTGTCTGTGTATAAACTGATCTCCCACCTTTGGCTGCAGCTCCGTGTTTGTGAAAGCCCTAACCCGCAGCTGGCCTGGCCTCACTGCGCCCCTCGTCCCGCTGCCCTCGGGTGCCCTGATGGGTCACTGGCCTCCCCTCCGCGTGTTGCTGAGCCTCGGCTCTGAGGCCCTGCGGTCTCCCTGCCACCCACCGTCGGGGGCCTGGGTTCAGCCTCCGGGCACCTCCCGTGCGCCCCCCACGTTACAGCACTGCGGTCCCGGCCACCGCCCTCACCCACCCCGCAGTCAGAGCATCACTGGGGCCCGCCCCGCGCCCCACCCTTCTACTGCTTTTCCTCCCAAGCACTTTACCTCTGTTACGGGACCTCCTCCTCCAGCTGAGCCGGGTCTCCGGGTGGTTGGAAAGCGGGAACCGGGCCCAGAGCTCCTGCAGCCACCACTCGGGGCCGAGGGACGCTGCAGCATCTGGCTGGACAGAGGCCTGAGCCGCCGTCGTCCTTGACCTTGAGCACACCCTTCCCCTCGTCGGGCCGGCAGGGGTCAGGGCAGGCCGGTGCGGCTCACACCCCCTCAACTCTGAGAGCCTCTCCCGGGGCGCACAGCCCCGGGCCCCGCGCGTGGCCAGCCTGTGCTGGGGCTGGGGCCACCGCGGCAGGCGTCCTCGGGGCCCGTGTGGCCGGTCCCCAGGCCCCAGCAGGCAGTGTCCACGCGGGCTAGCGAGGGGCCTTGTGTCTACAGCAGGCCCACGTCCCACCCCCATCACCCCACCTGGGGTTTGCTCTCCTGCGGGCTTCTGACCCTTCCTGCTGTCCTCATGCACATCGCTCGGCTTGCCCTCCTCTGCTGCCTCTTCTCAGAGGCTCAGGATCTCCTCTGAGGGCGGCCGAGGCACTGCCCATGACCCAGGGTGTGGAAGGAGCCAGAACACCTCTCTGAGGTAAGCCCCAGGCCACGAGCCGTGGACTGTGCTGGTGGACCTGGCGCAGGGCCCCCGGCTCACCCTTGCTGACCTTGTCCCCGGGCCTCCCGTCCTCCGGGGTGTGTCCTCAGCACCCTCAGGCCCAGACCCACGTCGTGCCCCCAGCCCAGCCTGTGACAAGAACGGGCCGGCAGTGCCCCAGGTTAGGGGTGCACAGGATTCCCTGCCTCAGAGACCAAAGGAGTGGGAAATGTCTTCAACACCTTTCCCCCATTTGATAGGTGACAAAACTGAGGCCTAGAGAGGCCAGGGCCATGTTCTGAATGATTCACCCGCGGTTTCCGGGTCAGTTGGGGGCAGCGTGGGGGGCTGTGCTCCCAGACCACTGGGTCGAACCCCAGTTCCCTGCTACTCAGCTGTGGGGCTTTGAAGGGTTGGCTTCCTTCCTTTCTTGCGGAACAGAGCTACCCTCTCCTCCCCTGGGGTGACTGTGGACAGGCCTGCACACCACGAGGGCCTGCACCGCCACCGGCTGTGTGTCCTCAGCAAGTCCCTCATCCTCTGAACTTCGAGGCCTTGTCCAGGGGTGAGGCAGGCAGCACCCTCGTCACAGGGTTGGGGTGGGGGTTAGGGCGTGTACCGGAGCTGCCTGGTTTCTAACGTGAGCAGGGCTCTGCCGCGGGCCCTCAGTTGGCTTCCAATTACCCGCCATATTGCAAGCACGGTTGCACGAGTATCTCTTGGCTCTCAAGGATTATTTCCTACCGGTAAAGGCCTGGGTCAAGGTGCAGAGACATGCAAGTGCGTAGCTTTTTGTGATGAGCGGAGCTCTGGAGTCCGATGGACCTGCGTGTGGATCCCCACTGGGTCGTTTCCCAGCACACAGCCTTGGGCGAGTGACCTCCCGTCTCTCGGCCTCAGATGTCCTATCTGTAAATCTGTAACATTACCTGTCTCAAGGGATTGCTGCCTGACAGGAAGGAAGTGCCCAGAAACCCTATCTTTTACTACGCTACCCACTTGTTCGGATCACCCTTCTTCCATTGACCGAGGAGAAAACTCAAGCCGAGGAAGGGGAATGGCTGCATGACCAAGGTCACACGGTCTGTACAGTTGGTGGCCTGGACGTGTTTGGGACCT
Organism: Canis lupus baileyi; assembly: GCF_048164855.1. NCBI lineage: Eukaryota > Metazoa > Chordata > Mammalia > Carnivora > Canidae > Canis > Canis lupus. Next base: position 3,009,780 of record NC_132850.1, on the reverse strand, counting down.
GTCCCAGCCCCTCCTCTGGGAGGGGGCCCACGCCAGGGCTGGAACGAGAAGGGGCAGGAGCAGTGGTGACCTGAGTCCTTATGCGGGTCGCAGGCCTTGGGAACAGGAGGACAGGAGGGAGGCATTGGATACAAGTCCCGGATGGCTCCCCGTGCCCTAAGCGATGCCTGCTGACCCTTGGCTCTCTTGCTGTCCACCTCCTGCTTTTGCTGCGCACTCGCTCCGCCCGGAGTGCTCTTCCCAGCCAAGCTGCCTTGGGCCGCCCGGCCCCTGTCTCTGCCATAGGACTGTGATGGCCGGGAGGCTCCTGCCTCTCCATCTCCCTGGGGCAGAGCGCTCCTCAAGGAACGAAGATGGAGTAGAATGAACATGGGCATCTCAGAGCTGGTCTGGCCCAACTTCATGTTTTTTTTTAATGGAGAAATGGAAGCCCCAGAGGGAGATGAGCTTTGCCCCAGGCCCCACAGGCGTCCATCACTTTGTGTCCTACAGGCCTCCTGGGTGCTCCGCACAGGCCGAGGGCTTGGCCAAGAGGTAGGTGTGGCGGACGGAACACAGGTTTGGGGATCAGAAGACTCCAGTTGACGTCCCCTGTCTGTTCCTGCCTCGCTGCACCTTGGGAGGCCCACCTGCCTCCTGAGGGTGGTGGCCGGAGGGATCGGAGACACTGTGCCCATGACACGTACCAGTGCGCTGGTGGTGACAGCCCGGCGGGGAGGGGCTGCGAGGGGACAGGAGCCTGGGTCAGGTGCGGAGGCGGGCAGGCCCCAGCTCCTCCACTCACTGGCTGTGTGGCCTGCGACAAGTCCCCTCTCCTCCGGGCACCTCAGGTCCTCCTCTGCTGCCTCCTCAGAGGGACCTTCCCTGACCCTTGGTCCCACGGGCCCCTCCCCAGCCTACCTCCCACCTGGGCCCTCGGATAAGCTGAGGCGCTGAGCTCTGCAGTTGCAGGTCCCTTGCGGTTACCTTGTTCTTTCCTTCTCTGTTGTCTCTCTCCCCCCTCCTGGGTGTCAAGGACCTTGTCCTGTTTGGTTCCTCGCTGTTGCTCCCGGCTCCAGCTCAGTGCTGGCGCGTAGTAGGCACTCAACAAATATTTGGTGAATGGGGGGGAACAGGTAAGTGAATGCAACCGAGTCAATCATTCCAACCCCAAGTGTGTTCAGAGGTGAAAGGACACTAGGGGCCACATGCTTCCAGCCCGCAGCGGTGGGTTGGGTCAGCAGGGAGGGAGGAGCCGCTGTGGCCATCCCGAAGGCGGACTCTGCAACGGCCTCCCAGGGAACCCGGCCCCCGGCGGGGGGCAGGCAACTCAGCCCCCCCTTCCCGGCTGGAGCTCGGCCCTGTAATTGTTCCCGGCTCCTTGGCAGCCACGGCCGCCGGCTAATGAGTTTGCACCCGACTGGCCCCTGGGCCGGGCCGCACAGCCCAGGCCTGCCTGCCCATCTGCAGGCAGACAAAGGCCCTCTGTCCTTGGGCTCTGCCTCCTGCCCGCCCACCGCCTCCCCGACACACCGAGGCCCCGGCGGCCAAGCGGCCCTCCTGTAGCGGAGGAGCCCGGGACCCTGGCATGGAGCACAGCGGAAGGAGCATTTGTCCTGGAGGGTGGGGCCCTGGCACCAGCTCTGTCCCAACTCCTGCGTGACTGGAAGGCCATGAGATGTCAAGACAGGGAGCATGGCCTCTGGGGCCAGCCTGCCCGGGTGGGAGCCCTGCCTCCAGCACCCACCTCCTCAGTCCCCGAAGCAGGAATAGGTCCCATGAACCTATAGGGGTGGGTCCCAGGTGCAGTTCCTGGTGCATGTGAGGAGCGACTGTCATTATTGGGGACCCACCTACTGACCCAGCATCCTCAGCCCTCTCAGGCTCGCTTAGCCTCGGCATGACTGATGATTGGGACTAAAACGTTCTTTGTTGCGGAAGGCCATCCGGTGCCCCGTAGGATGTTTGTTCAGCAGCTTCCCCGGCTTCCGCTGGCCCAGTGTCGAGGTTCCCTGTCAAATGCTGAAATTCTCTGATGTGCCTCGGGATCCCCAGAACCTCCCCCATGCTGGGAACCATTGGGATACAACCCTGACTTACGAACACCAGCTTGGAAGTCTTACTCCGCCCCCGGCCCCGGTCCAAAACAAAAAAACAAAAAACAAACCCCTCCACAGTCTGGGATCCCCTAAGTGCCTCGTGCTGCTGGTGGGGAGTCTCAGGGCTGGGAGGGTGATGGCTGCTTGTTCATGGAGAGAAACCACCAGCCACATCGTGCAAAACCTGCAGCAGGCCCGAGCTCCGAGCACCTGGAAGCTCCTCGGTGTTGGCTGTGGCCTCTCCCCCACCCTCCTTCTGGATCTGCTATGTCCCCATCCCAAGCTGGGCTCCAGCTTGTCCAGAGCTCCTGTCCCGCCAGGCCCACCCCTTGGTCTTCCCCAGTGCTCTCCGGCCTCCAGGCGTTCTGCTTTCGTTGGCGCTGTCCCTCCGGCCCGAGTGCCCTTTGTGGACCCTTCCTTGTCCCTCCAGGGGCAGCTCTGAGGTCCCTCCCCCGGAGGCTCTCCCAAATCCCTCCGTCAGGCTCTGCTCCGCTCCAGGCTCCAGAGCCAGCCCTGAGCTCACCACTCTGCAGGAACACACGTCTGCCCAGCATGGCATTGGGTTTATTTATGAGGCTGTCTGTCTGCCCCCGGTCCCGGGAGCCCCAGGGCAGGGCCCTGTCTGATTCATGGCCCAGCCAGGGTCTGGCCAGCATCAGGGAGCGTGTGCTAAGCAGCACTGACGTGAGCTGGCTCGGGGAGGAGGCATCGTGAGGTCTGGTTGGCACAGAGCTCAGGCCCAGGGGTGGTGGGGACTTTCTGATGCCAGGGCCTCCGGAGAAGGCTGGAAACTGCCTGGGCTCACTCTCCTTCACCATTCCCTCCCCTCCTTCCCGCAGTCCCTGACTCATTCACCCCATAACTCCTTGTCTCGTTCATTCATGCATGTGCCTGCTTCTTCAAGCACCCATTCACTAACGGGGGCTCACCCATTCACTTCTTCACCCTCTGTCGTATGAGCAACCTCTCCCGAGCTCTGTGCTATACCCGGTCCTGCTCTCTGGGGAGCTGCGGACGCCCTGCCCAGCTCGGGAGACCGTGCACTCAGGAGCAGTGGTGGGGCCGGGCTGTCCCAGGGGCGCCAGGGTGCCCCCAACCCCGCTCGTCCTCTCTATCGCTCACTCCTTCTCAAATAAATGAATAAAATGAAAGAGGCAGAGGGAGAGGGAGAAGCAGGGAGCCTGATGTGGGGCTCGATCCCAGGACCTCGGAGTCATGACCTGAGCTGAAGGCAGACGCTTAACCGACGGAGCCACCCAGGGCCTCCTCAACATAAAATCTTTAAAAGAAATGCCAAGGGAGGCTGGGGGGTGGGACTTAGAGTCTTGGGGAGGGGGAGAGGCAAGGTGACAGAGCAAGGGACAAGGTCCTCTCTGTAGCAGTCGGGAACTGGGAACCGTGTGCAAGGTGACTGGTGAGGGAGAGGGAGGGATGAGAACTGCACCCAACCGCCACCCCCATCCAGATACTGAACCTACACACACAGTCAGTGCCTGCTGGATGCAGGCAGCGCCCTCGGGACTGGGGACACAAGGACCACACGGACACCCTGCCCTCAAAGAGCTTACACTGCAGCGTGGGGAAGGCAGGCAACCGAAAAGCAAGGCAATGTGTGCTTCCAAGAGCCCGAACCAGGGGCCTGAGCCTCTGGTGAGGGTGTCCCCACAGATCCCAGCTGGGAACCCGAGCCACCTGTCGAGGTCAGGGACTGACTTCACTTCTGCATCACAGCCCAGCCGGGCTTCTCGGGGTGTTGCTTGGTCCAGATGCACCCCCTGCATAATTGGCAGCTGAGCCTTAACAGGCACCTAAGGGAACTCTGGGTGCCTTGGATTACTTTAAATCATCAGGATTTTAATTTATAGATGTAATTTATCCTTACTCTAAGATTCAAACATCACAGTAACCCCAACCTAGAAGGGGAGGTCCCCTTCCCTCAAATCCCCATCCCCAGAGATGACCACTGTTAACAGTTTAGGGGGTCCTCCCCCAGATTTTTGTGCGAATGTCCGTGTAATGTGGATAATTCCTTTGAAATCCAATCATGTGTATTTTTTGCCTCATACTTCCCTTTGTGACATTCTCCTGCTATTCAGCCGGAGGCATCCATTCCCCTCAGGGAGGGTTAAAATACAATAGTCATGCAAAATGGAACAAAGAACAATGCTTAGTTAGCTTTCAACTCCCCAAAATAGGCTCAATAGTCTTTGGTGAGTGACAGGTTGGTTAGGGTGCTTTGGGCTGCAGATAACAGGAAGTGCAACACAAATGGCTTCAACAATGAGATGTACCAGCTCAGGCAGCCAGACTCCTGAGACTGGGTGTGCTTCAGGTCTGGCTTAATCCAGCAGCTCCGAACCATCTCTCTGCAGTCCCTTGGCTGGGCTTTCCTCTATCTGATGGCTTCATCCATGGGCTGGCTGGCTTCCCTCAAAAAGCCAAATGGCTAGGCTACCCATTCATCACCATGATACTTAGAGAAAGGGACAGCATGTCTCTTCTGTTAGATCCTTCTTAAGAGCAAGGATGCACCTCTCTTAGAAGCTCCCAGAAGTCTCCCCTTGCATCGTGGCTAGAGTCACATACTGATGCCTATGGCTGGGGGGTGCACCCCTGCACTGGTACTTAGGCCTTAGGGTTTTTGGACCATCTCCCCGGCAAATGGGATGGGATTCCATGATACCGGTCAGAACCATCCCTGGAGCGAGGTTGGGGGGATAGCACGAAGGTCATGAGAAGGCAAGATGGGTTTCAGAATGAAAACGGATGGTTTCAAGAAGAGGAGCAGGGAAATAGAAGATGGGCAGAGGATCACCACCATCGACTACGAGAGAGAAAGCAGATTTCTCCGCTCCTACGTCCCTTCTGCAGACATCAAGAGTCAGTCTTGGTGGACTCGCGTGCAGTCTTACTCTAAGGCACAGGTAGAGAGATGTAGGGAAATTCTTGTCCAGCTTGAGAGGAAGTGGGCAGTGTTTCCACTTTGCAGAAGAGCCACTAGAGAGTCAGAAAAGCATATTTGGGGGAGGCAAGGGTGAGCTGAAGAGCTGCCCGAGGGATCCAGTGCCCCACCTTTCTCTCTGAGCCCCAGCCTGGCGAGGGGCTGTGGCGAAGCTAGAAGCCTCAGACAGAGGCCTCTGCCCACTTCTAGAACCCCAGGGCCCTGCTGGAGCTGTCACGAAGGATGTTTGGTCCACACCCACAGTGGAACAGAAAGGGCAGTAAGGCGTGGATATTAGTTTCTTGGACAAATGACCATAAACTTGGTGTCTTAAAACAACAGAAATTTATTCTTTGATAGTTCTGGAGGCCAGATGTCTGAAATCATGGTAGCAGTAGGGCTCTAGTTGGTTCCTTGCCTCTTCCAGCTTCTGGTGGCTGCTGGCATTCCTGTGGCTGGGTCACCCCAGTCCCTGCCTCTGCCTTCAACAGCTTTTTCTTTTCTCTGTTTCTGTGAGACTTCTTTCTGTGTCAAATCGCCCTCTTCTTTTTTTTTTTTTTTTTAATAAAGTCACATGTCATTGGATTTAGGGCCAACCAGATTATCCAGGGTGATCTTATCTTGAGATCCTTAATTGTGTCTGCAAAGATCTTTTCTTCCTCCCTCCCTCCCTCCCTCCCTCCCTCCCTCCCTCCCTCCCTCCCTCTTCTTTCCTTTCCTTTCTTTCTTTCTTTCTTTCTTTCTTTCTTTCTTTCTTTCTTTCTTTCTTTCTTTCTTCTTTCTTTCTTTCTTTCTTTCTTTCTTTCTTTCTTTCTCTCTTTCTCTCTTTCTTTTCTTTTCTTCTTTTTTTTTCTTTTCTTTCTTTTCTTCCTTTCCTTTCCTTTCCTTTTCTTTTCTTTTCTTTTCTTTTCTTTTCTTTTCTTTTCTTCTTCCCGGGTGTTATTCTATATGTTGGCAAATTGAACACCAACAAAAAATAAATTTACAAAAAATTTTTTTCTTCTTTCTTTTCTTTTCTTTTCTTTCTTTCTTTCTTTCTTCTTTCTTTCTTTCTTTCTTTCTTTCTTTCTTTCTTTCTTTCTTTCTTTCTTTCTTTCTTTCTTTCTTTCTTCTTTCTTTCCCTTGGTCAAATCACACTCACAAGCTTTGAGGGTTAGGATGTGGACATGTCTTTCTGGGAGCCAGCATTTTGCCCACTACAATGTGTTCACACAGAGAGAAGACCGTGGATAGTGCCTCCCCACCCTGCCATGATGCTCATCTCCTGTGTGGTGCAGAAGGGATGCCCCAACTTCCCAGCACCCTGATAAAGGGAGGATGCAGAAGGCCACTGAGAGCTCTGGCCAGTCACTTGCCAGTCAGGACCCTGGACAGGGATGCAATGACCCTCCACTTCCAGCCAGACCTCAAGGGATTCACTGTTGTGGATCTTGGTGAGCCTCGCTTCTCTGGAGCTTCCAAACCAATCCTTGCCCAAGTCAGAATGACCCTGGTTCCACCGGCTGCATAGGTAAGGGGACAGAAACCGAGGCTCGGAACCATCAGAATGAGACACTCCGACAGAGGGGGGTGACATGAGGCCAAGAGAGGCCTTTCCCTGAAGCTGTGAGTACACCGAAGCTTCCAGTCCTCAGACCCCACCTTAGGAGGGAGACCCTATGTGATGAGGAGATAGCTCTGACAGGGAGCTCAAGTTTGCAGCGACCGAATCCCCCAAAGAGAATGAGTTACCTTTAATTGCAAACAGTTTATTTTTCTTTCTTCTCCACCTCTAAGTATATCCATTATAAGCCTCCTGCAAATGATGGGATTGCCAGTTTTTTTAATGTGCTTATGCTACACATCTTGTTCTGCAAATTGCTTTTTTTAAAATACTACTTTATTGAAGTACAGTTGTGCAAATTGCTTTTAATACCTCATACATTATAGACATATTTCTATGACAGTCTATCTCAGAGCTACCTGACTTCTTTCTAAATCTACACACTATCATTTATTTAACCAGACCCCTACGGGTGGCCATTCGGGTGGTTTGTTGAATTTATTGGAATTAACAAGTGAACCAGTTGAGCAATGTGCAGCAATGCCCCTTCATGTTGCGGTTGCAAAAATGGCAATATTTTCTTCCCTTTCTCCAAAAGCAGTGTAGCTCTGACCCTCACATTTCAGCAGATGAAAGAGTAATGACATGGCTCCAGGACCCGTTGGTCAGAAAAGTGCACCACAGCCATGGCCACCTTCCAGAGCACTCTGGGAAGTCAGGTGCAAGGCAGCTTGCCAAGACACGTCCCTTCCAGTGTGAGTAACACTCTGAACTCTTGAACATAACCTGCTGGCAGCATTTGCTCTACCTTGTTAGTCAATTGTCATTTCTCAAAGAAGGGCAGCAGGACATGGATCTTTGCCTCATTGCAACATTCTAATTGCAACGGCCTTTAAAACACACACACACACACACACACACACACACACACACAAAACCTAACAACAACAGCAAGAAACTCCCTGCATATCTCTGTGTATTCCTGGGATATAAAGGTGCAGAAAGGGCTTGGCTGTTTTCTCACCTGGTGTTTTAATCAGAACCCTTTAGACTCCAAGTGACAGAAACCCTGATGAAATGTAAGCAGAGCAGGAAATGTGTTGTCTCATGCAAATGACAAGTCTGAGGAACTTCAGACATGCTGCATCCAGGTGTTTAATTGATGCCATTAAGACTATCTCTCCATCTCTCAGGCTTGCCCGCCTTTGTTTTTTTCCAGGCAGATTTTCACTATGTGATGCAAGATGTCCACCAGCTGCTACTGCCTCATCTTTATGTTCATAGCCTCAGAAGAGAGAGTTTCCAGAGAGTTCTGGCAAAAGTCTCAGGGAAGACTCCTATTGGCCTGGCTTGGGTCATGAGTTTATCCTCGAGCCAAGTGCCGTGCCTGCGGGGTGGATGCTCTGGTTGGCCAGGCCCGGTTCTGGAGCTGCCCTGCCTGGGCCTGTGGGGAGAGCGCCCCGACTGAGCCACACGGACGGAGTAGGATTAATGGGGGGAGACGGCGTCTGCCAAAAGCAGTCTGGCCTGACAGACAGGTGTCCCCAACGCCTGGCCTTCATCAGGGTTGCACCTCCGTCTGTAGAGAAGATGCTTGTTATTTGAATACAGAATTGGCTACGGCTGGACTCCAAACTGATAGCCACGCAGGGCGGTTGGGCCCTGCTCCGGCCTGTGTGAGGCTCCTACGGTCTAGTCGCCCTCAGGCTAAGGTGGTGGCGAGTGGGCGGTTGCCATCCAAGCCTGCACCCGGGGCCCAGGCTTTCCCTGACTGTCGTGCAGTGCAAACAGCCCTGACCTGGGAGGAGACCCCAGTGGAGCAGCCCCGTCCCAGTGCAGGTGGCTTGAGATTAAATACTAAGTGGCCCTTGTCAGCATTTCGGGATGCCCTCAACGTCCTTTGTTCAGGCCATCCTTGCACAGCCCCTGACTCCCCTAATTCCCATATAGTGGCCTGGGCCTCTACCGCCCTGGGAAAAGCCTAGTTCCTTTGTCCTCACTCTCTGGCCAGGTCCCAGGCCTGGCTTGCAGCCTCTCTGCTGAGAGTGGCATCTCTTGGCTACGGGGGGGCATGCTTGAGATTTGGGGGTGCTTGCTGTGCTGAGGACTGGATCAGAGAGAGTCAGAGGACAGGGGTGTGCTGGAAGGCAGCATCTGGGGATGGTCTTATCCCAGATTGGGTTTCTGGGCAGATAGGCAGAGAGATGGGGAGTCTGTCCTTCCCAAAGCCTCCAAGGGGGCAACCCTCCCATCTGACCTGCGTGGTGGGGCCTCTGCTGGAGCCCACCTCGGTCTCACCTGCCTCCCCTTCCCTCATGGCCCCAGGCTGGACAATACTGTTCCTTCCTCTAGGCCTTTGTCTATGCTGTTCCCCCTCCTGGCATGCCCTCTCCTGCCCACCGATCAGTAGGCATCCTTCGAAATCCCACTCACTCAAGTAGCCACTGCACACAAGTGGGAATTTGATCTATGGCCGTTCCTAGTATGTGAAGACGCGTCGCAGCATGTGCTCCTTCCAACAGCCAGCGCCTCCGGCTCGAGCCGCAGGGCTTCTGTGCAGCCTGGAGAGGCTGTGCTGTACAAGCTCCAGAGAGTCAACGTCCTCCCACACCTGAACCAGCCCCCAGCCAATGACCTACTGGCCCAGCGCCCTCGCTCCCTGAGTGGGATAACTCCGAGGTGTGGTTTACACAGTTTCCCAGAGTCTCCCTGCGGGATGAAAGTCCAGGTGCCCTGGGTGGTAGCTTGCTTGTTGACATACACTTCAGTGGCCTCCTCCTTGGTCTCTCTGGCTTCTGAACTCCCACATGAGTTTTCTAGCATCACCCGCCAGTATGGGATAAAGTATGGCACTAAATTGTGCCCCCCAGCTCCCCCTGTAACTGTATTTGGAGACAAGGCCTCTAGGGAGATAATTAAGGTTAAGTGAGGCCATAAGAGTGAGACCATAAGGATGCCTGGGGGGCTCAGTGGTTGAGCGCCTGCCTTCGGCTCAGGGCTTGATCCTGGGGTCCCGGGATCGAGTCCCACGTCGGGCTCCCTGCATGGAGCCTGCTTCTCCCTCTGCCTGTGTCTCTGCCTCTCTCTCTCTCTGTATCTCTCATGAACAAATAAATAAAATCTTTAAAAAAATAAAAAGAGTGAGGTCACAATATGATAGAATTGGTATCTCCTTATAAGAAGAGGAAGAGACACAGCAGAGATCTCTTTCCACGCATGCAGAGAAGAGGCCATGTGAGGACATGGCACAAGGGCTCCTGTAAGACAGAAAGAGAGGCCTTGCCAGAAATGCACCCTGATGGCCCCTCGATCCTGAGCTTCTAGCTTCCAGAACCGAAAGAAAATAAATGTTCCTTGGACCACATGGTGTGTGATGTTCTATTATGGCAACCCGAGGAGAGGCATACATTTGCCAGCTAACCAACTTGCTCGAATCCGTGTCTCAGGCTTGACTCCCAGGGAAAGCAAACTCAGGCATGTGATCCACTTCATCAGGTATTGGGGAAATGCAAAATAAAACCACAGTGTGACACCATTCCATGGCTGTAGGAATGGCTAAAAGGAGAAAATTTGGCCCTACCAGAGAATGTGAAGCAGTCACGTAACATCTGATGGAAGCGTGAAGTGGTAAACCATTTTGGGACACTGTCTGCTGGAGTCCGAGAAAGCTAAAAGACATGGGTATCCTATGACTCCGCAATCCCACGCCTGGGTGCCCCAGAAATTCTGCTACCCCAGCAGAAACACATACAGATGTTCACCAGAAGTGAGGTGCCAAAGGGCTCAAAGCCACACTATTTGTAATGGTTTGCAAACTGGAAACTGCCCACTTTCCATCAACGGTCGAATGAATAAACAAATGGGTCGAGTCACACAATGGGATACTACAGAGCACTGAAAAAGGAGAAATTTTGTCACACGTGACAGCACTGATGAATGTCAGAAACCCAACGTTGTCCAAAAGAGGCCAAGTGCAGAAGTACCTTCTGTCATATTTAACTTACATGAAGTTCAAGAGCATAATATTCACACAGAAAAGTGTTCAAGTCACAGATGCACCACTACATGAATAATTCGGTGAACTTTTTTTAGGGTATACACCTATTAGTGGAATTATTTTGCTTTCATTTCTTCTGCTGCCCTGATTCACTTAGGGTAACCAAAGAGGCCTCTGATTTCCCCTGCTGGCTGAAGTCACAGGGCCTCAGTTTCCCTCTGTGGCTGGAGCATGCTTGCCTCCCCCAGGTGCCATGAGGCTCTAAGAGCTTCTCCAGGGAGTAGGATCAGGTCATGGGCCCTTGGACCTACTGGCCCAGCTCCTGGCATTCCTGAGGCCAAAGGTATCCCAGGGGAGGGCGGATGCTGCGGGCCGAGCCTTAGCAGCTCCACCGGCCAGGTGCAGGAATAGGGCAGTGGGTGAGCGTCAGGTCAGGGCTGGGTCAGGGCCAGGTCAGACAGCGGAAGCTGGAATGGACAGGGCACAGCCCAGGCCTGGTGGCTGCCGGGCAGGGAGGCACAAGCAGATCCCAGACCGCTCTGTGCACCCCTGAGCAGGGCCTGGACCTCCTTAGTGCCTGCCTCCTCTTCTCTGGGCCTCTCTTCCCTCTTCTGTCAACTTCTGCTCAGAGTTGCCTCCTCGGCAGCTCAAGGATGAAAGGAGATTGAAGACGCTTCCCTGGGGCCCCTGGGACATTGTCGGCCCATTTCACAGCCGCAGAAGCTGAGGCTCCGAGAGGTTAGAGGGTTTCTCTGAGTCACACAGGATTTGAGCCCAAGTCTGTTTTTTTTTTTAATTAATACATATTTTAAAGGGTTCTTGGTTTTCTTCTTTTAAGATTTATTTACTTATTCATGAGAGACACAGGGGGAGGGCGGGGGCAGAGGCATAGGCAGAGGGAGAAAGAAGCAGGCTCCTCGCAGGAGCCCGATGCGGGACTCGATCCTGGATCCCAGGATCACGACCTGAGCCGAAGGCAGACACCCAACCGCTGAGCACCCCAGGCATCCCCCGTTTGGTTTTATTTTTTTTTTTATTTTTTATTTTATTTTTATTTTTATTTTTTTTATTTTTTTTATTTATGATAGGCACACAGAGAGAGAGAGAGAGAGAGGCAGAGACACAGGCAGAGGGAGAAGCAGGCTCCATGCACCGGGAGCCCGACGTGGGATTCGATCCCGGGTCTCCAGGATCGTGCCCTGGGCCAAAGGCAGGCGCTAAACCGCTGCGCCACCCAGGGATCCCCCCCGTTTGGTTTTAAAGCCTGTACTTTCCTGACCTGATGTGGCTGCCTGCCTGGGGGGCTGACATGGTGTGATCTGAGGGGCCTACGCCCCCAAAGTCAGGCTACACCTCGCCCAGGGCTTGAGTTTCCACCGTTAGAATGGGATTCCTCTGGGTAAAGCAATTCTGAAAGCTCGTAGAGATGAGGGGTGAGACTTGCCGCATCTAATGGTTTGAGTGTAAACAATTGCCTGGCAAGATGGGAGACCAGGGTCCCCCGAAGTGGTGCACTATGATCCCCTCACTCACTTCCTCGCTCCCACCATTTGATGACCGGAAAGCTGAGGCCCAGGGAGGGCACCGGGTTGTTGGGACTCGCACCCAGGGCCTAGCCCCCCCCAGCCAGGGGGGCTGAATGGGAAAGGGCTGGTTGGGGGCCCTGCGGCTTTTCGCAGGGGCCACCCCGAGGCCTGCAGGCCTGGGTGTCCGAGGTGTGCTTCCACGGACGGGTGGAAGGCCTGGGTGCTATCTCAGGCCCCGAGATTAGTCAGTCGCTGAGCTCACATGCACATCCTCTGTCCCCCAGAACACATGGAGCCCCACGCCCCGACCTGACACTGCACACAGCCCTGGCCTGCCGCTGGGCTGGGCTCCTGCCTGCTAGGCCTCCTCAGATCGCCTAGGACCTCCCCTGAGCTGCTGTGGACCCACACAAGCCTCACGGCCTCTGAGACAGGAGCCCCTTGGGGGGAAGGCCTTCTGGCCGCCCAGCCCCTCACAGCCGCACAGCTCCTGCCCCTCTGTTCTGGGCCGGGGACTCGGGACACTAGAATTTGAGGGCCTAGAGTTGACTTGCAAGGTGATTCTGGGAAGCCATAAAGGGTGCGGGAAATGGGAACAGGGAGGGAAGCCAACATATGGGCAAGTTACCAAGCAGCAGGTGGGGCTGGGGCTCAGCCCCCGTGGGACCTCCAGCAGTGGGTGGAGAGCCAGGCTCAGAGTTGTCCCCCCTGAGGCACCAGGGAGTGGGGGGCAGCTGTTCATCGACCCTGTTCTTCTTGCTCAGAGCTTGCTCCTGAGGGCGTGAGCTGCAGGCACCTTGGGCACCCCCCCCCCCCCGTCCCCAGGACCCACAGATGCTTTGTCAAGCTTGTGGACAGGCAGGGAAGGAGCTTGCAGGGGAGAGAAGGGACGTGGGTGGAAAGAGCCCCAAGGCCCCAGGGTCAGGAGGGCCTGAGTCCCAGAGCTGCGGCTGCTGCTGAGTCATCTCTGAGGGTCAGTCGTTGCATCTATGAAATGGGAATAAAAATACTGCTTACTTCCCAGGTGTGTGGTGGGGAATCCAATGCGATAAGCTCTGTAAGTGGCCGGGAGTGGTGCTGGCACCGGGTGGGGAGTGATAAACGATGCTTTTTCATCCCTCCTCCAGGGCAAAGATCAGATGACTCACCCACGGTGCCCGGCACCGGGACCTGCCGCCGCGTGCAGGAAACACTGCTACTCCTAGAGCCTGTCCTCTCCCTCCCCTTTGCTCTTTATCTTCTATTTTTGAAGTCAAATAGTGACTGTTATCTAAGCCATGCCGTGTTGGGGTAGGCTCTGGGGACCCAGGAATGCCCTGAGCCTGTCCTTGCCCTGGGAGTTCACAGTCCAGTCGGCGAGACACAATATGTGGCCAGGAGGTGACCTGGGTGGGGGCTTTGACAGGGAGGTAGAAGTTTGTGGGTCAGGTCAGAGGTGAGGAGGGACTGCAGGCAGAGGGTGGAGCCAGAGGTGCTGGGGTGGAGGCGCAGAGATTGTTCTAGGGGAGGAGGGAGGTGAGCCAAAAAAGGCAGGCAGGTACAGCGGCTTGTAATTCGAGGTACCCTTGGTTACAGAGGAGGACACGGGGGCCGAGGGGGCTGTGTCAGAGCAGGGGCTGGCCAGGGTCCCCACCCCCACCTGAACCACAGCTGGAGGCCCCTGGGTCCGGGACGCTGGGCTTTCTGGTGTAGGGTGGGGATGGAGCTCAGGGCTGGCCAGCCTTGGAAACTGAGGCAGGGGCCTCTGTTGTGTGCACTTCCCCAGCCCGGCTAGCCCAGACCCCCCAACAGCTCCCTGGAGATTGGGGGTGAGAAACCCTCCACTTCCATGCTTTTTGTTCAAATTCTGTATTTACATCTCTGATATATCTATGTTTGTTCTTAAAATCAATACAGCTTATAATGACTTACTAGTGAGGCGGGCCGGGAGGTCCCAGCAAGGTGGGGTGGGTCCCAGAGGAGTCCCGTTTCCACACCTAGTTATGCTCACACGCGTACTGAGATACGCCTAGATCCACACTCGTGTGTGCACACTCAGGCACACACTCAGTCAACATTTATGAATACTTCATGTGCGTGCTCTTACACGTACCCAGATATAGACACGTGCACCTGGGTGTGTGCTTATGTCACTCTGGCGCCCACACACCCATGACCTATCCTTGTGGACTTGTACCCACATCATGCAGGCGCACTCACATCCTCCCTCAGGCACGCAGATGTAGCACACATGTGCACCGACTTACACACTCAGGGGCACTCGTAGTCACGTAGACTTGTCCATGTCAGCATGCACGGGAATGTGTACACGTGTGAATTGTGCACAAATACCAAATACCTGTCTCGTGAGACACAAACCCGAGTGCCTGTAGACATGCAGCAGTATGGCCAGCTCTGCACACGAGAGGACATTTCACACTCAGATGCACCCTCGTGGGCATGTGCTCAGGCACGGTCTCGTAGTAGCTGGGCGGGACTCCACTGTGCCAGGCTCGCAACATGCTGCTTCAGTCACAAGGAGGGAGCCTCGGGGGCCTGGCCCTGAGGGGGTGTGGGCAGCTCCCCTCCTCTGTTCTCCCTGCCGGTCCCTTGTCTCCCGGCTGCCACCTCCCAGGAGCTCTCCTTCCACCCTGGAGGTAATTGATACACATGGCCAGCGTGGAGCCTCTGCAGGGAGCAGATTCTGCACCTCCTCCCTGGGAGGCATCTGGGAGCTGGGAGCCTGGTGCTCAGAAGGGTCAGTGGCCCGCCTGGGTCCGCACAGCAAAGCCTGATAGAGGCCAGAGCAGGACCCAGTCTTTTCAAAGAGACCACTTTGGCTCACAGTCTGAGAGCGAACTAGGGAGCCCCAGGCTCCCCCTCTTCAAAAGACCCTGCAGGTTCAGGTGCCTGAAGTCTCCAATTCCACAGATTTTCTGGTGAAGATGTCCCCGGAGTGTGTCTCCAAGGTACACTTACCAGGGGACAGTGGGGTCAGCAGAGGAAGGAGCCTGGCCAGCCTCCGCTTCACCCCCAAGCTCCCTGGGGTACCAGCTGGGACTTACAGGGGGACAGGCTTACAGCCAAATGCGATCCTAGATACCAGCCCTGGGAGACGCTGACGGGCCCTCTGTACCCGCTGGGAGGGGTGGGCCATCAGGGCACCACCAGGCCCCTCACCCTCCTCAACCCAGGGGGCGAGAGGCATGGCTCTTGGACGTCAGATTCCGGGTGAAGAAGTGGTTTCTGCATCAGAGTTGCCAGTGCTGGAAGGGATGTTAGGGAAGGGACGCTCGTGCCCGGTGAGTGCATCGTTCTTGGCACAATACTTCAAATGTGCATGTCCTTTGACCCGTCTATTTCCATGTCTAAAAATCTGTTCTTCGTGGACAAATCATATAAATAAGCTGTTCACTGCAGCGTGTTTATAAAAGTGATAAATGGAGGCCGCCCAAAGGTGTCAGCAGGTGAATGGTTAAACAGACAGCGGTCTGTCCGGCTGTCCCAGGGGCCACCGTGGAGCTGTGAAAATTAAGACTGGGATGGATCCACGTGTAGTCTGGAAAGATGCCTCTGGAGTGAGGAAGGCAGGCTGTGGAATGGGGAGACTTAGGTCTCCGCTCGTTATTTTAAATACATCTAAGGGCAGCCTGGGTGGCTCAGCGGTTTAACGCCGCCTTCGGCCCAGGGTGTGATCCTGGAGACCCGGGATCGAGTCCCGTGTCGGGCTCCCTGCAGGGAGCCTGCTTCTCCCTCTGCCTGGGTCTCTGCCTCTCTCTCTCTCTCATGAATAAATAAATAAAATATTAAAAAAATACTTCTAAGAAGGTAGATATAAAGCCTGTATCTGAATCCGTAGGAAAAGGCTTCATACCTCATTCTCAGAGTGGTTACCTTGGGGTAAGAATCAGGGAGGAGACTTACTTTTTCTTTTATTTATAAATTTATTTTTTATTGGTGTTCAATTTGCCAACATACAGAATAACACCGAGTGCTCATCCCGTCAAGTGCCCACCTCGGTGCCCGTCACCCAGTCACCCCCGCCCCCCACCCACCTCCCCTTCCACCACCCCTAGTTCGTTTCCCAGAGTTAGGGGAGACTTACTTCTTAATCTACTTATTCTAGATGCTCCCCTATTCTCATTCTCTCTCTCTCTCTGTATATGTGTCTATAGCCACCAGCTGTTATCTATGTATTGTCTTACTTTGTAATGAAAAAAATATAAAAGAAAGCATTAAGGTTTCTTGTCCTGTGATTTAATAGGAGGAAGCCTGGCAGAGTCAGAGACCCACCCAAGGTCACCTATGGCCTTGGCTGTACTTGTGACCTTGACCTCCTTCCTGTGCTGCCCAGGGGCAGGGGAACCATGACTTCCGAGGTGGGGATGGGCAGAGAAACGGGTTCGGGGCTGCAGATCAGAGATGCTCAGCAGGGAGCAGGCCCCCTCGGGCGAGAAGAGATGTCCCGATTCCTAAAAGAAATATCTGTGTGCCAAGATGGCAATTCTTTATCCCTGGGTTTTCTGACGTCCCCCCTGTTCTAGCTTGGGGCCTTGCTTGGCAGCCCCTGGCTCTGCTGCCTTCAGAAACACTGCAGAAACAATGCCATCCTTTGCTAAAGGCCCAATGGGTGCCACGTCCAGTACTGTTTACAGTGGGCACCGACCTACACTATCTTATTTGCCTGAGGAGGCAACATTGCCCAATGGCCAAAGCCATCGCCTATGGACTCAGACTCCTGAGACAAAGCACCCCCCCCCGCCCCACCGGGTTCTGCTCACTTGCTAAGTGACCTGGGAAGGGACACTCCATTGTCTCTTTGTCTATGAGGACATATTAGCACCTCCCCATAGGGGTCATGAAGGCTAAACAGGGCTTAGGCCAAAAAGTGGAAGCAACCCAAATGTCCATCAGAGAATGAACAGATAAACCCAAAGTAATCCATTCCCTACAACATGGAAAGGAATGAAGTACGGACGCGCGCCAGGCCATGGATGAGCCTTGAAAACCTAGTGCTAAGTGAAAGAAGACACAAAAGGCCACGTAGTGTTTGATTTCATTTATATGAGATGTCCAGAGTAGGAGAAGCCGTAGGGACAGAGAGTAGATCAATCATTTCCAGAAGCTGCCCCCCACCCCCGGGATGTGGGGAATGACTGCCAAAGGCTATTCCTTTGTGGGGCGATAAAAATGTTCTGGAACTAGATGGTGGTGATGGGTTGTATAACTTTGTGAATATACTAAAACCCAGTGAAGTATACCCTTTAAAAGAGTGAATTTTATGGTGTGTGAATTATGCCTCAATAAAAAAATATGTAGCAAAAAAAGAATTAGGAATGAATATCAAATTTATGTACGAACATGGCACACAGGACTATTTTATTGGTGGGAGATTGGACAAACCTAAATGCACGCCTATGAGTTGGCAAATATGTTATGGTACAGCCTTATGATGATATATCATGTAGTTAGGAATAAAGTCTTATTTTGGAAAAAGATTTTTTTTTTAAGCTTCTATCCATTCATTTGAGGGAGAGACAGAGACAGAGACAGAGAGAGAGCATGAGCAGGGGGGGGGAGGCAGAGGGAGAGGCAGACTTTCAGCGGAACAGGGAGCCTGATGTGGGCCTCAATCCCTGGACCTTGGGATCATGACCTGAGCCGAAGGCAGATGCTTACCTGAGCCACCCAGGCGCCCCTGGAAAAAATTTTAAAATTAAATAAAACATTTAGGATGGTGCCTGACACATGGAGTGCTGTTGGTGTGGGCTGTTACTCAGGTTCCCCAGGACAAGCCTATGCAGCCGCCCCCTCCTCCCTGCCTGGCAGCTGGGGAAGCAGGGGCTGGGAGGTGGGATGCGACATGGCCACACCGCCCTCCTTCTGGTCTGCTTCAGGCCAGTGTGGGCGCCTGTTCCACCTCTGCCACTTTTTAGCCACAAGGCCCTGGTCCAGCCCCTCCCTGACCCCTTCAAACCCCCCTTGGCCTCAGTGTCTCCCCTGTGTTGGGGCATAGGGTCACTGGGAGGGGTCTCAGGGTGCGGGTCCAGCTGGTGGTGCTGTGACAGGGCCTCTGGGACAGGCCCAGGTGGCAGACCTGGCACCAAATTGCTGGAGACTCTAGGGGGGCAGGATCACTTCTGTGCCCCCCCCCCCCCGCACCTGCCTGGAGTAGTGAGCAGCGCATCCCTGGGGGTCACTGGTGGGCATGGGAGGAGAAGCCCCATGGGAAACCTGTGGAGGAGGCACCTGAAGCAGAGGCCAGGGGCACGGCCTCGCCTGCTCGAGGTTCTTACTGCATTTTCTATTCTGGGGCCCTTCGGAGGCGGCTGTCCTTGGGAACAGAATCCTACCTCCCTGGGCCTGGTTTCCCCTGCTGAGCCGCCCAGCATGGTGGCTATGACAACGCGCTCTGGGGACCCTGACTGCCTGAGTCCAAATCCCAGTTTCCCTGCTTATGCTTTCTGAATGCATGATCCGGGCAGGAAAGTTTACCTCTCCCAGCCTCCGTGAGCGTGAGCTCGTCAGCAGGCTGCAGATAACAGCCCCCACCTCACGGGGCCTCGTGATTCGCAGACGAGAGTGCTTGCAACCTGCTTAGCTCAGGGGCTGCCTCCCCCCCCCCCCCCCCCGTGAGCCCTGGAGGCCTGTTGGCTACTACCACTGTATTTTTAGCTGGGAAGGGGTCGGAGGACACGTGTGTGCCCGGAGGCAAGGGGCTAGCCCCCTGAGCCCCTGGCTCCCGCCTCCCTGCCCGCTGTCCCCCTCACTCTCTCCAGCACTGAGTGATCGACAGGCCGGGCCAGTGGCGGCCTGGCAGGCCTGTCCTGGCAGCTGCTCCCACAAGGCGAGGCCCTCTGAGCTTTGGAGAATTAATTAGGCCACATTCCTCTTCCAGGGCTCCTGGGGCGGGCCTGCACACAGCCCCTTTCCGAGCTGCTGAGGGCTCTTGGCTCAGGTCCCTGGCAGGCCGAGGCGAGGCCCATCCTCTGCTCTCCCCTGAGAGGGGCTGGGAGGGCCTCGGTGAGTGGCATCAGTGGCTAGGGAGGGGACAACGACAAGCCAGCAGCCCCAGGCCCGCTCCTGCCCTGGCTTTCCCCTGCTTAGCCACCTTCTCTGGTTCCCATCACTCAAGCTCAGATTCCTGGCCTTGGATGCCATTCCCCGCCTGGCCCCTGCTGAGCAGGCCGGCTGCCTCTCTCCAGATTCTTCCAAGCTCTGGCCAGACGTACCTCACACCCTTCCCCTAGCGGCGATGCCCTTTCCCTCACTCCAGCTTGTGCAAATCCTAGCCTTTCTCCAAACTCTCCCGACCACCGCACCAGCTGGAAGGGCAATCTGGAACATGTCCCACCTCCTGTCGCTTCACTTTGCCTTGACTGTCTTCCCTGCCAGCCTGGGAGACCCTTGAGTGGAGCCAGTGTGGGTTGATCCAAAGGCATGAAGCGCGAGTGGAGAGCCTTTCAGGCACGGAAATATACTCCTGGGAGACACTGTCCGAGGCCGTGACGGGGGAGTCACAGCTGCTGCAGCCCTGCGCGGAGCCCCTTCTCCCACGCCAGGTGCTCCGGCTTGACCTGGGGCTCAGGAGGGCCCTGCCCATTGCTGTTTCCCTGTCTCCAGCCTTCCCCGGGCTCCCTTCTTCTCTGGCTCCCTGAAAGGGGCTGAGACTAGCTCCCTTCCCCACTGGGCCTATACCTCTGCTGGCCCATCTGCTCAGAACACTCTTTTTTTTTTTTTTTTAAGATTTTATTTATTTATTTATGAGACACAGAGACAGAGAGAGAGGGAGAGGCAGAGACACAGGCAGAGGGAGACGCAGGCTTCCCGCAGGGAGTCTGACGTGGAACTCGATCCCGGGTCTCCAGGATCAGGCCTGGGCCAAAGGCGTTGAGCCACCCAGGCTGCCCTGCCTGGAACACTCTTGTCTACTCTCCTCCTTCACTTGATTGATTCCCTTAAGCTTGGCCTAGCTGTCACCTCCTTCAGGAAGCCACCCCGGGCTCCCCCACCCCATGGACTCCATCACCGAGCCGATGTCCTATCAGAGAGGCAGGTCTTAATCCCGGCTCGGCCACACACTAGCTGTGTGACTTTGAGCAAGTGACTCAACCTCACAGTTACCTCTTCTACTGCAATGGGAACACTAATGCTAGAACCTGCTGCAGGGGCTGCTTTGCTGAATCACGTGCAGAGAGCGCTTAATGCATGCTCTGTAAGTGCTAGCTGTTATTATTATTATTATTATTATCTTAATATTTAGCAGGGTTTTTCTGGAGGGTGAGAACCTTGGCCTGTGAGGCCAGGAGCTGTGTCTGTCTTGCTCACTAGAGTCTCCTGAGAGGTGATTATTCATAAGCAGATGACTCTTCTGACCTGTGCGGGGAGGGCAGCCCGAGGACCCGCCGGGCCTGGCTGTGTAGTCCTGGATGGGGGACCACGCTCCCGTCCGTCCGCCTTGGCTTCCATCTGTACATGCAACCTGAGCAAATCTGGGTCATCCTGTGCCCCCTTCTGGCCTAACCCTGCCTGGTCTTCCAGCCCAAAGGAACATAAATTTGACTCAAAGCCTTGACAAAACCAGTTAAGTATTTATGGCAAAGGCAGAAAGAGGCAGGAAAAGGGGAGATTTCTGTCCTACGAACTCCAGACAAGCTTCCTAAAGGGCTGACATCTTGGCTTCCTGAGGTTTGCTTTGACTTGGCAGCTGCTCCCCCCAGATCTCCCCCTGCTCCTTCCCTACGTGGTCCCCCTTCTGGCCTATTTCTGGGGCCCCAGCTAGCTGCCGTGTGGTCCAGTAGCAGGCGCAGACTTGGGGCACACGTGACCCCCTCGGCCTTGCAAACTTCTCATCCTATGGAGACAGAGGTGACCCAGGAAGGCCAGAGAGGCCCCCCTAAAGGGCAGGGTCCAAGCCGGAGGTCCCCGTTTCCCGGGAATAAGGATCCAAGAGACTGCACCGTCACCCTCCTGGGCCTCCTCCCCTCCCTTTAATCATCTCCATGACTTAATCATTTAGGTCTCTGATCTCTGAACTCTGGCCAGGGCCACAGGGGCCTGTGCCAAGGGCACTGAATGCCTGCTTCCCTGGGCCTCTGACACACCCTCAGCCAGGATCTCGTCCTCCCTCCACCAGGCCTCCATCACACCTGCTATCCTGGGGTTGCCCTACTCAGCTGCCCACCCCACTGGCCACTGGTTATTGATTTGGGGCGTCCCAGGGGGCAGGGCCGTCTTGCATGCAATGCTGGGCTGCCAGGGAGTGAGACTCCCCTGGCATCAGGCTCTGCTGAGATTTGAGAGGTGGGCCCCTCCCCTGGGCCCCCTAACCCCAACCCTCACCCCCCAGGATGCACTGTGGACCCCTGAGGGCCGAGGGTGAGCTTGCTTCCCTGTTTACTCTTGCTTCCGGTGGCATAGTTCCAAAGCCCAGCTCTGACCAGGTCCCCTGCGACTCACAGACCCTTTGCGGCCCATGAGAGAAGGCCCAGCCTCCTGGTTTTGGCCTCGAGGTCTCTCTGGCATCATCTGCTGTGTTTCCCTTCCCATGCTCCAGCTGCACAGGGTCCTCCCTGGGGCGTCCTTTGTCACTCCTGCTGCCACGCCTTCACCCTCCCTCTTCCCTCTGCCTGGAATTCCCTCTCAAATTTCTTCCTAACTCATCTTTGGAGGCTACGGGAGCAGCCCCTTTTGTCCAGAGTCTTTTTCTGACCTTTCCTCTTTACCCCGGCTGCCCCGCCGCAGGTCCAGCGATGGGGCCGTTCTGCTCATCACAGGATCCCTCTGGGTGGCCTGACGAGCAGCCTCTGCCTCTTATCAGGCCCAGGGCCGAGCCCAGCAGTCTGTTGCGAGAGCATACCTGCCCTACAAGCTGGAGACTATTGTTTCCCATTGTGTAGATTAAAAGAAATTGAGGCCCAGAAAGAGAAAGACATGAATCCAGGTCATGCGGCAGTGATGATCCATACATTCAGTCAATAATATTTATTAAATACATCCATATATACATACATATCTACTCTGGACTCTGGGTTCAAATCCTGATGCCACCACTTACTGTGTGGCCTTGGGCGAGTAAATTGCCTTCCCTGTGCACTTAATTTCCTCATCTGTAAAACAGAGGTAATAAAACTCCCTCTGTCACAGGGTGGCTGATTGAGGTGGAGAAAATGAGTTGACATCGCTGAAGTGCCGGTAGACAGCAGGGTTTCCCCATGTGTGGCATGACATTCTTTGGTGAGGGGGTCAGGGCTGGCTTCGTGGACAAGGCAGGATTAGAGCAGTGTGTAAATAATTATTTTTCAATGCCAGCTCAGGCCGCCTGCCACTCCCAGCACAGGGAGGCCGGGGGCAAAGCGGACAGCTTGTCGAGGGAGGATTTGGCAGAAATGGAGGCTGTGGGTGCAGGCAGCTGCCGACAGGGGTGACTGCGACTTGCCGGCCATCCTTGGAACTCAGGGGGGCTGCTTCTTGGGCCTTGGCAGGATTGGGCGACCCAGTCCCGGATCCCTGGGCTTCTTCGGCCAAAGCTTACTTCTGGTTCACTCGCAAGGTCCAGGGCAAGGGACGAGCCAGGGCCAGGTCGCAGCTCCACAAAGCACCCGTCACTGGCCACTAAGGCTGAGCACAGTCGTGGAATCCATCTGGCCCTGGCCCTCACTGGACAGATGGACTGTGGGCCTCACGGACGATTCCTGGGCTGCTGGCATAGAAGCAGGTCTTGACTCCTTCCAGACATGCTCTTGGGAGAGGCCTGGCCATAGGTGACTGGCCTGATGGGGACACAGGTCCTGGAATCCTGGGTGTCAAAGCTGCAAATGGCTGTCCAGGCACATGACAGGCAAAAGCCTAGAGAGGCTGGGTTAGCAGCTAGAGGTGCCCAGCAGGGGCCCAGGGGTGGGACCCAGGGCTCCGGCCACCTGCCCCGGACCCTTGCTCTCTCCTTCCTGTGTCCCCCTAACTTCTAAGCTGCCCCGCTCCTGAGAGGTGTCTCCTCCCTCTGCTTCAGCCAAGACACCATACCAGCAGCGCACCATTTCACTGTTTATTACAAACACAAGTTCGCAGGTAAATAACTGAGTCTAAAAAAATACATTAAAATAAATAACTGGGATTCTCAAAGTTCTTAGAGCAAATAAGTTATATACAGACAGAGCAGGCCCTTCTCACCTGGAGTGTCCCCAGGGCAGGAGGGTAGGAGGACTCTGGGGAGGGGACAGACGGGGGCCACCCGGGACCCCAGGGCCCTCCGGGCCCCAGGGCCGGCTTCGGTCTGCGTGTCCACCACTGCTCGTCGATCCTGGTTTGTAGCCAACAGACAGGAAACCTCTCCGGACGTGGCCTCCAGGTGAGCACACTCCTCATGCGGTTCCTTCCAGCGGGGCGGTGGGGCTGGGGCCGGCCGGGGAGGCCACTCTGCAGCCTGGGGGCTGAAGGTTTTCCTGGGCAGCATGAGGTCGCCCTGCAGGGAGGCCAGAGCTTGTGCCACCCCGGCGGGCAGGGTCCCTGGCCCGGGGCTGCTCCTCTGCTCGCGGCTCCACACAGGCTCCTTGCCAGCGGTCCCTGGCAACCGGCGCTATCTCTTCCTCCGCCTTGGGTGTGTGGGCCTCAGCTGCCTCCCTGCCTCCTGGGGTCGCCTAGGAAAGCGGATCTTGGCGGCAGAAATGTTCCTGGAATCCAGAAGGGTCAATTCAGCATCCCGGGAGAGGCGGGCTGCCTGAGAGCTCCCTAGGAGAGGCCGAGCTATAGGACCTGGCCTCCTTGACCATAGCCGCCCTGGGCCCAGGGGGCAGCCGCAGCTGACCCCACAAACACAGTCTGCACTGCATGGATGGGCCTCACCAGGCCCAGAAGCTTCTCTGCCCACAGGGACTTTGGAGAAGCTGATGCTTGACATCGAATGCTGCCGGAACGACCAGAGTGTCTCCCATGACCTGCCTTCCCACCTCCACAGCTTTGCTCCTGCCGTTCCTTCTAGGCTCTTTACCTCCCCTCACTCAAATTCCATTGACTAAAATTCCCATTCTTCACAGTCCAGCTCCAGGTGGCTCAGGCCAGACGAATATGGGGTCCCAGTTGCTCTCTGAACTGGGATGAGACCCTGGTGGGGACTCCAGCATCACCCAAGTGGCCTCGTCCTGGCTCCAAGTGCTCTAGCCTGGAGCTAGGAGGCTGGCTTCTGTTCCCAGCCATGGGACCCGAGGCAAGTGTGGGAATCTCTCTGAGCCCCTTTTTTAGTCTGCAAAATAAACGCAGGCCTAGCTGGAGTGACGATGAGGACAAGTCAGCAGAGCAAGCTCTTCGCCCATCATGAGGTACCACATACTTAAAAGTCTTAATCTTGACTTTTTCTCATCCTCAGATAGTTCCTAAGTATATACTGGGTCTTCCCTAGCCCCACCATCCTGCCCTGTCTCCTGTATTTCAGTCTCTCACCAGACAGGGGAGTCCCTGGGGGCTGCAGCTGGTTTGTAGCCAACAGACAGGAAACCTCTCAGGAGGTCAGCTCCGAGGAGCCTCGGGGAGGGAGGTCTAAATGGTTAACACCTCCAGACTTCCCACGGGGTGCCAGGCCGTGTTTGAGGCGCTCCACATGCATCAGCTCATCCAACCTCACGACCCTCCCAGAGATGGATTGCGCTGATGGGCCTGGTTCAAATTGGACCCCGAAGCACAGAGAAGTTAAGTGACAAGTCCGAGGTCACAAAGGCTTGTTTGTGGCAGATCTGGGGTTCACACAGGGCAGCCCCGGCTCAGGAGCTGCCCCTTTAGCCACTTGGCTGCACAACCAAGATGTGGGCTCTCTAATCTCAAGCCAGTTTGGTTGGACAAACGTTCATGGGCATGTCCTGTATGCCAAGCCTCGAGCTGAGTCATGCTGAGGCTGCCGGGAAGGGGATCCCGTCTGGGCCAGGGAGGAGGGGACAGAATAGACAGCTGACCCCTCTGGACCTAGCACGTAGGAGATGCTCACAACCGACGGCCTTCCGCAGTCACAATCCCAATCTCTGGAGCCAGCCGGATGCCTGCCACCGACTGCTGTGACCTCGGGCAAGTGCCTTTACCTCTCTGAGCCTCAGTCCCTGTGGCTGCCCAGTAAGGACCCGGTCTGGCCTCATATGGAGACTGAGGGCAATGTGCAAGGCATACAGTAGGTGCTCAGTCAGTGCAAGCACCGCTTACCGCAGCTGCCGGAGGAGCTCTCCTGCGGAGGTCCACGTCCTGCCAGCCTGGAACACGTCTGCGGGGGACCTGCTGCCTGGGACGACCACAGCTTCGGCCCTGAATGAACGGTATTAGGACCCAAGTGAGGGGCTGCCCAGGGCGCTGAGAACACCTGGCTGTGGGCCCAGTGCCCCCTCCCGCCCCAAGCAGATCCATTTCCACCCCTGTGCACCTGGCATCCTTCCTTTCCCAGGCGGGGTGGGAGCTGAGGAAAACTGAGCTGCCGGGAATGCGTTCTTAGCCTCAGTAAGACGCAGCTGGGTGCCCGGCCTTCCCAGAATCCAGCCACCTGCAGCTGAGCACGGCCCTTTGCAGGGGAAACTGAGGCAGGGGTAAAGCCACCGCCTGAGTCTCAGAGGAGGAGTTTCGCATAAACCATCACCACGGGAATGGCAGGTTTGGGACTGGGAGGCCAGTTTCTGCTTTCTCCGAATGCTCCGAGTGGCCAAGCGAAGGAACAAAGTCTCCCACCCGCTCCTTTTACAGATGGGAAACTGAGACCCAGAGAGTTAAGATATTTGGCCGAACTCCACCCCCCCCACACACCCTCCCACCCCCAACAACTCTGTGACAACCTTGGGATAGTGCCACAGCCTCCTAAGCCCAGATGTTACTTCTCCACCAGAAAGCTCCGAAGCCCTGCATGTCACGGTCAGAAGCCACAGCCCAGTGCACTTGGTCAGACCCAGGCTGAAGGCCCAGCTCTCCCTCTGACCTGCTGGGCAGCCCCACAGGACAAGTCCTATCCCCTCTCTGGGCCTGAGCTACTTCAGCTGTCACCTGGGGAGACTCCCTCCTGCCCAGGAGTGAGGGTGGCATGTTCTCAGAAGCCCCCAGAGCTGGAAAGTGGGAGGCACTTGGAGTGACTGGTTCCCCACAGAAAGGGTCACTGCCCGTGGCCTCCAGGCAGCCTGTGGGCCCCCAGGAGCCTTGCCCGCCCCCACCGTTAGCCACCCTGCTCCTCCGCTGGTCTTCCAGACACCCTGCTTCCCTGGCCCCTGCAGGCTGGGTGCCCACTTACCAGGGCCGTCGATGGCAGAAGGTGGCACAGGCGGGGTCCCCGCCACTGGAGCATTCGCAGCGCTTTGGCAGGGAGCGGCGCCGGCGTCTTGGCGGGTTTCCCAGGCCGTAAGGAGCTGTCTGTCTGTGGGCAGGCAGCCAGCAAGGTAGTGGTGTAGGGTGGAGAGAGAGGAGGGGAGAGGGAGAGGGAGAGAGGATTAGATAAACTACGACCACTGGCAAGCAGACACTGTCCACGGTGCACGCTGGAATGGCCACCCATGCCGCCAGGGTGGAAGCAAAGGGTTACCAGCCCCTGACCTCCAGAAGCCCCAGCACAGGCTCCTCCCTGGGTGCCAGGTGGTCCTGCACAAGGGCCCTCCCCCTTCTGGGCCTCTGCTTGCTCCCACACCTCTGGCCCCTGCTCCGTCAGACTCCCAGCGTGGAGAAGGAGGGAGCGGACCCGTGCTCCCTCCCTAAGTCAGGAAGTGGGGAGTCCTCCCAGCTCCTCCCCTCCCTCCCAGACAGGAACTTGAGCTGATGGATAGAGCCAGGCTGGTCCCCCTGGAGGAGGGGAGGAAATGCCATCTCACAGAAGTAAACATACAGGCTCCCGGCTAAGCTGCCCTCACCTGGTCACCCCTTGCCTGGAGGGGTGATAAATGTGTCTTGGAGCTTTGACTTAAAAAATGGTGTGTGCAAGTGCCTGTGTGTGTGTGTGTGCGTGTGTGTGAGATCAGGTGGGATTGATTTCGGACTCAAAATCTGGCCAAGGCAGGCTGGGGGCCGGGCAGGGGCCCTGTGGCCGGTTAGACCAGCACCTTCGGGTGCCAGAGCTAATTTTAGACAATGTGGTTGAAGTTGTAATGACTCCAGGTAGACCCAGCACGCAGGGACTGGCAGGGTTCCCGCCCTGAGCGAGTGTTTGGATGCGGATTAGCTCCACACACGCTTACGTGCAGGGCTTCTCTTGCCTTTTGCAATTTGGGGAAGGGAGGAAAAAAAAAAAAAAAACACAAACACACAGAGAAACTTCAACTTGAAGTATGCAGTGGCCCGGAGGCAGTGCGGGTGCAGACAGAACCGACGGCACTGGGCTCCCACCCTCGCCCTGCCAGGTGACATGGGGCAGGCTTCTCATCTTGTCACTGGGGACGACAGCAGTGCCTGCCTCGTGGGGAGGATGGGGGATGCGTGAGCCGATAACCTGCAAGCAGGGCTTGGCGTAGAGCCTGGCACAGTCAAGACATGGGTGCTGTCATTAATCGTATTATTCTTGGAAGATCATGCAGAGGCGGCATGGAGAGTGGGTGTGAGCTCTGGCATCCGGGGGCCTGGGATGAAGCCTCCACCTACCACTCGCTTACTCCTTCCTGTGCAATCCTGGGGGAGGCCCCCAGCCTCTCCCGGCCTCAGTACCCTGATCTGGAAAATGGGGCCGACACCAGGCTGTCGTGAGAGTTCTCAGGAGCCGGCCCGGGGTTACCGAGGCAGCCCCCACGTGGGAGTAGGGACAACACCCAGCCGCTCTTCATGTCAGCTCAGCGATCCGTCTGGAGGCCCAGGGAGAGCTGTGCTAGCTACAGGTTCCCCACCCCCTGCCCCGCCTCTAGCAGCCCCGCCTGGGTCCCCGCGGGAGCTCACCCGGGAGTGTTCACCCAGATGATGTCCAGGTGGCAGAAGTAGACGCACTCCTTGTCGAGCCAGGAGCTGCAGGAGCAACGCCGAGGCCGCAGGTGGGAGCCTCGGGCCCGGGCTGAGGGTGCTGGATGCTCCGGGGCAGCGGCCACCTGGCCCTTGCCTGCGTGCGCAACAGGGGGACAGAGGCGGACAGGTGGGTCGGGGTGCCTGGCACCGCAGGCGGAGGGGGACCCGCGGGGCTCCTCCTCTTGCATAATCGAGGAAGTTGGCATCGTCCCGGCCCCCGAGCTCTGGGCCAGCCTGGGGAAGCCCCAGCAGCCGCGGCGGGAAGGGCCTCCGTACCTGCAGAGCTCCTTGCAGCCGCCCCCCTGCGGGCGCCCCCCCAGCAGCCCCCCGGCAGACCTGCGAGGACCGAGCCCTGGGGAGGGAGACCCCCCCAAGCAGACCTGGGGGTGGGGGGCCGCTGTAGCAGGTGAGGCTAGGGCAGCTCACCTTCGTGCAGCGCCAGGAGCAGGGCCAGCGCCACGGAGCACCAGGCAGAGGGCAGGGCGACCATAGCGGCGGGCCACGGGCTGGGCGGAGGACGGAGCCCAGGAGGACGGAGCGCGCCTGTCTGCCGGCGTCCTGCTGCCAAGCCGAGCCCACAGCTCACTGCCTCAGTGCCCTGGCCGCTTCTTATAACCCCAGCCGCGGCCCCGCCCCTGCCCGCCGGCCCTGCCCGCCGGGACGCCGCCTCCTCCCGGGGTGCCGCCCGCCCCAGCCTCCCGGTGGGGGGGACAGGGGAGGGTGGAGGCGGGAGGGGAGGCCCCGCTCCGCCCTCTGTGCCTGGAGCACCTCCTGGAGTACCGGCCCCTCCCAGCTCTGCTGGCCTTCCTCCAGTCATCCCCAGGCGCCCCGTCCCCCTTCCCCACTCTCCGTGTGCACGGCTGCTCCACGGGGCGTGCCCGGGGCTAAGAGTGGGAAGGGGGGATCCATGAGCAAACCCCTCCCTCTCCTTGGGGGGACACCCGGTCATCCCGCCTGCCACTGCCACCCAGGCTGAGGACGCCCCTTCTCTGCTGTGTGGGAGGGGAATGGGGGTGCTCAAGGCTGTGTGGTTTGGGCAAATCAGAGCCGTTTCTGGGCCATGAAGGACACAGCTCACCCCTGACGTCGGACGGGCCTGGAGTTGCCCCCCTCCCCAGGGCGTTGGGACAGGAGCTCTGGTCCCTTCCAGAACCTATGGCCTTCGTGGGAACCACACAAAGCACCCCTCGAAAGGTCTCCCGCCTTGGACGTGACAGGGTGCTTGGCTCACCTGCGGCCACTGTCTTCAGGAAAGGCGAGGCAGTGTTGGGGGTGGTGCACCCCGGGGGCCGGCATTCTGCTCCTGCCTCCTGCCAGCTCAGAAGCCGGGCTTTTCTGGGCACAGCGTGGGGTTGCACCGGTGCTGAGCTAAGCAGCCTGCACAACCGGCAGTCGCCCTCTGTTCCTGCCCAGGCCTGGCTCAGAGTCCACCTCCTGCGACGTCTTCGGGGACCCTGTCTCCGGGTACACCTGGAAAGCCCTCTTGTTTCTCGGAACTCCCAGAGCCTGGCTCTCCAGCCTGCCTGACTCATGACGCCGGGCTTATCTCCCCTGCAATCTCGAGGCCCAGAACTCCAGAGAGCGCCAGGCCTGGAGCCTGCCCCGCACACAGTAGGCGCCCCTGAGTGCACGCTCACAGAGGGAGGAGGGACTGCATGAACACACGCCTGGCTCTGAACTGTGGAGATCGGGTCCCCCAGGAACCCAGGCTGTTCAACTGTCAGCTCCTGTGTTCAGCAGCGATTTTGTCATCGGACGTTTCCCAAGGGGGAAACATGACCACGGAGACGGGCAAGCTTGCTTCTTCCTAGGGCGTGACTAGAGCGTGCATGTGTGTGTGTGTGCATGTGAGCGTGTGCGTGTGTGCCATGCCGGGACAGAAGGGCAGCCTTCTCTTCCTTCCCCGGGGCTGGGTCGGGCTGCAGTGGAAGCAGGAACAAACACGTCTGAGCACCTACTGTGTGCTCGGAGCATTTTCAGCCGCTCTCTGTCGTGGCCCTGGGATGCGAGGCAGCTGTCACGGTCCGGGGATTGGCACCACTACTGCCCGGGACGCTCAGAGAGGAGTCTGGCCTGGCCAAGGTCACACAGCTGTTAGATGCCACCGAGCTGGCACTGGGACTCGGATCTCCGTCCCTCCTGCAAAAAAAAAAAAAAAAAAAAAAAAAACAAAACCAAAAAACCCAGACTCCCCACGCAGTGCTCACCGCCCTCCCCCGCGAGGCACCTCTCTAAGAATTTAGAAGAGTATTTCTGGAATGAGGTGAGCAATACTCCTAGTCATTTCTATTAGCCTCGCAGAGAATATAAATACGGAATGAAGCAGGGTCAGGGTGGGGGAAGGGGCGGAGAGAGAATTCAAACTACTGAACCATGAAGAGAAGAGAGAAGAACAAGCAGGTCAGCCGGGAGCAGGAGGGGGTCCGGGTGGGGAGGAACCCAAACAGGGAGGCAGATAAAGACAGGTAGGGAGAGAGGGAGGACAAGGAAGCAGAGCCCAGCGCCAGAGAAAGAACTCGGATTTGAGAAAGTAAAAGAGAAAGACCATTTGGAAGGAGAGCGAAGGTTCTACTGCGTCTAATCTTTACACAAATGCAAAGTGCTGCTGAGGACAATAGGGAACCAGAGGCTCTGAGTCTGGGAAACATAATAGAAGAATTAAACAGACCAGGAGACAGGATCCCTCTCTGGTGTGAAAAGAGGATGACGACAGGGCAGGGGCCGCTGCCCGGGCCCCGCAGGGTCAGTGTGGGGAGCCGTGCCCGGCTCCGGTGCCCCTCCTTCCCCGCGCGCCACAAACAGGGCTCCTGTGAAATGGAGAGGCCTGGGCCCGGAACCTGAGCGAGCCCAGGTCCTAGGGGGTGAAAGCCTTCCCGGAACACGGCTACCCCACTGGCAACAGTTGGTTTCCAGGTAGAGAAAATTAAGCTGATTTAAAAAAAAAGCCAGCCTCGGCCCCACAGCTCCCCAGCCGGGCCCTGACCAGCTGCCCCTCCTGGCTGGCCTGGCGACATGGCCCCGACCCTACTGTTCTGGCTCCCATCAACGGCCCCCGCCAGCTGCCCCAACCCGACCTGGCCCTGTTACCAGCCTGGGCTGCTAAAGGCAGCAGGGATTCATCGAAATAACCCCCCATTGTCAGGATGTGGAGGGAGTTGTTTGGCACACATGATGTGCTCCACTCAGGGTTGGCCCCGGCCCGACCCAAGGAGAGGTTTGTGGGGAGGGCAGGTTGGCAGAAGAGTGAAGTTGAGGCATATTCTGGGTGGGACATGGCGCCAGAAACTGCCCTTCAGAAATTCTCTCCAGCCTCTGCTCCCATTTGCCGGATGGGATAACCAAGGTCCAAGAGGAGGAGCAACTTGGTCAAGACGGTGATGGGGCCAGACATGTCCTCTTGGCTATTGATCCAGCCCAATTCTTTCCAGTACACCCAGGAAGCGGCCAGGGGTCCAAGGTGAGCCCCTGGGTCTGTGTGGGAAGGGCCACTAGGAAGGACCCGGTGGCAGGAAGGCCAGGGCACTGGCACGGGGCTGGGCCATCTTCCCAGCTCCCTCTCCACCCTCTGCACCAAGAGTAAGTATCTTAGGCCGTCCAGCAGCCGAAGCCACAGTGTGGGACTGAGAGCGCACAGCAGGGATGATTAAATGTCCAACCCGGCAGCCAGGGGCGGGAGCAGGGGCCTGGTATGGTTGCAGGACCAACCAGCTCCGGCCCAGCTCAGCTGTGCACACTGTGTGGCCTTGGACAAGTCCTGCCCCTTCCCCGGCTTCCCCGAAAAGCTCGTGAGCTTTCCCACTGACGGAGCGGGGTGCTCTCAGCTCTGACGGCCTATGGCATTCCAAACCAACCTGACCAGAGTTTAGAGCTCCCTGGGCAGCCCTGCAACCTCTTGCTCCCAGCCTGGGACCGTCTGCACCCTCACTTCTGGAAAACCAGAAGGCAACCAGGTTGAAAGCAACCAGGTTGCTTCCCTGTTGCCGCCACCCTGGCCCCGCTAGGTTTCAGAAAGTTCTGTTTGCAGCCCCAGTGGAAGGGACACAGCGTCTTGGGTGCAAGCACATACCGTGCAGGCGGCTTAGCGGAGCGAGCAGCTGGGAAGATGGGGCTGGCCAGGGGGTGATGTCTGGAGTCTGCAGGGCATGAGGGGTTGGGGAGCGTTTGGCCCCGGAGCCAGCCCAGGCTGGGGATTTAGGGACTGAGGAGGTTCAGACATTCCCATCATCATCTGTCCCCAAGGCTGCAGGTCGGGGCTGCCCCCCTCCAGGCCTGGGGCCACTCAGCCTCATGGCCTCTTTCTGGTGGGTGGTCTGGGCCTCCTGCCATCAGCCACAGCTCACCCTGAGCCAGCAGGGCCTGCCACCACCCACACCATCGTCCCCACGCTGGGTCTCCGCAAGGGCAGGCTCAGCGCTGCAGGACCAGCTCCCCCGGTGTCCACGGCTTCCCTGGGAGGACAACCCATTGCCAGTTCTCCTCCTCCCTCTGCCTCAGCCCATTTGGAGAGATTTATATCTCCCATATAAACTGTACTTTTAAAGGAATAATTCATGTGCCTTGCTTGTTATTAATCAGGCCAGGGTCAGCGAGGCCCACGGAACTGCTGGAATTTCAGCCGAAAGTAGATTTTGTTCAGTCAAGGCACCCTTGTCGAGAGGCTGTGTAAGTCCTGCTGGACTTGCCAAAATAAGGAAACCAACTCAGGACTCAGCAGCATCCAGGATGGAAATCTCTGGATGCAAAGCTTTGAGTTACCTTCCAAGTGCTAAGGGCCCAGCACCCCCCCGACCCCCCAGCCTTTCAGGTGTGGGGTAAACACACACGTACTGAATATGTAATGTATTCTTAGCATCGTGCTAACTGATTCACAGGCCTCAGCTCCGTTAACAGACACGATATACCTAAGAGGTGGGACTGTAATTAGTCCCTATTTGAGGAAATTGTGTAAAAGCCTCACGACTGGCCCAATGTCAGACGGCTGGCAAGTGGCAGAGCCAAGATTACAGAGTGGGGCTGTGTGACTTCCAAGCCCTAACCCTGAACTCTGTGTGCCCTCCGTGCACTTTCCTGGCTCTGCAGCCCACAGGGGGCTCTCCCGCAGCAACTCTTCTCCAGGGGTTGTCCTCCCTGATGAGGCAGGGAACCCCATGCAGGCTGGGAGAGTGGGGTCCCCGAGAGCTGAAGGAGCCTCCCACCTGTGTCCACGGTGGGGGGGGGCTCACCCCTTAGTAAAAACACAGCACTCAGCCCATGTGTACAAGGTCAGTGTCCGAGGCCTCGTCACAGCTCTTAGGTAGACACGGACTGTCCATTCTTATTTCACAGGATACCCACAATAGACCCAGGAGGCAAGCTCGGCTCGTAATTCTCACTTTACAGATGAGGTCTTTCCAGATAAGATTCTCATTTTATAGATAAGTGAATAATTTACTCAGGGTCACACACTGAATAAAAGGCAGGGTTGGAGTTTTGGCTCAACAACCTATAACATGTATATCCAATGCTCCTTTCACCCATCCACCCACTCATCCATCCATCCACTCATCCATCCATCATCTAACCTTTCACCTTCCTTCTATCCATACGTCTACACAACCAGTCTCCCATTCATCCACCTCTTGTGTAAGAGATGTGGTTAGAGAGATTAGAAGGGTCAAACCTTGAGAAGCTTGGAATAGCACATACCTGTCCTGAAACTATCTGGTTATTTCCTGGGGAGTGGTGTGTCTCCTCACTGAGCCCATGAGCTCACCGAGACGTGGTCTTCTCTGAAATCACCAACCCCAGGGCTTACCACAGGCCAGGGCACTGTTGGTTTATGATGCCCGACACTACAGTGAAATGCAACAAGATGGCCTTGCCCCACCAGACAAAGCCTGGCTTTGCACACACATCTTCCTGATGAGGGAGATCTAGGCCCTTTTTCCTGCCCGGTACCATCTTCAAAATCTTCTAATGATGAAGACTTGAGATAATGTGTAAGAAAAAAAAATCAGACAAGCATCCAAAGACAGAAGGGCCCTTGGCCTATACCTAGATGAGGAAGCCAAGGTCCGGGTAGAGGAGCAGCCCGCCAGAGGTCACCCTGCCAGGCCTGGATGAGGAAACCCAGAATGCCTGGACTCTTTCCTGAGACCTATGCTCTTGTACTTGGAGGGGCTGGAGCCCCCACCTTCTCCCCCATCCCACTGCTACCACCAGCCAGGACATGCAGCTGGCGGTTTTTCAGAGTCACACCCACTCTGTTGCCTAGAACCCAGGTTTTCCAAGGCGCACCCAGTGCCCCACCAGGAGGACGCCTTTCCCCTCGGGGAAGGGGTGAGCCACCAGGAGGTCGGGCCACCAGAAATACAGTACGTGGTTCTAGAATTAAGCGTCAGCTAAAAATAAGTGCCTGGTGCCTATATCATCAGGGTAGCTTGGTGCCCAGCAGGCAGGCAAAGCTTGGGTTCCCCCTGTGATTCCAGGCTGAAATTCCTGAGCAGAGGTGTGCCCGGGATACTTCCTTGCCTGAAGGCCTTGGCCTCCCTGCCCAGCTCCTGGGAATCCTGAGCCATGAATGACCCAGGAGAGGCACAGCTGGGCTCTGGCAGGAAAGAGGGCGGTCAGGAGCTGAAGCCTCTGCCTGGGGCTGGCTCCGGGTGTGGGGGTGAGTCAGGGGCCAGCCCACCCCTGGAACCTCTGTGGCTTGGCAGATCGAGCTGTCAACTTCAAAGCCCTGTGACTCAGGCTTGAACCCCCTTGCTCTCGGCCCCCCACTCCACCCCCAGACCCCTATGGACAAGTGCTCAGTGCCGTGCCAGGATATGGGTAGGGTAGGGCAGGGGCTCCGTGGTTTGCAGCTGGTTCTCTTGCTCACTGGCCATGTGACCCAGGGCACACCACAGTTTCACCTTCTGGAGTGTCAGAGGCCGCATCCGTCAAAGGCATCCAAGAAGGAAAATCCTACCTCACAGCTACTGGGAGGCTTTGTGGCAGAGCCCATGGCAGGTCTGGCCCCTTGCCGGGCACAGGAGGGCTCTGAGCCAGGCTCTATCCTCCCCTTTGTCCCCCTGGCCTGTTAGGTGCATGTGGGCTTCTCAGTGTAGACCTGCTCCTAAGGAGGAGCAGGGTGTGTGTGTGTGTGTGTGTGTGTGTGTGTGTGTGTGTGTGTGTGCACGCGTGCTGGGTACTAGACATTGCACAATCTGCATGCCATGGGCGAGTTCCCCCATGAGTTGCCCCTCTGTTACTCCGGGTCACATAGTCCCTCCAAGAGCACTTGGCCACCTGGCTCGCTCCACTCACTCACCTCTGCTTTGGCACACCATACAATGCCACGCCAGACAAGGAGTGTTTGCACACCTGGGCCAATGCTGCCTTATGAAAACCAGGCTGCTGCTGGAAGCCTGCAGCCGGGACCCAGCCTGGTGTCAGGGTGCAGCCACTCGCCAAGCCCACATGCCCACCCTGGCATCCGGCCTGCTTGGGGTCTGACCCTGAACTATCTCCATCCCGTCGACGCTGACCTGGGTGCCCAAAGCTTTAGCCCACCAGACCACAGGGCTTGTCATTCCCTGGATACACCACAGACTTTCATGCCTCCTGGCCCTCTGTGCAGGCTGGGGCCTCTGGCCTCTTTCCATTCTTACCTGACTTATGCTGGCCATCCTTAAAGCTCACCACGAATGTCACCTCCTCCAGGAAGCCTTCCCAATTCCATCTAACATAGGAGAGCTAACCATCGCTGAATGCCTGTGTGGTTCTCATTTACAGCTTTGCTAGGCTCCGAAGTCTCTGGCGAGGCTTTACCCCTTGTGTCCGAGGCTGCGCTAAGGGCTCTGCCTCTGGGGTCAGGCCGAGCCGGGTTTGCATCAGAGGGCCACCTCTCATTACCTGTGCCCCCCTTCCCTCTTTCTCGGAGCCCGTCTCCTCCTCTATAAATGGCCATCATCACAGCATGGTGGCTGTGGGAAGGGTTAGGTGAGAAAGGGCCCCACCGGTGGTCGCTGTGGATCACACCTAATCCCAGAGCAGAGTCACGTTCTTGCTCTCACGCAATCTTTACAACATAACCCTCTGAGCGGTGCCAGTGCTTCGATCTTCAGATGAGATCTCACACTCCGGGAGCGTGGGTAGCTTGCCCTGTTACGGTCAGGGGTTCAAGCCCAGGTCTGCGGACCCCGGGGCCAGTGACGTTTCTCTTCCCTCTGTTCTCTGCCCATGTGACCTCCCCGGCCTCTGTGCCCTTGTCCAGACCAGATACTCAGTAAGGACTTGTTGAATCAGAAGTGGGGGAGTCAGGGATGTTTCTCCTGGGCCCACTCTTCCTCCACTGGCCTCAGCCCAGGCTCTCTGGGTTCCCATGTGGGAGCCCCAGCTTGGGGAGCTGCCTTTTGAGCTTCATGGGACAAGACAAAGACAAAGTCCTCTTGGGTTGATGCGGCCTAGCCCAGCGTTTCCTGTAGGATGTTCCAAGGAAAGATGCAGGTAGCCGGTGGGATTCCATTGCCAAAGGAGTTTGGGAAATTGGGTTTCCAGCAGGGCTTCCGAGAGCTTCCAGTGGGCAGATGAGCTCTGTGACTCCTCCAGGGGCTGTCTCTGACCCTGGCAGGTGAGGGTGTCCTGGGTCCAGGGAGGTGTCTGGGGAGGGGGGCGCAGAGGAGTGGCAGGCTCGGGTGGCTGGGTGGCTGCAGGCAATCCCCTTCTTCTGGCTGAATGAGGTGCTCCCTGAGTACCCGGGGGCTGTAGAGCGTGTAGACTTCTTCAGAGAGCCTTCTGGGATCCCCCTTGGGAAGTATAGTGCCCAGCCTGCAAAGGGTACTCTGGAGCTTCAGCATCCGGGGAGCCCTTCCCTGGAGTAACATCGGGGACCGTGTACTCTCCATCTCCCCATCATTCACCCTGAAACCAGCCTGGGCTTATTAAGTGGCTGGCACTTTAAGAATTAAAATCATCGCCACTGTTTGCCCCTGTAGACATTTACCCACATCTGGTTCCAGGGGTCAGACCACGCACAGACCTTTTGCACGTGTTGGCACAGTTATCACCACAGCAGGGGATATTCTCTTCATTACTCCCATTTTACAGATGAAGAGTCTGAGGCTCAGAGCTGTGAGGAAGTGGTTCGCACGAGGTCACACAGCCATTTAAATTGAGACGTGCCTGCCTCAGGCCCGCACCCTGAAGGGCTACGCTGGTATATGCGATGCCATACAGAATCCTCATGGGATTGCAGCTGATTATCAGTACCCTCCTTTTCCAGATAGGGAACCTGAGGTATCTGGTCCAAGGTCACCCATTCTAGCACAGAAGGAGCCAAGATCTGAACCCAGGTCAGCCTGTCCCCTTGGTCTGAGCTCTGATGCTCAATTCCAGATTTTCCTATCAATCCCCAAAAGCTGGTCCTGGAGGTGAGCCTTGGGGTCTGAGCCTGAGGGCATTGGGAATAGTCCCCCATTGGTCAGCCTGGCTGTTGGGGTGTCAGCAGTGGGAACTCTGGGAGCTTGGAGAGGGGAGGAGGAGGCTGTTTATGCAGTGAGCCGTGTGCTGGGTGGTGAGGTGAGCGGTGACTCAGGGTGGGAGGCCCCGAGTGGGCGGGCAGGGAGCGGGGGCAGCCCAGGCCAGGCCAGGCCATTGCTGGGGTCCCCTGGAGGAAGAGGTCTGGGTATGGCAGGGCTGAGTCACGGCAGCGAGATGGGACAGGGAGCTGGGATGGCCAATGACCTCACGCTTTCATGTGAGTCTGGCAAGGAGCCTCGGGCCCAGGCAGGCCTGGTGGGCCCACCCTGGCAGGCTGGGCACATACCTTCTCTGGCCACCCATTGCCAGGGGGTGTCTGTGAGGCCAGAGGGTCTCTGCAGGCTCCCTGAGGCCTGGTGCTGGCAGAGCCCTGAAACCCCAACAGATTGGGGAGGTAGCTGGTGGAGGGCACACAGCAGGCAGGGGGTTGGGGGACAGCTTCTCCCTCTACCTCTTCTGCTGCGTGACCTCGGCCAAGCCATCCCGGCTCTCTGAGCTTTGACCACCTCCTCTGTCCCACGGATTCAGGTGAGGACCTCAGAAGCTGATTCTGGTCCAAGCCCTGGCACGCAGCTGGTGTCCTAGGGGTGGAGAGAGGGAGGCTGCTGCTACCAGCCATGAACCCATAGAAAATGGGGGGCTAGAGCAAATGGGCTCTGACTGTGCTGGCTGACGCCCACACCAGTGTCCCGGCGGTTGGCTGTGTGGCTTGGGGTGAAGGCCTTCTGAGCTCTGCGCCTCAGTTTCCCTAAGTGTCACATAAAAATAATAACCGCAGGCTCTCAGAAGGATGATGTCACAGGGTTGCTGGAATCTCCTAATAGCCCCTCAGGGCGGATACTGAGGAGCAAGAGAGCAGGACCTTCTCCCCAGGGGCCCAGAAGCAGTGAGGGAGTCCCTCTGCCCCCAACCATGCCCCCATGGAAGGCATGCCGGGGAGGTTTGTGAAGTCACTGCCTGTCCCCCCACCCCAGGCGCTCCCCAAGGCTGGTCCAGAGAGGGTGAGGGGTGCCAAGGTCACACAGAAGCCAGCTGAATAGATCTATCATTCAGGGGCAGGGGGCCTTTATCTCCCCAGATAAGAGGCCCCGGAATGGCCTCGGGTTTGGGTGAGTCCGGTGGGGAGGGGGGGCCGGAGCCGGGCTGGCTCGGGCTGACCGTAAAGCAGCCGCTGCTCCCAGAGGCTTCTCCGCCTGAGTCAGCCCGGGGCCGGGGCTGCCTCTGAGTTCATCGGCTCCTGCCGCCCAGCCTCGGCACCCAGGCCCGGGGCGCAAGGCAGGTCCGTCCTAATGACCCGGTGATGATGACAGCCGTGCGGGGAGCTGTGCCCACGCGCCAAGCACTCTCTCCACTTTCCTTCAAACGATCTTCCCAGCGGGCCTAGGAGGCTGGTGGGACAGGCCTGCGTGGGCTGCCCAGGGTCACGCAGCCCGGGCCAGAAGAGAAGGGTCCCCAGGGCCCAGGGCCGTGCCTTCCGCTGCCCCGCAGCAAGCTTGCTGAGCCTGTTCTGTGTCAGCCCCGGGCTGGGTCTTTGGGTCTCTGGGCCAACTGAGATCTGGGGAGACCCCATACCTGCCTGGGAGGGGGACCTAGGAGCGTGGAGGCCTTGTGATAAAGGCTCTGGGCCTAAGGACCACAGTGCCCTGTGCCCAGCTCGGGGCTGCTCGAAAAGGAAGGATAGACACGGTGCCCAAAGACCCCGGAGGAGTGAGTGCTGCCTCTGCCTGCAGGGTCAGGAGAGCTGGTGAAGGGTCAGGAGAGCTTTCCAGCAGAAGACACACGAGAACGGGGCTCTGAAGGCGGAGAAAGCATTCCAGGTAGTTGGGGAAGCCGCGTGGGTGCAGGCTGGTGGGCCTGAAAAGGTCCGGCTTGTCCTAAAGGAGCTGCAGCGAACAGTGGGAGGGACCCGGTGATGGGACAGCAGCTTGGAGGCCCGTCCACAGGCCTTGAAGGTCCGGCCAGGAGCTGACCTTCCCCTGGGGTCAAAGTGGAGTCAGCTCACATCTGTGCCGTGGAGGTCCACGCCGTGGGACCCAAACCAGTGCCGGCTGGGGTTGGAGTTTCCTTGCAGGGCCTTCTGTGACTCTCAGATGAGCCCCAGGTGGGTGACACTTTAGCCTGGGGAGGGCAAGGCAGGCCACCTGCTGGCCATCTCAGTCCCGTAAACTCAGGGCAGGCCTCCGACCCCGGCACCTCACAGTTGCACAGAGCCCCACCTGCCCTGACATCAGACTGCAATGGGGGAAAGAGGCCAGGCTGGCAGAGCCAGGGGGCAAGGACCCTCCTGCCACCTCAATATTTTCTCAGGGGGTGGCTCAGTGCTCTTCAGCCTCCTGGTTGCCCTTTGGAGGCTCACGCCAGCCTGGCCTTGCCTGGCAGGTGGCCCCGGGCTTAGCTTGGCTCCTGTCTGTACTCTGGTGTTGGCACCGCGGAGGAGCACCTGGGACAATCAAACGGGCCTCGGCGCCCCCAATCACACTGGGATCCCCACTTGTCATTTCCCGGACCGCCCCCGGAGGGCGCCCTTCGGCAGGCATCCACTTTACAGGTGAGGGACCTGAGGGTTAGTGAAGTGAGGCGGGGCCTGGCTGCAACACCTAGAGGGGCGGGGGCGGGGGGGGGGGCAGGGACGACACCCCCCACTCCACCCACCGTGGCCGAGACGCTGCTCTGCCTACTTCAGCCTATGGGGAGGGGGGAATCATTGCAGACCCCAACCTGGGTTCGAATCCCAGTCCTGCCACTCACTAGTAGGGGACCTCACGCCAATCAGTGCCCGTGCCTCAGTTTCCCTATTTGTAAAATGGTGATGATCCTACACGTTTCTCGTCGGGTTGGTGTAAGAATTCGTTGAGCCAGCTCATACCGGGAGCGCTTACGACCGTGCCCTGCGCATGCATCCCCATTTGGCAGACGGGGAAACTGAGGCTCAGAGACAGGCAGTGCTCGCGGGGCGGCTGCGCCCCCTCCCAGCCGCATGCGGTGCCCCCCCCCGCCCCCGCCTGACCCGCGGGCATCCCCGCCGCCCGGGTCGCTGCCCCCTCTCTTGCCCGTTTTGGGAAATCCTGGGGGGGCTCCCCGCCCCGCGCTCCCCGCCCCGCGCTCCCGCCGCGCAGCGCTCGGCCCGCCCTCGCTCGCGACCAATTTTGGGCAAAGCGGCGGCGGCGGCGCTACGTGCGGGCGGTGAGTCAGCGCGCAGGAATGCGCAGGACGCTTTGTTCCCGCTGCTCTGGGCCGAACGTGCTGGGACCGGGGCGCGGCGGGGCCTGACATCACCGCGGGCAGCGCCCCACGTGCGCCCCCCGCCGCGCCCGGCTGTGCGCGCGCCTCGGGGCCTGGGGACACCCCACGGGGGCCCGGCCTAGGGGGGTCCTGGCAGCCCGCGCCCCCTGCGTGGGTCCCAGGGAAACAGCACCTGCACGGTGGGGGTGCCCAGAAGGAGGAAGGCCTGTGCTCTGGAAGCGCCACGGTGGCACCTCGAGGGCGCGCAGAGAGCTGCCCTGGACCCTGCGGGAGCCCGCGCTCTCTTGCCCACATCTCGCAGGGCACGCACGAGCCCTCCAAGCCCTGCCTGTGTGTTTCCCCGAGTCACTCCCTGCCCCCCGCCGTGTCTGGGCCTGGGAAGCCCAAGAGTGGAGTGACATTGTCTTGCTCTTCTCCAGAGTCCCGTGCTGGGTAATGTGTCAAGCCTGGGAGTGCAAGGGCCTCGAGGTCTTTGGGAACCACACATGGCGAACGGTGAGACCTTTTGCGGGCAAGCCTACGCCTGGATCTTTCTAGACGTGGTGCCCTCTAATGATGAGAACCACCCTGAGTGGTGGGCACTGCTGCTGCTGCTGCTGGCGGACATTGAGGCTCAGAGAGGAGGAGTCATCGGCCTGGACCACACTCTGGTCCCCGGGGGAGCGAGTGGGAGCCTGGCGCAGTGAGAGGGGGCCCCTTCTTCAAGGGGATGGGCCCTCCTCCTGGGCTGGAGGGGCAGGCTGGGCACCCCAGGCTGCCGAGGGCTGCGGCCGTGACCAGGCCTGAGGCTCTACTTCGGGCTCTCCTCAGGAGCAGCGCTGGTGGCTGGAGTTAGAATCCTTCCTGCCCTGGATGGCTTCGGGCTTGTCACCGGCCTGCTGGGTCCTACCCTGACCCCACTGGCATTTTAGCTTCCCTAGGAGCTGAGTGGCCAAGCCTGTGGGTAGAGCCTGCAGGGGGCACGCAGGGTGGCCAGTCTAGCGGGGGTTCTCTGGATGGGATTTTGGTCATGTACTCCCTCCTTCCCCCTTCCTTCCTCCACAGGCTCCTACACACCAGGGCGGAGTGCATGTTGTCCCACCCGGGGCTGGAACATGGGGGACCCAGTTGGCTTGGGG
The DNA here is from genome assembly GCF_048164855.1 of Canis lupus baileyi. NCBI lineage: Eukaryota > Metazoa > Chordata > Mammalia > Carnivora > Canidae > Canis > Canis lupus. Next base: position 2,967,924 of record NC_132850.1, on the reverse strand, counting down.
ACCTTTCACAGGGGTCTGCGGGCATCAGCTCTGGTCTCCGGGACTCTGCAACTGGGTAGGACCTCACTGAGGTCCTCACCAGCCCCTGTCCCTGCTCAGTCTGTTCTGGAATTTGTTGGCTTCTGTTCCACTGAGGCCATGTGTTCTTTATGGGGGAGATAGGGGATGACCTCCCCCACCCCGGGGCCAACAATGCAGAGGCCTTGTCCCCATCTTAGTGCCTGCTCTCTCTGGGTACACCAGCATGGCATACTGGTCCACCACCCAGCCTCAGCTAGTCCCCCATGCTGGGTGCTGGCAAAAGAGGCCGAAGCCCCCAGGTGGCCCTGTCCCCCCACTACCCCCGCCCCGTGTGGTCCCACCCACGGGTAGCACAGCTGTGACCTGGAGAAGGGAGATGTGGTGAGGGTCTTGGCAGGCCTTGGCGCCACCTGGGGCCAGGGATCCCTGCATCTGGGTCCGTGCTTCTTATGCTGCCCACCGTGTTTGGGCCTCACCTGCAGACCTGTTCACCTGCTGCGTGAAATGTGCCCGGTGGCGGAGGCCACACACGTGCACCGTGCTGGGCTGGGACCTGGGTAGGTCCCACCTGGGTAGGTCACGGCGCCTCGGATTCCGCATCTGTAAATGGAAACAGGGCCTGTTTTGCGAACACTTGGAGACTTGGTAGACACAAGTGCCTCCGCACACAGTGGCTGCTGGGTCAACGTGAGCCCTACCCAAGGAGTTCTGGTGCCTTCCACATGGTGTCCATCACCTCCCTTGAGTTGAGTCAGTGACTACACTTCTCCTGTAGATCTCTGTGGTCATAGGTGCTCTTGGGGCCCCCGTGAGGAAAACCTCCTGGTGTAGCCCCTCACAGCTCAGACCAGCCACTGCAACCCGGGGAGTGACGGGGCCCTGCCACACAACAGGGCTGGGCGGGGAGCACCTGCTTGCCATGTCGAGGAGAGGACGATGGTATGTGAGACCCCTTGGCCTGTAGGTCCCAGAGACTCCGAGGACGCTGGGGGACAGGAGAGATGGGAGTGAGCAGATATCTGCACATGCGCCCCCACCCCAGCACAGTTCCTGGCACCCAAGGGCCCCGCCTCAGCCTGGCATGCCTGCCTGGATTCCTGCCCGTGTGGTTTCCCCTGGGCCTCTCCCTCACGTCCGCTGGCAGAGTATCCCCAGCTGTCTGCATTCCTCTGCTGTGAAGACGGCCACCTTAGGGCCGGGCCTGGCTGGGACACCCCTGAGTGTGAGAGCGTGCGTGCTGGGGAGGATGGGCAGGGACGCACCTGCAGGCACCTGCTTCTCTGTGCCCATACATGGGTGTGCATATGTGTGCACGGCTGTGCCCTGGGAGCCCATGCGTTCACGGACGTGTGTGTTTGCAGGTGCGCACGGGGGAGAGCACGGACACCCGTGCGTACGCTCATGAGTGCATGAAGGGTGCAGGAGGGAACTTAAGGATCCCTGGGGGTCCCGCAGGCCTGTGGGCAGGGGCCCGTGCACAGTGTCAGAGGTGGTGCGTGTTTCCCATACCTGAGCACCCTTGCATGCGTGAGGGTCACGTAGCTAGGTACCCCTTCTCTCAGGCTGGGCAGGTGGCCTGGAGGCAGCTGGGGGACGCAAGAGAAAGGGGGTTGGGATGGATCAGGTGTGGAGCGCCCATTTGCCTCGCTGAGCTCCACGTTTCCCACACATTTCCCTAGGTAAGCCTCCCACCAATCCCAGGGCGGACAGAGCAGGATTTGAGGCCTGGAGGGGGCCGCACACGGGCCCAGATTCACCCCTCGTCTGCCTGACTCTAGAAGCTGCAGGCAGGGCCGGGAGGGAGGGGGCTGCTGCAGGGGCCACAGCACAGCAGAGGCCTAGGCGCTGTACAGCCCTGGCCTGGGCGGGCGGGAGCCTCAGAGCCACCCTCCAGGGCCCCTGTGTCACAGCCCCCACCTGCCTCTGTGGGGTGATCGTAGCAAACCTGCATGGAGCAGTTGCTCTGCGCCGAGGCCTGGTGTAAGTGCTTTGCATCCAAACCTCCCTGACACTCCAGAAGGCTGGTGCCGTTATTGGGCTATTATTATTATTACATCGCATGTACACAATATTAACATTTAATAAATATAAATTTATTTATACATTTATACCATTTTATAAATATAGTAGATCATAATATATAATAATAGCTATTCTTATCATTCTCATTTTAGAGGCGAGGAAACTGAGGCACAAATATGTTAAGTAACTTGACCGAAGTCCCACCGCTGACAAATGGACAGCCGGGATTTGAGCCCACGCAGTCTGGCTCCAGCGTCCGAGCGCCCACGTCCCGCTCAGGCCCGCACCAGGCCCCTTCCTGCTGGCTGGTGTCCAGCTCCATCCGATGTGCAGGCCCAAGGCAATTGAGGACTGGGTGTGCCAGGCCCCTGTCTCTCAGCGGGGGAGACTGGGGAGACTGAGTCCAGGCAGATGTAGTGCCTGGGCCCGAAAAGATGACCTCGAATGCCAGGTGCAGCCCTAGCTTTGCCCGCTCCTGACATGCTGGGGGACTTGAGGCAAGCGCCCTGCTCTCTCTGGGCCTCGGTTTCTGTCCCGCCCCCAGAGAGCAGGTAGGAAGGGCTGTCCCAGAGTTTCCAGGTGGGGAGTCCTGGGAGGAGGCGGGGCAGGCCTGGCAGCAGGCACGGAGTGGGCAGGCAGGTAAAGGTGAGACTGGTCCAGGGCTGAAGTCAAGGTGTGGAGCCGGTTTTCCCAGGCCGTGTCTGAGTAATCCTGTGTCTATATTTATCTCCTCCTTTCTTGGGTGAGCAAACAGAGCCCAATGCCAGCCTGGCCCGCCCCCCCCCCCCCCCATGGCAGCACGTTTCCCTCACCTGCCAGGTCGCCCTGGAGAGTACCACAGTCTTGGCTCTAAGCTCACCTTGGTCCATGTAGGACACATGGGGATGCTCAAACCTGGTGGCTTCCATGAGGAATCTAGTTGCCAGTGGTGGTCAAGGAGGCCCCACCCGGGCCTCTGAACATCTGGGCGGCCACAGCCGTGGCCTGGGGAACGGTAGTGCCTCCCGGGTCTGGAAAACCCTGCCCCACACAGGATCAAAAGGTCCCCTTGTCTCAGAAAGTCATCTTCATCCCTCCATATGCACTTTGGTCCAAGTGGTAGCCCCTGTCCCTCCAAGATCTGAAATTCCCAGAGGAGGAACTCTATGTATCCAGTGATTTAGAGTCGGACTGCTCTGGGGTTGAATCCTGGCACCCTGACCTTGGACAAAGAACCTCTCTGTGACTCAGTTTGCTCATTTGCCAAACGGGGCCAAGATGTTGTATTTGCCAGGGATCTCGTGAGCATTAGGTTGAAGCCACTAGGGGCTGACAGATGGGCTGAGCTCTGCTGGGTGAGGGGGATGGCTTCCTGTCCCTACCTGCTTCCACCCTCCCAGGCCCAGACCCATCGCAGTGACCGGGAGCCACACAAGGTCCACAAGGGGACGTACAGGTACGTGACTCTCACAACATGCACACACCATCGGACACCCCCACTTCTGAGAGGCTTACATTCAGGATGGATTAGGTAACTTGGGGCCTGGACCCTGGGAAGACCCCGGAAAGAACCAGATACTAACTTTGCTGAGACGCTTCCCAGACAGGGCCGGACAGGTGGCCAGTCAGGCCAAAGGGATGACGGGGACAGAAGGGCATCTTGTCCAGAGATGGCTCAGCCTGGGCCAGGTCGGACTCCATCCTCCTGACCCCAGCTGGGATCTCTACTGCCAGCTAGGCCCCTGCCCCACTCCTGGCCTCTGCCCTCATGGTGCCACCTTCCTGACCCTGGGGAGCTCTGGGCCTGGTGCACGTGCACCCTAGCCTTGCCTACTCCCAGGCTGGATTAGAAGGAGTCCGAGGACGTGCTGGGCTGGCAGGCTTGCGGGCGGGGCAGGTGCCGGCGCTGGGGCTGCCCTATGCTGGCTTGAGACTGGGCCGCAGCAAGGCCTTGTATGGCTCTGGCAGGGTAGCTCAGCTGGCGGCACCCATTGGCTGGGCTGGCACTCCCAGCCCGGGCCGCCGGGGCCCCAAACCACGGTAACCAGAGCCGCCAGGAGCTGATGGATTAGCGTGGCCACCTGCCCACTGGCCTGCCTGCCACTGGGGCTGCTCTTTTCCTTTCCTAAAAAGGCAGAGCTGGGCAGGAGAGCCAGGCAGGTGAACCTGGGCCTGGGGTAGAGGAGGGGTGGGCAGGGTGGGCAGGCTGTGCAGGTGGCTGTGCTGAGGGTTTGGGAATCCTAGCCCTGGCCCCGGGCCAAGCCCTCCTTGGCTCTGGACATCAATTTTCTCATGAATAAAAGGGTCTCCCTAAAGCAGCCGAGGCTTTGATGGGATCAGGGGAAACGTATGCGAGGGTCCCCCAAACCCAACCCAGATTCGAGGGCTGCTCAGTAGCAAAGAGGCAGATCCCCCTTCCATAGGAAGCCAACCACTTCCTGAATATAAGGGCCTGGTTTTAAATCCTGGCTCTGCCGCTGGCCACTATGACCTTGGAAGGCAGCAGCACCTGTCCAAGCCCCAGTCTTCCTCCTCTATGAATGGGATGGGGTACGAGCCCCCCACCTTGTGATGAGCCCATGGGGTCAGCCCCCGCCTGCTCTTTCTCAGCTGCCCTCTGTCCTCCCCTGACCCTACTTCTTCCTGGTTCTCTGCATTCATGCCCATCTCAGGCTGGCCTGCCTTCTGAAGCTGTCCGGCCTACAGTGGCCTGGCCCCAGGAGTCTCCAGGTCCTGAGCCCAGAGACGGTCCAGGCTTTGGGGTGAGGGCAGGATCAGCCCAACCCTGGATGGGGAGCCAGGCACAGCTTGGCTAAGGCCTCCATGGCCACAGACGGCAGCCTAAGCCCTCCTGAGGCTCTGGGGCAGGTCTTACTAGATCAGCGGCCCTGCCATGGGCCAGGGTGTGATTTGGGGCTCGACCCTTCATGTGGGGAATGGGGGCGTGGGCCCCATCCTGCCTTACTTCAAAAGGGAACGTGCTTCGTGACCTCTAGAGAGCAGCTGTGGGAGGCCTGGTGGCAGTGTAAATGGCTGGGAGGCCTTGGGCCTTGTGGCAGGTGGGCGAGGGCAGGTGGCGGGTCCTGCAGAGAATTCACATGCAGTGTTCATGCTCTGGAGGATGGGAAGCCATACCTGGGCACCTGCCGGTTGATCCCTGGGCCTGCGGCCTCAGGCACGGGGAAGCCAAGTGGCTACCAGGTGGCACTGCTGACAAGCCGGGAAGCTGCTGGGAAGAAGCCCCAGCCTGGGTGGGCCTGCCTGGTCCCACTGCTTCCTGGGCGGAGGAGGGGAGCTGTCTGAGACCCAGGGCTCCCCTCGGGCCACAGATCAGGTTGGAGAGAAGGAAGGAACCTGGACTTCCATGAGGAGCTGCCTCTGACTAGTGGTGCACCTGCGGCAGGTCGGGGTCTTTTCTCCTCTAAAAACAGGGACAGTAACTCGTCATTCTGGGTTGTCGGAAGGACTACAAGTCAGGTTTGCAAAATGCTAGGCACATGCTAATGCCGTTCTTTCTTTGGGGCTGTTTGGGACTTTTCCCAGTCGCCTAGGTTGAGGCCCAGGGTCTTCACAAGGACTCGCTCTCACGCACACCCCCACGATTCTAATGCCAGCTGCCATCTTCACTCTCTGGGGTCTCTTTTAGACCTTTGTTTTTCTCATCACCTGGAAAAATCCAGCATCTTTGAGGCCGATGTCATCAGGCCCTGCCCTGCCCCGTGCCAGCCCCGACAGCTGCTCATCTCCTGGGCACTTCTGATTCTGGGAAGTCCTAGCTGTGTGACCGTCACGAGGACTGCTTCCAGGTAATCTTGGTCTCTTCCCTTAGGCCTGGCCGCGTGACTTGCTTTGGCCACTGAAATGTGAGGGGCGGGAGGCTCGTTTCCAGCTGGACACATTTATGAGCAAGGGAGCGCAGTGCTCTTTTCATCTGCCTCTGAGGTCATGGGGGCGTGGAGATGCCCTCCATCAGCCTGGGTCTCTAAGTGGGGGGGGGTCAGTAGCATTCCCCTGCTGACCCCCATTGAGAGTGTGGCCAAGGGAAAAAATAAGCTTTTGCTGAGTCAGCCCCTGAGTTTCAGGGCTGCTTGTCTCTCCCTCTCTTGACTGCTGCTTACTCCCTGATCTCCCCCCGAGCCCTGCAGTGACCAGAGGTGACCTCCACACTTTGGCCAGTCGTCTCCTGGCCTGTTCCTCTGCAGTGGCCTCCTCCCTCCCTGCGCCTCAGCAGCCACGTCAGAGGCCGACCGTCCTCTGCCCACCTGGCTCGCCTCTGAAATAATGAGCTAGGACAGCTCACAGCCTTTTCTGTCTTCGTCCAGATGCCCTGTCCCTTGACCACTGGCCTCTCTCTGTGTCAGCCACCCATCTGCTTCCCTGCCCTGGCAAACTCACCTCTTTGTTTGCCAATATTCTCACGTCCTGCACCCCACTATCCCTCTGTCCCTGGGCTGGACATCAGCCTGGCTGTCCGCACCGCACCACAGCTGCTGAGCGCCTCGGGAGAAACCACGCAGTGCAGCACCCCGGGCCTCGGCGGTCCCCTGGCCAGCTTTCTCCTCCCCGCCTCCGAGGTCGTTCACCCCTTCTCAAGTCTGTAATCTTTAGGTGGCTTCACTTCATTCTCCGCAGGGCCGCCCCCAACTTCCTCTCCCCCAGCAGACACACTGACGTCCCCTGCACCTCTTCACAGGGTCACAGCAGTGCGGGGCAGTGGGTGGGGGACAGATGTCGGCTTCGTTCTCACCATCTCCTTCCCATCAGCACCCCCCTACCCTGCCCTCTGCAGCACTTGCAAGTCTTCCCTGGGCTGCATGCCCCCTGGAGCCCCAATCTCCCCTGGGAAAGTGTCACATCTGTCATCCCCGCTTCCTGTCCGCTATTCGACACGCAGCAGTACCTGCGAAGGGCTCGCTATGCACCAGGCCCCGTACTAGGCCAGGCTTTCCCTAAGTCCGCAGTGATCCCCTCAGTGCTGAAACAGCTTCTTAGCTTCTCAGTGCTGAACTTCTGGGCTGCTCCTTCTCATGGCTTCCTCTTCCTCCTCTGACCCTTAGGTGTTTTCCAAGAAAGGTCTCCAGGACGACTCAGACCCAGTCTGGATGAGAGCTTTTGTTCTCTCCTGTCACAGCAATTATGGCCACGTGATTGGGTCATTAATGACGTCACCAGGAGATAATATACACGCAATGATGTCATGAGGAGCCAATGTACAGGCAATGATGTCACGAGGAGGTAATGTACATGCAGTGACATCACAAAGGAGGTAATATACACACAATGATGTCATGGGAGGCAATTTGCAGGCAATGACATCATGAAGAGGCAATGTATAGGCAATGACATCACAAGGAGGCAATTTACAGGCAATGATGTCACGAGGAGGTAATGTACATGCAATGACGTGTTAGAATGTAAGCTCTTCGAGGGTGGGACTGTCTGGTCACTGCTGTATCCAACCTTCACCCCTCACTGGCGCTCAGCAAATTATGATGGAATGCAAAAGGTGGGGGGATCCATGCCTGCCTTTTCTCCCTGGTGTCCCCAGCAGCCCCCATAGCCACCTGCTCAGAGATATTTGAAGGCTTACTATGTTCGAGGCTCCATTAGCCACCCTGAGTACGCCATCTCACTTAATCCCCACAACCACCCTCCACATTACGGTTGGGCAATGGAGGAGGCCCAGAGAGGTTGTGTACTTTGCCCAAGGTCACACGGGCAATGAGAAGCTGTGTCATGGTCCGATTCCAGGTCTTACTCTGTAGTGAGTTTGATGATGGCCCTCCAAAGTGCAGCCCGTGCCCCAGTCCCCAGAACCAGAGCGGGACGTTAAGTTGGAAAAAGGATCTTTGTAGATGTATTCGTGAAGGATCAGGAGATAAGATCACCTTGGATTAGGGTAGGCCCCAAATCCCATGACCAGTGTCTTTAGAAGAGAAGGCCTGGGGGTGGGGGGACCCTACAGAGAAGGCGGGAAGAAGAGATCCGGTGACATGGCTACATACCAAGGCACACCAAGGCTCGCTTGCGACCACAGAAGCTGGGAGAGAGGCGTGGGGACGGACTTTCCCTCAGAGCTTCCAGAAGGAGCCAACCTTGCCAACACCCAGACTCCAGACTCTGGTCTCCAGAACTATGACGGAATAGATTTCTTTGTTTCTAGCCACCTATTCTGCAGTAAGTTGTTACGGCAGCCCCGGGAAACCCAGACCGCAGACCACACCGTGTGCTCTCTGGTGCTCCTCGCCAGGCCCGGAAGCGAGGGGCACAAGGGTCACCCGCTGTGTCCTGCTGGCCTGGTCACCTGCCTCCCCTGGGCCTGATGTCTCTGTAGTGAAAGCAGCACTCGATACACCGAGTGTCCCTCCAACCCTGACATTCTACAGCGTTCAAGAAAAACCACGAGCCAGGCGACAGGGCTATGTTGGGATTTTCAAATTTATTCCAACGTGCTGTGTCTTTTTTTTAAAAAATATCCTCAGGCTGAACACCCAGCCAGAGCTGTAATAAAGGCAATTATTATACTTGTAAAAACCTCTCATTCACAGTACAGATGTAATTTACAACAAAGGTCACACACATCAATACTGAGCATTTTTTTCCTTTTGTATATCAGACTCTGTGCTTTAGACCTGCATGGGTTTTTTGTTTTTTGTTTTTTTGTTTTTCTTTTTCACTGATATATACCATACCGACATTGCAAGATGCAAGTGTAGAAACTGGAGTTTAAATAAAATTACAGGCAAAACTACCCCATCCCAGTGTGGCTGCTGTACATATCTACAGGACGATTTTTGGAATGTATTGCCATTTAAGAACATAGAAATTCTCTACAGACGATTTCACATACAGAATACATACACCTTTTAGAAAAAAAAAGGCAAATATTTATCTTACAGAGAGCGTATATCTTACATTTGCCTACACGTTTCTTTTTTCTCTTCTCTCTCTCTCTCTCTCTTTCTTTTTAAACACTAGGTTTAGTAAAGTGATCATAAGTGCCGAAGCGGTTTTCTAATGGAAAGCAGACTGGAGCCACTACACGGAAGCAGAATTTGTAGGACAGGCCTTCGGGAACTTTCCCTGGTCAATGCTGCAGATCTGTCTCCAAGGCAGGACTTTTCCTTTCAGGAGGATTTTTTTTTCTTTCTGGAGAAAGGACTAGAGAGCACGTTCAGCTCAGATATACTGCTGGTTCCTATTCAGAAGTGCAGGGTGAGAATGAAATGGGGCTACAGGAATCGGGGAGTTGATTCTTTCGGACTTTTTCCGAAAGAGGGAAGCAGAGGGACCTCTGGGTTTGCAAGTTGGAGGTGATGGGAAAGGGAGTGAGGGGCAGCTTGTTGCTGTCAGGGTCCTGGAGGGTGTCCGTGGGTGGGCAGAGTGTAAGCCCTGGGTGGGAGTCTGGGGCTGAGCCTGGGGAAAGGTGACTTGGAGAAGAACGGGGTCAGTATCCAGAACCCCCCCGAGTGTGACGACAGTGAGGGCATCCTGGAGGGCCGGCCTGGGGGCTAAGTGTCTCAGGATCCCCAACAGAAGGCGAGGGCTGGCTGTGAGCCCTCTGCAATCTGGCTCCTGCCACACTGCCAACACCCAAGGACCCGAGTGAGCCTGGACCGAGGAGCCGCCGGCCCGCACACTTCGACCGAGCACCAGCAGGTGTCTATGGCGAAACCCAGCACCGTTTCGGCCCCGTCCCCCTTAACAGGGACAGTAGCGAGCAGCACACGCAAATTGCAAACGTGGGAGTGGTTGAGAGTGGGACGGGGGGAGGGCATGCAGTGAAGTCCTTTCCACATTATGGAGGGGTGTGTGTGGGCTGGGGCCCTGTGCTCGGGGGAGCAGGGGGAGAGTCTGGCAAAAGGGGTTAGCACTGTGCCCAGGGACATACGTCCCAGGCTGGTGGCATTGATTCCATCCCTCTGAGGATCGGTGTGGAGCAACAGCCCTTTGGCCAGATTCTATTTGTGCATCGTGTCCTTGTCATTGAGAAATGGGTCTCTGGTGACTCCCGGTGCCTGTCCTCTCTGCCCGTGCCTGTGGGCCGGAGTGGCTGAGAGGACTGTCCCCTGCTGGCCACGTTGTCCATGACTGGGTCTCCCAGGAAGGAAAGCTCAGTGGCCAGGTTCTTCAACAGGGAAATGACACGGAGGAGAGTTGGGGGGTGGTGCATGGCTGGGGGGAGGGGCGTGGCCACCCCCAAAGGTTGGGGCTGGGCTCTGCTAGCAGAAACCCCTTCTGGGCTGGACGATCTTGCCCAAGAGAGTTTCAAACCTGGGCTGGAGCGATGCTCTTTATCTAGCTCCCAGGGTCCAGTGTTACAAGTGTCCACTGGTAGGGCTGAGAGGTGAGGGTGAGGGAAGCCGGGGCCGGAACCGGGGCTGGGCACCTTCCCACTTCCTGTGAGGCCCAAACAGTCAAGGCTGGGCTTGCTGGCCTTGTCTCAGGGCGCACAGGAGCCCAGGACTCCGGGCCGGGCAGCTGAGACCTCCGGCTAACCTCACCCCCAGCACCCTGGAGCCCAGCACATCCCCAGGGAGGCCCTTCCCTATTGTCTGGTTTGTGTCTTAGCTGAACCTGGGGCTGGCCCATCTGCTCAGCAGAGGCCAGGCAGGGAAAGGCCCTGAACTGGCACAGGAGGGAATTGGGGCCTCAACCGGTGTCCTGTCTACACAACGGCTCAGGAGGCCCCAGGCTCAGGATTCACATGGCCTGGCTGAGGACTGGGGATGGTCAGGGAGTCTCTGCTCTGTAAGGTGGCTTCAGCACCTGGCCCCGGTGGGCCAGGACCATGGTCCCTGTGCTTTCTCCTCCTTGTAGAAACTAAAGAAAATAAATTCTAGAAGGTTGGGAGAAAACTCGCCTCTCCCAGGGCAGGGCAAACATGAGTTCTATATTTCAACTTGGGATTTTAATTTCTGGTCATATTATTTTTCTTACAAAGCAGGTTTTTGCCTCAGGGGGTCCAGGGCAGCTTCTTGAGGGAGAGGACGGGGATGAGGAAGGAGACACTGGCTAGTACTGATTACTTGGGAGAATTATTCAATTGACTCAGGGACAATTCTTCTAGGTCAAGAGAATCTGAGGAGGCTGGGAGAGTACCAAACACCATCCTTTCTTTTTATGCGCGCGCGCGTGTGTGTGTGTGTGTGTGTGTAATTTTTAAAAGAGATTTAAGCCAACACAACAAACAGGCCTGGGCACTTCCCACCAGTCATGGTTTTGGGTACTTCCTGGGGGTTGTGGAGGCCTGACGGTGCGTGGGGTGGGGATGGCGGTGGGGGGCGGGTTTCCCATCTCACCAAAAAGAGGCCCAGAAACAGGTCCCTATAAATGTTTGGGGCTCAGCCCTGGAAAAGCCCCGCCATGGAAGAAATAGGGCCCTTTGAACCCCAGGGACCAAACATACAATGAAACCCAAGCCCCAGCCTCAGGAACGGTGAGGCAGTGCACCTTGGATCTTGACCCCTATGGGTTGGGCCCTGTCACTTCGGCCTCGTGGGTAGTTTCTAGAACAAGGGAGGCAGCCTGTTAGCTCAGCCCTGAAGCCAGGCCTTCGTCAGGCGCTCAGGAACCAGGAGGTGAACATTCAGGGCTCCTTTCGCAGCTGAGGGGCTAGGGGTGGGGGGTGGAGGGTAGCAGTTGAGGGTGGGGAGCTGGGGGAGTTTGTCAGGATACGAGGATGGGCCCACAGCTCACACCACCTGGGTATCAGGGAGCCCGGGGGGACCAGCAAGCTCCTACCTTCTCTCGCCTCCTCCTACTTGTGTTGAAATCCTAGGAAAGGTGGCATTTTCTTTTCCTCGGGGGAAAAAAGCAAGCCGGGGTTTTCTGGGCCTGCCCGTGGAGGCTGAGTGGGGTCCCCCTGCCCGTGTCCCTCTGCCTCGGGCCTCTGGCCCTTCTCCCGGCAGCGAGGGTGGCCATGGCTGGGGTGGAATAAAGCGGCAATAAATAGGAACCATAAACACCTGTACACAGGAGTGCTTGCTTTTACATTTAATTATATGTTTTTCAAAGCTTCTTGCTTTTGCTTTTTTCTCCTTCAGTTCATCCCCCTGTCCCTCAGCCAATGGTTACCTCTGGCCAGCCTTGGGGGGATGGAGGGGGCGGGTGGCCAGCAGACTGCAGTGGCCCAGGGTGAGGCCCCACCTACACCCTTTCTCACAAAAGCACAAAATATTCACAGCCTCAAACTCCTCACGGGTTGTTGTTGGTTGTGTGTGTGTGTGTTTTAATGTGTGCGTGTGTTTTGTTTCTTTTCAAGCAACAAAAGGTATAGAAAAAGGCACAGGTAACTGCATACGTGGGAAGATAGAACAGGTGGGGGCGGAGCAGAAGCTGCTTGGACAGACGGACAGACAGGAGACGGAGCCCATGAGAGCGAGATGACTTCGAGGAGGCGGCCTGGAAACGTCTGCTGTTGCCGAACACCGGAAGCCAGATGCTGAAGCAGCCGGAGAGAGGCTAAGCGCTTGGGGGGCCCCTGTCCTGGGGCTGGCGTGGAAGTGCCCCGGGCCCCCCACTTCCTGAGGGCTCGGGGGAGCCCCGACTGGTCCTGGGCTCCCCGGACAGGTGCCTCCTCCGGGCCGGGAAGCGAGCGGAGGCCTCGGCCAGGCAGCCCACGGAGCTGCTGCGGTCCAGGGCGGGGGCGCAGGCCGCGGGGGGGGCGGGCTCCCCGCGGGGGCTCCAGGGCTCGGGCCTGCGGGCAGGGGGCGGCCGGGCCTCGGGCGGGGCGCGGGGGCCGGGCTGTGCGGGCACCTGGGCGGCGCGGGGCTCCCGGTCAGGGGGCCGGCCCGGGCCCCCGCTCGTCCTCCCCGGGTCCTCGGGGCGCTCCCTGCCCTCCAGCTCCGACGACAGCGTGAACTTGGATACCTTAGCCACGGGGGACACGGAGGCCGGCGAGCTCTCGGAGGGACTCCAGCGGCCTCGCTCCTGGGCCTCCCGGGCCCCCGTCAGGTCGCTGCCGCCGCCCGAGAAGCCGCCCACCCAGGCGCCCGGCCGGGCCTGCACCATCTGGATCCCGCCGATGGGGATCAGGGGGCACGGGGCCCGGGGCAGGTGCTGGGAGTGCAGGGGGAGGTGGCTGAAGATGTTCTCCTCTGTCCGCGCTGGGGTGTGGCCGTGGAAGTCGTGGGGGGCCGAGAAGGGTCGGGAGGAGGGCGGGGGAGCGGGGCCGGGCGAGCAGGAGGGACTCCGGGGTGCGGCCTTCTGCTGGGGTCAGAAAACAAGACGGGGTCAGGCGAGGGCTCCGCGCTGGCTCCCGGACACCCCCGAGGCCTAGACCCGAGGCGGGGGCTGGCCCGGGATCCCCGGCAAGTCCCGGGGGTGCTGGGGTGGGGGCTGAGCTCCGTGCTGGAGCACTGAGGCAGGCAGCCCACGAGGCCCCCGGTCCTCGCCGCCCCCCACGTGCCTGTGTGCCGTGGGCCTCCCCTGCTATCTTGGTTCTGCTGCCTCTCCTGTTCCTAGACTCGGGCCTGACCCTGTTCTCCCCTTGGACGTGAGCTCCCATTCTAGGCTCTTCACCTCCTCCCACCATCAAGAATTGTCATGTGACCCCAAAATTAAAAACCAAGATTCCCAGTCCGTGCCCCTCCAGGAGCTTGAGTCTCTGAGTGACATCATCTGTCCTGCTGGTAGTGGATGGGTGGGGGGGGGGGTTGGTTCGTGACAATACGTTGACAGGGGAGGCACTGGGAGGTAAAGGTAGGTTGACAGTGATGGTGCAGCATGGCGGTGGTGGGGACAGGATGCTACTGGGCTGCTGATGTGGCGACACTGGGGCAGCTGACCGGTGGTGGCAGGGGCTTGCTAGTGCAGTGACGGCGGACATGGCGTGGAGGACGGGGCAGGGACGGTTCTGGTGGTTTGGCAGGGATGGTGTTGGAGGTGGTATCTCTGAGGCCGCTGGTGACAGTGGTGCCGGAGGTGTGGGGTTGGGGGCCTGGGAGGGGAAGGGCACGAGCATTTAGGCCTGCATCCAAGGCCAGCCCCAGCGTCCACGCTCGGCTGCTTCTGAGTCTACACTGGCTGCCTCCGGGGCACCCCGCGTGCTGCCTGGCACTGGGTGCACCCCACAAACACTTGCTACGTTATCAGCAATCGCCGGGCTGGCCGGGCTGTGAAGCTACAGGTCTGACACCTCGGGGACGAGTGCACGGTGTCCCCCCCCATCAGGAGCACCCCGGCCGCTCAGGGGTAGGAACTCACCCACGTGGAGGCGCAGGTCTCGGGGCTTCTGCCGAGAAGCTTGTGAGGTAGAGGCGCGGGCGGGTGGAGAGCCCGCGGGGCCGGCCCCGAGCCTGGGCCGCGTTCGCCTGCTGAGGGGCTGCCCGGCCCAGCCCAGGCCCACTTCCCCGGCAGCGCTGACCGTGGCGGTGACTCGGCCTGGCCCGGGGACCGTCTCCTGGTGGGGGAGTGTCTGGGGGGGCCCGGGTCTGGGGCCCCCTTGCGTTCAGGGGGCGGATGCACTCGGGAGGGCAGTTCCCTCCCCAGGGGGCGGGGGGTGAGAGGAGAGAGCTCGAGTCTTGGAGACCCACAGGGGAGAGGGCCCGGCGGGGGGCCCGGCGGGCTTGGGGCTGAGGCCTGTGGCCCTCCGGCCGGTGAGTGTCGCTGGGGAGACGAGTCGCTTTTGGTTAGTGAGTGTTTGTGGGTCGGTGGTGGGCGGCTGCCTGCTTCTCTGCTGGGGGACCACGGCCTTCTCGGGGACACAGCCTTGGCGCTCGGGGCTGAGCCTGTGTCCTTCTCCACGGGGCCCGAGGGGGCCGGTCCCAGCGGGGGGAGGCACAGTGCGCTTTGGCTGGACGTGGAGCAGCTGCCGGCTGCCAGGCGCTCGGCGTCCAGGACCGAGCTGCCCCGTGTGGCCTGGCCGCCGGAGGTGGCATCTGGGGGCTGAGGGCCCGCACTGGGTGAGGAGTCTGCCGGCAGCGAGGCCGGCGGGCCGGGCGGGGGTGCCTCCGAGGCCGGTCCCGATGGCTCGTCCTGGCTCTCCTCTTCGTCCTCATCCTCGTCTTCGTCCAGGTCCGAGTCCGAGTCCGAGTCCTCCAGGTCTGAAAACTGGTGCTCCGCCACCGCCTCCGAGCCCTCTCGCCCTTCTGAGTCCTGGAACAGGTCATCACTGGTTCCTGAGGGGTGGACACAGGAGACCCTGGGGTCACTGCCGGCCCCGACCCCGCCGCCCTCTGCGCCCCCGTCCTTGTTTGCAGGCTGGGCCTGAGAGCGGGCTGAGAGGATGGGGGCCGTGATAGGTGCGGGAACATTTGGTAAATAATCACGGTGAGCAAGAGGGGCCTTGTGTCTACCCCGGGCCAGGGTCAGTTCTAGGACCTTCGTGTTGTTAATGCATCTAGTCCTCAAGTGATCCCGTGAGGTCGCCACTGTTCGTATCTTCACGTTACAGACCAGGGAACCAAGGTAAGCAAGATTAAGTAGCTTGCTCAGGAAAGATAAGTAGTAGGGCTGGGACTGAACCCCAGCAAACGAGACAGGCCTTTTTTCTTAGTTCGTCTTCCCTTCACTAGGATTTCAGTGCTGGCTCCCCCAGGAGCCCGGGAAGTCACCTTGCTGTGCTGTCCCCCCACTTTGTCAGACGAGCGTGTGATAGTCTCACCTCCCTCATGGGGTGCACTGGGAGGAGGAAATGCACACCTGGCACAGAGAAATGGCTCAAGTAACTATGGCCACTCCGTACGTTCAAGAAGAAATCT
Organism: Canis lupus baileyi; assembly: GCF_048164855.1. Classification (NCBI taxonomy): domain Eukaryota; kingdom Metazoa; phylum Chordata; class Mammalia; order Carnivora; family Canidae; genus Canis; species Canis lupus. The sequence continues at coordinate 2,952,199 of NC_132850.1, read as the reverse complement.
ATCCTATTCTGGGGCACAGCAGCCATGCAGGCCGGTCCAGCGGCACTGGCTGTGGTCAGTCTAAACATGCATCTGCCATCATGGCCAGGCTGCTGCCGGCTGGTGCAAGAGCATCTGGCAGGTGGCAGGTCCTGGTCTCTGAGGGGCGGGGTGGGGGGAGGACTAAGGTGGCCTTAGATTGCAGAGCAGGGTCCTGGCCCAGCTGCTCCTGTCCAGAGGACGTGCTCCCCTTGCAGAGCTCCTGCTGCTCCCAGCCAGTGAGGAGTAGGGCTCTGCAGCACCTCCTGGTCTGGCTTCTGGCGGGGCAGCCCCAAGCATCTGGGTCACTTTTAACCTGACAGCAGTCTAGTTTGGGCACCCCTGAAAATGGGCGGCAATCAGGACTCTTGAGAGAGCCCTGCTAATGTCTGGCCTACCGATCAGGCTCCTGAGGATTTGGGTCCTGCCGGCCCCTCTCTGGGCTCATCACCCAGCACTTCCCTTGGACACACCAGCACCCATTCCACCGCCAACCAAGAGAGCTAGACACACAAGCTGACTCGGACGGTGGGTGCAGCTGGGCTTCCAAACTCTATCAGGCCCAGCAGCCCTGGGGCTGGAGAGCCTAAGCCTTCATGCTTCCACATAGCTCAGCAGGCAGCCGTGAGATGCATGAAGTGGACAACAGTGGGTCAAAAACCATGGGGTGGAACTGGGGTTGGCAGGTGAAGGGTGGGCCAAAGGACCAAGGGGCCAAGGTCTCCTGGCAGCTGGGAGCAGAGGGGAAGGCAGGAGGGATGTGGGGGTGAATATGCAAAACACACAGCACCCAGGCTTTGCCTTAGACCTATTTCAGACCCAGCAGGTCACCGGGCCTCACCCCTCATTTACATATGGGGAAATCCAGGCCCAGAGGGGGCAAGGGCTTCCTCTCCAAGATCACCAGGGAGTAGTGGCTGAGTCAGGACTCAGGTTTACAACTCTTGCGTTATTACACTGCCAGCATAAAAATGATGTTATGCGCCAAGAAGCAGGAAATGGTCTGGGTTTGGATCCCAGCATTATTACCCTTCCTTGCTGTATGATGCTGTCTAATCGGCTTTTTCTCTCCTTCAGTTTTCTCATCTGTAAAATGGGGGTAAGAGCAATAAAAGCCACTTCCTGAAGCTGTTGGGAGGATCGTGAGGGTCTGACACCTAGTTAGGCCCCAGTAACACTTAGCAAGTATCTCCAGTGCCCCAGCACCGTTGCAAGCATCTCACAGTTGATGGTCAGAGGGGTAGTACTACCGGTGAGGGAGTCAAGACAGTCCTCCTAAACAGCCTCTTTAGGGATGAGGACGCAGAGGCCCAGAGTGGCCTGCCCTAGGCTCCCAGGGCAGGGATGATGGGAGCCAAGGGGCCCCTGCCTGAACAGGGTGCTCCAGGCCCCCCACAGCTGGGCTCCTGCCTTGCCCTGGCGGCCCATTCCCCACACCCCTCAAGGCGCTGCTGGTCCACTGCTGGGATCACCGCCCAGGCTCCACCCGCCAAGGGACTGAGGAGACGCAGAAGGAAGCCTGCGACGGCGCCGAGGGGGCTGGACACACGGTGGCGCTGCTGCCCAACCTCCTCAACCTCCTCGCTGCCGCTGCCGGAGGGGCCTGGCCACCGGGAGGCAGTCGTTCCCAGGCCGTGTCCCCAGCGCCACTTGGTGTCTAGCAGACTCGCTCCTCCTCCCTGAATCTTCCTCATCATCACGGGAAGTGGCAATTCCGTCCTTCCAGTGTCTTAGGCCATAAACCTGGGCCTCATCCTTGGCTCCTTTTTTCCCTCACGCCATCACCTATCCTTATCCCACCCCCCCACCCCCCCCACCCCCCGCCCTGTGTGGTAGCCAATCCTGTGGGCTCCACCTACAGAACGTTCCCAGGGCCCTACGGCTTCTCCCCACCTCCACCCCATCCGGGCCAACATGCCCTGGGCCTGATAACTGCCTCCAGCTGCACCCCTTCTCCACTGTCCTGCACCCCTTCTCCACCGTCCTCCGCACACAGTCACTGAGAGTTGTGGGACATCACTCCAGGGCCCTGCCAAGCCCACCCCTTGACCTTCATGGCTTCTGTTCCCTGAGCTCATGTCCCCCCACTCTGGTCCTCGGGAGCTCTGTACCTTCTGCTCCCTCTGCAGGGAGAGCCCTTCTCCAGACCCCATCTGGCTTCCCAGCTTTCCCTTCCCATTCTCTGCTCACACCTCACAGACTGAACCCCCGCCCCTACCCTATTCCACATTTGTTCATTGCCCTGCTCCCTTGCAGGATGTAAGCTTCCAGGGGACAGGAACTATGTTTTATTCACTGTGGAATCTCCAGCATCTAGAAGAGGGCCTGGAATAGGGCTGGTGCTCAGTAATTATTTCTAGAAGAAATGCACCACTCATCTCCGCAGACGAGGTGGGTATGGTTATCCTTTTATGCTTCATTGGGAAAAAGAGATTGAGAGAGGGGCAGGGAGCAGCCCAGGGTCCCTCAGCAGGCCCTCAGTGTGGGGTGAGCCACCTCTTGACTCTGACCCAGGGAGGGCTCTGGGCTCTGGTTTGGGCTCCAGGTGCCGCAGGTCCAGCCCACCAGGCACCGGGGTGGTGTGTGGCCAGCATTTCTGTGTGACCTTGAGCAACTGCCTTTACCTGTCTGAGCTTTACTTTCCTCAACTTAAAATGGGCAACACAAGTTTCTGGCCCTAGTTATGAGGACGTGGTGAGACAACGAGTGTGAATGGCCTAAGGGACACTAACCCCACATTCTCATCTTGGGGGGAACAGCCCCAACTTCTTTGTGTTGAGTGCAGTAAAGGGGATTTATTCCACCTAAAAGGAAATGTGTTTTAATTCTTTTGTAAGACTGCAAATAGATCCTGAAATCAGAAAAACGCAGACGCACACACACACATACACCTTTCTTTGTCACACTCTAAATCCTGATTCTGATTTTAGGAATCTGGTCAAAGGGTTGCTGGGTACAAGGGGAATGCTTCTGGCTGCCCTGACCTCCCTTTGCTGGGGTGGCTGGCGGGGTGGGGGGACACTGCCTATGCACCTGCCAGAGTCCCTCTGGCCTCCTCCCTGGATGCTGCGGCTGGCCGGGGCCTTTGACTCACCTTCTGCTCTGCTGGGCTGTCTCAGAAGTAGGCTCTCATGTGCCTTTTGCTGATGGAGGGCTTTGGCCAGGGTGCGGTGCTGGGATGTGGGATGAAATCGGCAGGTGGCAAGAGGCTGTCAGGTCTGACTCTGGCTCTCTTGAAAGCCTCCCAAATTCTAAAAGGTGTCATGCTCCTGCCCAGAGTATGTAGGTGTGAGAGTGTGGGTGTGGAGTGTGTAAGAGTACATCCCTCGCAGCATCACCATGAGGATTTAGGAGACAACTCACAGCGTGTGTTTAGAACACGCCTGACCCGTAGTGGGTGATCAGTCAATGCTGACTCCAATTACTCCTGTGTTAGTTTATTCAGCACACATTCACTGAGCACCTGCAAGGTGCCAGGCACCCCACCTCCCTGGTAGACGGTAATGCGCACTCTCTATGGCTGCACAGCACATACTGTAAGTGTATGGAGGGGAGGGGGCCATCTCTCTGTGAATTTAACCTTTATCTCCCAGTAGGTGGGAGAACTGGCAGGGAGGGCTTGGGAGGGGGAGAGGAGGTGGGGGGGACACGGAAGGGGAGGGAGGGCGAGGGGGACAGGTGCAGGAGCGGGGCAGAGGAAGAGGGGGAGATGGTGAGGAGGGAAGAGGTGGGAGGGGGGCGTTGGCGGTTCCTTACCTTCTTCGGCCTCCAGCTCCTCCAGCACCCCTGTCTCTTGGCACTTTTTGCTGTGAGCCTTCGACTTCATGTGCTTAGTCAGATTCCCTAGAAAGAAACGAGAAGAGACTCAGGCGGGGCCGCTGGGCGGGGGGGCCTGGGCACGCCTGGGGCTCGCAGAGGCAGTGGGCTTCGAAGACCAGTCAGGGCCCTGCCAGCTGCTGCTGCTGCGGAGGGGCTGGGCATTCAGGACAGTACTCAGGAGCTGGGGGAGGAGGTTGGGGGGCGGGTGGGGGAGGGCAGAGGGTATAATGAGGAAGTGAGATGCTGGTTAAAAAAACAAACAAAAAAAGAAATTAAAAAGACAACTCATGTGCAATAGGTTTCTCCTGCATTTGATTTAACTCCGGGGCCCAGTTGCCGGGGACGCTCATGGAGCAGGATTTGTGACCTTCTCAGATGCTGGGATGCCCAGAGGGCTCCTGTTCACCGACGCGGTGGGTGGGTACTGACGATGCCCTTCCAGGTGAGGCCACGTGTGGGGCAGCCCAGCGGGTTTGGGAAGAGGAACCAGGACAAAGTTACTGTTAGAAATGGAGAAGGGGCTGAAGGGTTAGGGCAGTCTGCCGGACAGGGACCTGCGAGCCTTCCTTAGAGAAGTCACGTCCTGGGCCTCAGTATCCCCCAGGTCACCATGCGGTGCAGACACAGGTAGGGTATGCACAGGGAGGGCTGGGCAAAGGCTCCACCCACTCCATCCCTGCCCCTGCCCTAAGCGGCCAGCCCAGCCCCACGGCTCATGAGTAGGGGCAGCAGGTCTTCACAATCGGGGCGGGGGGGGAAGGTAATGACGCCTTCAGTCTCTCCCATGCGTGCACAGCACATCCCAGGCCGGGAGCCTCTATGGGCAGGAACACTCTGGGAAGGGGACGCAGAGACCCCAGCCTGCTCCAGGAGGATGCAGGCCAGGTGCCTCAGGATGCTCCTTCCGGCTCAGCAGCTACCTCCAAGTTGTGATGTTCTCACTGTGGGCCTGCAGGTTGCTACACTTCCACATGATCGTTCACATAATAATCCTCAGTGCCCCGAGTTAGGTGCTCTGTCTCACTGAGCGTGGTCCTCGGCAAGTCTGAGTAGATGGACGGAAGAGGGAAGAATGGACACTTGAGCAGATACATAGAGAGACTGGTGGGTGAATGGATGGATGGATGGACTGATGGGTAGATGGGTAGGGGGCTAAGGGCAAAAATGGGGTGACAGTACAACAGGAAGAATAGGGACAGATGGATGGGACACTGGATGGTTAGATAAGCAGACAGATGGATAGACAGAGGCGGGAGGAGATGGTTAGATGAAAACAGTAAATGGCAGGCTAGTTGGAAAACGGGCTAATACACAGATGGGGAGCTGGAGAGGAGGAGAGAGACAGGGCCGACTGGGGCAGCGGCCGGTTGGGTTGCACATCAACTTGCAGCGGGGCAGACTGGACAGGTGGATAGAAGGACGGACTGGTGGGAGGACAGATGTGAGAAGAGGAGGAACAGGATGAGAAAATAAATGGAAAGGGAGATGGCCAGGAAGACCAACAGTAGATGGGAGAAATGGATAGATGGGTGGATAGATGATGGGTGGATGGGTGGGCAAGTAGGAGAGAGCCCGTGGGTGCACCAAAGGGTGCTTTCCAATCATTCTGAGAATTTTAAGGAATTTGCAGGGTTTTGCTGAGAGCGTGATGGGAACCTTAACCTGGGATTCCCTGAGGTACACAGGTCAAGGGCAGCAGGGGTGGAAGGTGACTTGTTTCTTTACTCTTCCTTCTCTTTGCTCCTAGTCTGTGACTATATCCTATAACTCAGATTTTCCTATCACCAGACAGAAACCTGGATCTTTTGCTGGCCTAAGGGAAAGCAGAGCCATAACTGAGGCCAGAGGGTCCCTAAAGGTCCCTACCTAATATTGGGGGCTTCTGCCCTCATTGCCATGAGCAAGTAGAGCTTGAGTGGGACGTCAAGGGGTGGGACAGGCCGCTGGGGCCTTCCATGGGCCAGACAGATCAATGGTCCCCTGAGGTTCTGGGATCAGCCCACTGTCCCCTGAGCCCCTGACCACAGAGGACTGTGAACACTGCTCATTCTGGCTTTGACATTATTTGTTGTACGTGTCCTGCCAGGAAGGTTTAGGTCTCTTTTCAACCAAGTTAGGTGCCGAGCACACAGTAGGTCACAATAACCACACATGGGCAACGCTGTCCTCATCGCAGAAGCAAAGCGTTGGAAGGAGCCTCACAGACCCTGTAATCCAAGCGCCACCAGGCCCAGGGTGGTGGGTGTGTGGGGTTCTTGCTTCTGCTCTAACTCTGGGCCCTGGAGCTGGTGATGCCATTAGATCCGATTACTGACTGTCTCAGCTGCTGGGCATGGGCAGGCTCCCGTTGACCAGCACGCTGAACCAGCCAAGGCCCCTTATTAGCACAGAGCCCCATTGAGACCCAGGTTTTGGGGCTCCAGGGGTCTTGCTCACTCCACGCCTGCCTGCACAATGCACCCAGGCTGCTCTAGGAGCTCGCCGGCTTCGGGTTTGGGTTTGGCCTCTGCTGCCTGCTACCTGTGTGCTCTGGGGCGAGTTTCTTAACCTTCTGAGCCCCAATTTCTGCAACTCTGAAGTGATACCTACCTCTCGGGGGCGCTGGGAGAAGCTGAGGAGGGAGCGCAGGCGAGTGGCAGCCTGGCAGACAGCAGACGCTCAGCACATTGGGATGTTCCTCCTTCCCCTGCTGGGACCCCACCCTTAGCCCCGTGACCACCACTCGTCACCGTCACCGAGTGCCGAGACCCTGCCACGCGCCGACGTGCTGGGTGTGGAGGACAGAGGCATGGCTTCCCCTCCAGGGTGGGCTCGGGGGCTCCCAGAAGGCACCCGTGGGCCCTGGAGGCTGCAGGGGGCACTCGGGGCATCTGAGGGGCTCTGCTGGGACAGGCCGGGTGGCTCTCAGGAGGCCAGGCTGGCTGAGCCGCCCTGGGGCCTATGGGGTACCCTCCCTGGCTTGCCCTCCCCGGGCCTCTTCTGTGAATCGAGGGAGGGGGACCAAAGGGCGCAGGCGTCTCTTTCGGCTCAGAAGCCACTTCTCTGGCAAGGGACAGAGGCTCGGAGGCCTGCGGGGCAGCCGGCAGCTTCTCACAGCCTTGCCGGCCCCCACCCGAAGCCCCACAGTCCTGGGATGCAGGAGGAAAGGCAGGCGGATGGAAGAGGAGGAGTGTCTGGAGGAGAGGTGGGGCCTCTGCTGAGAGCACCGGCCCAGGACTCTGCCTCGGTTTCCCCGGCTGGCCGCCCTCCTCCCGCCCGCCCCTGCAGGCCCTGCCACCTGAGGCCTGCCCGCTGCTCTCGTCGCTGACCCCGCGGCGACTGGTGCAGGGGCCCCTACGCGGCACAGCCACCCCGCTGGCCTCTGGGGACCATCTGGGAAGAGGAAAGAGGACCCCCCAGACCGCTCGCCACAGGGCCGTCCTGGCGGCCTTCCCCGCACGGCCCCCGAGACGCCTCGGCTAGCGCCCCGGGGCCCCAGCTGTGCCACAATGTCTAACACGGAGACGGAGACACAGACGAGCAGACAGAGACGGACAGGAAGGGCTCGCCGGGCCTGGGCGCAGCCAGGGGGTGCAGATGGAGGGTCCTGAGGACCGCCAGGCCCAGCCGGAGCCCCAGCGGGAGAGGGCAGGGCGGGGATGAGGAGGCGCCGGAGGTTCCTGAGGGACGGCTGAAGGCCCACCCCTCCGGGAAGACGTGGGCACCCCGAGAAACAGGAGCCTCAGTGTCCCGCTGCTTCCCTCACGCCCAGCGTGCAAGCCTCCTCTGCTGCCACTTGCCGCCACCCACCCCCGACCGGCCCCTCTCCGCAGTCACAAAGGTCCAGGTTCCATCATTTCAGACTCGCTCACTGCTTCGGCTTTGAAGATGTTGTCTTCTGGAAGCTTCTATGAGCTTTTGAAGGGAGCTCAGCACGCTCCTTGATCACTGGCTGGGAACAGGCTGCTGGGCCTGGCCTTCGGGGCAGGTTGGGCAGGCCTGCACAGCCGGGACTCAGTCCCTCTGCTCCCGTAATGCCCTCTGGGCACCCCCCCGGGGCTCCATGCCGGCTCAGAGACACCCCAGAGGCACTGCGGGCAGGCCTGGCGTGGCTTCCAATGAAACAATGACAAGAGCTCTGGAAACGAGGCGTTCCTGCCCGGGACCAGGCCCTTTCTCGCCAGAAAGACAAGGGGAACTGAATAGGGCCCCCTCTTTGGAGAGGATGCTCTGGCTGGGAACTTAGCCAGATGGGTTTTTCTAGTCTCCCCAAGATGGTTCTCTGTGTGCCGGGCACGGGTGTGCTCCAGATGGCCCCGGGCTGGGACGTACTCTCAGGACTGGGCTCCTCACGCTGAGAGCAGAACGGGGTGGTCCCCTGATGCCGCCTGGAAACAGGGGCAGCGGTTGTGACCCGCTCCGGAGGCCACCCGATCGGCCACCTGATTTAGCCAGTCCTTCCAGGGAAACGGAGATCTGCTCACAGCGAGGAAGGTGATGGGGGAGATGCCCTGATGGAGGGGTCCTGGGTTCTAGGTACAGCTCTAGTACTAACAGTCACTTGGCTTTTGGGGGACCCACTTTCTTTACCTTCAACAAGAGGTTTTTTCTTTTTTTTTTTTTTTTTACTCTGTTGTTTAAGACATAAGTCAATCATTCCCATCTCTCTTCTTCCATAAAGTTCCACTGGCCACCTAAGGCCAGAGGGAGTGGGGTTGTAGGGGACAGAGTAGGGACGGGGCCCACATCCGGGGCCAAGGCAGGGCCCTGGGGCTGGATGCACCCATGACACAGGGGGCTGAGCTCCAGGCCCGTCTGTCCTCTTTGGGGATCCTCCAGAACACTGTTTATGAGATGCCAAGAGAGAAGAAGCGCCTCTATGCTACCCAAAACCTAGGTGGGAAAGGACCAGCGAGAACGATGGCCGGAGGACAGAGGAGGGCAGGGGTCGGTGAACGGGGTTAGGACGGCCAAGATGGAACTTGGTCAGACAGGGGCCGGAAGTGGTAAACTGGTAAACGTGGTAAACTGCCCCCCGGACCCGGTACAGAGAGCACGGAGGTGGGGTGGGGGGGGGGCAAGAGGAGGAGAAAGTGAGGAAGGCTGGCGAACTCCACAGGGTTCGGCCCAGCCTCTCTGCCTGGGAGCAGCTTCCCCACCAGAAGGAAGGTCAACAAGAGGCAAAACTGAACCTGCTCTCGGGCTCTGTCCGCGGAAACAGCACATGGCTCCAGCGGGGGCCAGCGTGGAGGCCCCCCACTTGCTCAAAGGAGAAGGCGGGACCCTCACGTCCAAACCCTGAAACCCTGACCCAAGAACCTGCAGAGCACAAGAGGCTGAAGCTGTCAGGGGCACTGAGAGCCCCAGGCCTTCCTCTGCTTCACCTCCGTCCCCCGTCCCTCTGCTCAGCTACCAGGAAGCAATGCGCGAGTGCCCACGTCCTCCCCGCCCGGCCTGCAGGAACAGTCCACGCAGTGTGCAGGGAGCAGCTTGCTCCAAGTCTCACGGACTCGGCCCCACTTGCTCACACGGGGGGCCTGCAGCAGGCCAGGCCACGCCAGCCTCTACCGGCTGCCCTTCCTCCTCGCTCAGGTGGCCGCCAGAGCCTGCTGCCCCTGCCTTGGGGCCGGACTGTCGGGGCTGCCAGCCTGGGCAGGGCGGGGGGCGAGCGGGCTGTGCCGAGAGCTGCAGAGGAGCCGGGTGGGCAGGAACATGGTCTGAGTGGTGAGGCGGGTGGAGGCAGGGCGAGTCTGCCATGAGGAGTGACCATGTGAGTGTGCCGAGTGGCTCGGAGTGGAATGGATTTCCAAACGCAAGAGTGGTGGTGACAGGTGCGGATGCTGGAGCTCACCAGATCAGTGGGCAAGGGGCCGAGGAGACATGCAGAAGGACGGGGTGGAGGAGAGAAAAATCAAAACTGGGAACGGTGTGCAAGAGCGCCTCCGGGCGGCGGGGCAGGCGCGCAGGTGGAGGAGCTGTGTGGGATCCAAGAGGACAGGCTGGGCAGCCAGGGGGTGCCACTGCCCAGTCTGGAGGCGCTGCTCTGCCACTGGGGAGCCCAGGCCGTGGGGGTGGCCCAGGCCCCAGGCGGAGAGGTCCGGGCCCCTGCGCTCTGTGCTAGGGCTCCCAGAGGGGAGCTCCCTACGGTGGGCAGGGGCAGCGCCCCAGCTGACTGTCTCTTACCTTTGGTTTTAAAAGCAAAGTGACAGTGCTTGCACACATAGGGCCGGACGTCAGTGTGGGTGCGGATGTGTTTCTTCAGCATGCTGGGCTTCTTGCAGCGAATTCCACACTCCTCACAAACATATTTCCCTCGGCCGCGGCCTCGCACATATACATACTCTTCGTTTGATTTGTACCTATGAGCAACAGGCGTCATGGTAAAGGAAAAAAAAGGAGGAGAAGAGGCTGGTTCCCACCTCAGAAGATGCACAGGCTTCCTGGCCGCATCCAGCCCTTGGTGTGTTGGGCGAGGAGGACGCGACCCAGAGAGAACCACGTGGGGCGGGGGTGGGGGAGTCGCCCTGGGGATCCACCAGGGACCCCTTGCACCTGCCCTGCCCTCGACCAGGCACGGCTGCCCCCTCTCTTCCATCCGGCCGCAGCAGACCCCGCGCCTCCTGCCGGGAAGTGAAGCCATGCAGGGCCTGGGCTCCAGAGCCAGCCTGTCCCCACACAGGACAGCCACGCTGGGCCACCGGAGCAGCAACGCGAGTGAGAGAAGGGAACGACCACGCTCTAGCGGCTACCATTTGCCAGGTGCTCACTCTGCGCCGGGCACTTTACACAAATTAAATCACGATCCTGAGCACGAGCCCTTAAGAGCCAGCCTGAGGCTCAAACTCCTGCAGCCAGAAAGATCTAGAACTAAGATCCATCCGAACCTGCCTGCTCCAAAGCCTGTCCACCTCCCGGGAAGGGTAACGATCGCTAAAACGGTCGGCTAGGAAGCCACCCGGACACTGCTGGGAGGAGGTCTGAGGCACAGCCATCATTTCCCTGTTCTCAGAGTCAGAAACCAGGAGCCCTGCGCTCTCTCCCCGACCGCATCTCCGGATGAGCCGTGAAGCCCTGGGGACCCAGGTTCTAGCCACCTTGCTCCCAGGGAACACCTGGGCTCAGAGCACCAGGGCCAAGAGCTTTCCTAGGGTAGCCAGCCCACCTGCCGGGCGTCAGGGCCACTAATGCTCTTGGACCCGAACCAGAAGGCTGTGATTTCCACCTAGAAGGAAGCCCACGAGTCTCACTCCATACGATCCTCATCAAAATGCCTTGTTGGCCTAATGCCATAGATGAGCACGTCTCCCCCCTGAAAAGTCTATGATGGGGCCAGGGGAGGGGTTCCTGGTATGGTTCCAGGGGAAGTGTCTTCTGACTCACGAGGCCAGGGGCGTCTGAGGGCACGGGTGCCTCAGGGGCGGTGTGGCCTCTCGGCCAGCTGAGCGTGCCCCCAACACCCAGCAGGAGGCCTGCCTGTGCCCCACACTCATGCTGTACAACATGTCCCAGCCCAGGTGCCTGGCACTCAAACTCGGAGCAGGTGCAGAGGGGCAGGGAGGTGGCTGGGAGCAGGTGGGACAGCAGCTGGGGCTCAGTCCTACTCTGCATGGCCATCAGCTTATGGATGAGAGGATGTCACAGGATGACTTGAAAGAGGGGACTCTAAGAGAGGGGGCCAGCTGGTGGTGACAGAGTGATCACATCACACACTCACACACACACCACCTCCCCACTCTTACACTCAAGCACACACTCACACCCGTATACACACACTCATACACGCATGTTCTCTCACACGTGGGGCTGCTGTCCACAAGTCCCTACGGGTCCTGGTTTTTGTCACCTCAGTTTTGGCCTCATGTTGTCTAAAACCACCTTTTCTTCTCCTTAAGAGGCCCTGACCGGCCAGTTGCAGGCACCCTGTTCTCAGGTTAGGAGCCAACTTCCATCTGAACCAGGGCAAAGTGACATCTTGTGTTCAAGGGGAGGAAATGAAGGCTGTGGGGCTGGTAGGAGGAAGTGACTCTAGTCGCGCTTATGAAGAGCACCCTATGGGCAAACTGGGGATGTCTGTCTCCCGGTGACAGGAGTTCACCCTCACGCAGCGGGACTCCTGGACCCAAACCAGCGACCCACACCCGGATGTTAATTCCTGTGTCCCTCTGTGGCCCCCAGGACCCACTCTGAGATGGAGCACCCTTTTCCCAGCCAGAGAAGAAAGAAGCGAGAATGCCTTGGTCTCTTCTTTGCACGAGGCTCGGCCTCCACCTGGACAGGGGCCTCCATTCGGCCCTGCTCGGCGGGTCCGTTGACACTCCCTCCCCTCCAACTTCCAATGACAAAGGTGTCCCTCGGCATTCCTTCCCCTTCCCTCCACCCCGCTGGGGTGGCCACTGCGAGCGAGGCCCACTGCCACTCTGACTGCCCCTGTATTTGGGCTCCACCCTATGCTCAAGTCAACTCAGAGTCAAGTGCTAGAGTCGGTCTCCTGTGGCTGCTCTCAGATCCCTCATTTCCTCCTCTATAGCAAGCTCAGATGACAAGTGGTCTTCCCAGGCTCACACTTATGTGCAGAAAACACAGAAAAACCGTTTGAACCTTCAAGGGTTGTGCCTTGAGTTGGGTGTCTTGACCATGGAAGGTGTGTGGAACCTGCCGGGGAGGGGTTGGAGGGGCTGGGGAGGGCGGTGAGAGATGGAGGCAGGATACTCCAGGCAGGGACCAGGAGCAAAGGCAAGAGGTGTTAAGAGGCTGGACGGATTTGGTGGGTGAAAGCAGACGAGGTGGGATGGGCAGCTCGGACTGGATCACCATCCCCATCAGCCTTCGATGCGTGCTAAGAAGTTTAGACTTGGTCAAAGTTGTCCTAAAGATAAAGTCTCAGAGAGAAGATGCTTCCCTGGCACCACGGGGGAATGGTCTGGAGGATGAGAGACCTGGGGTCCCTGCCAGAGGTGCGTGTTCTAGGACAGGCGGTCGTCTGGACGGGGCGGGGATCACAAGGAGGCAGAAACAAAGACCAACGTTTTCAAGTTGGCTGGCTCAAGCGATTCCATCCGTGGGCTTGGAGGGAAGCGATGCAGGCCCCTAGGGCTTTGCTGAGTGTGAGATGCCCGAGAGGAAGCCGTGAAGAGATGCCCAGGACACGGCCAGAAGTCCTCGGGACTCACGATGGGACAGGCGGATTTGTGAGGAGGAAGGCGACTGCCCAGGAGAGGATTGAAAACAAGAAGGGGGCAGTGTGAGGGTGACCAGAAAGCCGGTCCCAACACCTACCCCCGAGCAGCGACTTCCTGGGAGCTCAGGAGGTTTGGAAGCAGAGAGAACGGGGCTGGGGTGGGCAGCAGCCAGCTGGTCCCACGTCATGGAGGACGCTGGTTCCTGGGGGGCCCCAGGACTTGAAGAGAGAGCAGTCCTGGTGGAGCAGCCCAGAGCCTGTGAGTCCTCTGCCCCTTGAAGGCCGAGACTGGGATTCATACAGCTCGACGGCTTTGTGGTCCCCAAAGGGCCCAGCCCAAGGACAGGCATGGGCCAGCCGTCCAGTGTGGGCTGGGTCATCCTCCTGCGTGGGGCCATCCCCCCACACCAGCTCAGGATCAGCCTCTCCTTCCCCAGCAGCTCCACAGCCTCTGCCTTCTGGTACATTCCGCCATCATGGGCCACACGCTCAGTTCAAGCTTGTCACCAGTCAACAGCCAACCTCAAAGGCTCGCTGGACCCCAACCCACTCCAGCTCCTGCTCGCTCTGCTCTTCCTTTCTCAGCCCAAGCCAGGAAAGGGCAGCCCACACCTGCTGTCCATGCCTCCTCACCACCCCCACTCCTGAGCCCCTCGACTCAGCTTCCCTGGCCATCTGTCCTTGCCAAGGTCACACGTTGCTAAATCCAAAGGACGGCTGTCTTTTCCTGTCTGCCCTCGCGCCCACCTTCCAGGGGCTCTTGCTTGGCTTGGTGACCCTTCTCTGCAGGCTCCTTCCTTGCCCCTGTCCCATGCTGTCAGTCCCCAGGCCCCAGCCTGCGCTCTCCTCCCCTCACCCCTCCCAGGCCTGACCTTCCACCTGGACGCCAATGGGTCTCCTGTTCTCTCCAGGTCTGACCTCCCTGCTGAACCTCCAAATGCCCCCCTCAGTACCCCTCCTAGTGGTTCTCAGGCACCTCACAGCCTGCACGCCCAGAACCACGTTTCCGGTCCCCCGTGCAGTACCACGTCCCCCTGGGTACCCGTCTCCATAAATGGAACACGCCGGGGCTTCCTCCTAGTGCCTCCACTGCCATCCCTCTCCGTGCTCAGCCTGTCGCCACAGCCTGTCCATGCTGTCCCCCCACCGCCCGAGTGTGGCCGAGGAGGCAGCCAGGGCCACCATCCTCCCTGTAGCCTTTCTTCACAGAACAGCCAGAGGGAGCGAGCCCTACCACATGCAGCCCAGCTGCTCCTCCCAGCCTGGGGGCAATGCTCCCTCACCCCCTGCAGGATAAGGCCCTGTCCCTGCACTCGGGGGACAGGATGGCACAGAGGCCCAGGACCCCACCCGGCCCAGCGACCTCTCCAGGGCCTCACCCCCTGTGCCAAACATCCCTGGGGGCCTCAGAGTTCCTTCCTCCAGCCTTCCAGCCTCCCCAGCACCACCCCCCCCCCCCGACCAGCTCCTCTGCTCCTTCAGGGCTTCGCCGCAAGGTCCCTTCCCTTGGAGCCCTGAGCCCGCCGAGCCTGGGGTCCCACGTGCTCCCCTTCACAGCACTAAGTTGTGTGCGTGGTGACAGTCTTCTCAACCAGCGGAGTCCCCGTTATCCCCCCGAAGGAGGGGCCAGGTGGGCCTCAGCTGTTGGTATATCCCCAGGGCCTAGCACAGTGCCTGCCACCCAGCAAGCGCTCACGCTCCTCGGCTGCACAGAGCCAAACCGAGGCCTTCTTTCCGGGTCTGCTATAATCCGACTCTTGGCCTGGACATCCCAACACGACGCTGTGGCCTCCCCCTGGGCACGGCACAGAGCTAGGCCCTCCTAGCCAGGAGGGACTGGCTGGCCGAACGCTCCCCACTCCCTGGTAGGAACTATTCGGCTCGTAGGTCAGCATGAGACCTGGGGCCCAGTTCTGGCTCCTGCTTGACCTTGCTCGGTGACCTTGGGTAAGTGACTTCCTGTCCCTTGCAAACAGTTGTTGCCCCGAGGCACAGCAAGCACCATCACATGCCTGACCTCCACCGGTCTGCCATCCCCCTTTTACCACCATCCTCATTTTACAGAAAAGAGAACTAAGGCCCGAGGAGTTTGAGTGACGTGGCCAAGACCAGCCAGTCAGCGATCTTTCCACCCAGCTCCCCATCCCTGCACAGACTTGCTGCACAAATACTTTCAGATGATGTGGACCAAGGTTTCCTTAGCACTTTCCTTCTCCAGGATTCCCAGGGGCCTGTAACACTGCAGACAAACAAGAACAGCATCATTCTCCACCCAGCCCTTCCTGAAAGGGCCGCCAGCTCTGGGTGGGACCCGCAGGTGTTGACAGCTACAGAAAAATGCCCTGCAGAAAGCCAGAGCAGGAAACCAGAAAACCATGGTGGGGCCCCTAGGGGCACAGTGCTGCCTCCCAGGTCTGCTGGCTCCTCCCTATCCCCCCCAGGCTACTCTCCCCGGGGGGAGAAGTGACCGACCCCCTCTCAGTTCTGAGGCCACAAGACAGTCCCCACTGGCAGGCTGGGGTGCTGCTGACTCACACTCCCAGAACAGGGAGCCATTGCTCTGAGCCCCATCACCTGCCTGCCTTCTGCTGCCCTGACAAGCCAGAGGTGTCAGCCAGTCTGGGAAATGTTTAGTTTTGTTCTTAAAGAAAAAATAGCTGTTTCTGTGGATTCCAGAATGTCTTAGAGGGACCTTGAGACCCGGCAGCCCGACGACCCGAGGCCCAGACTCAGGTTGGCCATGCAGCAAGGGGCAGGCTGGTCTGACCCTGGCCGCAGCTCCAGGGGTCCCAGCCCCCTGCCTGGATGTGGCTTTCGGTTCTGCGGCCTCAGGTGGAGCCAAGAGCAAGGCTGCCAGGAGGGGTGTGGAGCCCCCAGAATCCTCCAGGTCTGTTTTTTTTTTTTTTTAAGATTTTATTTATTTATTCATGAGAGACAGAGAGAGAGAGAGAGAGAGAGAGAGAGGCAGAGACCCAGGCAGAGGGAGAAGCAGGCTCCATGCACCGGGAGCCTGACGTGGGATTCGATCCCGGGTCTCCAGGATCCCGACCTGGGCTGAAGGCAGGCACGAAACTGCTGAGCCACCTGAGCTGCCCTGTTTTTGTTCTTATGCTGCAGCAGTTAAGATTCGAGGACTCAAAGGAAAAGAGGAAGAGTCTCAAGCAACCCCTTCCTCGATCGAGGGGGTCTTCTAATACTCCCCTGATACAGAAGAAAACCGGAACAGAGAGGTCGGCTGGCTCGCCAAAGTTACAAGACAACTACGAAGTGGTGAAGCAGAACCCGGAGCCTGGTCCTGACCCCAGGGGTCCCACATCTGACATCAGCCGCTTCTCCTCCAGTCCTGCAACCCGGGGATGCCGAGCCGCCTGACGGTGAGCAGTCAGCACGTGACACCTTGGGTTGTGGTTCTAGACTCTTCAGAGGCCTCTCTGAAGCCCACAGCTTCTACCGAACACAGTGGAACACGGCGTGCACGGCGCCCCCCGCTCCGCTCCAGACGCCGGAAGAGGGAAGGGGTCGAGAATAGACGGCATTTTAGTCATGGTGATGGGGGACTTGTCCTTGGCTCCACCTCTGACAAAGATTCAGCAGTGAAGCTGCTCTGTGAAGTAGTGAGCTCCCTGTCACTGGCACTGTGACACCCTTAGAGGCCAGAGGAGCAGGCTGGGAGAGCCTGCAGCAGGAGGAAATTCCTGGTCCCCGCACAGGGACAGAAGGGGGATGGCTGGCCCACTCCTGTGACAGTGCTGTAAAATGGACACATTTATCCATTAAGTGGTTCAGATTTAGTCCCACAAAAAGAAATAGATATACCCATTCCTGGCTAAACGGAGGCCCAGGGTGCTCTATGGGGAGGGTGCCAACATGACGCAAGTGGACGAGGCATGGGGGGGGGGCACTGAGGTATGCGGGGAGGACACAGTCCCTCTCTAAAGGGACAGTGGCTACACCTTTCCAGCCCATGTTGCATGATGTCAGATCTTCCAGGTTTTCAAGAAAACCACAAATACAGATTTTAAAAAAACTGACAATATTAGTCTACTCTTCCATAGCCCTTCCTGGGTGCCGAGCACCATTTTTATTTTTATTTTTTTTTATGGAGTTCAATTTGCCAACATACAGCATAACACCCGGTACTCATCCTGTCAGGTGCCCCCCTCAGACTGAGCACTATTTTAAATGCTTCCTACGCATTCCCTCATTTAAACCTCATGGCAGGGGCTCTCTAATCATCCTTATTTACACATGAGAAAATAGAGTCCCAGAGAGGTTGAGTAACCTGCTCAAGGCCACACAGCCAGTAAGTCAACAGAGCCAGAATTTGATCCCAGGCCACATGTTATAAAGTTCAGGTGCTTAGAGGCCAAGCCGTTCTGACTAACACTTGAAATCACCTGTTTTAAAAGACACATTTCAAGGCAAATAAAATAGGAGAGGCAGATCCAGCCCACAGCTAAACTTCTGGCTCCAAGGAACTTCCCCAAGGTCATGAAGCCAGTAGGGGCCTGTCTGACCTTCAAGCCCATGACTTTTCTCTCCACCAAGCTGCGTTTTTCTCTTTAATGAGGGGGTAAACTCTGTGGCCTCCCAGTTACCTCCTTAATCGGAGCTCCTATGAGGCTATTCTGCAGATATGTTACTGACTTTTCCCTATACTATTAATATTTTATCATTAAATTCTCAACAATCCTCCAAATTTGCATATAATCACACCAAGCAAGAGGAAGATGTGATCGGAGAGGCGCACACTGTCGCTCTGAGTTCCACTTTTGCAGGAAGCCTGTGTCCCCGGAAGTGAGGTTAGAGCCAGTTCCCAGAGGTCACAGTTCCCTGGAAGGTCCAGCCACAGCGAGCCCATCAGCTGGTCCGCAGTGGGACACTGCTCTCCCAGTGAAACCCAAAGGGAAAGGATGTGGGAAGAGGGGCAAGTGCCAGGTGGCACAGCCTACTGAGCTGTGTATCTGTTACAAATGCTCAGCTGCCAAGAGGTAGGGGACACACCCTTCGGTGAAAAATAAACTAGGGAGGCTGAGCTGTGGGCCATGGGATGGGGCTAGTGGCGGGGGCATTCCTACAGGGTTCTGGGTACATCCTAGATTGTTGTCCTTTTGCAGGGTTCTGCAGAGGACATGACATCACAACATCTGGGGTGGGGGGCACTTAGTGCGAGGTCCAGGGACAGGCCTGCTGGGCCAGGAATTCCACAGCACATCTGTAAGACAAGCGCAGGTGCAGAGCCCACCTGCGGGGTGTCTATTTTAAGCAGTACTCCGTGTATTTACTCAACAATACCTACAATGGCCTGGTCTGAGCCCGAGGCTGGGCCAGGACCAGAAATACAAAGCTAAATAAGACTTTGTCCTTGGTCTCAAGTGTGAATAACATGTACTTACAAGATCATAAAATAAAGACAAACAGCAACCCAGACAATGGGTAAAGTGCTATGGATGATCAGAGGAGGACCAGCGGAGTGGGTATTAGGTGGTTTTCTCAGACGAAATGCTTTTCATCTGCTGACTATACGGAGTACAAGCCAGGGCAGAGGCAAGAGGAAAGAAGATGCAGATTCCAGAGGCAGGAGGGAAACAGGTCAAAGACCCTTCTTTTCCACCTTCTAGAAGGACGCGCACCACTAGAGCAAGTCCTTGTCCATTTTGCCGGCTTGCATTTGTGCCTTTGGGCCGTTGCCCTGGTTTTGCCGGAATGATTTTCCATTTTAGGGGCACATCAGCAGACAGCACCAGGTGCCCAGGAGACAGCAGCAGCTCTGGGCGCTGACCGGGCACACCTCTAAGAACAGGAGGTGCCTTTTATTCTAAGGACATCGGTACCATTAGTGGAGATGCTGTGGAGTGAACCACCAAGCGCAGACACCCAGAACCACGGAGGAGGCACCACGCCTGGGCTGATGCCAGCTGGGGTCAAAAGAATGCAGCCAAAGGCCCTGTTTCCGACCAGACAGGGAGATTAGGGAGAGAGGCAGGAAGCCAGAAGCCGGGCCTCTCGCGTTCAGAGAAGTGAAACTGCCAAAGAGGCGCGCACTCCCTAGACGTGCACATTATGTGGAGCTGCTCCAGCTTTCAGCAGGCCCTGACCCGCAGGGTTCTAGAACAATGGCTTTCAAACCATGCCTGGGACTCCAGGGGTGGGGAGGCTGAGGAGCAGCGGGGTTCTGCATCCCCTCCTCCCCCACCACATCAGGCTGTTTTTCAGAGTAGGCATCTGTGTAAACTGAACCCTGTAGCAAAGGGTTCTGTGAATTTGAAAACAACTGGAACATTACTGTTAAGGAACATCCAAGCTTGGGAGGACCTTAAAACCCCTGACTTCCAGGGAGGAGAGGCCTTGTGCATCCTCTGACGTGGTCATCGTCAGGCGGATCCCATTCCGCACCCTCCCGGGAATGCACACGCCTGGGCACCTGGGGTCTCAGGGTTTCTGGGCAGCACCTCCCACCTCTGGGCAGCTCTTCTCTGAAGTTGAAGGTGTCAACCTGTGCTCCCACCTGTGGTCTGAGCTCTGGCTCCTGCCACTCTTCTTCCACGGGACAGTCTCCTAAAAGGTGGCACTGCACTCAAGACTACTTCTCTCCAGGCTTATCACTTCCAAACCCCAGCTACTCCACTCAGGATGGATGCCAGATGCCTCCCTGGACTGTGCCAGGCCCCTCCAGGTTGTCCTTAGTAAGACCAAATGGCTCACGGCACCCAGGGCCCTCTGGTGGGGCTGGACCCAGCCCAACTGAAGCCAGGCTGTGGTCTCTTAGTCCTTCCAGCCTCACTTCCTTGTTCTCCAGACAGGAAGCAGGCCCAGAATGGGGACAGGACCAGATCCTGGAGATTGAATACCTGCCTATTCTTTACCCAAGAGCACCAGAATAAAGTCAGCCAGGGTCAGAAGGGTAATCTTTTATCTCGGAAAAAGAAAGGGCTGTCATTTGTTGAGCACTCACTCTGTGATAGGTGCTTTTTCCAGGAATTCTGCTGTGGAAGCCACGGCACAATTCTGTATGACTAGTGGCAGGAACTGTGGTGGGAAGGTCGTGTTGAGGCTGGCTTGGAAAAGTCTCAGATGCCAGCACAAAGGCTGGGACTGTGTCTCGCGGGCGTGGGGAGCTGCGTTCTGGAAGCACACGCTGGGGCTGTAGGCTGCTGCAGCTAGGAGGGACACCGACCAGGGCCGTCTTACCGCAGCAGGTGCTGAACTACGTGTATACACTAAGTGTCCCACCAATGCCTGTGAGCCAGCGGCGATGAACTGCCGTGCCACCGTGATCTGTGCAGCGTCAGTGTTCAGGCAGCACAGATGCCTGCATATGCATCGAGGTGCAAATAAGATAAAAAGCGGTGACGTGTATTCAAATGTCACCATGACTGCAAGGCCTCATCCTGGTCCTGTCCCCTGGTAATAGCTTTCCTAGGGGCAGAGAAGTGCAGCAGTCAAGAGGATTGGGCTTAGGAGCCAGAATTGCCAAGGCTGAAACCAGGCTCTGATCCTAATTAGCTGTGTAACTGTGGGCAGGTTATATAACCTCTCTGTGCCTCAGTTTCTTCATCTGTAAAGCCGAGGTCATGTCCTGTTTCTTGACCTGTAGATAACTGAGCATAGTTACATGGGTGTATTCCCTGCGGAATAGCTCGTGGCCTGTGTACTTGTGACTTGGGTTGCTTTTTGTATGTATGATAGTTTCCATTTAAACATTTCTGAACAATAATATTACGCACTCACAGAGCTACTGTGAGGTTAACTTCGTTAATACAAGTTACATGCTTAGAACAGCATGTACCAAGGGCTCGGTCAGTACTTGCCCCGTCTCTCTAGCCCTTGGCCTTGACAGCACTCATTACAGTTGAATTTATTCTTCAACAATGTAAGGAAAACCAAAAGGCCCCATTGTCCATAGACTGCGAAGCCTGGAGATGAGAAGCCGCTCACCCAGATGAGAAAGGAAGCCAATGGCTTGGTGCTAGGACGCCAGTAGAACCGTCCATCGGTGACCACACATGGACCAGCTGATAGAGCAATAAGCAGTTATGCCAGACCCCTGCCATCTTCTCCTCCTCCCTCGCCATGGCCAGTTTTGCAAAGGAATCCAAAACACGCTGATGGGGATGCTGGTGCCCTGGGAAGCCCCCCAAGACCACCGCCAAGGTGATGGTGGTGAGAGACAAGTTCCAGTGTTGAAGACGGAACAGCTGACTTGGAATGTGAAGCATTCCAGCATCCGAACTTTGATGTTGAATAATACAGGGCACGCGATCTGTGTGACGGGGAGCTTGACCAGTCTCAGACCCCAGTGGTCCACCCACGGGAGACTACTTTTGAAATGGAAATCAGTAGGACAAGGATCAAGGTCCAGATAAAGAGAATGCAGTGTCCTTCCGGCCTAGGAGCCTCAGTGAAGTTAACCAAACTATACTAGGGTAATACAGGTGCAAAATGGGCAACTGCTTTCAAAGGAATTCCAAGCTTCTGAATACAGGGATTTGCTTATTTGCATTTGAAAACCACAAACTTGTGACTCCCCTAGTACGTGAGACCAGACGGGCTTTGACTGTACATGCAGCCTTTCTCCAATGCTTCACCTTAACCCTGTGGCCATTCAACACTGCGGCCTAATTAGTGTCCTCACTAGGGGAGTGTGAGGAGGACGGGGTAGTGGCACAGCTATGAGCAGGATGGTCCCATCACGGACAATCTGCATCTCATCTTCCCTTCTGTTAAAATTTCCAATGCTTTGGACAGTCCTTAGCATGATAGAAGAGACACTGCATAGAGGCGGGGAGGGTGGGACACGTGGTAATCCAGAGCTCATCCATTATGATCAGCCTGGGAACTACTGCCACTGGCTCAGGTGGCCTTCAAAAATGCTGTTTCTATGAAACCTCATCAGACCCTAAAAAGCACATGGACCAGTTAGCAGAGGACACTACATCTGTCCCCAGCACAGTGAAGCTGAGTGTGACCAGGTGCTGGATGTGAGAAAGCAGACCCAGGGTACAAAATAAGGCGTAGGCTGCGACGGACTCGGTTCTTTTG
Source organism: Canis lupus baileyi (assembly GCF_048164855.1). Taxonomy (NCBI): domain Eukaryota; kingdom Metazoa; phylum Chordata; class Mammalia; order Carnivora; family Canidae; genus Canis; species Canis lupus. The sequence goes on along the minus strand of NC_132850.1, from coordinate 2,930,163 downwards.
AAATCCTCAAATGTACATGAAAGGGATGTAGAAGCTTCTTAACCCCCCGGAGAAGTTTCTCACTGGCTGAGCTCTGCACCTCAGACAAAGCTGTGGCCACGCTCCCTTCTCCTGACAGCTCACAGCCTTCCTCTCCCAGAGCCGGGACCCCCAGTCTCACCCTGGGTCTGCAAGCCTCAACAGATCCCAGCTTCTGACACAGCCTCACCTTCCGGTGGGGAAGCCTTAGGTCACCCTTGTGGTCGAGGTGAAGGGGAAGGCCTCCAGTCTGACGGAGTCGCCGAGTCATTTCCTGCATCGGATGGGCCGCAACAGCTACAATAATACAGACTGAGTATCTGTGATCCTTTAGCACCAACAAGACACCTGCCTCGTTCCGGGGACTCATTTATTCCTTCCTAGAGATCAGGGAGGTGCAGCATGTTGTGCCTCTTTTCAGATATGGCGGTGGAGGTTCAGAGAGGTAACATGACTTGCCCAAGGTCGCACAACCAGTGAGCAGCAGAGGGAGAGCATCCAACCCTCAACGCTCCTCTCTGGCTCCCACACCCTTCTAGTTCTCAGGGCTGGAGGAGATGCTGCTGATGGGGCGGCCATTCTCCAGAGCATGGAAGGATGGAGGGAATGGGGAGAGATGTCCAGCCCTCACCATGAGCCCTAGGGAAGCAGCACCAACAGCAGCAGCTCTGTGCATAAGCATTTGCAGGGGGTCCCCTTGGGGCCTGGCCCTGGGCACATGGAGGGGCAGCCACAGAGTCTCACCCCGAGCTTGCCATGCAGGTGACCGAGAGTTAGAGGACGCAGAAAGTAGGGCACCCCAGTGCGGGGGGCTGTGGGGGAAAGAATGCAGATTTGGAGCGAATAGGGCTGGCTTTGAATTCTGGCTCTGCTCCTCCCACCTGAGCTGTAGGTAAGTCCCTTTGCTGCTCTGAGCCTTGACCCCCTCATCTGCAGAATGGTCATGGGTGTGCATGTGTGTACGTATATAAACACACCTTAGCGGGTAGTGATGAGGGTTAGGGATTATGTGTGTGAAGTGCTTAGTGCTCAGTTCCGTACGGGGGCACGGCAGGCCGTCAACAGACAGGGGCCGCTGTTACGGCAGGTGAAGGGTGGGCAACAGGGCAGGTGACTGGGACAGGGCACCGCGCGCTGAACCTCAACCGGTGGCCACCAGAGCTTAAGTCGGCTACCTGCGGTCTGTCCTGAGTGTGCACAGTGAGGGCTACTGGGGACCAGGCGGCTGGAGCTGAAGCCACCTCTCCGTGGGAGAACCTGGCTGAGGAACGGTAAATCCCAGGCATGAAAAAGCAACGAGTGTTCTTCTCAGCAGGCCAGGAGACAACAGAGAAGAGTTCCAGCGACAGAACAGGAGCTCTCAAGAGGGTCTAGCGACACTCCCAGAATAGATACACCAGACAGGTCTTAAGTAAGGAGACCCCGGGCGTATGAGGGCCTGGGCCTCACCCAAGCTCGCATAGACACTGCCAACAGAGCCAGGACCGCAATGGACTGGAGACTCCAGCCTCCCGAGGCAGGGCTGATGGGACTGGGCGTGCCCTCGTCACAGATGACCGGTCGCTCCCCACACGCTTCCCTGCACTAGGCCCGGTGCCCAGTAGAGAACTGAGTCAACACACAGTGTCTCCAGAAAGCCCTGGGCAGCCGTCCAGCAGCACTGGCCTGGCCTGGACCAAGTGTCACTTACGCCTGCTATTTACGGCCCGGGGTGCTTTTCAGAGTGACCCTGTGGCCAGAACTAAGTCCAGAGGAGATGCAGAGTCAGCTCGGAATGGTTGAAAGAGAGTAGATCCCGCTAACGTTTCCTGCAGACCCGGATTTGACAAGAGCCTGCGAACTAGGGGTAGCAGGGACAGCGAGACGGAGCTCAGAGAGGCACGGGGACCTGCCCTCGGCCGCACGGCAACTCGGTGGCACCATGTCACACCAAAGGTCATCCTTACTGTGCCCGATGCCTACACAGGTATAAACTCACAGGTTTAAACCATACATGGAGTTCATTTAAGGGATTGCCCCTGCCTGTGGGCTTTAAGGCTGGCCATCAGGGGGAACGTCCTTCGTCTGGCGCAAGCAGGAGATAGAAACGTCGAGCGAAGGTAAGATAACAGGTCCTGGGGGTTCGGAGGGGGAGACGGGGTGTGGCAGGGGGAGGTCAGGGAGGCGCCGTGGGGGGGGTACTTGACCTGGGCTCGGGAGGACAGCTGTGAGGACGTGGAGATGCAGCCGGGGGGAGGGCCTCCAAGCGGAGGGAACAGCACAAGGGAACAGGCACAGAGGCTGAGATGCAGGGGCCACACAGAGGCCGGGGACGGGGAGCGGAGACTGAGGAGGTGGTGCTTGGGAGGGGACTGGGGCACCGGCAGAGACTTTCTGAGCCAGGCTTTAGGGCCAATGGTGTGGTCGAGTCACATAAATACCAAGCTTTGGGGATTTAAAAATAGCTCCGAATGCACCATGCGCTTACAACCCACGTAAGTCCCATTTGCTCGTCCCCACTCTCCTCTCACAAAAATGAGGTGAATAAAAAGGCACAGGGGACCTGCCCCAGCCACGACCCTCACCTGGGCCAGGATCCCAGGCCCCTGCCCGCAGCCCCACCCATCCTGTCCTGTCCTGTCACCTCCAACTCGCGGCCACTACTGGCCTCATTCCACCCTCGCCCGAGCCCTGTTCCTGCAGCCCCAGGCCTCTGCCTCTGCCCCTTGGTTCCTCTGGAACAATTCTCCCTCCGCCGCCCCTCCCCTCACACCTTTGCCAACTGCCGCTAGTCCTCAGAGGTGCTTCCAGAGCACTGCCCAGGCCTCCCGCTCAACGGCTGCCAGCGCTGGGCCATCCGTCCAGGGTTCCTGCAAGCTGACACTCGGTGCGTGCACGTGTGGTCACATGCTCAGTCCTAGGACAGCCCTTGAGGGGTCACGAGGACTCTCCAGGGGACACAGGGAGGCACAGAGAGGTTAATGCCCAGCAGGTGACAGAGCCAGGACTCAAACTCGAGGCCCTGCTCCCCGAGACCTCCCAATCCTGCCTTTGCCCTGCCCAGGGATGCTCTCCTTGGCAAACAGGATGCTGCAGAGCTTTGGGGGAAGGGGGTGGGGGTGTTTCCTTATTTAATCTTATTATCTGTTTATTTAATCCTCACCTCAGCCCAGGATGCAGCCTGTCACCCTCTGGATGAGGAACCACTGGTGCAGATGGCCTAACAGCTTGCCCCAAATCACATGGCCCATCAGGGCCCAGCCAAGGCCACCCCCAGGTCTCCTGGGCTCTGGAGGCAGTGATTTCCCCCGAAATCATAGAACAGGGCCCAGAGCGGAGGGCCCAAGCTCCAGCCAGGGTGCTGCCTCCCTCCCACTATTGCCACTGCCTGACCCACCGGAAGGGCTCTTCTGTGGCCGTGGTAAAGGCCTGTGGTGACGCTCCTGGGGGCTGGTCCCAAGGCCCCACAGCTCGGGCTCGGGCATCCGAGCTGGGATACAGGCCTCCTGACCACCTGCTTCTGGGCCCACCCCGCCGCAGCTTCATCCTAGGGACTCACAGTCACGGACCCGCAGGTCTCACGTGTTGCTTACATTTTTCCAACACACGTTAAAATAAGACGTGACGGTTGAAAGAAGGAGCATTTGTCCTGGTGCCACCTAAAATCCCCCGGACGGTTCCCATCAGGGTCTGTGGGGGGCTCTTGCCCAGGCAGCCGCGAACACAAAGAACCTGCTAGGAAGGAGCCGACACTGGCAGGAGCCAGGTGCCCAGGCGTCCAGGGAGGGGACGTGGCGGGTGAGCAGTTCCTGGAAGGATGGGAGCAACGCTCCGAGTGTGGCACGCTTGCACCACGATTCTTCAGAGGGAGAGCGACAGTGTGGCCTCCGTGCAGCCGGCAGCTGGGTGTGGAGAGCGTGCCCGGGGCCCCGTGGCGGACGGCCTGGCCTGTCTATAGAACTGCCAGGACCCCGACTGCTTCCTTGGGCCTCCCTGCAGAGACCAGCGCTTGACCCCCATCCCATCACTGTGCCGGGGATGCAGGGACCGTCAGGACCCCAGAGAGAGCCTTGCTACACTCATAGCAGCCCCTCCCCTGCCCCGGGTGAGGGCTGACCTTCAGAGACCCTTTAGAGGAAGGGGGCAGATGAAGGGCCCTACAAAGGGGAAGGGAGGGAGCCCAGACCAGTGTGGGGACACCCAAGGGTGCTTGCTCTGCTCCTCCCCGCGGCAGCCAGACCCCGGACGTCCTGCTGGAGTCTGGGCAGGGCATGTCCCTCTGCCTGGCGGGGGCCGCAGCTGGGCCCTAGTCCTGCCTCCACTGCCTCCTTCCATCCCTGGTGGGAGCTCCTGGGGCACTGCTCAGCCTGCGGCCGGCTCCTCAGGGGACACTGGGCTCCCCAGGTCCCAGACCCGTTCAAGCCACTGTGTCCTGCTGGGTCCCGAGGGGGCTCCCTCATCACGGCTGATCACAGAGGAGGATGCCGGTCTGCAGCTGCCTTCCTCGCTGGAAGGGCCTGCCACTCCCTGCGACGCTGGAAACCCAGAGTCCACAGAATGCCACCGCCAGTGGGTTACGAACCTCAGGAAAATCATGGTTCTTGGAGTCTGCTCCCGAGCTCGCAAGCTAAGCAGTCCCAGAACCTTCCGAGAGACGGATCTGAGGCGGCCCAGCTGCTAGATCTGCTGACGTTTTGAAAGTCTGGCTTCCTCCTCTTTGTGAGGGGATGGCTCTCCTTCCTTCTGAATCAGCCTGCGGCCCACCTGGCCCCACCGGGTGAACACGCTTTTCTGCTGACCCCTAGACACCCTGCTCCCGGCCGAAGGGCACAGGCTGCGGACAAGCCTCCCTGGCCCTCTGGACCCTGCCAGCTGCCTCCACTCCTTGCCACTGTCCCTGGGGAGGTGCCCTCCCTGCTCCTGGCTCCAGTCCCTGGAAGCCTGGCCCGGCCCCTGGCTGGCCGCCTCCTGGCCCCAGTCTGCCGGCTGCACTTGCCAAAGGGTCATAAGGCCTCGCTCACAGCCTGGCTTCTCCCTGGCTGCCTTAGGCTCATTTTGGCTCCTGTGTCCTGCCCGGTCTGTTGCCACCATGTTCCTGGGAACCTGCCTGCCTGGCACACCCACCCCCTGCTGCCCTGCTCTGGCCCGATCTGTCTCCTGCTGGCTGCTGCGCCCCAGGACACACTTCCCTCAACCCTCCTGCCAGCTGGGCCGTCCCTCTTTGGTCTGTAAGCCACCCACGGTGACAGATGACACCTGTCTACAGCACAGGTCCAAAATTCTGCCTGGAGTTGGGGCCCCATTTGTCCTTTGGTCTGATGCCTTTAGCTCCCCCTCTTGCCCTTGGTTGACTCCACACGTCCAGGAATCTGCCGGACAGCCCCTTTCAACCCTTTCCTCGATTTCTGGCTTCCTCAGTCTCCTTTCTTCTGAGCCAAAATGGTTCTCTTCTTTTATGCTTTTATTCTGAAACTATTGCAAACACACAAAAAAGTTAGAAGTATCATGAGAAAAACCACTTTCTCCCCAAAGCAGTGGAGAGCAAACTGCCAAGTCCTATCCTCCCTGAGTTCTTTAGTGCACGTTTCCTCCATCTAAGGCCACGCCGCTGGGCCTCACCAGCCTGGTCAGGCTCTGTCTCTCCAGCCACAGCCTATCCCCTTGGGTGGCGGGCAATGCCATCCTCAACCTGTGTGGGTCATGCTCCCTCTCCCCCAACCAGGCCACCCTCTGTTCTCTCTAGAACCAAAGGAATCTTCTGGGATTGATCATCTCTCTTCATGGGAGCTGAAGGCACTGCAGATCTCCAACTCAGTAGCACACAAGAACCGCCTCCCTGCCATCAGCGCAGCGACAGCAAGATGGCCCCTATCCTCCTACACATGGACCACAACATCCTTCCTCCCTTCCTCCCATTGGCTCCTTTGGAGTGGGGCTCAACAGGACGGCCTCTGTCACTAGCATGCTGTATTAATGTCTCCCTGGGCCATAGTTTCCTCATTGGCAAAGTGAGGAATCTGGGTGAAATGATTTTTGGGGGCTCTTCCATAATATGAAACATAGTAGACTTTCACTGAGTACTTATTACGCACCAAGCACTGGACATTCTTTACATGGAGCATCTTTTTTTTTTTTTTTTTTTTTTTTTTTTTTTTTTTACATGGAGCATCTTAATCCTCATGCAAACCCTTTCAGATGGAATTATTGTTATCATTTTCATCTTATAGATGGGGAAACCGAGGCACAGAGGCGTTACCTAGCTTACTTAACATCAGAAGGACACCCTGATAGAACCAGGATTCCCATGCAGGGCATTCGCCTTCCGTACGTTTTACCACAAAGTGCTTGCAGAAGGCAGAAGGTACCAGGAATTTACCCTTTACCTGAAGAGGCAATCGTATAAAGTAAATATTGATAAATTCACGGCAGACTGAGAGGTCAACTTACTGGGTGCGAGGCACTGTGCCAGGTACTTACAAACATTGTTTCCCTTTACTCTTAATAACTGATAAATACGGACTATTACGATTCTCACTTTTCCAGCTGAGGGGGCTGAGCCATGGAGAGGTTAGGTCTTTCCAACCAGTGGCAGAGCCAGGATTTGAACCCGGGTCTAGCCGGTGCCAAAGCCGTGCTGTTGCCACCGTGGTCTACTGCCGACCTGAGATGGGTGCTCTGCGCAGAGCATGGGGAGTGAAGGATGCCCCCCATTCCCTCTGATTGGCAGTGAGCTCGGGAGGAGGGTGCCAAGCTTCGGGCAAGAGTTTCCCAACAGCCTCCAGAGTGGAGAAAGGCACCCCAGGAGCACCACAGACCGAAGTAGGCAAACGTCGGGCAGCAGCGTGTGGCTGGCAGGAGGCATCAGTGTCTCCTGGGGCTGGGCCTCCACCCCGAGGACAGCAAGGGGCCGCTGACGCTGGAGGGGGAGACCCTGCAGCTGGAACCCTGCTCCAAGAGACTCCAGACCATGGAGAAAGAGCAACTCCCTTCCCATTGTTCTAAGCTGTGGGGCCAGAGAACCCTGGAGATTTAGCCTCTCTTTTGCCCTCCTCGTCCCTTTACCCATGTGTGCTCAGGCAAGCAATACCCAGTACCCAGCTCTGGGCTCCAAAAGAAATTCTTCCCGACAGATGTCTCGTCTCAGGCTGGGGCGTACAGCCAGAGGCCTCTGTCCAGGAAGGGGCACCCTGCAGATGAGCTGGGATTCGACTCTCTGACAGCTCGAAAAGGCCAGACTCTCCTCAGGAAGAGACTAGGGCTCGCAGTAGCCGGCACAGCTCCCTGGGCCAGGCCTCTCCCTGAAGACTGTATCTGAGCAACAGCTACTCTCAGCATCGAGTGCGGAGCTCAATGAGCTCATCCTCTGACAAGAGCTGGAAAGATCTTACACGTCGCATCATGACAGCCAGAGATCGTTCACCCAGGCCAGGTGGCAGTCATTCGTTCTACGGATAAGAACTGAGGTTTGAAAGAGCAAAGGCACCGAGCAGGATCTCAGAGCCAGTGACTGCAGAGCCAGCACTCGGACCCCAGCCCGACTCCAGGATTCAAGCCCCCTCCCACATCGTCCAACTAATTACCAATGAGGAAGCTGCGATCCAGAGAGGTGGACAGACTGACCTCAACGTGCCATGGCTGGGCTCACACTGTGTTACCTCCTTCCTGTAGGGACCTCGTTTCCAACAGTGCCCAAAGGTGGAAAAGGTAAGTCTCCTGTGATTTGCAGTGAATAAAATCCAGGTGGGCCTATGCTCAACCCCAGAGTCACACACTCCATCTCCCCCACAGCCATTGTGTCATTTAAAAATTTTTTTCAAAAACTAAAAAAATAAATAAAATAAAATTTTTTTCATTTTTACCATCTGGATCGACCAGACACAGAACTGGAGCAGACCTCCCACCCTCACCCTTCTGCTGTGCGGTCCACACGTGGCCCGGCCGGCCAAGACACCCTGGCTTACGGGCCTCAGCGGTTCTACCCACTGGGCAGAGAGGACCTCGGCTGGGGGAGAGGAAGGCGGGAAGGAAGAGAGGAAGATGGGAGGGAGGAAAGAACCACAAAGAAGGAAGGAAGAAGGAAGGAAGGGGCGCCTTTGTCGAGCACTTCCTGGGTGCCAGGCCGGCGGGGAGCAGCCCACACTATCTGGCCATTCATTTCTCATAAGCAGCCTGTGAGGCAGATGCTCCTGACCCTATTTTTAGGGACTGGCTCGTAACTGCTGGAGGTTGGGCTGGAATCTGATTCTGTCTCAGTCCAGAGCCTGAAGACTCTCTAGACTTCCTGGAAGTGGCACTTTGCCCCGTGCTCCTCTGACTCCTGGAAGTTGAGGGAGGTGCCAGAGGGGCTCCCGGGGCCTACAGGGGAGCCTGAGAGGGTGGATTTCCCTGGGATTCTTCAGAAGAATAAGTTCCATGGCTAAGACATTTTTAAAAACAACCCTACTAGGAGTCTGATATTAAAGAGGTGGGGAGATGTGGTTTATGTATACAATGGAATATTACTCAGCTATTAGAAATGACAAATACCCACCATTTGCTTCAACGTGGATGGAACTGGAGGGTATTATGCTGAGTGAAGTAAGCCAGTCGGAGAAGGACAAACATTATATGTTCTCATTCATTTGGGGAATATAAATAATAGTGAAAGGGAATATAAGGGAAGGGGGAAGAAATGTGTGGGAAATATCAGAAAGGGAGACAGAACGTAAAGACTGCTAACTCTGGGAAACAGACTAGGGGTGGTGGAAGGGGAGGAGGGCGGGGGGTGGGAGTGAATGGGTGACGGGCACTGGGGGTTATTCTGTATGTTAGTAAATTGAACACCAATAAAAAATAAATTAAAAAAAATTTAAAACAAAAAAAAATAATAAAGAGGTGGGGAAAGCATTCTTTCCTTTCTCTCTGCTTTTCTGTCTCCCCCACCACTCCCCACACCCGCTTTGCCTCCTCTCTCTCTTTGCCCTTTTCTCTCTGTCTCTCTTTTTCCTTTGGCATAATAAACCCACAAAGAACAGAAAGATAGGAGAGGATGCTGCCAATAAGCTTGCAGAAGCTGGACAGAAATGAATGGGTGGAAAAGACTATGTAGACTCAAGAAAACAGAATCCTGCATTGACAGTGGGGAATACGAGAACCGTCCCCACTTCCACCATAGGCTCCATCAAGGAAGCTAGAGACGGGGGTGAAGGGAATCAAGGGAAGGACGACTGCTAACTATTCATTCAGGGACAGCAATGAAGACTGACAGGAACTGGTGATTGATTGATTGATTGATTGATTGATTGATAGTAAACTCTACTCCAAACATGGGACTCGAACTCACAAGTCTGAGATCAAGAGCCAGGCACCCCCAGGATGACTGCTTTTATTTTCACTTATTCTTAATTTTTTAAATTTTAAGGTAATGTCTACATCCAACACAGGGCTTGAACTCAAAACACCGAGATCAAGAGTCACATACTCCACCAGCTGAGCCTGCCAAGCTCCCCCCAGATGATTGCTTTTAGACCCCCCATCCCTTCCTCAACTCCAGCAGCCAGGAGACTACCCCTCCTGTGCCCCAGAGAAAGTCTGGAAGTTTCTCGGCAAGGGATGAAATGGGAGGCCTTTGAGGAAGGCATCAGGCAAGCTGAGGGCAGGCAGGGGCACCCTAAGGAAATGAGGGTTGAAGCGGATGCATAACTGGGTGCCAGCGCTCCTCGCCCCTCCCCCTCCCACCTTTTCCCTTTCTGTGGCTCCCAAAATTGAAACCCTACACCCTTCTGTCAAGAAACTGGAGTCTTCATAGGGGTTCTGGATGAGCAGAAAGACCTGGAGACACTGCCACGGCAGGGACCCCAGAGGAAGGACACGCACCATTGATGCGTCTCTATCACACCAGGAGCTGCCAATCACCTGTGGGCCTCCCACTCTTAAACAAGTGAAGACACCAGAGGTCAGCAGACACCTGAGAAAAGGGACCAATCAAGGATCCAAGGGAGACAGAAACCAGGTAGAAAAGAAAACTAAAACCAAAAATGACCTCTGAGAGCTAAGAGAGGGTGCTGGGATCTACCAGATAAGAGCAGGATACTGTTAAAAAGAAACATCCAGGAGAAGAAAGGAGCTCTTGAAAATTAAAGACTGGATGGCAGAGAAAGGAACAAAACGGCTGGAAGACAAAATGGGAAGAAGTACGCAGAAGGTAGAGCAAAAGGGCGACAAGATGGGAAACGTGACAGAGAGGCTGGAAAATCGGAGAAGCAAGCCAAGAGGTCCAAGGCCTGGACCACAGGACGTCCAGAGGGAAGGGAGACAAGTCGCCAAGGAAGCACTGGGACACCATCTCCTAGAGCCCGAGTCCCCGTGTCATCAGACTGGAAGAGGCACTGCCAGGGGCGGAGAATCCTGCACCAGGAGCCACGCTGGGGACATCCCACAGCTCTGACAGGGAGGGGACGATCCAGAGACTGTCGCAGAGAACGCAATCAGAGCCAGCACGGACTGGGAGCTCTTTTTTTAAAGATTTTATTTATTCATGAGAGACACACAGAGAGAGGCCGAGACACAGGCAGAGGGAGAAGCAGGCTCCATGCAGAGAGCCCGATGTGGGACTCGATCCCGGGACCCTGGGATCACGCCCTGGGCTGAAGGCAGGTGCTAAACAACTGAACCACCCAGGGGTCCCCAGATTTGGAACTCTTCATAGCAACAAGGCAACTGGACAGCACCTTTAGGACTCCGAAGGTTCTGGAAACATGATTTCCAACCTGGAGTTCTGCACTTCAGCAACCAAGAAACAGAAGAAAGACATCCCATCATTTCCGGTCAAGGGCTAAAACACTTCGCCCAGCAGAGACCCCTTCTCTCCGGAAGACCATTCTGAAGGATGGTCTCTGGGAAAATGAGGAAGCAAATGAAGAAAAGGAAGATTATAAGTTTGCAGAGAGAGGACATCTAATAGGGGAGGAAGAGAATCCCCGGGCGTAGAGGGTGAAGGGAGGCCCCGGGGTGGCAGCTGGGCACCGGGCCGAGGGAGCCGCTGTGTGACCCGGGGAGGGGCCTGTGTCAGCACACGGAGTTCCAATAGGAGCCTGGGCAGCCAAGGGTCTGGAACGGCTTCGGGTGAGGTCAGAATTTGAGGGTTGAATCAACCCTCAAAATAAGTGAACACACACACACATCCATTTTTATGCACAGAAAAGATAGAAAAGTCGTACAGGAAAGAAACAGGAACCACCAGTCATTATATGACTTGGCTGTGAAGTATGTGAGCGCCACTCTGATGAGAGGACGGGGACCCGGGGACCTGGGGGGCATGTGGGGTGGCTCTCGGCCCACTAGTTCAATGCCTACGGTGGTAGCCGCCGGGCCCACCTGTCAGAGGTAGAAGGGTAAACAGAGAGGAAGGGTGCTGCTCTTTCCCATAACACAATTTACAGAAATATTTCATTCTTTAAACTCTGCGCCTGTGCAACTTCGATAAAATTACAGCCAGAAAGAATGAGAGAGGGTGTGCACCTGCCACCGTGTCCCTGAGAAGCCTCGGCTCCCACAGAAGAGATGGGGAGAAGCCAGCATCATCCGAGGCGCTGGGCCAGATCCCCCGGGACAGGAGCAGCCTGGACCCGGGCAGACACGGTCCAGGCCTCGCAGGTGCAGAGTCCTCAGCTCTGAGGGGCCGCAGCGCGTTGGGGTGAGGATCCCACTTCCCACATCCCTCTCCCCCTCAGGCTGAGCTCCGTGCCTCCTCAGATCCCCTGCTGGAACCTGGGGTTGGGGGGGCGGGTGCAGCGGCTGCTTGAGAAATGGATTCTCCTTTAAATTTTAATAGGATGCATTTAGGTCTTCTCTGACAGTGCTCCGGGCCCCGGGGACTCTGGCCCCAGCCCACTCAGACACTCAGTCTGCCCCATGATCAATATGGCTTTTCTCTTTTCCATTTTGCTTTCATGCTGTTTTTTTTTTTTTCTTTTTTTCCTGTCCATGACTTGGGTTTTGTAGTGACATGATCGGTTCTCTCTAATGCCTGGAGTGAGTGTTCCCTGGGAAGCCCTGTGAGGACTTAGGAGAAAGACAGACGCCAGGCCAGTACCTGAGCGTCGACCTCCCTCAGAGCCATAGCCAGGCACACCTCGGAGATATCCCAGGTTCACTTCTAGACCTCGCAATAAAGCAAGACAGACGGATTTTGGGGTTTCCAAGTGTTGACCCTACGCAGTGCGGAGTCTAGTAAGTGTGTAATAGTGTTAGGTCTGGAAGGTGCACAGACCTTAGTTTACAAACACTGTATTGCTACAGAAATGCAAACCATCATCTGAGCTTTCAGCGACTCATCATCCTTCTCATCAGTGCTGGTGGCTGCTGGCCAGTCAGGGTGGCGGGGGCTGAAGGCTGTGCTGTGGTGACTTCGTAAAAGAAGACAGTAATGAAGGTTGCTGCCTCCATGGACTCTTCCTTTCACGATTTCCCCGTAGCACGTGACACTGTTTGACAGCAAGTCACCCACAGGAGGACTTCTTCCCAAATCGGAGTCAGTCCTCCCAGACTCTGCTGCTGCTTTATCAACTCGGTGCATGGAATGTCCTAAATCCTTCGCTGTCATTGCCACAATCTTCACGGCATCCTCCCCGGGGAGGAGATCCGATCTCAGGAAACCACTTTCTTTGTCCACCCATAGCAGCAGCTCCTCGCCCGTTCAGGTTTGGTCACGAGATCGCAGCGACTCAGCCACAACTTCAGGCTCCCCTTGTCATTCTAGTTCTCTTGCTCTTTCCACCTCGTCTGCAGCTACGTCCTCCACTCAAGTCGTGAACCTCTAACGTCTCAAAAAACGACTCTCCGCAAGAGAAACGAGGTGTGCCTGTATTTTTATTGGAGGGGATAATTTTCACAAAGGAATAGCCTTCCCGGGAACCTCAGTGGTTTCCCAGGAACAGAAATTTCCCGCCCTTGTTTTCAGAATAGCCATTCTGATTGTTGGCCAAGACCCAGAGCCGGGATTGGGTCCCTCCCTGCTCCCCAGCCCAACCATCAATCCTGCTCCCACACCAGCCAGCATCTTCCCTCCTGCTGCCCCAGAGGAAGTGTCCCCTTCTCAACACTGCTTTGGCCCCACCTGCTCGAACCTTCTCCTGCACCCTGCCCCTTGCCAGAAGTCATGCCTCGAAGCACCAGGACCCCTTCGTTTAAACACTCACCTTCCACTCTTTCTAGTCCCTCTTCCCATTTTCTCTGCTTCCCTCCACAGCCAACCTCTTGGGATGGAGGTTTCCCTACTCGATGCCCCCACTCTTCATCTCAGCCCATGCCACTGGGATTCGGCCCTGACCCAAACAGCTCCCATCAAGGCCACCAGAGACCCCCCCCGGTGGCCACCTCCCAGGGACACTACCTGTCCTCACCTTCCCGGGCCTCTGAGCAGCACTCAGCACAGCTGACCACCCCCTCCTTAAACACCGTCTCCTCTTGGCTTCTAGGACCTCTCACTCTGCTGGGTGTCCTGCTCCTCTGGCTTTTCCTTCTCAAACTCATTGCACCTTTGTCTTGATCAGCCTCCAACTGCTGGTGGATCCCGGGCTGGGTCCTGGATGTTCTTTCCTCTTCTCTCATTCTATCTCCCCAGGGGACCTTCTTAGGGGACCCACTCCTTAAGTAGCATCCATGCATTGACAAATACATATCCCAGTGTGTGTTTCCAGCTCGGGCCTGGCCTCTGAATGCCAGGCTCACCTGTCGGGACTGCCAAACACCCCCCTGAACACCCGGATGTGTGACTGGCGTCTCGAAATTACCATGTCTACCAAGTCTTGATCTCCCTCCCCCAAACCTCCTTCTCACTCCTCAGCCCTCCCTGCGCATCTCAGTCAATGATACCACCATCCATCCACTGTCCCTCGAGCCGGAAGCAGGGTGGTCTTTTTTGATTCCAAGCTTCTCTTTCTCACCCTCCATACTTAATGCACCGGAAGGCCTACAGCCACATTCCCCATCGCAGGCACTGGATGTCTCACGTGGACTCTGCAGTAGCCTGCCCTTCTGTGCCCCACTCCTACCCCCTCCCAAAGTCCAGGTCACATTCCTTAGGAGAGATGGGGCAACAGGATTTGGGGAGGAGGAGAAAGAGAACAAGGCCCAGTGTGGGCACATGTGATGGGGCTCGACATTTGACTCCCCAGCCCTCTGGGGCCACACTCAGAGCTGCCCATCCACACTTATTATTTGAGAGAGAAGTCTGAGAATGAGGAGAGTCTAGGAAGAAGGCAGGGCCCCAGCAGCCTGGACTCATCTGGGCCCCCCAGGGTCCCCCAGGGCCACTTCTCTCCAGCCCCTAAGACACAGGGGGTCTGCTCAGCCTGGGAGCTGGCATCCCGAGAGCCAGCCCTTTTTGGCATCACATGTTTCATCTTGACCTTTAATGGTTGCAGGACAGGTGAGCAAGCAAATGACCTTGGCTGCCCAACCCAGACGCTGGCCCCATCACTGACACCATCTGACTTTCCCTGCCCTGGATCAAGCCTGACTCCAGGTGCCCAGCCTGGTTCAGCCCTGACTCTTGTCCTTGCTCCTTCCTGAGACCCAGAGCCTTGATCCTACTCACAGGTTCAAAAAAAAGCTGCTGAGACCAGGGACGTGCAGTCTCACCTACAGTCTCCTGACCAGGCTGGAGGGAGATTCCTTCATTTAATAAACATGCTCTAGCACTGCCGTATGTGCCAGGCACCTTTCTCAGTGTCAGGGATACGGCAATGACTAAAATACAACTCCTGCCTTCTCACAGAGCTTGCATTCTGGTGGAGGAAATAGAAACAAACTAGTAGATACATGGGAAAAAAATAAAACAGGGAAGGGGAATAAGAAATGCCAGAAAAGGGTACAAGTGGGTAGGTAGTCTGGGGAGGCTTCACTGAAGGGTAACTAAAAGAAGTGAGGGAGCCATGAGACTCCTGAGAAAAGTGCTCCAGGCACAGGGCACAACAAGTGCAAAGGCCCTGAGGCAGAAGCATGTCCGACAAACAACAAAGAGGCCACTAGCTGTAGGTGAGAGAGCAGGGGTAGAGTGGCAGCCAGTGGCCAAGGAGGAGCTGAGGCCAGCACACACAGGCCACTCGAGGGCTGTGGAGGGTGCAGGACAGCACTGACAGGGTCTGTTGACATTAAACAGGAAACAAGATCCCAATGGTTGCTGGGTTGAGAACACAGTGTGGTGGGAAAGGGGGGAAGCAGGCGATTATAGGAGGACACTGTGATAATCCAGGTGAGAAATGGCAGTGGCTTGACCCAGGAGGTGAGGGAAACAAATAGGAAGATTCTGGATATGGTTTCAAAGGCTGAGTTGACAAGATTCACTAATGGACACGAGACACAGCAGTCTGGGGCTGAACATCTGGAAAAATACGGTTGCCTGTGCAGAATCTGAACAAGTGACTTTGCTTCTCTCTTTCAAAAGACACTCCTTCCACCCCTGGTCACTTACACGACTTCCAGAAGGACATTCAGCAAGTGTGCAGTGATGGACATAGTTTCTCTACCCATACACCACAACCTGCACATTACCAACTCTGCAGTGGTATGCATTTTTCATTCCATTGTGGATTTTTAGAGTGGTTTACTGGATGAGATTTTGCTTACATCTTATCCCCAAAGCTTCAACTTATCACTATTTATTTGATTCAAAATTTAATCAATTTGTTCCTCAACACATATTACAGAGATAACAAATATTATAATTTTTTTTAGAGATAACAAATATTGCCAAAAACATAATTCAACATCGTCCTTAATCTGGAGTTCACAGGTCGGTGGGGCTAGGCAAGGCAGAAATTCGGAACTTTAGGATGAAAAATAATGATACACTTGTAGGCCCCAAAGTCCAAGAAGAAATGGGTTTCTGAAAAATTACTGAGAAAGAGAATCACCTTTAATTTTTTTTAAATGAAAACATATTCTCTCCAAGCGACTATTTCATAAGCACACACACACATGCACACACACACACAGAAGCTTTAAAAAATAGGAGTGCACCATAAAACGTGCTGCGTACGCCGCATGATCTCTCAGAATTGAATAAAATAAATTCAGCTATTAGAAATGAAAATACATGAGATAGAAAAGCACATATGTTCAAAATAAAACTCTCTCAAATGGAGCAACATTGGATTAAGTCGACTTTTAAAATAAATTCTGACAATTGTACCAAGAACCTGATGAGTAACCGTGGTCCTCAGCATCTGCGTGTGTTGTTCTAAGGATGAGTTCACCGGGCGCAGTGGACATTACACAGATGGCCGGAGACCTGACACAATGCCCCGGCGAGAGGTCCAGCTGGACATATGAGTCTGGGAGTCATCAGCCTTCAGACAGTATATCGAGTCACCTTGGGAGTTTAGAGAGAGAAAAGGGGTGTCCTGGAGACCGAGCCCTAGGAACCCTAATGTTTAGAAATAAGGAGATGATGGGAAATCACCAAAGACGATGAGAAAGCACCACTGGCAAAGGAAGAAGACCAACAAAGATGGTGCTCTGGAAACCAAAGGGTTACAAGGAAGGGGGAAGGAGGAGGGATCCACTGTGTCGAATGCTGCCAGCAGGTTAGGGAGGAGCAGAAGTGAGAACTGACCACAGAATTCTACAGGGTGGACGGCACCATTGAGCTTGATAAGAGTAGTTCTGAGGCGTGAGGAGCCCAAAGGCCCACCTGGAATGGACTCAGAGAGAATGGGAGGAGAGACAGGAAGGTGAGCGAGGGTAGTTAACAGCTTCTAGAGTTTTTCCTTAAAGGGCAGCAGAAAAATCTGGAGATGTAGGCCCTTCAGTCAAAGGAGTGTTTTTAGGGTGGGAAACTTTGAGTTTGGATATGCTGAACTGAATGGGCCAGGAGGGGGGTAACGGCGGCAGTGAGGGGTTGGGGTACACTGGGTAGGTGAGGATGGATGGGACCCAGCACCGTCCGACAGGAGCCCAGCTGCTTTCAGCTCAGCAGCTGAGTGATGCAGTTGGCAGGGTCTGGGACAGAGTCCTGCTGAAAGCCTGAAGGGCTCAGGGGACAGCCCTGGGGAACCCCGCGTCCATGAGTCACCCGATGGACCTCACTGGCCCACCCAGAGCGGAGCTGCTGTTCCCCTGCCCTGGATTCCAGTTCCGAGCTGAGGCTGGGCTCCCCTCTAAACACTGCCCCCTCCCCCAATCCCTTGCTCCCTGCCCATGGCCAGCTGTCTGCATCCCCACCCTGGCTGGGCCTGGCATCCCTGGCTCTTGTGTCTGAGCTCATCATTCCCTGCAGACCTGAGCACCAACCTCCCCAACCCTCAAGGCTCGAATGACCACTTTCTGCAGCCGGGTGGTTCTTACTCATTCCAGTCTCTCCTTCTTCCACACCAGCCCTTGGGGCTAAGCTCCCAGCTTTCCTTGCAACAAGTGAACTTGAGTTAGGACAATATAGGCATTACCCTCAATGAACAATATAACTTTGTATGTGTGAAAACAACATTCCCTAACAAAGGAGCCCTTCTAAAACAACCAGGGCAAATGCATAGGTGCTGGGTGAGAGCGCCAACACATTCCTGATGGGCACTCCCAGAGCCTGGCTGGAAAATGCAGGCTTTGTTTGGGTGTGGAAGTGATGGGGAATGAAGGGAGGGGGCTGTGTGCCAGGAAATGAATGCAATAAATGGGGACTGATGCAGAGTGTGCACAAAGCAAGGGCCCAGGACCCAAGTCAAGAGGGGTCCTGGAATGAACTTTAGGGCCAATGTTATTCCAGAAGGAACATGGAGAACTAGGGAGTGTGGGGGCAGCTGGGAGGTTAGTTAAAAGAGAGGGTTGAGTACCGCCTCTGAAGGCCAGAGAGGACTTGGCAGTGGGCAGAGCTCAGCCGGGCACAGAGGGTGACGTACAGCAGGGGCAGGTCAGACAGCAGGTCCAGGAAGACCAGCCTGTGTTTTAACTGGATTCTGGGGCTCAGGCCACCATAGGAAGCCCTGGGGCTGAAGAACCACAATCAAAGACACTCAATGGCTCCCACATGGGAGTCTGGAGAGAGGGAGACCAGAGACAGGGCACAGGGAATAAGGGAGATCACACCCGAGCCATGAACCACTTCGTGTGGACACCAGAATTTGTGGGCTCACTGGAAGGTGGGGATCAGGAGCAAAGGCACCCAAAATGATGCTAAGGTTTTGAGCATGAAGGTCTGGGTACACCATCTGAGGTCTGGACATAGAAGAAGATTCTGTTGGCCGCTTGGTTAGCATGATGCTGAAATCGAGGGGACCAGGAAGCCTCAGAAGCAAGGGGATATAGATGGAGACCCAGATTTAGCGTTGCTGGCGCAGGGACAAGGTTTGAAGAAGAGAGAGGTGATGTTGATGAGAGAGAACTCTCAAGGCCAAAAGAAATCAGTCCGACTGACCAGGTACGTGTGTCACCATTACACCCAGCGACCGAGCTACCGTCCCTCTCCACCTGCCCCAGTGTCACCCATCTTTGCAGGCCGAGCCCCACCTTGTCCGGGAAGCCCCTTGTGGCTGTCCAGCCCCAGAGGTCCTCACCCGCTGGGAGCATCTCAACACTAGCAGCCCAACCTCAGCACCGGGCCTCTGATGGCAAGTGAAACAATCTCCAAGCACCTTGAGGGCAGACCTGCGGTTTACCCCCTTGACTCTGGGTGTCTTCTGGCACAGAGCACCCAGAAGGCATTGAATAAATGGCTCCTGCTTGATGGATTGATTACTTGATTGATTGCTGGGTTGGAGGTCAGGACGAAAGGTAGCGAGACTAGTGAGTAGCTTGACTAGTGACAAAAAGACGCATGAGCGTGGGGCTCATGGCATCTACTGCTTGTGTCTGGCTTCTCGATTTATGGCTATGAATGAGATCTACACGGATCAACAAGGGGACATCTCAACAATACTGTTGAGTAAAAACAAGTTGCAGACATATGTTAAATCCACCAGAATAGTCAGCGCTGTCTACAAAATATCTCTGTGCCCCGCCCATGTGCACCTCTCAACCCAAATATCTGGCCCCCCATGTGCACAGTAGGACCAGTAGGCCTGCAGTCTTCCACTCTCACTGGGGTTGGTGAGGCTGCAGGGCTTGCCCTGGCCAGTATAATGGAAGTAGAAACTTCTGGGTGGAAGCTATATGAGCCGTTGCACAACTGACAATTTTTCATCTTTCTCAGTCTCTGTCGCCTTAGATCTCTTAGTGACTCCTAGGAACAGGAGCCGACTGCAGACCCTTGCCAAACGTGTCCTGGAGTGCTATGCCTGCTTGCTGTGTTAAAAAAAAAAGAAGAAAGAAAAAAGGAGTAAATGAGTCTAAGACAAAGAGGCCTCAGATGGGTGTGCTTGAAGGGTATATTCAATTCTGGGTGGGGGACACCCTCAGCGGTTTGAGGGGGATAAGGGGTTTCGTGGTTGGTTGACTGGATGGTCGCATTCTTGGCCCCATCCATGAAAGGTTGGCGGTGCCTCTAGTTACGTGACAACCAAACATAATTCTCCTCCAAGTTTCCAAGCACTCCTGGTGACAGATACCAGCCCCCAGGTGACCACGACTAGAGAGGGGTCGTCAGAAGCTGGGGTGGGAGGTGCAGCAGGAGCCCAGATGGGACAGCTGGGCTGCAGGAGAAGAGAATCTGATGGGTGACATTACACGGCCCTGAAGTGTTCCAACTGGCAATGGCAAGCAGAGATTCTGGAACAGAGCAGGTGGGACTGACTAAGCGGCAACCTGGGCGGGACAGTGGGGCGGCAGGTGTGTGTGTGTGTATGTGCGCGAGCACAACGCCCAGGCCGTAGGAAGAGAAGGGGACTCAGGTGTAACCTTTGGCATTGCAGCTGAAGGCAGACCATGAGGCAGAGCTTCTAGCAGGTGCCTGGAGCTGTGAACTCTCGGGGGGGCGGGGGTAGAGGCTCCTGCCAGCTTCCCTGCCCCCACTCAGGCCTCCCGGGGAAACCAGGGCAGCAGAGGGCCGCCTGGGGGACCCGATCTCAGTCTGCAGGCAGCGGCTTCTCAGGGAAGAAGCAAACCTCTTCCTGCACACCAGCTATCTCTCAGCAGCCCCTCGGGGCCTCACAGACAGTTCTGGAAGCACGAGGAGAGGACGCAAGTTGCTGTGACCAGACGCATCAATCCTTGGACGAAGTCTTAGGGGGCCTCTTACGTAGCCAGTGATGTGAGAACACGGAGACACAAGAGGGCGCTCCGTTCAAATAGCAGGAGACAAACTGGTCCTTCTCCAGTTGGAAAGAGGGTATTTCGAAAAACCTTTGGTCTAGTGGTTCTCAATGGAGCCGCTACTGGAACTCCCCTGTAGGGGATGCTTCTCCCCTAGACGGTGGTATCCCCACCATTGCATTTTTTTTTGCCATTCTGACTCCCTCCCACATCACTGTGACAACCCAACTCCCCAAGTTTTGTTGCCAAACGCCCCCGCTCCTGAGAGCCCAAGCTCCTCACTGCCCCCAGAAGATGCCCTCTGGTGGCTCTGGGGAGCTTGGCCACCTCTGCTGTCCCCAACTAACAGAGGAACTCAGCACCTCCCGCTTTGACCTTGTGAGTCAGGCACCCGCAGGCGCTAGAGGATGGCAGGCCCCCCCCAGTGACACCCCATGTTGGCTGGTGCTCACGAGGACTATCCTCCACGGGAGGGAGGTTTCCCCTCATGCTATCGTCCCTTGGGACCGGGTAGGATGAGGGCTGCATTGATCACACTGGGGACACAGACACAGGACCCTGAGACAGACACCACAGGCTCTGCTTACAGACACCCACATCTCAGGGAGCAAACACGTGGTCACACAGAACACAGCTTGCACAAAACTTCCACAAAGCAAGTCCGAAACAAGGCACCCTGCTGAAGCCCAGAGGGCCCCCCAGAGTGAGGTGTCAGATGTTCAGATCATTAGGTTTTCAAAGATAAGTGCCAACGGTAAAAATCCAGGGATGATATTCCAAATAGTTACCAACGAGCCTGGGACCGGTGTAGACAGCTGGAGTGGGCAGCGCGTTCATCATGAGCCCTGCAGACAGCCTGTGGGCAGGGCCCGAGTCCCCTGTGGGCCACCAGGCACGTCCACACGGCCGCTTGGGCAGGACAGAGGTGATTCTTTGGGAAACGTGCACCAAGGTAGGTGGCAGTCCGGACAGGACCGAGGGGACGCACTATCCGCCCCAATGCAGCGACTAGAAACCCGTGGCCAACGTCTGAGGCAAGGAGAGGCTGAAGAAAGACCCAGACTGCTGCAGGCCTCAGCTTCCCATCCCCTGCCAGGGAGCCCGGTGCTCCGAACACAGATGGCCTGCGAGTCCCACGAAGGTGGCATCTGCCGGAAAGCACCTGCGGGCCCTGCCCGGGGAGGCGCTGCCCGCCTCGGCGCAGACGGGACTGGCTCTCACTCCACAGGAAGCAGAAGCAAACATTGCAAACCAAACATGATTCTTACCCTCCTTCGAAGATTTTGATCCTCGCTGGCTCCCCTCTTTTGGAGGCAGGAGCATCCTCCTCCGGCTTGCCTCGCTTCTCTTCTTCCTTCTGCACTCTAGCTAGATCTTTCTGGCCTTCCGAGGAAACCAGCGAAGGGAGGTGAACCTGGCCCACCGCAGGAACGACAAAATCACTGCTGTTAAACGGGAGCAATGGGACGGCGCCCTCGATGGCATTGCATGCTTACTCTCCGCTGTGCCTGGCTCACGTACACTTCCCTCTACCCTGTGAAGAGGGGCTAGAAGCTGCGGTTTGCGGAAGGAAGGAAATGGACCCCCGGACAGGTGAAGACCCTCCTGCAAGGCCACCTGGTTAGCTGTGTCGAAATGGGGGCTCCCACCAGGACTTTCTCCTGGGAGGACCAGGCCTTCCCACAAAAGCTTTGTTTGCTTTCCCTTTCACACTAGCCTAGAACCTTCCGGGGACAGGTCCTCATCTTGGGTGTCCTCGGTCACACCAGCACCCAAAGCAGAGCCTGCCTCAGAGAAGCTAGCGTGAGTGATGTTGCGCACATAAATGAAGACTCTACCCCGGAGATTAACTGCTCCAATTCTGTCTTATAGATCAGGAAATCAAGGTCACTCTGCAAGTGAAGGGCACTGCCTGGAGCAGAGTGCGGGTCTCCTGAGGGCCCTGACCAAGGCTGTGCGTCTCACTGATGGCCACGCACCTGGACGGGGGTGTGCAGGCTCTGGCTGGTAGTCTAAGGGAACCCATGCTCTACAGAGCTATGGGCCTCAGTGGTGAGAGCTGGCTCAGGAGAGCTGGCTCATGCTGCCATCTAGACCCTCTGATGGCAGCAGCAAGTGGGCCCACCTTTGAATAGGGAGCTGTGATGCAGGGCTGGGGGCTGGGGCCAACAGTGCCCAGAGTGAGATTCTCATCCTACATCCTACTTCACACCACTGCCAATTAAGGTCACGTTTACAGCCAGAGGGAGAAAGCAACCACGTCTCCCGGTGCAGAGATAATCTAAACCACCGGTTCCTGTGCCAGCCGTCATGCCTGTCCCTATGCAGGTGGGTTGAGCTGAGCAGAAAGGTAGCTGGTTGGGAATCAGGGGATCTGATTCTTAGCACCACATAGGCCACCACTGCGTGCTGAGCCACCCTTGGGTGGATTGTTTCTCTCTCTGGGATTAGTTAATCTCTGAGGGGATTTAGATTATCTTGAAGATCCATTCCAGGGCCAACATCTATGACTCAGTGCCCTCCCACCCCACTCACACAGTTTCTTCAGAATTGGAGATGAGGAGTGCAAACCAAGTGAGGCCACGGATTGCTGCCTTGGCAGGAGGCAATGGACTTTGTGCAATGCCCATGGATTTCCAGAGCATGCTGTTTTTACTATCTCATCTGGGCCATCTGTGGAATGACCAAGGGGCCTTCCATAGGCTGATGGATGACTTCTCTCTCACCACCAGCTGTAATGTCTGGGCAAAGCTAGATGAGGCTGGTTTGGGCAGCAACACACTACTCTATCAGGAAACGCTGTTGGAACTGAGTGGGGGGCAGGGTGGGGGACCAGGAATCCATGTTGGCTTTTAAAGACAATAATATGATTGTCTTTGAATTGTAAAAATGATTATTGAGTGCCAGCGTGCCAAGCACTATTCTAAACACACTTTGTATATTTTAACTCAGTTATCTTCACAGCCCTGTGAGCTATTTTTAATATCTCCAGTTTATAGATGAGGAAACCAAGGCACAGATGGAAGAGGTAACTGGCCCAAGGTCACACTGCTAGTAAGTGAGGTAGTGGGATTCAAATCGGGGTAATTTGGCACTGGAGTCCTAGTTTTCAATCTGTTTGCAGTATGTGGTTGTCAAAAATGATCCCCAAGGAGAAAAAAAAAGCAGGAGAAATTGAGGAATGTAATGTGGCTTCAAAGTGATGTTTGTAATAAGCTTCGGTTTCTTCAGGCCTTATATATTTTTTTAAAGATTTTATTTATTTATTCATAGAGACACACACACACACAGAGAGAGAGAGAGAGAGAGAGAGAGGCAGAGACACAGGCAGAGGGAGAAGTAGGCCCCATGCAACAAGCCTGATGTGGGACTCGATCCCGGGTCTCCAGGATCACACCCCGGGCTGCAGGCAGCGCTAAACCGCTGCGCAACTGGGGCTGCCCTCTTCAGGCCTTATATATGGGAAAAAACTACCTGTGACCCAACTCAATCCTGATAGAGTAGCCTAGAACTACATGAAGACAGTTTGGAAGATTTTTAAAATGCTAAGATAGCCTAAAGGGCCTTTTCAGAGCTACTAACAAACAATGGAAGCTACAAGATGACAAACTCAGTAAAGAACTTTTTAAAGGCACTGCCCAAAGATGGGTTGTGTTGTACCAAGAGGTAGTGAGCTCCCCATCACTGGAGATATGCAAGCAGAGGCCAGAGATAGAGGCATGAATGTGGGAAGGCATAAAGCCATGGGCCATGCAGTTATGTTAAGGCACTGGATTGGTGCACTTCTGGTAGGAAACAGGCCAGTGAATCAAATGAATTATTCCAAGGAAAAGTTTGTAGGTTTCAGCTCATTTTATGAAAGCAGTATTTTATTTTATTTTGAAAGCAGTATTTTAAACAAAAGATTCCCCAACTTGATTAAGCTAAATTAACTCTTCCTTTTTTAAAAATGGCCTTTTAGTGTATAGTCATTAAAACAGAGAGGCAGTCCAGATCATTTGAAAGGGCTTCGAGGCGAGGTCTAGGTTTGAATCCGGGCTCTGCCATTTATTAACTGCGCACCCGTGTACAGGCTACCTAACATCTCTGTGAATTGGCCTTCTCCTCCATAAAATGGTGATATAGTACCCTTTCAAGGTGGTTGTGAGGATGAAAGTAAAGTTCCACACTACTTGGCCCACAGCAGGGGCACAAGAAGTCATAAGTGTGAATATAATTACAACAGTATCGTGGGCATCACCAGTAGGACACAATGGAGAGCACATTGGTCATGATGTTTACAGCAAAAGTGGACATCTCGTCTAGGGATGCCTGTAGACTGACAAGGATATTCAGAGAACATATGTGGGAAATGATCCTGTGAAGAGTCAGCTGAGCCAAGGACAAATTCTGAGCACAAAAGGCACTCGGTGATAAAAGGGAGGAAACGAATATAGGAGGTGCCCCTGAACACAGCTTTGTTCATGTATCTGAGATATGAATTTAGTTTAGTGGATTTATGCCTGATTTGATCAAAGTGTCTGGTCTGAAAACACATTGTTGAACATTTAAAAATCTGCAGTCACTTTTACGGTTTTCTTTCCTCAAATAATTGCAAGAAGAAAAATCAATCATCTGGAGTCAGACAGGTCTAAGTTCAAATTCTCGGTGTGCCCGTTACCTGCTGTGTGACCTTGACATCTCTCACCCTCTGACCCTTGGGTCTCTCCTCTATAAATGGGAGATGGTACTGCTGCCTTGCAGGTAGGGACAAGCACTTAATGGATTTGGCACAGTACTTGGCACACTGAGGGTACTCAAGCAACAAGCTCAACTCTTACTCCACAAACACCAAGTCGGCATAACATCGCATGGCCTGGATGCCCAGGCCAGCCTTCTCAGGGTACGGGGGTGTCATGTATCTGAAGCAAAGCTGGAATGATCAAATTTCAAACTTCCTGAACTTGCAGGGGTCAGTTACTCTATGGCTCCCAGAGCAGCCTCGGGCTAGAGGCCCTGGAGGGTGCATGTGACAAGCCCTCAGTCAGGGCCAGGTGTTCCCACACAGCACAGATGGGTCAGGCTGTGAGTGCTCTTACCCCTACTGGTGATGAGGAACATGGCAGTCGAGCTCTGTGGGCTATCCCACTCATAGGAGGGAAAGAGTGGGTATTTTGGGAGCTTCTTGTGTCACATTCTAGAAACTCGGGTACGAGAAGATTTTGAGTGGTACGAGAGAATGGAAATAGTGGGTGTGGAGAATAAGAAAAGCAAGAAAAGGCTAACAGAACTTGTGGGGTGGCATAAAATTCTGAAATTGCTGCAGGCTTTCCTATCAGCCAAATTTTCCTACACAGTCTTTTGGAGAGTTTTTTTTTCATGGCTCAGATGGCGTCTTTGATTTTATGATAGCAGCTAACGGGGATGCAGGATCACCTCAAAGCTCACTTTACTGAGATGTATCTAGTCTAGTGATGTGAGGAACACACCGACAAAGAAACCCAATAAATACATTTTTCCTTCTGAGGTGGCCAGTCACAGTGGACGGAGAGGAAATCTGCACAGTCATCTGGCTCTAGTTACGTAAACGGACCCTGAGGGGGACGTGGCCTTAAAAGCTCAGCAGAGGCTTGCCAAATCAGCGGGAAGAACAAGGCTGACTTACCTCTGTCATGCGTGGCTTGCGGGAGCTGGATGGCACAAGCCTTCCTGTCTCAGGATGCGGAGCTGTGGCCATGGTGTATGTTTCTTTGCTCACCTTCTGCTTAGACCTCAGGAGGGACAAAGCAGCTTTAGTGGAAACCCCCGGAAGGTTGGGGTTGTACAAACTTATGCACCAACCAGCGTAAACAGAGGACCTCCTATCTGCATGCTGGATGTGATTTGGCTTAATGTAGTTTAAATAGCACCAACTGACATTAGTGGTCGTGTGAAGGCTGGGGAACTGCAGTACCTTCTTTGAGTCCGTACCTTCTTGCGGCTTGGCTGGTCTTGGGGACGTTTCTGACAGAGGCAGCGAGCTGGAAGGTGCCAGTGGAGGGAGGTCAGGTTGTTCCTTGGAATCTTCTTTCTTCACACTCAGTGGGGGCAGCCCTCTCCGGTGAGGCTTACCAGATGGCTGGGCGTATTCCTTCAAAGCCTCTGAGCCTGGGGCCGTCACATGGGGCAGTGAGGAGTGAGGAAGGGGAGTCATTTCCTTGGGGTCCGATGGATCTGAGGATAGGCTGGACACCATTTCCAGCTCCCTCCTGCCCTGGCCCTGGCTGCCCAAGTGGGATTTCTCTGGCCTCTTGCCATCCTCCGTGCTGGTCAGCACCACACTGCACGGCTTTACCAGCTCGAGTTTTTCATCTGCCTTGGAAGCCTCCTCTTCCTTCACCCTTTTTTGCTGCTGGGTCTCCATGGTGAGTTCAAGGCTGCCAGCTGGTGAAAGGACGCGTTTGCTCCCCCCCACCGTTGAAGAGCTCCCCTCCAGGCTCAAGACACTCTCCGATGATAGGGAAGTGCCTTTTCTTTCAGGAAATGTCACAGGCACTCTCAAGTATGGAGTCGGGAAACCTCTGCTCTGCTCTTCACTTACCCTGGCCAATCCAGGCCCAGCCTCGTACACATCTGTCCCACACACAGTCGTCCCTTTGCATGGGGGCTCCTCGTACTTAGGAAGAGTCACAGTTGCTGAGCTGCCTTGGGACTGGGTGACCAGGATCTGGGAGAGGGTGGTGTACATGGCACTCCCATAGGATGGCATGTTGGTCTGAATGCGGACGGGCACAACCAGGGACACCATGGTGTCTGGACAGGCAGGCAGGGTCAGCGGAGGGGCTGAGGTGGGTGCCGAGCAGCTGGCTGGGGGAGCCACGGGGGGAAGTGGGATGTCACTGCTGTACTCTGTGCTGGGGGAGAGGCCGGTGGTTCCTGTCGCCAGCGGGGCTACGCTGGTTTTGATCTGGGGCAGATGGCTTTCCACATCGCCAGGGAGCGGAAGTGGGAATTGGGATTGCAGAGGCAGGAAAAATCCAGAAGAGAGCGCCGACGAGGCAGGGTACGGCACAGGGAGAAATGAAGGGGGCTGCCGGAAGGGGATGCTGGCTGGGTGAGGCATGAGCTGGGGGAGGTGGAGCTGGCCTGGGTGCAGAACCGTAGGCTGGAGAGGAAGTGGCGGGGCTTGAAATAGGGTAGGGGGAAGCGGGGGCATGGAGTACGGTGCAGAGAGGAGGCTGGACATGGCCTGGGTGGAGAAGAATTCTGAAGACTGTCCTGGCTCATGCTGCAAGAGGTGCTGGAAGGAGAAAAGAGAGACGGGTGGGGGCAGGTACGGCTTCTCGTGCAAGGGGAGCTGGGCAATGGGGTGATGGAACACCTGCAGGGCTTCTGTGTAGGGCGGAGTGGACCCCAGTGGGGGTCTGTCCTGCACCTGGCTCTTGCCTCCCGGGTGCCCGCTGTGCGAGGTGGCCGCTGAGGAAATCTGGGGCAACGAGCTCTTGGTGGAAGGCTTACTGCATGAGGGCTTTGGTTCCTCGCTCTCCTGTCTTCCCTTGGGGGTGCCCTCCGGCTCGGTCTCTGGAGGCCTGCTCAGAGAGGCCTGTCTCACCAAAAAGCACTTCCTTCTCTCTGGCGGGGCGGCCGGGGTGGCCGGGGCTGCTGGAGCCGCCGGGGCTGGCCCGGAAGGGCCTGTCAAGGACAAGCTGCCGTAGTCGAATGATTTGCTGCGTGTCTCGGTCATATGGGCAGAATGGGAAATGTTGGGGCTCTGCTCTGAGGCTGACCTCCGCATCTCTCGGGCATGCGGGTGGTGGCTGGGGACGGTCAGCATGTGGGTGCCCAAGGGTTTGGGGCGTGGGTCAGACGAGAGCCCGGGGGCCTCAGCTTTTCCGTGGTCATCCCTCTCGAAGGAGGCAGAGCGGCTGGACCCGCTCAGAGAGACACTGCTCTCCTGGCTAGGGCTGCGAGACAGGGGTGCAGAAGACTCAAAGCTGGACTCCCCCGACGACTGGGCCATCTCCGCCAGGCGCAGCCTCTTCTTCTTGGGCGGCAGCTTCTCGGCCGGGAGCTGGGCAAGTGTCTGGCTGCGCTGGGGCCACTGGAATTCCTCCGTCTTCTCGGGTTCCTTAGGGGGCGGCTCGGGCTCCGTGTCTGGCCGGTCGGGCTCCTCAGTCACCAGGATCTCGGGGACCTGAATGTTGGGCTGGCGGACCAGCCTGGGCTGTAGGGAGTGGGCCGAGCGTCCGTGCGGGGCGGGTGGGGGAGAGGAGAATGGGCCCGGGGGCTTGTCTTCCCCTTCCAAGCCACTGGGCTGCTCCAGAGAGTCGGACTTCTCGAAGGAGCTGGTGTGCTGGATGACAGAAATTTCTTTGGATATGGTTCTCCTCTCCTTCCCAGACTCTAGACCAGACCCTGGCTTGGGAGTCCTTGGCTGGAAGCCCGTGGGTCCCTCCAGGGAGGGCACTGACTTACTCGGTTCTGCTGGTGACTTGGTGGACTCCAGGGGAAGGTTCCGAGCAGCCTCGGACGGTCCGGGGCCGCCAAACTGACTTTTGGTGGACTCAAAGGCAGGTGGCTCCTCCTCATCCCCAAGGCTCTTCTCTTTCCTCCTCTTCCTCAGCGGAGTGAGCTCCAAGGTGGTCCCCAGTTTATAATGCATCATCTGGGGCCAGGGCTCGTGCTCGGCCTGACTCTTTTCGGCTTCTGGGGACGTGTGAGCACCCGCAGGGATGGGCTTCGTGATCTGAAGCTCCGAGCAGTAGTACTTCCTATGGGCCTCGTAGTTGTCCCGTTTCTTGTACCGAGCACCACATATGTTACATTCATAGATCACCCCTTTCGTTTTCAAACCCTTCTTGGTCTTTTTGGTGAGTTCGCTTTCCTTGGTTTCTGGCTCGTCTGAGGCTTTGGAGGCCGCGTCTTTGCTACTGGGCCCCGGCTCCTCGGAACTGTACTCCCCTCCCAAAGGTAGTTCGATGGCCGGCTGGCGCTTGAGCATCCGGGGGTGGGAGGTAAACACGTGACTGCTGCGGCTCAGGGCTTCAGAGTCGGTGATGTGGTCGTCGAAGGAGTAGCTACCTCGGAAGGTGTGGTGGGGGGTACTGAGGGTGCAGGTGGCAGAAGGCATTGAGTGGCTTCTCAGCAGAGGCACAGGGGGGGTGGTGCTGGGCGGGTGCTGGAGGCTCAGCAGTGATTGTTCGGGCTTGCTTGTCTTGTCGCCGTGGGACGACAGGGGCTCCCGGTAGAGGCTGGATTTGGGGGACTCCATGCTGCTGCGCCTGGACAGCGAGCTCCTCCTTGGCTTCACGCTGTCGATCTCGCTGGTGTCCACCACGGCCTCGTTGATGGTGATGAGCTTGGTGATGTGCTCAATGACCTGCGTCCGGGGCACAGACAAAGGCACCAGGCTGGGCTTGTCTTCGGAGGACAGGGGCAGGAGGGGCTGGGTGGAGGTGGCCGTCAGCATGGCCGTCCGCTGCCCGATCCGCCCGCACTTGCCAAAGATGATCTCGGCGTAGGACCTGGCGTTGGTGTTCGGGGGGCTGACCTGCTGCTCGGCGCTCTCAGAGCGGGAGAAATACCCAGATTCTGTGCTCCCTTTGCTGCCCGGGCTCAGAAACGCCTGCTCGTCCATCACCTTCTTCCTCTCACTCAGGCGGAGGGCCAGCTTCTGCTTTATGGTGTGGGTGTCTTCGGGTTTCTGGCTCAGGGGGTGTTCGGATGAGGGTTCCGTGAATGGAGCGGGGTCCTCGAGCGACGGGGCCGAGCTGGACTGGGACAGGGAGCAGCGATCGTGGCTGGAGCCCTGGCTCCCGGAGCTGTACAATCCGCTGGACAGGAGCGGGTGCTTGGGCCTGGGGGAGAGCTCTGCGGGGTGGGCGGACGCGGTGCCTGTTTCGTCCTCCGAGTCTGTGCTTTCCCCCTCGGTGGGCTCCTCGAACTCCTCCCCGGGGATCCTCTCCATCTCCAGCCCCGGGGGGTACATCTCGCCACCCACTCCCGAGGCCAGGCCGGCCTTGATGCGGTGAGCATGGGACTTCCTGTGCTTGTACAGGTTACTCTTGGTCTTGAAGGAGAAGCCGCAGGGGCCGCAGGGGTAGGGCCGCTCGCCCGTGTGCGAGCGGATATGCTTCTGGAGCACGCTGGGCTTGGCGCAGGGCCGGCTGCAGTACTGGCATATGTACTTGCCCGGCTTCTGCGGTTTCCTCTCCTTCTTGTGCGCCTCTTCTGGGGGCTTCAGGGACACCTGGGAGGGACGGGGCACGAAGACTTTGGGGATGCCAGGCAGGTCCTCGGGGGGGATGATGGAAGCATGGGAGGGGAGGAGCTGGCTTGGTGGATGGAGCCCAGGGGTCACGAAGGAGCTTGAGGGTCCGGGTCTCATGGGGTCCACCAGCTGCCACGTGGACCCCTCCAGGAGATGCTCCGGTTTGCCAGGCGACATGAATGCTGGTGTCAGAGGGTGCTGCGGAAGCTGCGAGATGGGGACGGAGGTGTCAATGGAGGACCTCTTGGAGGGCTTCTGCTGCTGGCCGGTTTTCTCCTGAGAGCCTTCCCTAAGAACCGACGGGGGGCCCGGGAAGGGCTGCGGGGCTAGGAGCTCTTGGAGGGGGCCCTCTTGGGTGGCGGCTGTGCTGCTGCCTGGGTATGGGGTGCTGGACGCAACGCTGGCCTGCACGGCCTCTCCTTTGGTCAGCCGCTTCCGGGGACTTCCCTCAGCCTTCTTGGTGCCCTTGACACTTTGTTCAGGATCCATGACCTCCACAGAGACTTCAGATGCTATTCAGGGAGGGTTGGGGCAGGCTGCATTTATGAATAATCCAAGTGTCCCAAGGAGGCGTCTGGCTTTGGCCACATTGGTCAAGAGTTACGGAAACCAAACCCAAGATGGGCTTTGGGAGGTGGTTTTTTTTTTTTTTTTTTTTTTTTTTTTTTTTTTTGCAAGTGTCACTGGCTGCGAGTGGACTCAGAGCAGGTCATCGGGGCCCAAACTATTCACATTGGTGAGGCATGGCCCTCTACTTTGAAGACAGAAAACGCACCGGCACTTTCTGCCTGAATGTCTGTCGTGGAAACGTCATGAAGGACGTCGATGTCGCCATCATACTGTTTCAGTTGGCAGTGGCAAGTGGCCACCCACGAGTCCCCTGTGTGCTATGCGAACGGTTGGAGGCTAGAGACATCTGTATGCACGGCCCAATCATCCCTGGTCCCGGCTCTCAAGAAGCCACGCTGGAGCCTTGGGCAGCTCTGTCAGGTCCCTTCTCCCCTTTGGTCCCGGGATGGAGAACAGCGGCCGCCGAGGGAAATTCACGCTCTTCTACTTGATGAAAGCACACACGCAGACACACACACACACACACACACACACACACACACACACAAGAGAAGAGAGAGTTACTGCGATTTGTCCATGACCCGTGCAACTCAGACTCTGTGACACACAGTGATGTCCCTGGAAGATTAACCAGGGAGACTCGACCGAAAGTCACAGCCCCCCACTCTCTGCACCTGATCATGGCCCGAACCTCCCTCACCTGCATTCACAGGGGTGTTGGGTGCCCAGAGTGCCACCTGCGGTTCTGAGGACTGTGGCTGTGTGGGGTGGTAGGAGTGGAAGGGGAGGGGAAGGCTCTGGAAACTGCAGGACACTTGGGGATGGGAGGCCTCAGCTCTGCCCTGAGGTAGGTTCAGCTCCCGAAGGCTCAGTTGCCCAATCTATACAATGGGGTAACATCAAGTCCTGCCTCAACTGTGCCTTGGGGCTTCAATGGAATCCAGCAGGACAATGGCCATGGATGTCACTGGACAGATGTGGGCTGGTCCTACAGCTGGTGCAGGAGGAGGTGCGGAGGTGTTATTCAGGGATGAGCTTTCCAAGGGATAGATTATTTTCAGGTGACTCTTCTTCTTTCTCTGGCCCTGGGCTCTGAAGGTAGCCATGAGGGGCACCATTCATGGTTTTATTCTCCTTGCTAACCCAAGCCCATGTTTCATGGAAAAGCTAAAACCACCACCCCAGCCTGTGCAAACTCACAGTCTAACACAGCCGTGGCTACTCTGCCAAACAAGAGCTGGGAGGATCATTCTGGAAGGTTCCTCCAGCTTTTCCTGGCAGCCAAAGAGGAGAGGGAGATGTGGTCCATCACAGAGCCCTTAGAGCCAGAGAGGAGGAAATATCTAAGTTCTTTGCAGGAAGCAAAGTATTGCTTGCAGAGAACCTTTTCATGTGGCACTTCACACGGGGCAGTCAATGGTGCACGAGGTCACCCACGTCTTCAAATGACAGTCCTCCAGCAAATGCAGCGACTGACTTTTGTCGACAGAAGGTCAGAACTCGGCTATTCTTTGAGCAAGTCAAAGGCCTCCTTTAACGCAGGCAGAGAA
The DNA here is from genome assembly GCF_048164855.1 of Canis lupus baileyi. Classification (NCBI taxonomy): domain Eukaryota; kingdom Metazoa; phylum Chordata; class Mammalia; order Carnivora; family Canidae; genus Canis; species Canis lupus. The sequence goes on along the minus strand of NC_132850.1, from coordinate 2,897,658 downwards.
GGCATCCTCACAAAGCAGGCCAAGGGTGGGGAAGGCTGAGGAATCTCATTCCCCGTATTCCTGTCCGTAGGGTGGACACCAGATCATATTATCTGAACTGGGGCACTTTTGAGAGTGAAAGAGGCAGTACTAATAATTATGGAAGAGCAAAAGGAATAAACCAGGGCTGTCCCAGGCAAGCTGGAACAAATGGTTTCCTTACAATGAATATTTACCTTGTGACCCAAACCAGGCACAAGTGCTGTCTCTGGGCGTCTGGTGAAAACTTTTCATCTTTGCTCTGGGGACTTAAATTACACCCCGGCCTCCTAGGGGATTCTTAGAGATGGAGTGTCTCATCTAATCCCCTCACTTGACAGATGAGGAGGTTGAAGCTAGAAGGATGATGTGATTTTCCCTCAAACTTCCACTGTGATGGTGGCATGGTCAGACCACCCAGTGCGTCCCGACCCCTGGCCAGGGCGCATCCCCTGCCTCAATGAAGAGATGTCCTCTAGGCCTTCTGTGGCTCAATGGGTGCTGCAGTCTGCAGCTCCATGTTCTACCAAAGCACTGGCTTGGCCCCAAGGGGCATGGCCGTATCCCTGGAAAGCATCTGCAGGTGTCTAGAGGCGTGACAGCAAAGGAGGCCTTTCAACTTACATTCTAGACTTGCTGTGACTTCTGGACAGGAGAAATGGGGGTCCCAGCTAAGGTTGAAGAGACCATGATGGTGGCATCACCCCCAGGCCTTGCTAAGGTGGGACAAGGCAGGGGTCATTCGCAGTGCAGGGAGAGAACTGTTCTCTGGGCTGGTCCAGAACTCCTGGTGGGGGCCCTTGGGTGCCATGTATGAATAATAAGGGGTTTACTGTACTTACAGTTTCTATTGACCCTTTCATTCAAGGATCTCAAAGCACCCCCCAAATTCTAGCTAGTGGTAAGCTCTGCTCCTTCCAATGGATGGATGGGACCCTGAGACATGACTGAATCTGAGTAGGAGTCAGTTGGCCAACTCTACATTGTTGGGTCCTGTGGTTGTCCCTTTACCCAGCCACAGGCTTTCCAGGGGCAGGTGGGGAAGCACCCAGTGGCTGAGGTTTGGAGCAGTTCACAGGCCAGGAAGGAGGGGTGGGTGGATGAGGAAGACAGTCAGGTAACTGTTGTGTCATCAGGTGACTCACTGGGCCAGCACCACGTGCCTAGGGTCAGCATCTGGCCTTCGCCCCCGTGGGCTGTGCCTGGTGCTCTTATAGGGAGGGCCCTCCTTCCTGAACCCTCTGAGGGAGGAGCGACCAGGATCCGTCCACACCATGGAGTCAGTGAGGCCTGTGAGCCGGAAGGCCCACGCCCTCGTTCTGCACAGAAGGCACCTGAGCCATGGTGGGCAGTGACTAGTCCAGGGCCATACTCGTCCTCAGATTCCTGGGACAGTACTCTCTTCTCTCCTGCTCTACACCTCGTGACTGGGCCGAGGTTCTTAATACAAGAGGCAGCCAGAACTGTGGGTGCAGACATGGGGCAAACCTACGAGAACAATGAAGGCCTCATCCTCGGAATGGATTGCGGTGCACACTGGTATAAACGCTTTCTTACTTTTTAACTCCTTTAGAAGGACGATTTCTAATCACTGTGACCAAGTGACACCCAGAGAGTGGTTTTTTTCTACCTTCTGTGCTTCTGAGGGTATGGGTATGATTTTCATATAAACTTGAAGTCACAGAGGACAAAGCTGCTTCTCCAGAGACTTGGTAAGGGCACCTGTAAAAGTCGCCAGTGACATGAGGTCAGAGGTAGAGGGTCTCCCTGACAGGGCCCAGGAGCCGGACCAACGGGGGCCTGAGCCTCAGGCCAGAGGGAGGACGGACACCATCTGCTGATGGTGGGAGAATGACCCCGGGCTCCATGTTGTGTGCCACTCAGGCCACAGCCTTCAGAAGCTCTGGCTTAGAAACCGGCTTAGAACAACAAGGAGAAACTGAGCTTCAAGAGCCAGTTGGTTAACACATCAGACAACTCAGCTTCTACTTCTGGAAGCTTCATAGGTCTAGCTGTCAGGATAGCCCAACAGGGAAGGGGGCAGGGTGCTGGGGCCAGAGACCCACAGAGTGTTAGAGTACCCTCTGCATGCTCGTGTGAGTGTAACAACAGGATCAATTCCTAGAAGGAGGGATACTTGGCTAAAGGGAAGGCACCTTGAAGCTTCTGATGGGTCTTGACAAAGAGGTCTCCAAGAAGCACCAATCTGCAGACCCACCGGTTACGTGTGAGGACTATTTCTCCACACTCCTTACTACCTAGAATATAACTGATCTCTTTTTTCATATTTACTAAAATAAGAGGCAAAATGGCTGAATTAGTTTCCACCTGCCACTGTCACAAGCTGTCACAGACAGGGGCTTAAAACAACACAACTTACCATTGTACAGTTCTAGAGGTCAGAAACCTGAAGTGGGTCCCACTAGGCTAAAAGCAAGTTAGAGCTAGGTTCCCAACCTTCTTTCAGGAGCCTCTAGGGAAGAATCTATCTTCTTGTCTTTTCCTACTTTTAATTAATTATTTATTTTTTTATAAATTTATTTTTTATTGGTGTTCAATTTGCCAACATACAGAATAACACCCAGTGCTCATCCCGTCAAGTGCCCCCCTCAGTGCCCGCCACCCAGTCACCCCCACCCCCCACCCTCCTCCCCTTCCACCACCCCTAGTTCGTTTCCCAGAGTTAGAGGAGTCTTTGTGTTGTCTCCCTTTCTGATATTTCCTACCCATTTCTTCTCCCTTCCCCTCTATTCCCTTTCACTATTATTTATATTCCCCAAATGAATAGGACCATATAATGTTTGTCCTCCTCCGATTGATTTATTTCACTCAGCATAATACCCTCCAGTTTTTCCTACTTTTTAGAGGCTGCCGGCTTCCTTGGCACATGGCCCCCTCCTTCTTCAAAACCAATGGCCAGCCACATCCTTCTCACATTGAATCATGAACACCGACTGCCCTGCCTCCCTTTTTCTCTTGTAAGGACTCTTGTAATGACATTGGGCCCACCTGGATAATCCAGGATCATCTCCTACCACCAGATTCTTAATTCAACCACATATGCAAAATTCATTTTCCCACAAGAGGCAACATAGTCACAGGTTCCAGGGATTAAGACGTGTAGGGACCATTATTCTGCACAGTGATATCTTATTTTTTCTTAAATCTGTGTTTCTTGATCTCTAGTGAGGCTTATAACTCTGGAACAACTTATTAACCCATTATTTCATTCAGGGAATTATGTTTCATATCCTTTGTTTATGTTTCTAGTAAATTATATTTTTCTTATTGGTTTCTTGTTGGTTTTCTTTTGATTTTGCGCATATTAATCCTTTTTTGTATGAACTGCAAATATTCCTATTTGTCAGTAATCTTTACCTCTTCTAACAGAAAAATTTTGTTTTTCTGAACAGAAAAATTTTGTTTTTATGTGGTCAAATGCATCATCAATCTTTCCCTTTTGGACTTCTAGATTTCATGTCCAAGATAATTTTCTAGAATGTCACCCAATTTCTTCTAGTTCCTTTATTAATTAATTTTTTCCCTTCCTCCCTCTGCTCCTCCACCCCTTTGTTCATCCATTCTTTACTTCCTCCATCCTTCCCTCTCCTGCTTCTTTCCTTTCCATTGGATCTTGGCTCCATTTGACATTTATTTTTGTGTAAGGAATGAAGTAGGGATAAAGCTTAATTTTTTCCAATACACTTATCCAGTTTTCCTAACATCATTATTGAGACCACCTCCACTCTCCTGAAATGCCCTGGGACATTTTCCGAAAGCAAAGGCTCTAGTCCCATTCCAGATCCACCAAAAAAGAATCACTGAGGCAAGGGCCACAGGAGCCATATTTTTTACAAATTTCTCCATGTAAATCTAACATACAATTTTCTTTTCCACAGCCTGGCATTTGGGAAAACTTATGAAACTCTTTTAAGTGCTTTCTGTAACTAATCACCTTGTCCCTAGGTTCCCAACATTTCCCATCCCACCCACCATCCATTGTGGAAAGAGAAATCTCTTCAATTGTGAACCTCACCCAGCCTCTCCCTCTGTCAAGAATGCTCAGGAGCGCCCCACTGCAGGGAGATTCAGCCAATGACATTTCAGCTCTCATAACAAGCCCTGCACAGCCTTCCCAGCTTCCTCTCTCCACTCTGCACTTTCACCATGCATCGCCCTCTAACTGGCATGCTCTTGACCTCTCTCTGTTTACACACTGCTGTTGCCAAGGGAACAAGCAGCGAAAGGAATCTGAAGACTGATCCCACAGAGGAGTTAGGGAATGCTTTGCAGAAGGAAGATGTGTTTGAGCTAGGCCTTGAAAGATGGGGAAAATACTGATGGTGAGATTTGGAAGGAAGGGATTCTAGTCTAGGTGGGAGGTACAGCATATGCAGAGCACAGGAGGCTGGAATGTGGCCACAGGGAATGTTGAGTTTGTGGCCTCTACCCTAGCCAAGGCTTTGGGGCTCCTGAGCCCAGAGTGTCTGGGCAAGGATCCCACACTGTGCTGGGGTGAGTTCAGGGCATAGGCAGGAGCTTCCGCACATTCCCTCCTAGGCCCTAGAATAACAAAGCAAAACAAAACAAAAGAAAAAGCCCCAAACTGTGAAGGCTCAGTTGTACCACACATCTTCTAACTGAGCTGGGGTTTGTATTGCGCCTTGGAAAGCAGGTGGAAGGCAGAGTCTATCCCATGAGATAGTCAGGGGCAGACTGATGGCTGGATAATGTTTTCAGGGCGACTAGACCCACACACGGTCTGGCCTGGATTCACTCATGGAAAATAGGCACTACCAGGGTCTGCTGGATTACCTGTGCCAAGATGAAGTTTTCCATTAATCCAATAGGTCAAATAGGGGTGCTTCCTTAAGAAGCTCAACATGTCAGGTCTGTGGCTTAACCAATTCATCAGCATCTTCCCAGCAAACCTATGTCTCCTTGGACTGGACAGAGACTGGGATTTATCTTCACATTTCCAGTCCCTGGCACTGGACCCAGTGCTAAGTAAAATATTGAAAATATTTTCAAAATACTTAAATGAGCACCTATCATGTCCCCAAACTATACTAAAGATTAACATGTTGATTCTCACACAGGTTCCCTTTTTGTAGAGGAGAGAACCAAGGCTCAGTGAAGTGACACCAATTGCTTCAGATGACACAAGAAAGGGCAGAGGTAGAATTTGAACCCCAAGAGCAGACTGCCACCTAACAAACCCCCAAGAGCACTGACTTTGATCACAAAGGCCCAGGTGGATTTTCTCTTCCTTCCCAGTACCCCAGATCCTCCAGGAAGTCTTCCTGGTTAACTACAGCCACCTCCACTTGCACCAAATTCTCCTCCCTGCGTGTAAATCCCTTTTCATGACCCTACTAACCTCAGGACTGAGTTTCTTGATAAATGTTTCCCTCCCCGCAGTGAGTAGTAGATTATTCACTGTCTGGGAGGTTCCCAAGTCATTTCCCTTGGATGACTGTGGTCTCTGCATTTCTAGTTTTCCTTCTCCTCCTTCCTAACCCCAAGACCCAGACAGGGCTTGGAATTTCTGCACAGTGGTCAAAAAGCCAAGTTTCTTCAGAACAAAGGGGAAACTAGACAATCCTGGGTGAGTTACACCAGGCTGGTGTTTGTCTTCCTGTCAGAGAGCACAGGGACCAAGGTGGAATTGACACTGCCGGGCAGACCAGGTCTCCAGCAACAGCCCCGAGGAATGCAGGAACCTGTTTCACAGTCAAGATCAAGAAATAATGCAGACAGAACTGTACTCTGCCAAACCCATGGAAGCCCAGACTTGGTCCTGAGTACATGTGGTTGTGACAGCTCAGGCAAAGAAAGTCCTAACCTATGTCTTTTGTCTAGATTGACAACCGAACTCTTAACACGTGCTGGGGCTGTTCCTAGTGTTCTAGTGTCAGTGTTCAGTGTCAGGCTGGCACTACCATCATCCTCATGTTGTGGATGAGGAAGCTGGGGCACAGAATCATGAAGCTGGTAATGGCACAGCCACAACCTGCAGTAGAGACCCTTAAGGCAGTAGAATCCTGGCAGACAGAACTCAGGTTCGAGTCACAGTCCTAACACTTGGGGAATTAAACCTCATTCCTAGTAGTTGGACTGGCCTTATTAAGAGCTTTGTTGCCCCCCTCCATGTAGAAAAGTACAATTTTAAAGTCTTGTTTCGTTGAGATTGAAAATGAACTGTAGTCAGGGACTGTGGTCTCGCCTCAGCAAGGGCTTGGTGAACCCCAGATGCTTGTAGTTGATTAATTTACTAAGTTCTCCATTGTTATAAATCTAGTTATCAAAAAAAATCTAGTTATCTATTCACCTATCTCATCATTTATATATATCCACCTTGTTTAGTCAAGATTAAAGGAGGCTTCTGGATATTCAGGAGAACTGGTGAGCTTCTGAATTTAACTCAACCTGCTTATCTAAGTGGTTCAGGAAGTACTTGCAGGTCAAAAGACTTAGGGAAGAACAAAGTCTGAAGTGAGCTGGGCCAGGGTGGGTATACTTGTTGGCCATTTCATTCTTCCAGTCTCTCATCAACACTGCCTAAGAAAGACCCACACATTTGATGCCACGGCCTGTTCTCTCGGTTTCCAGCAGGTCTCTAGCTGTTCCTTTGATGGCTTTTGTTTTTATGCAAATGACTGTGGTATAAAAGGCACACCTAGGGCAGCCCCAGTGGCTCAGGGGTTTAGCGCCTCCTTCAGCCCAGGGCCTGATCCTGGGGACCCAGGATCGAATCCCATGTCAGGCTCCCTGCATGGAGCCTGCTTCTCCCTCTGCCTGTGTCTCTGCCTCTCTCTCTCTGTCTCTCATGAATAAATAAATAAAATCTTTCAAAAAAAAAAAAAAAGACACACCGATCTACAAACCTCCTGGGTAGCTAAGGTTCTTAGGTCTACTAAAAAGGGCAATATACACAATATACTATAACACACACACACACATTATAGAATAAACCACATAAAGAAGAATGACTAGGGCGACTGGGTGACATATATAGTTTGTTCCAAAGTTGGACAATGACAAAAGTAGGTATTACCTGTGGTCTCCACCATTCTTGCCCATGTGGCAGGATGCATAGAAGTATACTGGTAATGAGATGGCAGTTATAATGATTACTTAACAACTCATTCGTTCATTTATTCACTCAGTCTGCAAGCATTACATGGGCCTTTTCAATGCCAGGCCAGTAATGTGAAAACAGATATAAATTATAGCTCTTACTATAAAGCTACAGTAATCAAGACAGTGTGGCACCAAAAAAAAAAAAAAAAAAAGAAATCATCAATGGAAACAACAGAGTAATGAAACAGATCCCCTCATACAAAATTACCTGATTTGTAACTAAGGTACTATTGTACTTGGTGAAGGAAATGATAATCTTTTCAATAAATGGTGCTGAAGCAACTGAGTATCCATGTGGATAAAAAAATAAACCTTGGGCCCTACCCCTACCACATACACAAATTAATGTGAAGCCTGGATGCAAAAGATTAAATAACAAAGCTTACAGAAGAAAATAGAAGAACATATGAATTTGGGGCCAGCAAAGATTTCTTACACGGTTTATAAAACGCACAATCACATCATCATAAAGGAAAGTACTGATAAACTGGGCTTCATTAAAATGGAAAACTTTCTAAATATTGGCAAAATCTTCAAAGCCAGACACACGACTTCTGTTCATCAGAAGATACCAACAATAGAACAAAAATACAAGCCAGAGACTGGGAGAAGATATTTGCGATACATATTCAACAAAGGACTCATCCAGAATATAGAAAAGTCCTAAAAATGAATGCAAAAAGGCAGACAACCCAATTGAAAATGGCCCAAATTAACTCAAAATGGATCAAAGATCTAAGATAAAAGCTAAAACTGTAAAACTCTTAGAAGGAAACATAGAGGGAAAACTTCATGGTATTGGATTTAGTGATGATTTCCTGGATATGCCACTAAAAGCACAGGCACCCAAAGCAAAAATAGATAAACTGGACTTAATCAAAATTTAAAACTTCTGTGGGGATCCCTGGGTGGCGCAGCGGTTTAGCGCCTGCCTTTGGCCCAGGGCGCGATCCTGGAGACCCGGGATCAAATCCCACATCGGGCTCCCGGTGCATGGAGCCTGCTTCTCCCTCTGCCTGTGTCTCTGCCTCTCTCTCTCCCTCTCTCTGTGTGACTATCATAAATAAATGAAGAAAAAAAAATAAAACTTCTGTGCACCACAGAACATAATCAACAGAATAAAAAGGCAACCTACAAAATGGGAGAGACCATTTGCAAAACATATATATGAGAAGGGGTTAATATCCAGAATACGTAAATAACTCCTACAACTCAAAAACAAAAACCAAACAACCAGATTAAAAAATGAACAAAGGACTTGAGTAGACATTTCTCCAAAGGAGACATACAAATGGCCAACAAGCATGTGAAAAGATGTTCAATATCACCGATCATTAGGGAAATGCAAATCAAAACCATGAGATATCACTTCACAGACACTGGGATGCCTATTATTTTTATAAAAACCCAGAAAAAATATATACAACTATTTATATATAATATATAATATAATACATTATATATATAAATAGCAACAATAACAAGTGTTGGTGAAAATGTGGAAAAATTAGAACCATTGTGCACTGCTGATGGGAATGCAAAATAGTAAAGCCTCTGTAAAACAGTGTGGTGATTCCTCAAAAAAATTAAAAATTGAATTACCATATGATCTAGAAATTCTACTTCTGGGTATAAACTCCAAAAAATTGAAACCAGAGTCTCAAAGAGACACCTGTCCACTCATGTTCATAGTGGCATTATTCATAACATGCAAAAATTGGAAGTAACCCAAGTATCCGTCAATGGATGAATGGACAAACAAAATGTGGTGTATACATGCAATGGAATATTAACCTGTCTGCCTTAAAATAGAAGGAAATTCTGACACAGTCTACAACACAGATGAACCTTGAAAATATTATACTAAGTGAAATAAGTCAGCCACAAAAAAAAAATACTGTATGATTCCACTTACGTGAGATACCTACAACAGTCAAGTTCACAAAGATAGAAAGAATGGTGGTTGACAGGGGCTGAGGGGCGGGGAGGGTTAAAAACTGTTGCTTAATGAGTATAGGGTTTCAGTTTTGCAAGCTGGAGATGCATTCACATTGCACAACAATGCGAAAATACTTAACACTACTGAACATCAAAACAGTTAAGATGGTAAATTTTATATGTATTTTACCATAATTTTTTTAAATGGCAAAATATTCGAACAGGTATTTTAAATAACGGATTGCCTAAATGATCCATAAATGTATGAAAAGTTGTCAGCACCATTTCCCATTAGGGAAATATAAATTAAATCTACCACCCATTCACCAGAATGACTAACGTGAAACAAACAAAATGTTACCAAATATTGGCAAGGACATAAAGCAACTGGAACTCTTCTTGTACACTGTTGGTGGGAAGGTAAATAGACACAACCTTGGGACAACTAACTGGCAAAAATCTTCCGAGCCGAACACACACCTGCCCTATGACCCCCAAATTCAACTTCTAAGAAGACATCTCACGTAAGTGCATACATCTGTCTGTCACAAAACACAAACAAGAACGTTCACATTAGGCTTATCCAGGATAGCAAAAACCTGAAAGAAACCTAAATGCCAACAACGAATAGAACAGATAAATAAATTGCCATATATTCATACAAGAATTATTACATAATAATAAAAAAGTACAAGTACTGCTATAGAAAGAATATGGATGGATCTGACAGCTATAATAATAAGCAAGGAATTCAGACACAATAGACTATATACTGTATAATCCCACTTAACTGAAGTTTAAGAATAGGCAAGACTAATTTTATGGTATTAGGCATTAGAATAATGGGGATGCCTGGGTGGCTCAGTGGTTGAGCATCTGCCTTTGGCTCAGGGAGTGATCCTGGAGTCCCAGGATCGAGTCCCACATCGGGCTCCCTGCATGGAGCCTGCTTCTCCCTCTGCCTGTGTCTCTGCCTCTCTCTGTGTGTGTCTCTCATGAATAAATAAATAATAAAATAAAATAAAATAAAATAAAATAAGAAATTGGAATAGTGAATAGCATTGGTGGGGCAGGTGGATATTGACTAGAAGATTATGATAGAAAACATATGGATCTGGTTACATATATGTTACATATTTGTATATATGTAAAAACTCTGTGCTGTATACTTATGATATGTGTAAGTAACTGTATGTATGTTACGTCTCAATTTAAAAAAAAGACATAGGGGATCCCTGGGTGGCGCAGCAGTTTGGCACCTGCCTTTGGCCCAGGGCGTGATCCTGGAGACCCGGGATCGAGTCCCACGTCGGGCTCCTGGTGCATGGAGCCTGCTTCTTCCTCTGCCTGTGTCTCTGCCTCAATCTCTCTCTCTCTCTCTCTCTGTGTGTGACTATCATAAATAAATAAAAATTAAAAATAAATAAAAATAAAAATAAAAAAAAGACATAGTCTTTGCACTTGAAAGATACAAAGCCTTTAAGGAAAGAGACACAAACAAAACCAGGTAATAAGGTGTAGTAGACACCATGACAGCGATAGGTTCTGAGTACAGGTTGGTGGTGGAGAGAGGGATCATGAGGGTAGGCTATAGAGAAGGTACACTGGGCTCTGAAGGACAAAGGGATTTCATCAGGCAGGAAAGGGGATTAGCGTGGGCAAAGACAGGATGATGCTAGGGTAACCCTGAGTGTGGGAGGTGGTGGCCAGTCCAGCATTAGAAGATCAGGTAGGTGTACAGTGCACAGTAGGGCGGAGAAGCAGCCAAGGACATGAATTGAACAGGCTTCTGATATGTTTATTTCAATGAGTTCCCCATAAACATTCGTTGAATGAATGAATGAATGAATGAATGGGCCTTCCCACAGTCATGACACATCAGATGCCTGGAGTTGCAGAGCAGGTGTGTTGGTGTGGCAGCAAGTACTGATGAGATGCAGTGCTGGTGTGGTCGTGGAGTCCCTTTCTTCTAAAGTTATTAATTTCCCCAAAGTCTGATGTCTTCCAGGCCCCAGATTTTAAAACCATCCTCACTCAGTTATGGGACTGACCCTCTGCTCTGAAAGCTGAGTAATTTTCTGTATGTGCCCTCTCCCCACCTTCCTTCCAACCATCTTGCCATTTAAAAAAAATTTTTTTTTATGATAGTCACAGAGAGAGAGAGAGAGAGAAAGAGAGAGAGAGGCAGAGACATAGGCAGAGGGAGAAGCAGGCTCCATGCACCAAGAGCCCGATGTGGGATTCGATCCTGGGTCTCCAGGATCACGCCCTGGGCCAAAGGCAGGCGCTAAACCGCTGCGCCACCCAGGGATCCCCCATCTTGCCATTTTTGATAGTTACATATTGGTTGTCGTGGCAGTTGCCTCTGACATCTTCAAATAATATATTTTAATTGCTGTTTCCTTGTCCATCAACTTTAGACACTATCCACTTTCTGTTATGAACAATGAAGAAATGTGCACACACTCTTCTTTCCACCTCCTTTCTTGCATCCACCTTCAAATTTTTGTGAGTTATGTATTATTACTCCTACATTTCCTAAGTTTCATAACACATTTCTAGTCTATAGACTTAGGTTGATTTTTAAAACTGAAGCTAATCAACAATATGCTTGTGAAGATCTCACTCCCTGGGGAACCACTTAGTATGAATAGACTTGAGAAAAAGAAATTTAATTCCATAGGACTGAAACTTCATCACAAGAAAAGCCTACCATAATTTAAGAGCCAACACATATTCCTATAAAGTATTTATGGCTTCCTTCACTTCTTGAATCCCACATCATCACCTATTTGGATTCCATTTTTGATTGACAGAAATAACTCCAGGAGGTTTTCATTATTATTCCTGTTTTTTTTTTTCTCAGAAAAATATAGACGACTGAGTAATAAACTTCCTGAGCTCTTACAAACAAACAAAAATCTTTATTTTGATTTCAAAATCAGGATAGAATTTTTAGTTCAAAATCAATGTCTTCCACACTTTTGAGAGCACTGCTCCACTGTCCTTGGGCATCTTGTTTTACTGATGAGAAATGCTGATGTAAGATTTTATTCTCTCTGGAAGCATTTTGTTTTTCACCATTGTTCTGACATTTCAGCAAGATGGGTCTACATGTTCTTTCCACTAATTCCTGTCCCGAATTCAGTGTGCTGTTTTAATTTTAAACTCTCTGTGTTTCTTCAACTTGGAAAATTTCTCTTCTTATATCTTTGACTATTTCTACCCCTCCCTCTCCCTCGGCCATTGTCTGTGGTCTCTGCTTCTAGATCTCCTCTTTGATGGATTATGAACCTCCTAGATATGGCCTCTATGGATCTGAATTCTTTCTCCTTGATGTTTTGCTTTGCATTTTTGGATATTAGTTTTAACTTCTAGGTCACCAACTTGGTCTTCATCCATATCAATTATGTCATTCAGTTCACCCACTGATTTTTTTTCAGGAGTTATATTTTAAATTTTCAATAATTGTTTCCTTTTCTCTGGTTCCTCCTTTATAGCCACTGGTTCCTCCTTTATAGCCACTGGTTCCTTTCTAGTAAATGAAATATAATATCAATTATTGCCAAAGATACTAATGATTATTGATTCTAGGGTTCTCTTATATTTGAACTATTTCTCTTGGAGTGAGCTCTCCTTTTTTCTTTTTCTTTTTCTTTTATTTTCATTTCAGGCCTTCTCTTTCTGCTATTGGCTTTCTTCTAACATCTGATCCTATTTGTGAATGTAGGACTGCATTGTGAATTTGGTATATGTGCTAGGATATAGGTTCCAGTTCCTGCTACAAGGACCCAACTGAAGAGTGGCTTAGACAAGACAGGGGTTTGCTTCCATCTCATGTAACAGTCTAAGTGGCCATGGGTTGATATGTGGCTTCCCAGTGTGGGTATCTTTGAACTTGCTCTTCTTCCACCCACGGCATTTGGCTGCCATTATCCACCATCGTGTCCACACACTGGTCAGCAGAAAAGGGAAAAAGGGCATGGCAAGACTGGAAATTGTACATGTTATTTCAGGTCACACTACCAAAGCCTTGGTAACATAGTCTCTAGCTGGGTGGCCATGTACCCTGATCAAATATCCTTCACCACAGAAGAAGAGGAAGAGGCTATTGATGAAATAATTAACTGCATAGGGCTTCTTGTGAAGTTTCTGGTCTCTTTCCTGACAGGTTTGTCCTTGAATATGAGGGTAGAATCATGAGCCCATCCTATTGGGGGAAAGGCGCTCTATATAAGAGGGAAGAGGATTATGATGGTGAGTCTAGCAATCACTGAAAGAAGGGGTTGACTTTGCAGTGGGCATGGAGGTAGACTCCACTGGAGGCAGGGTGCCTATGCCCCCTGTGTGCTCCCTGCCCCCATACCAGGTTGGTAGGGAGACTGGATTCTCTCAGCTGGGCTTCTGTTAGACCGTGGCCCCATCACTTTCCTTAGAGAGTATCTCTTGGGCTTGGCCTACCACCGGCCACCTGCCTCCACACATAGAAAGTGAAAGGGGTTGAGCTGTATTTGCTCTTCTAAAAAGTTCTTTAAGGGACTCTTCAACTCTGGCAGCCCATTCCTATTCTTCATTTTGTTGGCTTCTGGCTTGAACAATGCTTGGCTTTTCTGGAGTAAAAAAAAAAAAAATCACTCAGTCCTTTGGGGTCTTATCTGTAGTATCTTCTGCTCTGATTTCTCTGTTTATGCAATCTTGTGGGTTTCTTATCTTCCTAAGAGCTATCAACATTTTGGTCCATGAATGGCATTCTATCTTGTTTTCTAATATTAAGATGTCCTCCTCTCAAAAATGGCTTTATCTTCTGATAATTCCAGGATCTGGATCTGGACACTTGTGTGCTGGTGGTTAGGAAACTATGCATTGTGGTTCACTGAGTCACTGATGCCTTTTCCAGGATCCTGTTGCATTAGGAGGAATGTCAGTCCATCAGCTTAGAACCCCACAGTGTCCACCTCCATAGAGAATGCACTTGATGGTCCCAACACTGAGGCAGCAAAGCCTACCCACTTCCATGAAGGGCAGGAACAGCTCGTCCTGCTTGCCTGGGCAGCCTGTGGTCCACCAGGCAGTAGTAGTCAGTGACTGGACTGCCAAAGAGGCCTGAAAGCCATGGTATGGGCACCTGGCTTACTGGTTTTGTCCTCTTTCAGCTTCTGGGAAGAGCCTTTGGAGGTAGCTGATCACCCTACCCTCTGTACCTTGCCATCCGCAGAGCTGAGAGTCATGTAGTTGTCTGCATCAACTGTTGGGAGAAAGGGGCTCCATCCCATCCCCTGGGGGCTTCCCAGAGGCTGTCTCTGGTTCATAACAGCTCTCCTTCCTAAGACCCCTTGGCCTTCTTCCCACATAGTACAGGCTCCATGGCATGGTTCCGAAGGTCTCTTGAGGGGCTCCTGCTTGCATCTCCAGACTCATCTCACCCCTTCTCCTTCCAGCCTGTGTGTTCTCACCACAGGGAGCTGTAGACTTCTCAGAATGCCCATGGTTCCCACTGACCAAAATGCTCTGTCCTTCCTAGACATGTGGCAAACTCCTCAGTGTCCTTCAAACCCACTTGTGATGGTCAATATTATGTGCCTACTTGGCTAGGCAATGGTACCTAGACCTTTGGTCAAACATTATTCGAGATGCCCCCAGATAGGTATTTTGTAGATGATATTAACATTTATATATATATATATATATATATATATATATATATATATATATATATATATATAAATAAACCCACAGAAGACTTTGAGTAAAGCAAACGCTTTCCAGAATAGGGGTGAACCCCATCCAACAAGTGGAAGGCCTGAGTAGAACAAAGACTGACCTCCCCGGAGCAGGAAGGAGTTTTGCCAGCAGATGGACAGCCTTTGGACTTGAACTGTGATTCCCCTGGGTCTGCAGCCTGCCGGCCCACCCTGCAGATTTGGGACTTGTTAAGCTTCCATAGTCGTGTTAGCCAATTCCTTAAAATAAATCTAACTATATAAATAACTATATGTATTTACATCCTGTTGGTTCTGCTTCTCCGGAGAGCCCTGAGTGTATACCACCCCAGACATCCAGTTCTTCAGCTAGCTTTGGGTGCCCCTCTAACATTCAAATATCTCTGTATGTCTCACACTGTGCTGTAATTTGTTTACAGGCTTTTCTCCTCCAGAGAGACAGGCTTTTAGGCCAAGGAGCCTCCCATTCACCACAAAATCCCTCGCACCTAGCGCAGCATTAGACACACAGATAAATGGTGCTTCATAACTAATGCTCGTCCAAGGGTAGGCGAATTACTGAGAACAAGAGAAGACTAAAGCAGGTGGTCTGAGGTTGGGGGTGGTTCTCACTGGCTAGAGGGAGCCAGGTCAAACTTTTGAAAGGGATCCTGTAAGGTGGGCCAGAGGGGGACAAGATAACTACTTCCCAGAAACCAGGCTCATAGAGCTATTTGGAAATACAAGTTAGCAAAGGGCTGTTCAATCTAGGGGAGGACCCCAAGGGTCAGCCTGTGACCAGTACAGCTTCTTGGGCTCCACCCAGGAGCTCAGTTTAATTCAATACCTAGTGGATCCCGGCCACAGTTTGTTGTCAGGAATTCTCACTTTGGGTCTTCCTTTTTTGATGACACCTAAGCTCCAGAAACACTTGAGGAATGCACTGTCTGTGACCTTGAAGGGAGCAGTTTTCTGTGTTTTTGGACTTGTCGACTGTTCTCCAAATCTCTCTAGTTCAGTCTTCATCAAGCAAGAAGATGTTGTCAAGTCTAATTTTTCTGAGGCCGAATTGAAAAAAAAAAAGGCTCTTTGTAATCCACACAGATCCTTTTCTCCATCTCAACTGAAACCAGACCAGGTGATTTTAAAACTCCCACCCCGGCAGAAGGCATGGCCTTGGGGGGATGCAGGGCGAGAGGTGGACCCCTTTTATTTCCCAGAGCTCCAAGCACAGGTCTCTGGTTGCCCAGTGCACTGTGAGCAAATAAGGGAGTGAACAGACAAATGTTAAACTGGACGGGTTATAACACATCCTAAGTTCTTCCTTGCAGAACAAACTAGGACCAACTGCCTTTAAAGATTTTATTTTTTAATTTTTATTTACTTATGATAGTCACAGAGAGAGAGAGAGAGGCAGAGACACAGGCAGAGGGAGAAGCAGGCTCCATGCACCGGGAGCCCGACGTGGGATTCGATCCCGGGTCTCCAGGATCGCGCCCTGGGCCAAAGGCAGGCGCCAAACCGCTGCGCCACCCAGGGATCCCCCAACTGCCTTTAATTCAGGAAAAAGGAAAAGAGTCAGAGGAAAAGATAAGCTACAGACAGACAAAGGGACTGGCAGTTTAAGAAAGATGAATCACATCTTGTGACAAGAGGACAAACTGAGAATCAACTAGGATAATTATGGGGCGGAGTGGGGGTGGGGGGCTAGCATTACTGAGTGTTATGTGCCAAGTGCTCCACTGAGTACCTGAAATGCATCGAGCCCCCAAAGCAGCCCCATGAGGCAGGGAGTATCTTTAAGTCCATTTTACAGATGAGGCAAGTCAGGTGAAGAAAATCACATGACCTGCCCAGGGGCACTCATTCAATACAGGGTTGGGCTGGGAGTCAAGGCTGGCAGGTGGCTCTGGAGTATGGGCTCCTAACCACCTCCCCTTATAACCTCCACCTGTGGCACTGGCAGCATGTGGTCAAGGAAACAAGGAAAAACCTGGATTTGGCTCAAGGTATAGGGGATGGAGCCAGGTCTAGGGACCTAGACACTTGGCTCTGCCCCTACCCTCTGTGTGTCTGAGGCTACTCATCCCTGATCTGTGTTGCCTGCTTCCATATTTGAAAAAAAAAAAAAGGGTATTGACCTTAGTTGGGTTCTGGGGACTTTATCCACCCTGGTACTCTGGATGCTCTCTGCTGGGCCTACCAGTTGCCCCAAGGCCCAATCACCCCAGAAGGCCTCATACTAGCCTACCCCAAACCTTCCAACTAGGCCTTTGTGGGTATAGACTCCCATTCCTTGCCATTCCTGGAGGACTTCGTCTTGCCCTCCTACTTGGTTGTGATGTTCATTCCCCATGCCCCACACCTCCCCAGCCTCCCAATCTCTCCCTTCCCCTTCACCCAGAGTACACCCACCCTTTCTGCCTCCTGGCCTTAGCCCTGACAAGTATAGTGTCCTGAACTCAAGAACAAGGAGGGGTTCATTGACATGAAAAATGAATTCACCAGAGCCTAGAATCACCCAAGTGCCTCCCTCCAGAATCCAACAATTCCAGGCCCTGCCCCCACCTTTCATCTTTACACCTGAGAAGATGGGCAGAGACCACGGAGCCCTGGTGTCTTTTTCCTTTGTCCAGAACCTCAGAAGACCCAATAGCGTTTCTTGTTTATCCTGCAGAAGTGGGGCAGCCTCTACCAGTTACAGGCCAGCACCAGTCTGATGGGGTTAATGCAGCAGGACACAGCCTTGGAGGCTCGGGGGCATCTAGAAGGGGGGATGAGGTGGCCTGGGGAGGGAGTGGTGGAAGGCAGCCAGGACTGCTGGGTGTTGAGTCATGTCCCCGAAGTGCCAGCCCTGCTCACTCACCTGTAGGGACTGCCCACTCCCTTCCCAGAACTTCCAATCCCTCTAACACAGGACAGTCCTCTTCAAACAGGTTTCCCAGTAAGTTTGACCCCAGTGAGTGTTTCTCTTTCCCAAACAGGATCACAGCCCTGCCCTCCTACACTGGGCATACACAACTCCCCTCTCCTGTGACCCCTTCTCGATTGCTTACTACATGCGGGGGGCTGGGCTCGAGGGGATTTATATCGTGTCCCCTCACTGAGCTAAGAGTCTCATGTGTCATATCTTTAGCGGCAGATTTTAGAAGCAGAGACTATGTTTAATCACCTTTATGTCCATTGCGCCCACCCCACAGGGACACACAGGTGCTTGTGAATGAACGAATGAATGAATGAATGAATGAGCAGAATTATAATTGTGGGGAAAATTCTAGCCAGTGAGTAGTTCACAGAAATTATCTTAATTCCTTTCTGGTGAAAAGGGGTATTTTCATCTCTGAAACTGGAGAGTAGATCAATCTGTTAATGAACAGAATTTTCTAAATGTTGAGTGTTGCTCTCATAAACATAACTTTTGCAACCTGCTGTATTACATAGTGTCTAGTATAATCCACATACTACAAATTTCACCCTTTTAAATGTACCATGATGTGGGTTTTAGGGTATTCATAAGATTGTGCAATCATCATCACTATCTAATTCCAGAACATTTCATCACTCCAAAAAGAAACCCTGTACCCACTAGCCATCACTCCACATTCCTCTCCTTGCTGCCCCCCGCCCTGGTCTCTGGCGACTATTAATTTATCTATCTCTAGGAATTTGCCTATTCTGGACATTTTATATAAATGGAATCATACAATCTTTGATCTTCGGTATCTGGCTTCTTTCACTTAGCCTAATGTTTTTAGTCATTTGTTTTAACATTATCACTATTTCATGGTGTTTCTCAGCACTCTGGGCCTCAGGGGTTCTAAGACCATAATGCCTATGTGACATGCAGGTCAAAAGTAGCCACCGTGAGCCTCAGGATGGCATGGGGTCTGGTAGCGGATGTATGGGACCAGGTGGTGTGGGAGTTGGATGGTTGTCACAGCACAGTCTGGGGCTGGCAACAGAACCAGTGGTTAGGAACCAGTCAGGCATGGGGAATGTTCCTTGGGGGTAGGGTGGGACCCCTCTGGTGTACTCAGGGAAGCCCAAGGGAATAGCTGCCTGCAAATCCCACTCTCTGGTGGGGAGGGCAATGTGTCAATGCCACCAGTCCTGGGCCTGCTATTCTGAGTTTGAAGGGAGAGTCCCATTTCTAAGATGGCCTCAGAGCTCAATAGCAGGTGTGGGTCCCCAGGGCTTGCCGGTTCAGATCTTGAGGTGCAGAATGGACAGTGGCCATCCTAACTGCTTTACCACCCTCTCTAACCTGGGCATCCTTTTAGCTGGGAAGTCAGTCCTGGCAGGAAATCCCAATAGGCTGAGTGGAGCCAAGAACACTTTGGTCTTAGGTAGTTTGTCCATGAACTGATGACTTAATTAACCGTTAATTCCCTTTTTGTGTTTTTGTTTGTTTGCAATCTTAACTTGCTTTATTCCACAGGGCATCTGATGTGGTTTACGAAAACAAAATAGGAGCGTGAATTAAAAATGATGAATCAATGCAGGGAAAATGGAAGATACAAGGTCTAGATCAGAGGGATAGAAGAACATGGATAAGCAGAGTAGAAGACCCCACAGCGTGGCTGTGTCTGGGCCCCAGACTCAGGGGGCAGCTTCCTGGCAGTAAGAAGAAAGGACAACACAGCTGTTCATTCTCAGTGTCATGATGGTAAAAACACCAGTTGCTTAGAAAAAGCTCGGCTCTTCTTGGTGCTAAGATCTGAAGGGAATTTGTCTCATGCTGTTTTCAACAGGGAGCCATCCATGAAGTTATTCCTCCAGAACTATGTGGGCTCCCATGGGCCAGGACTGGGCTGGGTCACCTGGCATCTAAGATGCCAGGTGGGCCCCACCCTTTACATCATTAGCTCTTGTTTGGGAAACACAGTGCCTCTTGGTGACCATCATTTCAAGTTTTGCCAGAAACAATTACCATCTGTTCTATTATTTATGTGATATTTTCATTTACATTGACTTGAATTTTGACTTGTTAAAACACAGGCTCCCCTAAGCAATAGGGATCACAGGTATAACTCCAGGATTTTACTGAACTAAAAGAATTACTCTGAACATAGAGAATTTCACCCTTGTTCCCTGAAAATCACCTCATGTTCTACTTGTGGTCTGTGTCCTGCACTTGAGAAATACGCCCCCACTCCTCACTCTTGATACCCTCGCACACCTCCCTTCATGGACAGCAACGCTCTCCCTCACACCCTCCACCTGATGGAGTGATGGAGACGGTCCATGTGCCAGCCCTGGTTCAGGATGTCTCATCAAACTCTAGCAAGGGATAGATGAAGATGCTCAGGGCTCAGGCAGCAGAAGGGACTTGTCTCAAGTCACAAGACCAATGACAGTGTTGGTGTCAGGAGCCTCCCGGTCCTGCCTTCACTACTGCTCCCATGGATGGGCAAACACTTACATAAACTGATGACTGGGACTCCCTGAAGGAGGCTGGCTAATAGAGGGATGGGGTCTCACTTAACTCCATGGCAATCCCCGTGAGGGTAGGAAACATTTCTATTTTTTTTCACCAGGATAAATCCAGCACCCAGAACTCAGCCTGCCATACAGCAGGTGCTCAGAAAACACAAGTGGGCCGTTACTGCCAGGTTCAGAATGATGATCACTCGTGGAGAGAGGGAGGGCCCTGGATTGTGCACTGGCTTCCAACTGTATCTGCTCAAGTCTTTTTCAAGAGGGCAGCAGATTTTCTGCTATTGGCTACGCTATTGCCTATTTTGTTGTTACTATTTGGTTGAAATATTTTTAAAAATTTAAATATATTTGTTAAATACAGGAATGAATCTAGTATCACTTTAATAAGTGTGTGTGTGTGTGTGTGTGTGTGTGTGTGCGTGTTTTCTCTGCTCACGTAACACATGAGCTGCAGCTCAAGTGGCTTTAACCAAAGTGGAAGAAATGACTCGGATTTCCACGGAGACCCTTGCAGATCTCCCCAGCTGGTCACCTCTCCTTCCACTTCCAAAGCCTATCCTGCTTGGGCGGTGAACCTGAGCATGAATGAGGCCAACCAAGGCAGAGGTTGCATCGCATACCTGGCCATGGTGTCACTGGTATGGCTCACACAAACCCAAGTGATCTGAGAAGACACCTGGAGAACCCCCAGGGCTCCGTGGATGAGGGCCCCATCGGGGCAACGACTGTTTCTGTAAAACCAAGCCACCAACCAGCATCTTTCTCCCCCAGCTGCAAAAGGACGAGTCTTGGCATACATATATTTTGTGAACAATGGACTATTTGGGGGGTCAAATGCCAGACAAGGACATACTTTGAGATTGCCAAAGTGGACCCGCAAAGTCTCAGAGTGTGGAGGCTGGAAGGGACTTTCTAGGGCATTGGGACTAGCCCCCATACAAGCTGCAAGCCTCCCTTAGGGGCTGCTCTAAGGAGACCACTCATGACCAGGGGCAACAGTAATTGTCCTTTTTTTTTTTTTTTTGTCCTGTTTGTTTGTAAAAATGGAATCACCCGTGCATATTTCCCTGCATCTAGCTTTTCTCATGGACAATCTTTCTAGGTCAAAGGCCAACATTTTTTGAGTAGTTAGTATACACCAGGCACCAGGCACAGTTATAAGCACCTCACATGCATCAACCCTATAGGGCAAGCACTATTATAATCCCTCCTCTACCGAAGAGGAGACTGATGGTCAGAGAGGTCGTGTAACAGTCTGTAAGTAGTGGGAACCAGATTCAAACCCTGGCAATCTGTCTCTAGACCCTGGGTTCCCAGTCACTACTCTTTACTGCCTTCCTAAATAGATTCAGGGTCTGTCTCATTCTTTTTAATAGCTGTATGACAGGCCACGGTTTGGATATAACACCTTCAGACTTCCCTACTATTCACTTTTCATACTTTTTTTCTGATTTTTTTTTTTTTTTTTTTTTTTTTTGCCAGTGGGATTTCGTAATAAACATCCTCTGTACACATATCTTTATAGACGGTGCTATTGTTCCAGAGGCCGGGTTCCCAGAAATGGGACCACGGGTCAAAGGGTATGTGTATTTTGCATGGGAACAGTTATGGGGCCTATTGTTTGCTGCATCTTCCTAAGAACGAGCCATGTGATTTTCACTCACTGGTTTTGACTCTGTCCTGAAGACACACCTCGGACCTCTCGTCTCCAGGACAATCCCTGGGATGGTTGAGGACAGTCTTCTCTTCCCTCATTTCCTCAAACGTTCCTGATAACATGGTTGTGTGTCCCCTGTGGCTGATCCAGACACTTCTTTAAGTCGAGTGCCCTCTGGGGTGACCTCGTCCCCCTTGAAGGACACATGGAGAGGGCCAGAATCTTTTCTGATGTCAGTGGTGCAGGGGTCCAAGCAGGTAGGGCTCTGAGTCCTTATCTTCAGCTCCCCGCCAGACACACTCATGCCTTGCTGAGAAAAAGACCAACCACCCAACAGATGCGACCCCCACCCAACAGACTGGAGCTCATTCTTCGATTGGGGCAAACACTGATGACTCAAGAGCCGGACAGACCTTCAAGCATCTTCTAGCTCAATGCCTTATTTTACAAACCGAGCCCTGGAGGGCCACGACCAGGCCAGGTTCACACGTGGGGTGTGGGAGCTGGGAGCAGGGTCACCGGGGGGTGCTTTGCTCCAGCTCCCTCGGCCTGCTGGTCCCTAGGAACCGTTTTACTAGAAAGGCACAGTGTAAATATTTTGCTAAGGAGCCAAGAGGGGAAACTTACCCAGGCTGAGCGGCCCTGTGCTGGGTGCTGGCCATGGACACAATGCTCAATGAGGGCCATTATCTGGGAAGGGAGGGCTGTTTGTTCCGCTTCGGGACGGTGCCAGAGCCCGGAGCCACCAGGCTTGCCACTCCGGCTGCCACACAGAAGAGTCTCCTTGCACTCAGCAGACTCTGTGGTTATGCAATGCTGGGCCGGAAGGTTAACTCTCCCCAGACGAGAGCCAGGCCTTGCTTCTTCCTGCCTGAGCGTGGCCATCCAAAAACGCTCACCATCGAGGGCCTCCGTGTTTGCAAAAAACGCTCGGGCCCTGAAACTGCTGGTTTCTTCCAAAGGGTGTCTCGAGTCCATCTGGCACCTTCCTACCGAGGCCCGGGGCCCCAGCCATGGTGACTGGCCACTGCCCCTCAGGCACCGCTCACAGGCCCCAGGGCCTGTCCCAGTAGCCGGCACCCCTGTCACCCTCCCTCCTCCGCCAGGGGTGCTGGTGGAGCCCCCCTCGTCCTCAAGCACACGTTCTTCCCCATGTCCACAAAGCCTCTGCTGACCACCCCAGCCGTCGATCCCAGAGCTCAGGGACTTAGTTTTCAAAACAAAGGAGATCTTGGATGTCATCTATCCAAATGCTCCATTTTCCAGATGAGGAAACCGAGGCTGAGGGGGGCTGATGGGCCTGAGCGCAGACAGAGTGGGCCGGAGTGCCATGTCAGCAGGGTGCTCCTGCCCGGACTCCCTCACACCTCACATCCCATCTGTCAGCAGCTCACGTTGGCTCGGCCTTCAGACCTTTCCCAGAACCCGACCACTTCCCACCACCTCCGCCGCCGGCCTGGTCTGCGACACCATCACCTCCGGATGGCGACAGGCCTCCCGTCTGTGCTGGCCTCCCACAGCGCACTGTCCACACACAGCCACGGTGGGCCTCTCCTCCTAGGCCTCCTCCTCCTGCTTCTCCCTCTGCCTGTGTCTCTGCCTCTCCCTCTGTGTCTCTCATGAATAAATAAATAAAATCTCTTAAAAAGATAATATCTGCATACTTATTTTACAGATAATATAAGATAAATAGTCTGTGGCAAGGTAACTATGCAGGTGCCTATTTCCTCTACTACAATGCAACTCTAAGAGGTAGGATGCTGCTCTTTGTCACCTAGAAGGGTATGTGGCACCTTCTATTTAGGCAAAGCTGATTTTTTTAAAGGTTTTAAGAGGAGAGAGAGGCACACACAGAGGCAGAGACACAGGCACAGGGAGAAGCAGGCTCCATGCAGGGAGCCCGATGTGGGACTCCATCCCGGGACTCCAGGATCACGCCCTGGGCTGCAGGCAGGCGCTAAACTGCTGAGCCGCCCAGGCTGCCTGGCATGGTTGATTTTTAAGGAAGGTCCCCCTCTAAGGATGGATGACGGTGATGGTGCTCCTCACATCACTGTGCCATTGTGCACATGAGTTAGGAGTGGGCACAGGGGACAGGTTTGGTGGCACAGGCAGGATCGACGGAAGGAGAAGCTCTGAAAGCTCCAGAGAGGCCAAGAGGCTGTATGTTTAGGACATGATGGGGAGACACCAGACCCCGGCGCCAGTGCTTCCTGCAGAACAGCCAATTCCCAGAGGCAGCCACAGAGAGATGCCACCGAGGCACGCCTCGCCCCTCCCTGCTTTCAGGTATCTTGAACCTACAAGTCCAAAAATCTCTCTATCACTTTAAAAGTTCTCCCGTGGGAGCCTCACAGGCCCCGCCAGGCCGGGGGGACCTCAGCTGAGCAGCTCTGCACAGAGCTTTATTCCCGGTAATAAATATCTGCTGAGTGAATCAAGAGAGAGACGGAAGGGAAGGGGAAGGAGCTAAGACAGACCCAGGAGAGGAGACGAAGGCTCAGAGCAACACAACGATCGCAAGGCAGCCTGCCAGCCAGCCCCAGCAGAGACACAATGGCCTGTCCGGACAGGTGGGACGGGCGGCTGCGGCTCCCACTTGCTCTCCCACACCTGCAGCTACGCTGGTCGGAAGCACAAATCTCAAGCAAACAGAAACTTGTGATTTCAGTTTTATTTTGATTGACCTTTTTATTTACCCATGGCACAATTTCTTTGAGGTTGGCTGGTTTTATCCTAAAGAAGGGCCCAAACTATGTTCCCGGGTGACTAGCTGTTGACACCTCTTTTTCTCAGCCGGCCCCAGCCCATCCTGACTCCGCTCTCCGCATACTTCTCAGGCTCTTTCACTTGAGCCTTCTCTTCTAGAGGCCTGTGCGCATCCCTCAGGCTCTGGCCCTTAATCCCCTGCATGTGTCTCTTGCATTTCCCCACCTTGTCTGATGAGCAGCTTCGGCAGCTGCACACGTCACCTGCCCTGTCCCTGGAACTCCCCAGGCCTGCATTTCCAGCGGTGATGGTTCGGCTTGGACAACACGCTGGCTTCTTAAATTCCATATGCTTACCACCCACCTCATGGCTTCCCCTCTTGCTCTCCCCTACACTTCTGGGCTTGCAGCATCAGAAGCATCCCAGAACCCCACTCTTCTACCCCCATATCAGCCATTCACCCGTCCACCCCACCCATTCTCTCACTGGTTCAACACTTATGACCATGTACCCTGCATACCAGGCTGTCCTGGGGTCAGGGGACCTTCACCATGCCTGTCCCTCTTCCCTCTGTGGAACCTCCAGGACCACCCCAGGCCCTGAAATTGTGAGAAGAAGCCTATTCCAAACTAGCCAGTCCCACATCTGCAAGTGAGTCACAGAGTGATCTTGGCTACGTCACTTGCCACGTCTGAGCTTGGGTGTCCTTATCTGCTCTTGGAAAAGATCATCGGTTCCTGCTTCTCTCCCTAGCCTGGCGCTGACATCCCCAGGTGGTGTCAATCTAAGGAACGCTTATGATCATTGCCTTCAACCAGACTGCGGACTTCCTCCTCCTCCAGACCATGGCCTTAACCCCCTTCACCCTCCCAGGCCCCAGAGATTGGGCTATAGACTCCGCATGTTAAAGAAATATCCCAGGCGATTCTGTAGTAGGAGACGGGTGGTTGGTGAACCACACCTGGAGAAATTCTGGTTCACGAGACAGAGTTCAAACTCTCTCTCCATCCCCCCAGCCCCCCGAGCAAACCCCACCCTGCTTTCCAGGCACAGGTCCCAGTCTCTTGCAGGACGGCTCTCCGAGGTCACCAAGCTGGTCCGTCCACTCATTGGCCTGAACCCAGAATCCCTCTCTTGCCATTTCCCCAGCACGGAAAACCTTCCTGACCTCCCTCCCTCTGGAAGTCTCTTTCCTCACCCTGCGAGGTCCAACTTAAATGACTTCTCCTTCCTCCATGAAGGTCAGAAGCACCTCGTCATGGGGACCCCGGTGGACACATTCACTGTCAGTTCCCTCCTGAGATGCTGGCTGGCTTCTCACCAGCTCACATCTGAGCTTCCTATCCAGACTGTGAGCTCCCTGAGGGCAGCCGGCCTGCCTTACAGACCTCCGTGTTCACTAGCAACGCTTACTGAGCATCTACAAGTGCTTAAACACACACCCAGCGGCACACAAAGGAGGAAGGGCAGGATTCCTGCGTCGGGGGTCCCTTTGCAAAGCAAAGACAGAGGACACTTGCAGACCTGCCTGGAGTAGACATGCAGAGGGGGTACCACAGGGTCCCAGAGCAGAGGCTCCTAACAGCATGGGGGTGGAGGGGGGTGACGAGGGGGGAGGCCTGGAGAAGGAGACTCCAGAAGGAAGGGACTCAGGGGAAAGGATTAAAGTGGGAGGAACCCCTTTGGCCCCGAAGGTGGGGAGGAGGAGGAGGGAGAGGCAATGGGATGGAGAACAGGAGTGGGCTGGGCCCGGGAAGCTGAGCCGAGGCGACGGGTCACCCTGCAGGTCAGGGGTTGGCAGATCCAGCCTGCTGCCTATTTGCGTACATCACGTTTTACAGCCACACGCATCCCTTTACACACCTCGGTAGAGGTGAGCAGGTGCAAGAGAGACCGTGGGGCTCGCAAAGCTTAAAATAGTTACTATCTGGCCATTTCGAGGAAAAAAAAAAGTGATGCTGCTCCCTGCCAGGCATGTGGGAAGATGCTGGTGGATTTTAGGCAGGGGACAGCACGGTCAGATTTGTGTTTTCTAATCACTCGGGGACAATGTAGGGATGGGCTGGAGTTAGACAAGCCGGTGAGAAGGGAGGGGAAGGAGGCTGGGAGGTTAGTATATAGGCGTCCAGGTGGGGGGTGGACAGGACCCCCCTGCTGCTGTTTATCAAGAGATCGGTAAAGAGTCCCTGTGTGCCTGCCCTGGGCTGAGGCCTCGTCTCCCCTGCACAGCCACCCAGCTAGTGTGGTTCTCGCTGGGTCACAGAGAAGGCACAGAGAGGTGAAGCCACTTGCCCAAGGCCACACAGCGGAGACGCAGCGGAGCCAGGACGCACACCCAGCGCCAAGCCCGAGGTCTTCGGGGTCAAGCGTGTCTGCTTGTTGACAGAGCCCTTGGAGCTTCCCTGAGAATTCACAGAACATAAGTCCTCTGCAGGAGAAAATCTTCTCCCAGGCGAGTCAGGCAGGAAGTGGGAGGCAGGAGCATGGCTATTTTGGAAAAGCGACACGAGAAACCACGAAACTTCCTACCTGTCCCGTTTTGCTCCCATCTGTCTTCAGAAACAAGGCTGCCCCTCTCTCAGATACGAAGGTGTTTCTCCCCACCCGGTGGCTCTGCCGCTGGTGGTCGGAGAGAGCACTAAGCTTAGCACACGTTCGCTATTTTTAAAGGACTATATAAACAAACAGGGCTATGTAAATAAGAAAAAAAATGAGGTCATCTTTTTAAAATCTAAAAATGTTCTTCTCCTATGGGGTGAGCAGCAAAACCTCAGAAAGAACTGGTGCTTTTTTATCCCCGAGAAGCCGTCTCCGGCCCACGGTCTCCCAAGACACCAGGCCCACCCCTCCCTTCCTCGCACCCACCGGGGGAGGCAGGCAGCCTGCCTCTGTGGCTTCGCCTTGGATGCCCAAAGCTACTGCCCAACCCCGGCCACCACCTCCCGCGGGCATCGGTCCCCATTCCGGGCACCTATAAGACCCTTCTCCCACACAGACCTGCTTGGCATGCCGACCCACCTGCTCCCTCTACCCTGGCCCACACCTGGATCTGCTGAGTGGCTGCAAGGGGCTCTGCACGCTGCTTAGAAGCCATCTGTGTCCTCCCCACTCCATCTCCCTCGGCCCCATGCCTCGGATTTACTCTCCCCACATTTTTCCAGACCTCTTCTTCCAAAGCTGATGGCCGGAAGTCATTAGAGCGGTCCTGGGAGCTGCGTCTAGGTCAACAATCCTTAGGAGACACCCTTGTTTCAGCAGGAGCCCAGGAGGCTTCACGGTTTCCCAAGAACTTCTTCTACCACTGACCCCCCCACACCCCGCCTGTGACCCTCTCCTGCCATCAACAGCATCACTCCAGGGACGCCTGGGTGGCTCAGTGGTTGAGCATCTACCTTTGCCTCAGGTTGTGATCTCGGGGTCCTGGGATTGAGCCCCACATTGGGCTCCCCGCAGGGAACCTGCTTCTCCCTCTGCCTGTGTCTCTACCCCTCTCTCTGTGTCTCTCATTAAAAAAAAAATAAAAAAATAAAAAAAAGCAAAAAATTAGCATCACTCCATCCCCATCCTCCACGACTTGCCCCTCTGCCTTTCAGCCCCAGCATCCCCGGCTCTGTAAAGCACAGAAATGAGAACCACCAATATTTGCTGACGGGGTGCCTTTCAAATCATGTTCCACAGAGGTGTTTCAGAGGTTCTTCAAATGTCACTCGAGAGATTTATTCCAAAAATATAGTATGACTCTTACCTAAAACTGGCATGGAAATTGGGCCTGCACATTCAAACACATTCTATGGCACATCTCAGTGACACACCAATGACACACAATAGACGTGGCCACCTTAACCTGGTTTGTGCAGAACTCAGACTTAAGCCTGGGTAGATCTCGAACTTCAGTGTTAAAATATATCTTCGGGACACCAGGTGGCTCAGCGGGTGAGCATCTGCCTTCAGCTCAGGGTGTGATCCCACAGTCCCAGGATCAAGTCCCACATCGGGCTCCCTCTGCCTCTCCCTCTGCCTATGCCTCTGCCCCCTCCCCATAAATAAATAAAGAAAATCTTTAAAAAAATAAAAATAAAATATATCTTCAACTGGAAATATCAGAGCTCTTTACTGGGCATCTTTATGTTGTTGCTTCCCAAATTCAGGACTACATACGCTTCCATAAAACCACACAAACAAGTACACTCTAAAACTTCCCACGATCTGAGAACATAGTATGTGGATTATCCCAAAAACGTCATCACTGATTGTGGGCTTCCTGTCTGAGTGTGTTGTAATAAGAAGGGATTCAAGCAGCGTCTTGATAGTGTCAGGGATGCAAACCAGAAGTCCCTTCTGCTCCTTCCCCAAAGTCCATATAAAACTGAACGGAAAATCATTCTGGGTTGAAGGTAAGTTGTTAGAAGTCTGTCACCATTCACGTCACCGGATAGATATGAACGAGGGTTTTCTTAATACTGCACAACCAACCCAAAGCAAAAATAAAAAAGCAATAGTAGATGCTATAGTTGGTAAGCGATAAAATGATTATCTAGCACAGAAGCCAGCAAAATCTATAGAGGACCAAATACTAAATATCTTTGGCTTTGTGGGAGAGGATGTCTGTCATAATTAACTCCACCCTTGCAGTAGGACAGCAGCCATAAATAATGTATAAATGGATAGCATGACCATGTCCCAATAAAATTTTATTTACAAAAACCAGGCAATGGCCTGGATTAGGCCCGTGGGCAGTAGTTTGTCAATCTCTGACCTAGACTCTGAGGTCTCAGTGTGGTTATCGATGGGCTTTCGCTATGAGATGTCAAAATTTTGAATTGAAATGAGAAATGTTTATTAATAAACTACCACTGGAATCTGTTTCATATTATTGGCGTCCCATGCAGGATTTGACTTTTAAAAACAGCTTCTAAGGCCACAGAAGTTTGCAGACAACTGGCAGAGACCTTTGCTGCTGAGAAAACGCTTTAGTGCCTGTTTTCAAATTAGGTTCATCCCGACTTATTCAGAAATCACATGTACTCTGGAGAGAGCCCCAGTCCAGGTCACTAGTAACAGGGGTGGGGTGTGGGGGGGCCTGACCCTACATCTCCCTGCCCTCAAATAATCTCAAACATAGCCATTCCCAACTCACAGGGTGCGAATGGGCCTCCCCAGCAAAGGAGAGTCTGCAGAGCCCCCGGAGGCCCGCAGGCAGCTGGCTCCTGCCTGGGCACACCCACCTGCCCAGGTCCAAGCCTTCTACCTTCCTCAGGTGTCATATATAACAGACTCCTCCGTTTTGGCCGGGGTGGGGTGGGGGGCTGTGCCAGCAGTGGGGCCATGAGCACCTGGACACTCCAGAAGCCCTGAGTCAGCACCCCATTAATCACAGAGGCTTTTATTCCCCAGGGAGAGCACAGGAAGGGGCGGGGACCAGATCTCTTGCTGGAACTGACGGCTCATTTCCTTCTAGGCCAGTCCCATCCTTTATGGATTCTTCTACACAGCTGGCACAGCCCACATGGACAAAAAGAGAATTTAGCAGTGAAGGAGGAGAGGGCACATGCCAGGTCTGGAGAGGATCCCCCCTGCACCCTCCCTTATGGTCCTCTCATATCTCTCCTTGCATCCCTTCGAGGTTTCTGTTTCCAGCTCAGTTCCAGGATTTCTGCACACCTAGCTGAATAAACCCAGTTACTGCCCTGAGGCCGCTGGTGGAGGAGACCCACACAGGCAGAAGGAAACAAGCGTTAAACGGAGGCATGAGATGCCCCAGGATGCCAGGGAAAGGGACCCATTCATTATGGTGCTACTGATTCCTACTAAAATAGGGATATTCTCGGGGAAGGCTCATTCTTGAAGCTGTTGCTGCTTTTCTTCAGGAAGCATCCTGGTGGAGAAGACAGGGCCAGGCCAATTTTGCAGCCAGAGGCTCTTCTCCTGCTTGCGGTGTGACTGTCTTTAAGTTGCTGAGCCTCTCTGTCCTCAGTTTCCTTATCTCTACACGAAGGGTGATAGAACCAAGACTCCTGGGGTCTGTGCGGCACTCAGGTTCGTCTATAAAGTGCCAGGCCCCGTGTGCAGTGTTGGTCGCTTTACTTCACTCTGATGCTTGGGGACCGGATGGCAGCGCATGGCAGACATGTCACAGTGCAGCAGCCAGGAAGGCAGAGAGGTGGCCAACCTGCCCGCATGGGTCAGGAGGGCTGCCTCGTGTATGGGGAGCCCTTACTATGTGTCCAGCAACATTTAGGGGCCTTCCCTGAATCTGCACAGTGATCTGTGAGGTAGATACCATGACTTTCCCATTTTACAAGCGAGAAAGATGAGGCAAGGTGACCAAGCAACTTGCCTCCTCAACAGTGAATGCCTCACAAAACCGGTAAGTACTAGAGCTGGGATTTGAACTCAGAAAGATCCAGAGTCTCCAATAGGAAGCACTGCATCAAACCTCTCCTCTCAGAAGGAGGCACAAATGCTCAGTCCTTCTCCCTCAGAGTCCAGAGGGTGATTCCTCCAGCTGCGCTAGAAAACCCTGGTCACGGCCTGTGTCTCGCACACCCACGTCTGACCTGTGGGCAGAGGCCCGGGCCCAGCCACTCCATGGTTCAGGTGGCCACAGGGATGCCATCTTTGAGGGCTGCCGAGGCCCCATCCTCTTCTCTGTAAGTGAGAGAGCACTTGGAGAAAGGGGATGGGGCACTGCTCTCGGCACTCAGGCTGGCATGCCCCCCTGGCACTGGAAGCCCACAGACTCAAACACAGGGTAAGCATCACCAGAGTCCCAAGGAAGAGGCCCTGGAGCACCCAAACATTGGCTGGATCTGAATCAAAATGTAGATTCCTGTAGCCCGGCTCCCAAGAGTCTGATTCAGGGAACATGGGTGGGCCAGGGAATCTACTTTTTTTTTTTTTTTAAACCAGGCACCCCCCACAACCTACTTAGGTGATTCTAATATACCCCCAAAGCCGGACAAAACCTCCATATTCCCAGCCTGAAAAGCTCTAACACCACACACCTCACCTGAACCTAACCTGGAACCACAGCACATACCTGAAGGGCTAAATATATATACGCAGATACCTATACCGATGCTAGGCCCCTCCCCGGGCTAACTGGATCAGCATCTCTGCAGGCCGGGTCCTGCTACTGGAATTCTTAAAAACTTTCTGGATGATTCTAATGTGCAGCCAGGGCTGAGAACTCAACATCCTTTCAATTCTTCACCACAGGGAGGGCCCTGAAGAGATGCAGCTCAGTCTTCAACACCCACTGTGCTCCTCTGAGTAGGGAGGGGGTGGCCAGGGGTTCCTGAGGCAAGAGCCATCGCAGGGGCAGGTGGAGAGGGGAGCAGAGAAAGTGGTGGAGCTCTGGCGTGTGGGGAGGCTGTGATCCTTTGAGAGGAGTTGTTGCCAGGGACAGAATGGAAACTGAGGAATTGGGAAGACAACTGCATTTTGGGGGAGATGAGGTGGGGGCAGGGAAAGAGTGGTGGCTCTCAAGGTCTCTACTCCTGGCCAAGGAAGTCCTGGGGACTTCCAGTTTCCACAGAGGTTCAAGGAAGGCAATAGTAATAGTAATAATAATGATGATGATGATGATGATAATAATAGTACACTTGAAAGAGGAAGAAGAGTCACAAGCTCATGCAAGAAAGACCAAAATGGTGCCCCCAGCAAGCAAACTCAACGATGGCCCGTTTCTCACCTGTGCTGAAGACACCACTTTCGATGACCAAAACTAAAACACTGCTCTCTTTGGAAACCAGCGTTCATGTCCACTTCCACTGCGTGGCCTTCCTCTCACGCTCTGCTCTTCCCTCCGGAAGGGAGAGCTTGCCTGGCCAGTATTTCTTGAAGCTCCGCCATGAACTAGTTAGAGGCTGCTGGGTTCGTGCCTTGAATCCTGCAGGGGACGATCGGAAAGTACAGTCAAAGGGTTTGCTTGGTCCACTTCTTCAGACACAGAACGATCTCTGCCTGGTGCCAGGAGGCCCAGGTCCCCAAGCTGCTTGCCTGGGGCTGGGTCCCCATGTGCCCTGGGGAGACAGTGCAGCGTGGTGGCCCAGGCGCCCCGTTGTACCTTGCACCTGGCACCTAACATCTCAGAGCCCCTATTTCTCCACCAGAAGTAAGTAGAATTCCAAGGTCTCCCGTCCCCCTGGAGCACACACGCTGCCTGAGCCCCAGGACTGTGAATATGGTGGACTCCACTCTTGTGATTAGCTTATGTTACATGGCACGGCTGATCTCAAAATAGGTTGCTCCACAGGCTTGACCTAACCAAGAAAGTCCTTTAAAAGCAGAATTTTTCTCTGGCTGGTGGCAGAGGAGAAAGTCATGGAGATTAGAATCAGGAGAATTTGACTCTCAAGTCTGCTGCCTTGAAGATGGAGGGAGAGGTGGAAAGGATTGAGGACTGCCTTTAGGGGATGAGAGCAGCCCCCTACCCCACTAACAACCAGCAGGAAAATAGGACCTGAGTCCTACAACCAACAGATCGTGCCTGGATTCCAACAACAAGCAAAGGAGGCTGGAAATGCAGAGCTTTCCCCAGAGCCTCAGGACAAGAGCTCAGCCCGCAGGTACCTTGATTTCATCTCTGAGCAGAAAATCCAGCCTCTCTATAACCAGACTTCTGACCCCCAGAACCATGAGCTAACAAATGAGTGCCACTCAGTTTGAGATGCTTTGTTACACGGCGGGGGGTGGGGGACAAATACAACAGCACAAGTGATTTAGATTCAGGCCTGGGTGAAAATTAAATCCAACGATGAGACCTAAGAGCATTCTGTACTCCCCAACTCACTAACCAGAAGAGCACATTCAAGGCCAAAGGAGGTCTGGTTCAGGGCAGGGGCTCAACAGTGATTCCAGGTCAGCGGATGAATGGAGTGAGCACCAGTTTTTATTAATCAGCTTGCTAAGAACGGCAAGTACCTCCCAGGGGTTTTAATGATTCGGCTACACCGGTGGCTGGCTCTGCTCTGGGCGTTCCTTGGGCCACAGAGTGCCTGGGGACCTCGGTCTGGAGCAGCCTGCACACAGGCCTGGGGTACTGTCACCTTCCCTGTCATGGGCACCGTGCTGTTGTACTGGCACAGCCTTGGAAGAGTCTGTGTTCTGGCAACTACACCCCTCTGCTGATTGCCACGGAGCGTGCAGGCAACCGAAGCCACTGTGCGGTCCCCTCGCTGCTCCAGAGTCCAGCCACACCACACCCCAGGGCAGCATCACACCACCGCACAGTGGCCTCCATCTATCATTTCATGATGCTGTTGTCCAAACCACCCAAGCTGGACACCACTCCTCGGTGTTTATCGGCCCCAGATCTGACCCCAGGCCCTTTGGCAGATCTCAATTATTAATACAAACAGCTGTGCTCCAACCCTCCCAGTGTGGAAACACTGATTTCTTAGAATACGCTATCCTATGAACACAGTCCACAATTCCCCACCTCTGAGCCTTGGCTCAAATGCTGCTGCCCTCCCCATCACAAGCGTGCCTACCTGGCCAAATCCGGCCCATCTTCCCTCAAAAGGCTCAGCCTGCCCCCTGAAAACCAGACATAAGTCCTGCCTCCCCAGAATACCCTAAGTGCATTTGTTGTGCCTCTTTTTTTTTTTTTTTAATTTTTTATTGATTTATGATAGTCACAGAGAGAGAGAGAGAGAGAGGCAGAGACACAGGCAGAGGGAGAAGCAGGCTCCATGCACCGGGAGCCCGACGTGGGATTCGATCCCAGGTCTCCAGTATCGCGTCCTGGGCCAAAGGCAGGCGCCAAACCGCTGCGCCACCCAGGGATCCCATGTTGTGCCTCTTAAGATAAATAACAGAGCCCACTGCACAGAGACTCTCGGAGTCTTGTAGGCCTTGACTGCACACACCTGGGCAGGGCCAGCCTGACCCACTGCCCACCTGAGGGACTGGGACAGGGTCTCTCACGCAGTTGGTGTAGAATAATTCTCTGTAGAACTTAACTGGGTGGCTCATTCATTGAACAGATACGCATTCAACAGCTATTTGGGATCAAGCCCAACGGTAAGTGCTTGGCATGCAGTAAAGATTCAGTCTCTGCCTTCAAGGGGATCACATATGTGGGGGGCCAGGAAGGAAGGAATGCAGGAACACAGAGAGTCACCAGTTCAAAGTTACTACACCTTGAAGGTGTAAAGAAAAGAGTGGTCCAAATGACAGCATCTGGGGTCCCTGGGTGGCTAAATGGTTGAGCGTCTGCCTTCCGCTCAGGGCGTGATCCCGGGGTCCCAGGATGGAGCCCCACATTGAGCTCCCTGCAGGGAGCCTGCTTCTCCCTCTGCCTGTGTCTCTGCCTCCCTCTCTGTGTCACTCATGAACAAATAAATAAAATCTTTAAAAAAATGACAGTGTCTGAATGGATGAGAGAGAAAGAGATAGTATTTTTTTTTTAAGATTTTATTCATTCATTCATGAGAGACACAGAGATAGAGAGAAGCAGAGACACAGGCAGAGGGAGAAGCAGGCTCCATGCAGGGAGCCTGATGTGGGACTCGATCCCGGGACTCCAGGATCAGGCCCTGGGTTGAAGGCAGGCACTAAACTGCTGAGCCACCTGGGGATCCCAAGAGACAGTGTTTCAAACGGTAAGAAGTGTTCACAGACAGGAGAGCCCACACTGGCCGAATGTTCGACACGTTGAATGCTGTCCATGTGGCTGGGGATGAGGGGCAGTGAGAGCTCACGAGGCGAGAGCTCGGCAGGGGGAGAAGCTGGCATATGGAACAGCCTGGACTTGATCTTGCGGTGGAGTGAGGTCACTGAATCATTCTCAACAGTGAGGTAATGCGGTCAGGACCAGAAGGTGTGACTGGAGGGGGGAAGACGGGATCAAGTGGAGGAAGCGAGCCACTGCGCTCCCACCCACCAGTGGGGCCGGAACCACTCGAGCACCACTCCTGGCCTCTGGCAGCAGGTGGGGGAGCTGGGCAGACGCACCTGCATCCGGGTCACCAGGAAATGTCACACACACCTGAGGTGCTACATGGCAAACGGAGCCCATGAGCTCACCTCTTCCCCGCTAAACACCAGTGAAATAAAAAGAGAAATGTGCAAGTGAGAACAGCTCCACGGTAGCACCAGCTGGCCAGCAAGTCTGAGGGAAAGCAGACAAGGAGGAATGACAGAAAAATCAAATCAAAGCTACACCAGCCTCGCCCACCAGGGGCAGGGGAAGGCCCACCTGCCAAATCCCCAGGGGATCCTGTCGGAGACAGTGGGAGCTGCGGCAGGGCCGGCTGGCTGGAATTTCTGAAAACTAAGGATAATGAGTGAAATCTTTTGGGTTTCCAAAGAGACTAGAGCAGGAAGGAGAGGCGAACAAATACCACCTGCCCTACCCCTTCCTGTCTTCATTAGCATGACTCTTCTTCCAGGAGGCGCTAGCCCTGACAGGTGGCTTGATTGCTCACGACAGAAACTCCTGAAGGATCCTTCAGCTCTTCCATCAACGGTGTGTGCCTGAAGATTCTTTGAGTCCCTTGCCTTGCCTCAAAATTCCCCCTATTTCCCTCAGTCCCAGACTGCTGTATTGTTTTCTTTGCATCATCCTGATGAAGCCCCACATCGGTGTATCCATTTCATTTTATTTTATTAAAGATTTTATTTATTTATTCTAGAGAGAGGCAGAGACACAGGCAGAGGGAGAAGCAGGCTCAGGCAGGGAGCCCGGTTTGGGACTCGATCCCAGGACCCTGGGATCATGACCTGAGCCGAAGGCAGATGCTCAACCACTGAGCCACCCAGGCATCCCTGGTGTATCTATTTTATAGGAGACTTTCAATCCTCAGCAAATCCCGACCTTGCCTGCCTTCTCTGGAGATGCCAAAGCTCCATGGGGGTGATGTTACTCCTTAGCCAGGTGAGCAGCTTTGTCTCTGCCTGTCCCCAAATCCTGAGAATCAAATTGACATTGGACTTGACATCCCCACCATTAATTGCCAGAGGGCAACAGAGACTGCGGAGCTCTGAAAAAAATGGGTTAAAAGATCCGTTACTCCGTCCCCTCTCAAAGCCAAAGAGAGAAGTACTAAAAATAGTCTGCTACCCACTTATCTTTTCTTAAAACAATTACTCAAGGAATTTACTACAACAAAATAAAAACTGTATCAGAATAAGTAATTTGAGAAAGGGCAAGACTGGGTACACAAGAAACACTGATGAATAATAAAGTAGAAAAATGTACAGTCAGATCTAAGCCCATGTGGATAACAATGGTCTCATCTCATTGGGAATCAGATACCATTTAATTCTGGACGTTAAGAGAGAAGCATGGGTTTTAGGTTTTTAATTTAAGGGTAACCATTTCTAGAAAAAAAAATGAGATGCGGACCTTTTTTTAATTTTAATTTTTATTTATTTATGGTAGACACACACAGAGAGAGAGAGAGAGAGAGAGAGAGAGAGGCAGAGACACAGGCAGAGGGAGAAGCAGGCTCCATGCAGGGAGCCGGACGCGGAACTCAAT
The DNA here is from genome assembly GCF_048164855.1 of Canis lupus baileyi. NCBI lineage: Eukaryota > Metazoa > Chordata > Mammalia > Carnivora > Canidae > Canis > Canis lupus. The sequence goes on along the minus strand of NC_132850.1, from coordinate 2,860,568 downwards.
CCCGGGACTCCAGGATCGCACCCTGGGCCAAAGGCAGGTGCCAAACCGCTGCGCCACCCAGGGATCCCTGAGATGCGGACCTTTTAATCACTATGTGTGAGAGGGAGGAACAAACAAAAAGTTCCATGAATTAATTCAATTAATTAAGCATCAGGAAAGGGACAGCTAGACAGGAAAGAAAAAAGTATCTTAACCTGAAGACATAAAATAAGCCCAAACATATCAATAAATGTAAGAATGTGACTAAATTAAATTACTCTATTTTAAGATAAGACATTAGGTTGAGTGAAAAAAAAAACAAAACAAAAATCCAGCCATATGCTGTTTGGAAGTGATACACTTAGAACAAATTGACAAAAGTTGAACTCAAAAGAAATGGCAAGGAGACATAACAAGCAAAATGGTAATGAAAACAATGTAGGAAAGTTAATATTAAAATCAGACAGGGACACCTGGGTGGCTCAGCAGTTGAGCGTCTGCCTTCAGCTCAGGGCATGATCCCGGGATCTGGGATCGAGTCCCACGTCGGGCTCCCTGCATGGAGCCTGCTTCTCCCTCTGCCCGTGTCTCTGCCTCTCTCTCTCATTGTCTCTCATGAATAAATAAATAAAATCTTTTTTAAAAAATCAGACAAAATGCAAAAATGTTAAATAGAATAAAAAGGGGGGCATTTTCGATGGCTAATGGATCTGTTTTTCCAAGAAGACACAAGAATCATGAACCTTGCCTTCGCCCTGAACTACAGAACCATAAAATATATAAAATAATATAGTTTTTTTGTGTTTTTTTTTATTGGAGTTCAATTTGCCAACATATAGTATAACACCTAGTGCTCATCCCGTCAAGTGCCCCCCTCAGTGCCCATCACCCAGTTTTAGAACCATAAGGAGAAGACAAATGCAGAACAGTATAGATCTTGAACACATTACTCTTAGTCTGATGGTATAAATAACTGCCAAAGAAAGGAATGGAGGATTTGAAGATACAGTTCGTGAGCTTAACTTCATCTATATGCAAGAAGCAGAGAAAACATATTTTTCTCAAATGTCCTCGTACTAGACTACAAGAAAATCTCAAATTCCAACATGTATACCACAGTCTCCGTTCCCAACGCAACAGAATTAGAAATCAAGAAACGGCAAAATATATATAATATAAAAAAAAACGTAAACTACGGACATGGCAATTTAAAAACACTTTTCTAAATAACTGGAGTCAAAGAGGCACAAGATTACAATTGCAGCATATTTATAAATGTGCAACACCGAGAACCCTGCTTTTAAAAAGCTGGGGAACATAACCGAACAGCATTAGGAGGGAGATTCAGACTTTAAATGCTTTGATGATAAAATAAGAAAGCTCAAAACCAATCGATGAAGCATCTAACCCAAGAAAAGTGAGAAAGGGGTAAAATAGGCAAAACGATCCGTCAGTATGAGAACGAGAAGCGTGCAGCGACCACCACAAGAGACACGGTTCTCTGAGACCAACGACAGGGATAAATCAACCGCTGGCTAATCTGAGCAGCAGCCAAGAGCGAGAGGACAGAGCCACCACCAAGAAGGGCGACGGCAACACGTATCCGAACACTTTTAAAAATCGAGAGAAATTAATACGTCACTTGATGTCAGTGAACTTGAAAACTGATCATTTTCTAGAAAATTATAAATTGTAAAAGTGAAGAAAGGGGAGAAAACCTGACATCGCAGGAATGTTAGGAGAGACAGAAGCATCTGTCAAAGGTGGAACGACAGTGGAGGAGGGATGCATCCCTTAAATGAGAAAGCTGGGACAACTGGCTGCCTCTCCCTTCAACAGGCAATGGCGAAGTGTCCACGACGACGTGGTGGCCGCTGTTCCAGGCCCTGGAGATCCAGCGGCAAACAAAGCAGAAAAGAAAGGCCTTTCTGGAGTTGAGGCTGTTGCCAGGGAAGACGGTCCCTAAACCTTCAACAGGTCAAATCAACGGTACGACAGCAAAATGGGATGATTCCAAGTGAGGGAGGGTGAAGGATCCTATTTTAAATAGGGTACGGGCACCATACCCACACACATGTATTTGGATTAAAGAAATAAAACACAGCAGCGAATCCACAAAATACCAGAACTATTACGATATTTGTGTGACATAGTGTCGGAAAATGACTTTCAGAGCCTGAACTGGACCTCAGCGTCCTTAAAGGAGGAGATGAATGCAACTACATAAAAATATTAAGCACCATATATAGCAAAAGGCCCCAGCAACAGTTACAAAGCAAATAACAGCCTACCTATAAGTATTTGTAACATACCAAAAAAAAAAAAAGGTTAATATTTATGATAAGTACTCACTAAATAATACGAGAGGCTAATAAAAAGATAATAAAGCACTGGGCATGGAGCCTGCTTAAGATTCTCTCTCTCCCTCTTCTTTTGCCCCTCTTCCCACCCTCTCTAAAAAAAAAAGAAGAAAAATGGAAATGCCTATTAAAGATCTGCAAAGATGCTTGGCCTCACTAATAATTAAAGGGCTTTATAGGGATCCCTGGGTTTAGCTATATAGGGATCCTCAGTGGTTTAGCACCTGCTTTCGGCCCAGGGCTTGATCCTGGAGTCCCCAGATTGAGTCCCACGTCGGGCTCCCTGCATGGACCCTGCTTCTCCCTCTGCCTGTGTCTCTCATGAATAAACAAATAAATCTTTTTTTTTTTTAAAGGGCTATATAAGTTAAGGTCCATATCGACTCTCCATTTGGTTGGCAAAGGGGGAAACGACTGCCACCATCAGTGTTGGCGAGAAGTGGCCAAAATTTATGTCAACCCAGCAGCTAGCTTCCCAAGCGCGCACACAAATGCACGTCATCTTACACAAACCTGCACACAGACACACGCGTGTGTGTGATCACCGCAGCAACATTTTTACCAGTGAACGCAGAAACCTGAATACCCATCACCAGGGAAGTGATTTAAGAAGTAAGTGATGGTCACTCCATCCAATGGAATAGTAGTGGGACAATAACTTTTTTCTTGATTAAAAATAATCAGATACTCCTACCAATAACAGAGATTCTTCATGGCTTTACCTGTGTGTTGAAGGTGGGGTTCAGCCCTTCTCCCCCCAACAGCCTGCGGGATGGAAGGCAGGACCGGGACCCCGTTTTTTCACACGAGGCTTAGCAAGGCTAACAGACCCGACAAGAGGTGGACTCCGGGGTGTCTGACCCAGGAACCTCCACTCTTAGCTACCGCACAAGCTTCCTGTCAGTGTGTGGAAGGGTGTGAGAAACGGGGAAGGGCAGCGTCACAGACACACACCCGTCCGCGTAGCTGTGAGTGCTGTGGACGGGACTGGGGAGTGATGGGCTTTGGAGCACACGTTTTCTTCCTTACCCGTTCCTATTTTCTTTCTTATATTTCTTCCTTACATTTCTATATGTTCATTAAAAAAAAAAAAAAAACAGGGATCCCTGGGTGGCGCAGTGGTTTGGCGCCTGCCTTTGGCCCAGGGCGCGATCCTGGAGACCCTGGATCGAATCCCACGTCGGGCTCCCGGTGCATGGAGTCTGCTTCGGTCTCTGCCTCTCTCTCTCTCTCTCTCTCTCTCTCTCTCTCTGTGTGTGTGACTATCATAAAAAACAGTAAGTTAAAAAAAAAAAACAAGCATGTTATCACTTCTAGGATTTAAAGATTGTAATTTCAAGATGATTTCAGAATGTCTTCTTTTTAGAAAAGAGCTGAACAGGGAAGCCCTATTAGGGCAAGAGGTGCAGGCCCCACCCAAAACCTCAGGGAGGGAGGGAGGGCTGTCCTCCCCACTCCCCACCCTCCCTGAGGAACCAAAGCAGCGCAGCACGGCCTCTGCTGGCAGGTGGAAGGCGCCCCACATCCGGTGTGGGCACTGAGGTTGGCATCGCTGTAGGGGAAGTTCAGCGGTGAAAGAGTTAAAGAAAACCCCCAGATGCCTGCAGGGGCCGGCCACCCTGCCGCAAGAGAGGAGGGCTGGCAAGGCAGCCAGGGGGCTAGGACTCCAGGACTGGACCTCACACCCTGACCCCAGGGAAGGCCCTGGCTGCCCTCCGGACATCCCACCTGTCCCTCCACCATGAGCGGGACATCTGCAGACGGGGCTGGCATGTGGCTACGCGGAGTTTGATGTGCTTGGGGTGGGGAACTGTGGGACCAATCTTTCTATTTTTTTTTTTCATTTCTGCTATCCTGTTCTGAGGGTCAATAAGAAAACGTGCACATCCAGGACCCCGGGACACACATGGCAGGATCACACGGAATAATCTTGGTGGGTCATGCTGTCTACTTAGCAACTGGGAGGGGAGACGAGGAGAACTGCTGGCATGCCTCATGTACCCGACCCCATAGAGCACGCTCAGTGCAGAGTATTGTCCCAGACATCAGCAGGCCCTGGCTTCAGACCCTGGTTTTACCCATTACTAGCTGTGTGGCCTCAGCTGAATTACTTAACTTCTCTGAGCTTCACTTTCTTCGTTGAGTAAAAAAGGAAAAACATCACCCTTCCTTGGGTTTGTGGTGCAGATCAGATGAGACAACACATGTGAGATGTGGCACAGCCTCGGCGTACGTGGGGCACTCAACCAATACCCACACCCTTCTCGTTACGGTGGGAAAACTTGCCCTTCTTCGGCCCATCTCTCCGCCTATAGCTCCTGTTTGAGGACTGTCTCTGCAAGGTTCCCTGCCACCTTCCCCGTGGCCAGGCTTGGGGCTCTCACTTTCCTGGGGTGCTCACCTTGGCTCCTTCCTGGCTCCTGGTTGCGTTCCCCAGACCAGAGGCTGCTCCCTCCTGTGGAGTAGTGAGGTGGCCCAGACAAAGGAAGAGGGCGAGGAGAAAGGCAGGGGCTCTCAGAGCCTTTGACATGGATAAGACGTACTCTGAGAATACTTGGGAAATGTTTTCCAGTAAAAAAAGCAGGGTTTTTAAAAATAGAGGATGACGGGATGCCTGGGTTGAGCATCTGCCTTCGGTCCAGGGCGTGATCCCAGGGTCCCAGGATCGAGTCCCACATTGGGCTCCCTGCATGGAGCCTGCTTCTCCCTCTGCCTGTGTCTCTGCCCCCCCGCCCCACCTCTCCCTGTCTCTCATGAATAAATAAATAAAAAATTTTAAAAAGTGTTTAAAAAATAGAGGACGGGGATGCATTTCCATTTGTACTGAGGATAGAGAAAGAGGAATGTCAAGTGCAGGATAACAGATTCTGTTTCATGATAGGCAGGCATATGGGGGCCCATTGCCTGTATTGGGGCCCGATATTCCGTTTTCAGGCACTCAGGGAAGGGCACGTAGAGTCCCGGAGACCAGAGAGGCAGGAAGATGCGAGCTGCCAGGGCCCAGGCGCAGAGCACAGGAGTCGTTTCCTGCCATACCGGTCCTTGGGGGGGGGGGGGGGGGGCTCTTGCACTGGAAGTCCCCTCGCTGGTACAGTAGAAAGCCCACCGGATTGGCCCACGTGTGGGGTCCCGCTGCATCCAGCCGAGTGACCCTCCGCAAGGTACTCCCTGTCCCTGCGCTAGGCCGCAAGGTGCCAAGGTGAAGAGGCCTGGCCCCTGCCTCAGGTGTCATGGATCGGGTGGGGAAGGTGGGCCAGAAAATCAGTGATCATGGCTCTTTCTCCCAAAGAACCCCGAACTTGGGTGGCTTCCTCCCAAAAAAGGCTCATAATTACCTTCCCCTGTTTGTAGAGACAGAAGGGAGGGGTCGGGAAGGAAACCAACGTTTGTTGAGAGCCTGCCATGCTCCCAAGCTGCCCCTGCACTCCCACTGTCGCACTGATGCCACGGGCAGGCTCCCCTCTCCACCGTGCGACAGCCCAGGGTGCGGAGCTTTAGAAACCAGAGAGATATGGGTGGGCAGCCTTGCACAGTAGGACAGCCCCAGGCTTTGGGTGCAGACGAAACCGGGCACCCCCGATCTCTGCCACCACGTGGCCTCAGGTGGCACTTAACCCTTCGGGTCTTAGTTTCCCCATCACTAAAACGGACCATGCAAGACTTCAAGGATACGGAGCTGACTTTCCAGAACGTGACCTCTTCTGGTTATTTCTGATCAGTTTAGCTTTACTTACACTTACGAGGATTTTGTTTGCTAAAAGAAGTTTCCAGATCCCATCACAGGAGGCACACAGAGAAATGAGCAGGTGGCGATCCCGGGAGACCCCCACGGAAAGCGGAACCTCAACCGCCAGGCCACCTTCGGGAGGAGGTTAGTGATCGAGGCCCGCCGGGAGGAAGGAAGCAGGGTGTGTGTGTTTGGAGGGACAATTGCCTTGTGTCCCCACAGTGACTGCCTCCCTAGCGCCAAGAGGGGAAGCCTGGTGACCCAGGACCCCCCAGGGGCCCAGCCAAGCTTCTGGTCCCAACCTGCCCCCAGACCTGCCCGCTGCCGGCCCTCCCCCACCGCCCCCAGGTCGAGGGCCCACTCAGGCAGAAGAGGTGGTGCCAGAGGAAACTGTTTGCTACAGAGCTCTCTGGGTCTGCTCTGCTCTTCTTCCTTTTTTTGGACCCTGTGGCTGATTGAGTGGGTACCTTTTTCCATAGAGTTTCCACTCCATCAGTTATCGACATCGCCACCACGTCTATGTAGGTTGTCAGGGCTGGTGAACCGGATCAGGCCCGTGGGGCCCTTCACCATTTACTGGTGGTGGTGGTGGGGGAGTTGGAAGGCCTGGATTGGCCCTCAGAGCCACTATAGTGGGGTGAACGGCGGGTGGGAGGGACGGCCCCTCCCCTGGCAGGGCCACCTCTTGTCTGCTCTCCCTTTGCGAAGACATTTCCACGGTGGGATTTAAGGGCACGAGCTCCTGGGTTTGAATCCTTCCCCTACCTCTGCTTCCCAGGGTCAGATCTCTGGGCCTCGGTGAACCAGTCTGTAAAATGGGACTAAAAGGAGCACCTACCTGGCTGGATGGTGGGGAGCCTCAACCAGGTAACGCACTTAGAAGGCTTAGAAGAGTGCCCGGCCTACAGCCTCAAGAAGTGTCAATAAGTGTGGGTGCGGTTCTTTCTCATGGCACCCTTGCTAAGACCCAGTGGCCGTCTCCCGATCTGGGCCGAGACGTAACAGGGTCTGAGCTGCCCTCCTAAGCTCACCCTCTCTATAAGGCCCACAAAACCGCCCTGATATCCAGCTCTCTCCCTGCCCTCTCCTGTCCCAAATCCTCCGGTGGTCCCTGCTGGAGAGTACAGGCTACACTTGGGATCAGCTTCACAAAAATGCCAAGACGCCCCTGACATCAACGTTCCCATACCAAACCCTGCCCCTGGAGCCACAACGTCTGCTCCGAGTGTTCATGTTCCCCTTTCAAGCACATCTCTGTCCCGAATGCTTTTCTCCATTCCCCCATGGCCTAATCCAACCACATCCGCCCGTGTGAGCCCAGCTCACATGCCACCTCCTCCACGAAGCCCTCCCTGACCTACCCTCCCGGGCCAGAAACGGTCTCTTATTTACAGCATTTGGTCTCTTTATTGTGGCATTTACCTCCTCTACCCCTGCGTGTGCAATAAAATACACACACATTCTTGTCGGCATCACAGACAAACCACACGAGCTTTGAGGACAGGACTGGGATGTGTGTGATTCATCTCTGTATCACTCACAAAGCCTTGAACATAATTGGTGACAATAAATGAGTGAATAAACACTGAGTTATCTCAATTTACTACCCCTGGGTAACAGGGGAAAATATCTGTAGGTGGGTTGGTGAAGATGAATCAACATCCCGACAGCATCCACACACTTTTTTTTGGTTCGTCTTGAGGGAACCAGCAGATGGGGGTGTCATCCAGGCACTGGGACCACAAGGGGCTCACAGCCCCACCCTAACCCGGTCTCCAATGCTGAATCCCAGGCCAGCAGCCCCGAGCCCAGGGTCAGATTCTAAGCCTCAGCACGGAGGTCTTGAAGGTCAGTCAAGCACCCTAAAGTCCAGGGGCCATCATGACCCTCTCCCTCACCCCCCACATCCCATGTGCCACCGGGTTCTCAGAGAACTGGCTCCTGAAGCGCCTCCAGCCTGTCAGCTCCTCTCCACCGCACTGGCCCCGGGGCCACCCTCCACGCATCACAGAAGAGGCACGCGCGACGGTGCCCCCTGACCATTCCTGAGGCCTGCTGACTGCCGTCAGGAATCAGATCCCTCTGGAAGGGGTCAGAGCCTCTTCCCCACAGGAATGACCATAAGCACCCAGCCTCCCCCTTCCCCTGCCATGCTCTCCCACCCCTGGCCTCTCAGCCATCTGAAAACACTGGAGCCTCCTCCCCAGCCTTTGAACCCTTGTTTGCATCATCCCAACTCTGAGGAGGGACCCCCCACCCTTAAGAGGATCCTCCCCTCCCCTTCACCACAAGCAGGCTCCCACCCATCCCCTGAAGGTTTGGCTCTGGCGAAGCCTCCTTCTGCACCAGCCCCACTGCTGTCTGGGAACTTTCTAGAAGCCCCATCTCTCATGCTCTGGCCCTCCGTCTGGGGCTCTGCTGCAACACACCAACCATGCAGCCCGTGCAGGCTGCCCTCCCCCATCTGCCGCCCCACAGACAGCAGGCTCAAGGGCAGGAAGAGCGTGAGGACCAAGCACACCTGCACCGGCCTGCCCCCTCCCCCACGTTGCCCCTGACATCACCACACCCAGAAGCTCACCTTCCAGGACCAGCAACAGGTGATGCTGCCAACCTGGCAGGTCCACGGCCCACCTGAACGACCCCGGGGACATCCCCGGGGAATCTGCCATCTCTCTGCGCTGCGGCCCCCGGGCCCCTAGCAGCTCTCCCCTTGCCTTGGTCTCTCTCCGGGACTCCACGTCCCCCTTCTGTCAAACCAAAGACGGAACATGCCCATCTCTACAGAACCCCTTCTGTTCTACCTCCCTGCTGAGGAGTTGGTATCATTTACCAGCCCGAATAACTCTCCCCCATCAAAGGAAAACAAACAGAGAGAACCAGGCCTCCTCCTCTGCTCCTCCAGAAAGCCCAGATGCATCTCTAGCTCTGCAAATATGCCAGGTGCCCTATGGATCCTCAATGGGATGCTCTCCGTAGGAGGCAACGTCTATGTCCTCGTGAGCCAAGGATTTAAAACACTGATGCATATCTGTTCCCTTTCTTTCTTTTCTTTCTTTCTTTCTTTCTTTCTTTCTTTCTTTCTTTCTTTCTTTCTTTCTTTCTTTCTTTCTTTCTTTCTTTCTTTCTTTCTTTCTTTCTTTCTTTCTTTCTTTCTTTCTTTCTTTCTTTCTTTCTTTCTTTCTTTCTTTCTTTCTTTCTTTCTTTCTTTCTTTCTTTCTTTCCCTTCCTTCCTTCCTTCCTCCCTCCCTCCCTCCCTCCCTCCCTCCCTTCCTTCCTTCCTTTCTTTCTTTTTTTTCAATTTTCACAACTGGGTGAGATCGGCCTTTCTCACTTTCATTTCACAGATGCAGTGAGGCTCGGGGAGGGGAGCGGCCCCCAGGTCATCACCCCACAGCTGCCTGGGGCCTCACCCGACAGACAGGCAGGGACCTTGACAAAACAACAGCACACACCTCCCTCTGTGCTGTTCCGTGAGCTTTCTTCGCGCAGGCAGAAACACCCCGAGAGGTGAGGGCACAAAGCCCCACAGTGAGCTGCTGGCCGGGAGATGCCTAGATCCTAGAAGCCGGCTCCTTCCAGGCCCAACATTCCAGACAGTAGGCAATGCTGAGAACCCGATGTTGTCTCAGCTGAGAGGCCTGGATTCCGGCGCCCTTTGCCATCGCAGACGCCCAATCCAGGACAACAGAAACTGCACCCGTGACACAGGGCAATGCCTTGCTCTTCCTGCTGGTCTCCCAGGCCCTTCTGGCTCCCTCCTCTAGCACCCCCAGTGAGGGCTGACTGCATGTGAGAGACAGGGTAAGGATTTAGGGCCGTGATTCTGGGCCCTTCTTCTGGGTCTGGCTCTCTCACTTGTTACCCATGGCCTTGTGCCATTCCTTTGAGGACATCCGGGTCCCGACTTCCAAATTATACTACAAATGCTTAAATGGGGGCTCACTTAAGGCCCTCTGCGTGGACTCGCTCAGTGTATAACCCGCACGACCGTGCACAGCCCATGATGTCTCACCATCCCCGCACAGCACTCATCGCCACTGTAATTAAGGAGCTAATGCATGATTACTCACTCTCTCCTTAAAGAATATAAGTTCTCAGGGAAGAACCAGGCCATTTGTCTCATTCCCAAGCTGTAGCCCAGCCCCTAGCATAGTATCAACCAGAATAGGCACTCAAGAAATACGTGCTGGCGTGATAAACTCATTGAGCTACTCACTCAGGCATTGACTTGGAGGAGGAAGGGACTCGCCTGGGCTGAAGGAGACAGGCGGGCTGTGCTGGTCCCAGCTCTGCCCCGAGCTTCTCCCATGCCCTTGAGCAAAGCATTTCCACTCTCCAGCCCGCTTCCCTCATCTATCACATGGACTACGGGGTCACACCTTCTGTGCCACATTCGTGTGATGCTGAGGAGCGTACCGCCTTGACTCTGGTCCCGGGCACCTCACCGGCCTCACCCACGTCCCGACCCTGGTGTCCCATGGTTTCTCTAGGTTTTGTCCACATCCCGGCATATGGGAGGGGCCCAGGAAAGCAAGGAGAGAAGGACTCCCAGGCAGGGGGTGGCATATGCCCCAGTTGGGAGAGTACTTGGTGGGGATCCCTGGGTGGCTCAGCAGTTGAGCGCTGCCTTTGGCCCAGGGCCTGATCCTGGGGTCCTGGGATCAAGTCCCGCGTCGGGCTCCCTGCATGGAGCCTGCTTCTCCCTCTGCCTGTGTCTCTGCCTCTCTCTGTGTGTCTCTCATGAATAAATAAAATCTTTTTTAAAAAAAAGGTCACTCCTGGGCCACATGTTGGGGACAAGAAAAATGACACCGACAGTGACCTGACCCAGGACCACGGCCTGCTCAAGGGCCTTCACGTCAATCTTGCTCACCTCCAGCCTTGGCATGAGGAAGGAGGGAAGTGATCTCCCCGAGGTCAGAGTTAGCCAGTGCTGCAGCCAGGACTGACCCTGAGCGTCCTGTGGGCAAGTCTAGACCCTCAACACAGCGTGGCTCCTCTCAGCCTGGGCACAACCGGTTCCAACCAGCAGAATCCACTCAGCCTTCTGGGGTGCGGCTGGTGGGTGGGTGGGTGTCTGGGTGTGTGGGGAGGGGCAGCAGCACGCTGTTGGTTAAAACCCAGACAATACAAGTCACCAGAGTGACAGGTTCCCCAGGGGTGGCACTGGGCATCAGAGGAAGAAGTTACATAGAAGGGACAGGACAGGGGGGGCTTGAGGACCTGAGGGCTGATGGAGGGGATGGGGCTGGCGTCGTGGGCTGGGGAGACAACATCTGCACGGTGTGGTTGCAGGGGACCCTGCACAGGGGTCTAAAGAGCTGCACGCCCCCTGGGGGAAGTCACTTCCCCACCCGGACAGCGAGCTGGCCGGCGGGCACCTGTGATCAGACCCTGGGGAAACAGAGGAGCACGTTCCCCTCTGAGGAACTCCCACCAGTCCAGCCTCAGTTTCCCCCGTGTATGACCTGCTGTCACGCCAGCAAACTGCCACCAAACTCAGTGGCTTAAAACAACACCAATCTATTATCTTAGAGTCTGGAGGTCAGAAATCCAGAGGTTTCACCGGGCTACATCCAAGGGGCTCACAGGGCTCTGTTTCTTCTGGAAGCTCTGGGGAGAAGCCCTTGTGTGTTGACATTTCCAGGTTCTGGAAGCTGCCTGAATGCCTTGGTTGCTGGCCCCCTCCATCTTTAGGGCCAGCCCCGGCTGGCGGAGCCTTCCTCACATCTGACACGGATTCTCCTCTTCCTCTTCCACATGTAAAGGGCCTGGTGACAGCACATCATCCAGGAGCATCCCCCTATTCTACAGTCAGCTGGTGTGCAGCCATCCTCCTCTCTGCTGCCCTCATTCTTCTTCGTCATGCAAAGTAACTTAGTGACAGGTTCTGGGATTCAGGACGTGGACACCTTTTGGAGCCTTGATTCTGCCTATCATGCTGCACGGACGGAACTCATCTCCCCCAAATTTAGCTGCAGGAGACAGAAGCGCAGGCAGACAGAGGGAGGGAGAGATGAGACGAGGTGGTGGTGTGTGTGGGGGGGGTGCAGGGCAGGCCTACACGCACTCACATCCTACCAGCAGCTGCCGTGGCAGCTTCCTGGTCGCCTGCTTGGTGCACATTGCCCTTAGAAAACTCGTCATGTTTCCACACCGAACCAGGCATGTGCAGTTTCCACAGTGACTGCAGGAGCAGAGCCAGAAATAACCTCGCTGAGGTGGAAAACATCCCTTCCTTGGTGCTCCACTGGCTCTCAGACACTTACTCTCCCTTGTCGCTGTGGTCTTGCAGGTGCAAGAGGCCCTTCCAGGGCTTGGTGGCCACTTAGGGGGACGGGCGCAGTGTGGACTCGCCCCCAGGGATCTGAGTGCGGCTGGGCTGGCACCCTCGCCTCCTCATGCGCCCTGGAGAGCTGTCTACCCTCCTTCTTGGGCTCACCACCGCTGAGCTGGAGGGCCCTACAGCATCGCAGCCCTTCCTTCTCTGACGTCTGGCCACCAAACACTGGGATGCGCTGGGTACGCCTTTGGCCCCGACACACGTGCTGCTCGGCCCTTGCCCCTCCTCGGGCTTCCAGGATGCGACTGGATCCTGCCTGGGATGCGGGCCCAAACAGGGAAGCGACCACTCTCACGAGCCCAGGTGGTCCCCTGCTCTGCCATTGGGGGAGGGGTGGCAAGCCCACCCGCCTTTTGCATGTCTGCCCTGGGAGACCCATAAGGGAGCTGGCTCTAAACTCTATCTCCTCCCAAGGTTCCCATAACCCTCTAGGGAGGTTTCCTCTAAGAACAAGATCTCATCCCCTGTGGGGGCTAAAAGATGTGCTGAAGTATAGAGGAAGCCAACAAATATCTAGGCCGTGCTATCCACATGACACGTATGACATGGTGTCCTTGGGACCCTGGGAAATACTCGCCATGGCCTTCTCATGTTTTACCCATCAGAGGCAAACAAGAGTGAGCACAGCTTCTACGTGCTGGGTCGTGGGCTGAGCATTTTGCATGCACTTAGTTCACTGGCTCCTCACCTGGACTCAACCCTTATCAGTCCCATTTTACGGAGAAGCGGAGACTCCGAGAAAGCAAACAACTTGCTCAAGGTCACACAGCCAGACAGTGGTAGAGCCCAGACTGGACCCCCATGTCCCAGATCCCAAAGCTGAGGCTACTATAGCTACTGTGTCACTTTGGGGGGCGGGGGAGCGGGTTGGGGGTGGAGGTGGAGGGAGGAGGCTCACACTAAATGCTAAATGCTGTGTTTCCAAATTGCCTCCTAAAAAAGCCCAGAGCCATGCAAGTGTCTTCAGTTTTGTGTCTTTGTATATACTACGATTCCTTGTAAGATTTTGAGCGAAAAAGAAGTGAGGAGAGGGGGAGGTTCCACTATTTAAAAGGTTCGGCAGTCACCAACCCCATCCTTGCGCTGGGGACAAGGCCAAGGCCCAGAAGCAGACGTGTCTTGCTCAAAGGCAAGGCCTTCGCTGCCGAAGCCAGAGAGCTTTGCTTGTTTCTCCTGCTCCTGAAGGAGCCTCCGCTTATTCTCCATTCAAGCCCTCCGCACCGCTTGGCACAGAATTTAGAATCAGACGTGGTGTGGATCCTGGCTTGCTTTCACCGTGCTGAATGCCTGGCGGCCTGGCAGTGAGGGCAGCAGAGTCTCCGTTTCCTCGCCTGTACCGTAGGGCCCGTGTGGGTTAGGCGAGAGCAGGCACAGACAGGCCGTGTGTCAAGCCTGAGCCGTGCGTCATGATCACGAGTCCTGAGCGCAGTGACAGGGTGAGGGAAAGAGCCCTATACTTAGAATCAAAAGCCTCTAGCAAAGCCCCAGCTTTGATACTCACCACTACGTGCCTTCAGCCACCCACTTGACTGCTGGGAGTCTTACTCTTGGAGATAAAATTGTCTCCATGAGGGATCGGGATGAATTTGAAATGAAGTAACGCAGGGAAATGCTGGAGGCTCGAGCAGCCCCTGGATGAGGGAATCCCAGCCTCCACCCTACACACCATCTGACTCCATAGCTGAGGGGCAGGGCCTAGGAATCCTGCATTTTCCCAAGCCCCTCTTCCCCCACCATCACGCTATCCCAGGTAGTCAACGGACCACATGGAGAAATCACTCCAGAAAGCCCTCAATATGTGTTTGTTCAACAGAAGAGACGAATCCTTGAACATCTGTTGAGCTGCACATGGCTTCTGGAAGGCATGGGCCGGAGGAAATAAGCAATTTTCTCCAAATACACTTCCTGTGAAGTCCAAATGATGGGAATTGGGTTGGGGCTTCTAGGAAGGGGAGGATGATGCAAGCCCTCCCCTCCCTGAGGAGCAGAACCCACGAGCTCTTCCTGCCCGACGACGATGGGGAGACACCTGGCGAGAGGGTCAGTGCCCAGCGGCTCGGGGTCAAACCCAGGGAGGGATATTCCAGGGAGCCCCCTGGGGACCCGTTCCAAACCCTGCTCCCTTCAGCATCTTCATGCCGACAGGAAAGAAAGAAAGAGCTGAAAAATGCTCATTAAATCTGCATCTGGCACTCAATTTGGCAGGGTTGCCAAAATTCTGTAAGACTTAGAATTAAATTAGCAAATTGGAAGTAAAGTGATTTTAAGCAGACATGATGGCATTCATGAGGGCCAGGTGGAAGCCAGTGGGGGGAAGGGACCCAGGAAAGCCCACATGCCCAGGGGTAGGAAGGCCTGGCCGCGGACGGACACTGGAGAGAACCAAACTGGTGAGTGGACCTGACCCAAGCGAGAAGATTCGCCCTCAGAATGAGCAGGTGCCAAAGGTGGCCCCACGCTGCAAGGTGAGGAGGGGCACCTGCAGGGAGACAGGAGGTGTGGGGGCCAAGAAGAGAGGCCCCGGGGGACTGCTGGAAAGGAGACAGGGTGGGCTCCCCAGCCCGGGCTCTCCTGGAGGGCAGGCACTCAGTGTGGCAGCAGGGCTGTAACCACTTATGAGCTTGTGGTTGGGGCGGGCGGGGGAGAACTCAGGGATGGATGGGGGGCGGGGGGGTGCCACGGGGTCTAGGCAGGAGGGGAGAAGGGACACGTACTAAGCTCAGGCACAGTATTGCATGTTCGTCAAGCATCACCTCTCAATGATCCTGTACTGCAGACATTAGCCTTTGCTCTTCTTTCTCTCTTTTTTCTTCTGGGCTTCCTTTTTTGTGTTCTTTGTTGAACAATTAAATTTTTTAAATTTCTAAAATTTTAAATTAAATTTTTAAAATTAAAAATAAATTTTTTGGGATCCCTGGGTGGCGCAGCGGTTTGGCGCCTGCCTTTGGCCCGGGGCGCGATCCTGGAGACCCGGGATCGAATCCCACGTCGGGTTCCCGGTGCATGGAGCCTGCTTCTCCCTCTGCCTGTGTCTCTGCCTCTCTCTCTCTCTCTGTGACTATCATAAATAAATAAAAATTTAAAAAAAAAAAAATAAAAATAAAAATAAAAATAAATTTTTTAAATTAAATTAAAAAAATTTTTTTAATTTTTTAATCTTTTTTTAAACCCCACAGACGTATTTAACGTAAACTACTTAATGCAAAAAGGGGACAAACGTCCCTTGTGCTGCCCAGATGAAGCGACCACTCACACGGCTTCCCTGGTATATGTTCCCATTCTGCTTCCACGAGCACAGAAATGTATTTCAACGTGCAGACACATGCAGAATTATTTCACTTTCTCTGTATAAGAATGGGATTGCATTAAATATATCACACGGAAACCTTTTCCTGGTTAAGAGCACGTTGGAAATGTCTCCCCGGGTTGGGACTTAGATGTTCACTTCTTTCTTTTTAAGTGGCCACGACATAGTCCACGGTACAAAGTCTCCGTCGCCTTTCTAAGCATCGCCACTGCTGGACGTTGAGGTCATTTCCAGTTTGTCCATAAGGCAAGCAAGGCCGAAGGGCACGTCCTCATACGTAACACAGCTTTGTGCGTCTGCATTTTCCTACAGCTGGGGAATTGCCGGATTGAAGCAGGCACAGGACCAATGCTCTAACTACCATTAGAGGCATTTATCATTTTCATTGATACCAATTTAGACTTGCAAGTTCCCTTTGACCCTTGCCAGCACCACGTCTCTATCTGTTTTCTCACTGTTGCCATCTGTACGCCTTCTAATTTATAATCTTTTGGGTGTTGATGGCTAGCATTGGTCCTGTGTTTAACGGCCATTCGGAGAACTACCTGTTTATATCTTTTGCACACTTTTGAAAACTTGCTTTTTTTTTTTAAGGTGATGGATTGCTCATTAAGAGTGATGACTAAAAAAAAAAAAAAGAGTGATGACGACTAACAGGTAGCTTTCTGAGTACCAGGAACTGCTCTAGGTTCCCCACAAGCTCACAGCATTGACTCAAAACCCTAAGACAGAGGTGACAGCATCAGCCCACGTTTACAGCCAAAGGAAGAGAGGCTTCCTCCTCCTTTGGAGTCCATATGGAGTCCATAGACTCCATATGACGTCTCTGGTCACACATTTCAGATGCAGGACAGGCCGGAGTCTAAGAGATGAGCTGAACCAACCATGTCATCCTCAAATGAGATGTTTGCAAAGCTTCCCACCCCACCCCCCACCCTCCGCCCCATCTAAGGCATCGAGAAAGAAACCTTCCCCCCCCCCACTTAAATTTTCCCTCTTTCTGTTATTTCTCCTTGATTGTATTTGTGGAGTCTTTTAAGAGCGAATTGTTCTCATAATACCAGGTCAGGAAACTGAAGTTCAGTTTCTGACAGAGGCAATCACAAAATGGAATTGGACCCTGCAGGTTAGATGGGACACAGCCATCCTCAGGGATATGCCTGGAGGAGCCTGAGTAGGCTTTGGTGGGGGCAGGATTGGTGTGTGGGGACAGGAGTCAGGGAACGTGGCAGCTGAGGCCCAGCAGTTAGGGCTTGACAAGCAGGCAGGTGGTCTACGGGACCCTCCCCTGTGGGCCACATGGACCTGGGAAAGGCTGGGACCCAGGAGTGCTGTGAAGATCAGCCTCACTGGAAATCATCATCGAATCAAAGGGTGTCCTCACCTCCCCGGGCATGTCCACTGACGGGCACACGGACCCTAACAATGCCCTCCTTTCGGTGTGAAAAACACACCTGGGTATGTGGAAGCGCAGATGCTATTTGCAAAAAGCCATACTCGACAAAGACCCGATTTGGGCCTTTAGTGGCATTTTTTTAATGTGGTTCTTTTTCAGCTCCCCAAAGAGCCGTGTCACAAGTGGGTTTCTGGGTTAGAGACCCACCGCATGGGCTCGGTTACCCTCATCTCAGTGACATTACTGCTGTCTCCCATGAACACAGCACACGGCCGGGCGGGGGGTGGGGTGGGAGGAAGGATCATTTGCATGCCATTTGCCACTTTTCTTCTGAGAAGAAAGAAATTAAGTTAACAAAATCGGAAAAATGTGTGAAACTGACATGCTGAAACTAATATGCAGAACCAACTTTTAGAGCCACAGTTTAACATTCATGTTGTTTTTTTCAGCTTTGACCTCAGATGACTTTAGCATTTCCCCACATTTTCACGTGGAACTCCAGTCCCGCCACTCCTTTGACATATACACACATTCCTGACGCATACCCTCGTGTGTGTGTGTATCCCAGGTCTTACACGTACATCCACATGAGACATATATGAGTTCTCTGATCCACCAAGCATGCAAAACCGCACATAATACCTACCTACCTCTACACATGTGCACCCCATTCTCCTACACACACTTTTTTGGAGATTTCCAATGCACATCTTCCCTGATAAAGACCCCCAACTCCTACAGCATATGGCCCTTTTGGTACATGGCTGTAGCACATTTATTTCCTCCCTGTAACACATCTTTCCATCTCTCTGCCCCGTGTTCTCTGGCACACACCTTGGGAAGTGCTAGACTTCTTTATTTCACATGATCAGAGCCAAGTGAAATAAAAGGGCCCATCTTGGGGGCCCCTGGGTGGCTCAGTGGTTGAGCGTCTGTCTTTGGATCAGGGTGTGATCCCAGAATCCTGGGATCGAGCCTGCTTCTCCTTCTGCCTATGTCTCTGCCTCTCTCTGTGTGTGTCTCTCATGAATAAATAAATAAAATCTAAAAAAAAAAAAAAAAAGAAAGGAGCCCATCTTGGAGGGCCATCCTGCTCTCATAAACATTAAATGCTTTCTAACAGACTCGTGATGATGGTTTCCTGTCTGCCTGAACATCTCTGGCTCCTCCTCTATTTCAGGGTAACACCAAATGCTCACATGCCAAGGCGACATGTGGAGTGACTTGAGCCTTCTGGAAACCCCGAAGAGACCAAGTGGCCCAGGCAGGCGAAGTTATGTCGCTCTGCAGTTGTGCGGTGAGCCTGGACCAGTCACCTGCTCTGGGCTCAGAGGTTCTCAGCCAGGGGGGCCACCGGAGACCCACCTAAACTAGCTCACTTGTTTTGTGAATGGGGAATCCCAGCCAGAAGGGAGCAAACCTCAGAATCCCTTGGCCCCAGGCTCTTCCCTTCAATCCAGAAGACACCCTTCCCTGGCCGTAAATGTTTTCCACCCTAAAAGAAAACCAGATTCGCAATAATAGGCCCTTCCCATTCTCTGATTCTGTTCTCACTACCTGGCACCACTTCTTCCCAGCCATTACTCACTACGATTCATACAGTCACATGATACAGCTCTACAGATAAAACTAGGTTTCCATCTGTCTGCTATAGCATCAAGTGAAAATGAGCCGGTGAACTTTCATCACGTGTAAAGGGCACGCTTGGTAGAGCCTAAAATATAGGTCATACTGTGTACTAGAAACTCATTTGGGGGCAGTCTCCAGCGGAGATGCCTCCAAGAGAACATGATGCCACACCTCGGGTTATACTTTCACCTCTTCTCGCACAGGCCACTCTAGGTAGCACACCTGGGGTACAAATAACAGCAGGGACTCAATTACTTAATGACCTTTGAGGTTTTTCCTCAATAACCTTGAGGAGGCCAGCTAGCCGGAACATACGTGGATTTATTCATTTATTTTTGCTTTGGAATAATGTCATATTGACAGAAAAGTTGCAAAGATAGGGGAGAGTTCACATATACCCTTCACCCACTGTTCTTTAATGTTGACATCTTACATAACCGAGGCACATCTGTCAAAGCGCAGACAGTGCTATCAGCACACCACCATTAACTAAACTACAGGCTTTATTCAGCTTTCACCAGCTCTTCCACTGATGTCCATTTTCTGTTCCAGGATCCAACCCAGGATCCCATACTGCATTTTAGCCATCTACATCTTCTCCGTCTCTGGATTTATTTAGTTTGCAAGAAACAGTGTCCTCTACTGCATGCAAGGTGGGATGCTGGGTGCCAAGCTGCCCTGTAAGGAGACCCATGGCATCTGATGGGCAGTGGAGTCCGGGTTTGGGTGTCCACTCTACCCCTCACTTGGAATATGGTCCTGGGTTTGTCACTTCATATACAAGAGTCTTCCGAGGCCCCATCTGCAACACGGAAGTGATTCCTTCTACCTTGAAGGAAGGCATTCTGAGGCAGTCTATGCGGACAGGCATTTCGAAGGCCTAAAGCCCAATTCACTGAGAGCCCCAGCCGGCTCACTGTTATTCTTATTATTAGCGTTGCTATAACAACAATCACGAATTAAATTCGGTATCCTGTATCTAAAGGGGGATAGCTCTGAGTCTGAGCTGCCTGGCTGAGCTGACCACCTGAGCTTCAAAGAAGATCTTTCCATAAGGCCCCCACGTATACCACAGAGAAACAAAATTCTTCTTAAATTAGTCTGTTCAGTTCCACATTTCCTGCGTGGCTTTGCTCACGTGTCACCTTCTCAGTGATAATTTCCCTGAGCCTCCTACAAAGTCCCCTGATCCCTCTCCCTGGCATTCTCTGGCTTCTAACCCTACCTTGTTTTCCTCTATGGCACTTACCCCATTTGGCATTATTACACATTTATGTGCTCCTTTGTTCACTGTATGCCTCCCTCTGCTGGTTTATAAGCTCCAGGAGAGCACTGGCTGCTATCTGTTTTGGCCACTGCTGTATCTTTGGGCCTAGAACAGTGCCTGATACTTGGAAAGTGTTCAACAGATATTTGGTACATGAACAACTGGATGCTCAGTTTTACGCTGCATCTCTTGCATCCATCCTGATAACCCGAAAACAAACTCTTCTAATCCAAATGTACCATTTAATTCAAATAAGAGAAAAGCCACTTGGGAAGCAGATGGCTTTGAGGCTTCTAAGCCTTCTTTAAAAAAAGGGGGGGGGATAATGCCTTTCTTTTTAATTTAATTTAATGCCATTAATACCCCTTCACTTGCCTCCTGTCCCATGAGCAGCTCTGGCAGTTAGAACCCACAGTCTCCTCCTCATCCAGAGTCGGTCTGCTGGCTTCTCTGCACAATCAGTTCCAGCAGAGCCCAGGCTGGAAAAAGTTGGTGAAATCCTCACACCCAGCCAACCTACTCCATTACTGTGGCCACTCAGCACTTGTACATCAAAGGCCTGCAGACCTCTCAGAGCAGGAAGAAAGCCAGGGGATCCTGCAGACTGGCCTTGGGGAGGACACTAAGGTCCAGAGAAGGGAGACGGAACTGGCAAATGACACACGGTGGCCTAGCGGCGGGTCCCGGACAGAATCCAGGATTGCCGGCTCTGCCCCCTGGTTCCCGATCCTTCTTGGGCTGGACCCACTCTCCCATGCCCACTTTCACCAAGGAGCATGCGCTTATTTCCTTGAGTTCCTATCTGGCTGTCTGCCCACCTGTGCCCATTCTTGGGTACCTGATGAGTTTGGGTGGCAATAGGTGGAGGTGAATCTTCAAAAGCAGCAACACAGAGGACAGTAGAGCCAAATGGAGAGGAAATGGGGGTCACATTTGTTGAGAGCCAGATACTCTTTCATCATTTCACCTAACACTCATAGTGCCCTGCAACAAAGGTGTCATAACCACATTATACAGTGAGGGAAAGGAAACAGAGAAGTTTAAAAATACAGCAAATCACACAGCAAGTGCGTAGCAGAGCCAGCGGCAGAGTGGAGTTCCTCCTGGTTCCTAAGCCCTTGCGCTCTCCCCAGCGGTTCTAGTAGAGACCCTCACACTTAGCACTCCAGAGACAGGTAGGTCCTTAAAACAACAGACTATTCTTCTGGAAAAGTAGCCAGAATAATCCCGTTCTGGAGATGCGGAAAACAGTATCTAGAGAGGAAATGCAACTTGTCTGTGCCCACGTGGCTAGTGAGCGGTGGGATCCACCAGGCTCCGAGATTCTTGAGGAAGCAGCCTCTCTCCTAGTGCTCTGCCCAGAGCTGAGCCCACAGAAGGACACAATCCACTGGTGGTGAACAAACGCGTGAATGATAGAGTAGGTTAGAAGCGCACCTCCTGCATCTCCCACAAGCCAGGTGTTTCCCCCCAGCTGCCCCGTACACGGGCGTCGGGGATGGGAGGGCCCGCTGATGTGGGGGGAGCACAAACCTCACTCCCCCTCTCTGAGCCAATGGATCTGTCAGAGGCATGGAAAGTGCTGCTGTCCCTGGTCCCCACTCGGCCCTCAGCTCTCCCCCAGAGCTGGAGCTCCGCAATGCAGAGGAGCGGAAAGAGGGCCGAGCCGGGGATGCTTCAGCCCAAGGACTGGTGTTTACGACCTGGAGTGTACCCTCTTTTCAAAAGTCTGCTGTTTGGAGCAAACTGGCCCATTTTTTATTGAGCCATGTAGTAGCCAATTCACAAATACTGTAGTTGTTTTATCATTATCATGCATGTTTTATATTAACCACCGACACTACTGGTTGCTGTGCACCTGCTACATGCCAGACACACACATCTCCTAAGATGCCTGACGCAGGTGGATTCCTATCCTCCATGCGGCCACCCTGTAGGTCAGTGTTAGTGTTCTCATATTACAGAATAGGAAACTGAGGCTTAGGAGAGGTAAAGGGACTTGGCTGAAGAACATGCCAGATAGGAGGAGACACAGACTTGGGTCTGTCACCCTCCCACCATGCAGCTGGTGTGGGCCTGGGACAGGGAGGTTAGAGTCACAGCTAAGGACGTAGGAACTAGAGGCTGTGCCTGCCAGACTTCCGGGGCACTCAGGTGGCTGGGCTCCTCATCCCCAGGCTGAACTTCGAGCACCAGGGCTTCTCCACATGCCCACATGCCATCCTGAGACGCTCTGAATCATTTGGGGTGGGACCTGGAAGTCTTCCTTTAAAAACTGTCAGGTGACAGCAAAGGATGCCCTTGGTGAAGAACCCTGTTCTCAGTCCTCGGGGGCGGCGGGGGGTGAGTGGAGCATTTTCTCACATCTGTACCCTCTTCCAGAGGGTTCCAAAATGTTTCTTATGAAATCCAAAGAATTTCATGGTTTACAAAGAGTAGTTCAGAAGCTGAGACCTTACAATTCTCAGATTTTCAAGAGAGCGACAATAATTCTGATCATCCACAAGTGAGGTGTAAAGGTGTGTCTTTATTCACCATGACAACTGCTCCCAAACAGCGTGCTGTTTATGAAAAGGACTTTGGAGCCCAAAGTCCTGACTTTGAGTCTTAGGTCTGCCCTTTACTAGCTGTGCAACTCCAGGCAAATGCATTCAACAAAATAGTCATGCAGCCATCAGCTCTGGGCCGGGAAGAGTGAAGATACAAGTGGACCAGAAAAGCCACCACAATCTCTCTTAGCTCACAGTTCCTCATCTGTAAAAATGGGAACCAACAGGTACTAAGTGCCTATGACAACATGTGAGGCCCTGGACCCTCTGGTTCTCTCTTCACTCTCCCAAGGGCCTCAGGAGGCAGGGTCTCCTATATTCTGCTTTGCAGCTGAGGAAGCAGAGATTCAGGGGCCGGGTCAGCGGCTTGGATGAGCCTGCAGTGGCCGTGTGGTGGTGACAGAGCTTTCTCCCCACCCTAGCACACCCCCCTCGGCCGGCCCTCCCCCCCTTGGCAGATTAGCCCACAGAGTGCGCGGGATAATAGGAGAGAGTGCTCTGCAGCCGATCAGGAACTGCACAGATGTATGACATCATGGTTATTAATAATGGAAGCGGCGCAACTAATTCACGATCCCTCCAGATGGACCACCTGAATTGTTGTGAACCTCCTGCAAACAGAGCATCAAATTTTATCACGGTAGAGCTGGCAGGGGCCTTAGGAGTCCAACCCTCTCCTCATTTATAGGGTTTAGAGGTAGACAAGAAGGGAGGGCAGCTCCCCGAGAGCCCAGAGGCAGCCCTGCCCCCATAGCCCAGGACTCGCCAAGTTTGGCTTTAGTGATGGAGCCACTGAAATCAGGCACCAGCCACCACCCTCTCCAAGGGGTGTCGGTAAGGGACACGGCATGAGCTGCAAGTGCGGCGTCCCCACGGGCCCTGAGCCCAGCTCCTTCATGCTGCAGGGCCTTGAACCTGCTGTTCTTCTGCTCCGAATACTCCTTCCCCAAATCTCTGCATGGCTGTCACCTTTTCATCATTCAGATCTCGGCATAAATGTCAACTCCTCACCAGCGGACTCCCTGGGCCCCATCTTTAGCTTCACCCATTGCTCCCTAACCATCACACTTCCATGGTGTGTGTCACTGTTTAGCCTTCTCTTGTCCATTACTATTCATTCTCTCACCCACCCCCCAACCCACCCCCGGCGGAATGTGGGCTCCAGGAACAGAGGATTCAGTGGTTTTCCGTGCTGTAATCCCTAGAAAGGTGCCCGAGACCCAGCAGGCACTTAGCAAACACGCTCATGAGTCCCCCTGGATGTTGGTCTGGGTCACAGCCACCCTAGCAGCCAGCAGTCCCTTGCTCGCTCCCTCATTCAATAAATGCTTATTGAATCCCCTCCTCGGTGCCAGGCATTCTGCTGGGAGCTGGGGATTCCAATCAAACAAATGACACAAAATCCTTGCCCTAACAGAGCTGTGATGGTTGATTAAAACAAACAAGACAGAAGCCAGAGCTGTCAGTCACGTCACATGTGACCAAATGATAGCTGACCAGAAAAAAGAGAAAAAAGGTGGGGGGATCAGTATGGCAAAGATGGGAAAAATGAAACAACTCTGGGGAAATGCAAACATCAGATGGGCTCTGCAAGGGCTTCCTATATGCTCAGTACTCCTCCCGAGGAGCTGGTGCCAGGCACTCCCACCAGCTCTGGGGAGGTGGGGACCAGGGGACATGCCCATTGCTACAGGTGCCTCTGAGCTGCAGCCTGGAGCACCACAGGATGGATGTGTGTGAAAGTGTGTATAACGGTGGAGGTGTGTGTGTACAGAAGCAGGTGAGTGAGAGTGTGCATATGGAGGAGCATGTGTGTAGGTGTGGGATATGAGTGTGAATGAGCACACCGGGTCGAGTGTGAGCACATTTGTGCACAGGGAGAGAGGGATTTGTGTTTATAAATTGATATGTGAGTGTGTAGGAGTGTGTGTGTGTGTCTACGAGGTCTCTGCTTCCATGACTCTTTACCAAAGGTTCTACACCTTTACACACTAAAGTCCCCAAAACAAATGACACACAGTAGCGACCCAATGACCATTTGATTCATTCAACAATAAATCATTTAAATCTTTATGTTTGTCTAGTACATCCTGCAGAGTGTCCACACAAAGCAACAAAACTGGCTCCAGAAGAGAATGATCAACTTCTGGATATAACTGAAGGGGGGTGAGAGCACTGGATGAGGAGTCTGGGTTCTGGTCCCTGTTTTACCACTATCTTGGGATGCTGTTTAAGTTGTGTGACCTCAGAGGGGCCACTGAACTTCTCTGAGCTTCTATCTGCTCTTCATTCAAGAAGGCAATTACAACTTAGCTCTCGAAGTTTGGTTGCAGGTCTGCAGCACCACAGCATCACCGCTGGTAGCCCCAGAAGCACTGTTTCCTAGGACAGGAAGCACGTGGAACTTGAAAGGGCTCTGGGGTCAACAGGGGAAATGCTGGCCTTGACAATGTCAACCAGGTTCTTTTATTGCAGTACTTCTCAGAACCTTTAATTTGCCAATATGGATGGTAATTGTCCAGCGGGGGACCAAGAGCTTGCAGAATCTGCCAGACTTGTTAGAACACAGAAACCTTTACTCACCACACAGCTTTCAGAACTAATGCTCCACAGAACATGCTTTGGGGGCTCCGATAGCAGGCACACAGGACACTTATTAGAGCCCCCTTTCTTGCAGATGACTGAACAGAAATGGCACTCCATCTCCCTAAATCACAGAGCAGAGCCATGGCAAATGCCAGCCCAGAATCATCCAAACCATGGCAAGCGGCATGTGCACAGGGCTTTTAGATCTACAAAACATTTTTATTTACATGATCTCAGTTCTCCCCGACAATATTCACGTGTGGACCTTCCTACCCCTCCCCAGTTTGCAAATGATAAAATGCAGCTGAAAGAAATGAAAGAACCTGCCCAGAGCCACTAAGTGATGGGCTCAGAACTTGACTTGACCCGTTTGCACTGTGTCCTTGATCAAAAACCATCAATGAAGACATTATGGGCTTTTTTTTTTTTTTTTTTTTTTTTTTTTTTTTTTATGGATAAGCCATTGTAGCCACTGAGCGGAGCCCCCTGCAAGATGCAGCGGCTGACCCCACCTGCACCTGTTCTGCAGCCGCCGCCGCCGCCGCCGCCGGCACTCCGGGCACCCTGCACTGGCGGCGGGGAGGGGAGGGGAGGGTGCTCAGAGAGATGCCCGTGGAGTAGGAGCTGCTCTGGAAACACCCCGGCTGTGAGGCTGGGAGTAGCTCCCTGCCAGTCACCACACCCTCCCCACCATGCCAGGGACACCCCCGCCCCCCCGGCTGTACCCCTTGTGCCAGGTGCCATTCTGCAGGGTGAAGGGAGCGGGGGGGGGGGGGCGGGCAGAGCCAGAGCTACGTTGTTTAACTCACTCCCCAGAAGCCCGGGAGCACCGGCTGAAACTGCCACCGCCTCCAGGGGGAGGGCGGCCGGGCTGCCAAAGCCCCTCCGCAGGCCCCCCTCCCCGGGCGCCGGGTCCCCCGGGAGCGCCCGGCCCGAGAGGCGTGGCGGGGTGAGGGGCTGCCCCGGGCTGGGGGGCGCTGTGCCAGGCGCGAGTGTGCGAGGGACGCGGGAAGGCGGGAACGCCTGTGTCACCCCAGGGCGGTCGGAGAAGTAGCGTCCGGGAGGCGCAGGCGGGAGCGCGTGCAGCGGCGCTCGGAGTCCCCGCGGTCCCGGAGGCGCCCGCCCCGCGCCCAGCCCAGTGCCAGCGGCGCCCGGGGAGGCGCCCGCGGAGGTGCCCGGGGAGGGGGCCGGGGAGGCGCCCGCGGAGGCGCCCGGGGAGGGGGCTCGCTGCTTACCTGCCGGGCGGGGGCCGCCCTCCGCTGCTCCGGGCTGGGCTGCGCGGGGCTGCGCCCGGCCTCCGCGGCTCGGCAGCGCCCGCTCGCTCGGCTCCGCCCGGCTCGGCTCCGCCCGGCGGTGCCCCGGGCGCTCGCAGGCGGCCCACGCGGCGCGGGGTGGGCGCGGGGCGGGCTGGCGGGCGGGCGCGGCTCCGGGCCGCCCCGCGGCCGCTTGGAAGCTCCTTATTTGGGCAGTGATGTCAGGGGAAGTCGCAGCGCCCGGACCACCCACTTCTTTCCATTCACTCCCCAGAGTTTCCTGCCGCCCGGCCCGGGGGACCCCGGCGCCCGCCCTCGGGGCGCCCCGCTGCCCGGTCCCGCGCCGCTCGGGGTCCCGCGGGCCGGGGGGGGCGGGTCTGCGCGGGGAATCCCCGGGCCGGGCGGCGCGGGGTCTGCGGACAGGCCGTGCCCTCGGGCGCCGCCCCTCCCTCCCTCCGCGCCCGCCCCGGCCCGCGCTGTCATTTCCTCCCGGGCCCTCCGGGAGGGCGGCCAGGGAAGCCCCGCGGACCCTCGGCCGCACCCCGCCCGGCGGGCGCCCATCGCCGTCCCCGAGGTGCGCGCTCCCCGCCCGGCGCCCCGGGGCCGCCCGCTGCCCTCCCGAGGCGGGAACACGCGCGCGGGGCTCCAGCCCTGGGGAGCCGGTGCGGGGCACCCCGGGCTTCCCGACCCTGACTTTGCCCTCAATCACTCGGATCCAGGCTCTGGCCAGCCCCACTCGGCCCCCCCACCCCCCAGGGAGCACAGTGGCTGGAAGGGGGGCGCCTGGACACCCCTCGGGAGCCGCGTTTGCACACTGGCTGGAGCGGGCGGGGGGGGGGGCGCCTGGACACCCCTTGGGATCTGCGTTTGCCACATGCGCCCCCTGAGGCTCAGCCGAGTCAGGTGATCTGCCCGCCGCGCGGACCCCAGGTCTGGCTGCCTCTAGCCAAGCTGCTTCGGGCCAGGAACAGCCTCAGGAGGGCCCAGGGACTGGGGCCTAAGCCAGGACTACAGCAGGGCGACCTCAGTGCCCAGGGTGCCACCTGAGGGAGGCATCCTCAGGTCCTGACAGCTCAAGGACCCACAAGGTGACAGGCCATTACTCTGACCAGGGAGGCCTGCAAGAAGGCCCCAGGAGGCCCTGCCCATCAAAGGGAGTGGGTTCCCCCTGCCCAGAGGCCACCTGGGTCCAGGGGACATAGTGACCCCGGGGGATTTCTGTGCCTTCTCCATACAACAGCACCCAGCAGAGGTTCCACCCTCCTTCCAAAGGCAGCTTGAGCAAGCAAACCCCTTCCAGACCACCAGCTTCACTGGAGGGAGCCCCGACTCCCAAAGGGGCACCACACTCCTAGGTTCTGGCAGGGGTGGGGGAGCTGGGGGGCAGCGGGGAAGCCATAGCTCCAGGGCTCGCAGGGTGAGAAGGGAGGGGGGATGGCGGCTGGACACAGTCACATGCACAACTGCACACCTGCCGCCAGTCGCCAAGCCTCCCAGCTGTGCTGGTGTGCGCCACCACCCCAGTGTTCCCCATCTTCCATCAGCTCCCAGAGCCTGATCTCAGCTGTAATTGGGTTCTCCCCTCTTCCCACAGGGAAGGACCGCACTCCCCAACCTGGAATGTAAGGCCCGGCAGCTCAGCGCCGCCGTGACTTGCCCAGTGCCCCGCCCCCACCCACCCGCTCTCCAACCTTGCACCAGTTTTCAGTCCTTGGGGTCTGCACAGACTTTCCTTCTGCCCGAGATGTGGTCTCCCCTCTTCCTGCTGCCCTTCACACCCTGAATCGAGTCTGCCCTCCATACAGGTCCCTCCCTCCTCCCTTGATTAGGGCAACAGGGACACGGTGCCCCCTGGGTCAGGTCCCTGTCCATCACTCCACTCCTGCCCAGTCTCCACTGTCCTGCTTTTCACTCCTGCATTTCTGGTGGGAACAACTCCAGGTGGGAGAAAGTGGATGTCCTGTCATGATTCATATGCCCCGAGGGGTGACTTTTCGTCACTTGTGCAAAGGCTCAGATGACAGCCTTGCTCCTGCGCCGTGATGAGCACCCTCCCCCGGCTCTGAGGAGTGGCCCTGCCCCACTGGAACCTCCCAGTGGATTCAGTCACCTTCCTGTGCGGCCACAGGCAGCTCAATGCTTCCTGCCTCTAGAGATGCACCCATCTCCCCAAACAGCAGTCCGCTGGGAGCGCTCTCTCCTCTCTCCAGCTTGGGAACAACAAAGAACTTCCATCTTGGTTCTTCTCTCCTGCCAAGACTGACAAGTTCACAAATGTTTGTTAAATGAATGAAAGGTCTTCCGGGGCAGATTGAAAGACAAAAATATGAGAAGGGGCAGGATGATCCAACAAAGAATTGTGGCTGAGGTGCAGGGGTGCAGGCTAGGGGCTGGGGTAGAGGGTGGGCTTCGTGGCCAGACTGGACTGGCTGCTCTGGAGGCCGAGCCAGGGTGCCATCAATAGAGTGGCTGCCCTGCTGGAGCTCTTTCCTTGGATTGCTCCTTTGTTCCAACTTTCTGTGGCTTGGGATTTGTCTCCCCACTCCAGACTCATTCCTGTGCAGCCCCATCCAGGCAGCCTGGGATGTCCCTACCCCAGTCCCCCAACATGCCATCCTGAGCTGGCCTTAGCAAGGTGGAGAAGGGAGGCAGGAAGGTGTCATGTAAGGAGCACTTTCACAGTGCCAGACATAGTCACACTGGCTCCATCCATCTGTGGCCATTCTCCAGCCTGGAAATCCTCATCCAGCTTCTCCCACAACTAAAGCCACCTACCCCCACCTGGAGACTTAGCTCCCATCCCAGTTCTGGTAAATTCTCACCAGAGACCAAAAAGGTGTTCAGGCCTCTAGCCACAGGGCTCAGGATGCAGGATGGGGGCAGACAGCCCTGCTTCAAAGCTAGCAACTGAGCCCAACTCCTCTCTGTGAGCCACCACACCTCCCCTGGGGCCTGGGGCACCTTTCCCATCCTGTAGCTGGATGGATCCCAGGTTAGAAGGCAGGTGGTACCAGGTGCCAGTTTCTTCCTATCAGCCTATCCCCAGCATCTAACTGGGCCAGGTCTTGAGAAATTTCCAGAGCTTGGCCCTGGGGGCCTTCTCACATTCCTTCATTCCTCACACATGAATCAGGCCCCTTCCCTGTTATGGGAACATACAACTCACAAACCTGTGTTGTAGGAGTTCCATCCAAGGATGGAGACTGGCGGGTAGATGGATCGTCCCCATAAGAACTTGCTAAATGCTACATTGCTATTTGCCAAGCTGGGGCCGAGGTGGGGGGCACACAAGGTGGGAGATAAGATTCATTCCACGTCTGGGGCTATAATTCAGGGAGGCTGTGGCCCAGGTATCCCAGGTTAGATCGCTGACTGCTTATTTCCATGGAAGTGCTACACACACACACACACACACACACACACACCCTGGGCTTGGTTCTGCTGTAAAGTCAACATCACTCTGTAGAGACTTCACAAGCTAGAAGAGATTATAGCAGAGGGCAGGCTTGGCATCTGATCTGTCCTCTAGGAGGCTGTCTCTCTGCGAAAGGTCGTTTCCAGCTCCTAACAACCAAATTACAGACACGGTTTGAGAGCACCTGTCATTGCTAAGGAGCCGGGGACTGCCATGGTGTTCTTGGGAAAGCTTTCCAAGTGGGGTTGAGCAATCCGCCCTGTGGGCCCTCCAGGTGACTGATGCTTAAGTCTTATACCTACTTACCAGCCATCCCCTCTCCAACACCCTGTCCCCTGTGGCTACACTCTTCTGGACTCAGATGCTTTGAGTCATTCTACTGTTTGTGTGTGCACAGTGTGCACAGGCGGCGGGTGCTCTCTCCATAGGTCACACGAAACATCAGTCCTCACTTCTCACGGAGGCAGCCACCTCTCTCCTAGTAAAGAGACCTACGGACTCTTACAGTTCACAAAGATCACCCTCTGGGGTCCCAGGCTGAGGTCCCAGCCTCCACCTCTCTCCCCAGCCTGGGGGCTGTGTTTCCAGCTTCCTGCCTCAGTGGGGGCACTCACGTCGTCCCTGACCTGATGCTGTGGGTAACAGAGGGGCCCTTAGAGCTACGCGGACCTGGGTTCAGATCCCGGCCCTATGCTTCCTCTGTGACCTTGGGCATAGTACGTATGTCACTGACCTTGACTTCTTCATCTCAAAGGGCTGCAGTAAAGCTTTGAAAAGCGACTGCAGTAGAGCCCTTGATGGAGTATCCAGCACCCAGTAGGTGCTCAATAAACAACAGTAATAGTTATTCTGTTTGCACACTGTGACCTAGAATCCTGCTCCTCCCATACTGTTTGCCTTCACCAACAGGGGCACCCAGCACCCCAAGATTGAAGCCAGAATCCCTTCCCCATGCCTACTGTCCACGCCAGGTCACCACCATCTCCCGGTTACGGCAGCCTTCTCCCTGGTGCCCTGCCCACCCCTCCCACCAGTCCACTCTCCACACAGGTGGAACTCCCTAGGACAAAGTCAAGTGGGTCCCTGCCCAGCCGAACTACCCTGTGTATTAATGCCTTTTATAACTGCACCTCAGTTTACCTGTCCCAGCCTCCCGCCCTCTGTACCATCCCTGTCTGCCCTCTGCTCCCACCATACAGAATTGCTCATTGCTTCTGAACCTGCCAAGTGCATTTTGCACATGCAGTTCCCTGTGCTATTCCCGTCACTCCTATCTGCTTGGCTGGCTCCCATTCAGCCTTCCAGGTCAGCTCAGAGGCCACTTCCCTTACGGAGGCCTCTCTGTTCTCCAGGTGGCAGTGGCTACTTCCCTCTCAGTGAACCTCCAGCACTTGGTACACACTGTCTGGCACGTGCCCAATGACATGTAGTCATCTTGTTGCTCTCTCTGTCGCCCCTTTTATGTTCTGCAGCTCTGTCCCCAACCACATTTTACTCAGGGCCAGGAATGTCACGGGTATTCAGGGCAGGCCAAGGACCCCTCTGGCCATCCTATCCAGTAAATGACTATAGAGGGCAGCCACCCTCAAGCCCATCGACTTTGTTTTCCCCAAATGACAAAAGCATCCTCTTTTCCTACACTTCAGACTGACCCTTTGGCCCAGCCTGAGCCCTGCATCTGCCTCATTCTGGCTTTTCAGCAGCATTTCGGGGGACTCCGTGGGGCCCAGGTGGGGAGGGCGGGGCCTTTGGTTCCAGGAAATCAGAAGATTAGTCAAGTCACACACTCTCCTGGCAGCTATGAGAACAGGTTTTCCCCAAGCCAAGGGACTGACTTGCAAGATCATCAATAACAATAAATATTTACTCTGCACATGGCTTTGACTTGCCAACGGGAGGTGCCGAAGTAGTGCATCAACTTCTAAGGCCTGGATAGAGACAGTCTGGGTGCAGGTCCTGACTCTGACGCTGACTAGCCACTGAACCCTGCTTAGCCTCAGTTTTCACAGCTATAAAATGGGAGGAGAACAGCTCTCAGGGAAGGATTGCAAAGATGAAATGGGAGCTGATGAAATTACAGGAGAAAATACATTTTAAGTATCAAGAGCAGAAGCTGGCAGCAGACACTCAGTAAAGGAACCCCCCCTTCCACTCAGGCTCTTTGGGGGATACTTTGATGCATAAAACTTAGTCTTTGGCAGTAGCTCATAAAGTTGGGGGAGAGAATTTCACCATAGCCCCATAAACACAGAGACAAGGTAAACAGTAACCGGTAAGACAAGAGAGAGTTTTGGGAGCAGCGAGGGGGAGAGGGGAATTCTGGGACGGCCTGAAAGCCCTCTCCCCTTGTGTGACTTGTATCCAACAGTGACTGCGGCCGCCCCTGAGGCCAGCCTGGTGCAAGGGGTGGCGGGGCGGGCAGTGGGCAGTCGGGAAGAGATCCCAAAGCCGGACCGGTGAGGCACGATGGAGCCTGTGCCCCTCACAGTCTGGTTCCAGAGAGGATCCGAACCCTTGGGAGATAACTACAATAACACACAGCACAGAACATACCAGAAGGGGACATGAATGTGGGACGGGGTGGAAGGCCTTTTAAAGCCTCCATCATCCAACACCAACAAAGAAATCTGGAAATGGTCTTGCTTCAGCCCTCGGAAGCAAGGCTCACTACTTTAGGTTCACTACCCCCCCGCCCCCCTCCCCCGCAGCCTTTCTGACCTCCCAGGGCCCTAGGTGAGGCCTCCAACCTCCATCCTTCAGCCTTGACGTCCTCCTGCAGGGTGGGCCCGGCCTGAGTGACGGCCACCAAGTTCCCTACACACAGTATGAATTTTCACGTTCCACGCCTTTGCTCATGCTGCACCCTCTACCTTCTGTGCTCTCACGTCTCCTCTTCCTGCACCCACCCTTCCCTTCAGCTCCCCTATTAACTCTCCTTGACTATGTCGTGAACTCACCCTGCAAGCTCTCCTTCAAATGCCTTGTTTTTCTTACTTTTTCCCAACCAACCCACCCTCTCAGTAGAATTAAAAGCTCCCTTTCCAATGTTCCTTGCTTTGCATACGTCACCAGAGCTCTTAGCATGGTATAGTAGGGTATCCGTGTCTGATGCCCCCACTAGGTTGGGAGAGCACCGAGGCTCTGTGCCTGACACCTAGTAGTTGCTCCACATCCAGGGCACCTGGAAGGCCTTCTCCTGTATTTCCCACAGCTGAGGAGTATAGCAGCCTCTGTCACTCTGCCCAGAATTGCAGATAAAGTCCTCAGTGATCCCTTCAGAGCTCCAGGCACTTAACATTGTCGTGCTCCCTCCATCCTGGAAATCTGCCCCCAAGCCTTCCTGCTGATTTCCAACCTGCCCCTCAACCCTGCCCTGAATCTGATGAGACGAGAATCCCGGCTATGTCCTGGGGCACCTGGTGGGCACCACTTAGAGAGGGCTGGGTCAGAGGAGCTAGGGATAAGTGGCCGTGTCCTCAAGGGTGGTGGGCTGAAAGAGCCCCAGGGACCTGGGGAGGGAAAGGCAGGCACATGGATTCAGTAGCTGGCTCTGAGCTTGGAGGTAAAGGATCAACAGCAGTCTGGGGGTGGGGAGGAGGGTGTGATGGTTAATTTTATGTGTCAGATTGGCTGGGGCACAGGAGGCTCAGATATTTGGCCACACATTTTTCTGGGTGTGTCTCTGAGGGTATTTCTGGATGAGATTAGCATTCAAATCTGTAGACTGAGTCAAGCAGTGATGGGCCTCACCCAGTCCATAGAAGACCTGAATAGAACAAAAAGGCAAAGTAAGAGGTAACTCCTTAGCGTGACAATGCTGAGACACTGGTTTTCTTCCAGCCTTTGGTCTCAGACTGAAACACCAACTGTCTTTGAGTTGCAAGGCTGCTGGCTTCCAGCCTGGAACTTGTACCATTGGCTCCACTGGTTCTCAGCCCTTTTTCCCGCTGGTTCTGTTCCTCTAGAGAACCCTGCCTCGTTACAGACAACTGGCGTACAAATTCCATGGACCTCAGGAGGGGCCCACAGTCCTTATTCAGAGGCCTACTGGTGCAGCGGCTCTCCAGAATGGGTAGACATTCCCTATCTCCTGGCATCTGGAGTTGACCGCACTCACCTGGAGAAGCTCACTGCAGATAGACGCTACCTGTCGCCCCTCCATGGGCCCCCAGCACCCAACAGGTGCTCAGTAATGCTGACTGAACAAATAAATACCTCATACTTATCTGGGTAGCCCTATATAGTATGGGGCACAATCTCAGCCTCATTTCCAAGGCTCTGAGATAGGCAGGACAGGGCCAGCAGCCCCGGTGCCACATGAGCAGGTGGTCCAAAGAGGACCTAGAGCCAGTCCTGACAGCAGGGACCCTCCTCTGGAAGGGCTGAGGAAGGATGCCGCCCTGGGTCCAGGGGCCTCTGCCTTGCCCAAATCCATACAATCTCACGTGAACGTTCAGTGAGCACCTACTACAGGCCAGGTCCTGTTCTGGGGACTCGGAGTAAGTACATTAGTGAACAAAATGGACAAGAACGCCTGCTCCCCTGGACCTTACACTCTAGAAGGAAAAGACAAACAATAAACCAGACATGGAATAAATAAGTGAGTTATATAACATGTCAGCCGGAAGTATATGCTTGCAGAAAGCACAGAAAGAACAGAGGAGGGAGATCAGGAACCAGGGGTGGGAGGCGGGTCACAAATTTAAACAGGGGAGTTAGAGGAAGCTGTGTGGAGAAGGTGGCACTTGAGCGATGGCTTGGAGCAGGTGAAGTACTGAGTCGTGCAGCTACTGCGGTGGGGGGAACCTTCGCGGGCAAAAGGAACAGTCAGAGCAAAGGCCCTGGGGCGAGACTGCGTCGGGCATTTTAATTACTCGGCGCCTCACAGGCCATTGTGAGCAGTGCAGCCCAGGAGAACTAAATGAAGGTGAGGGCCGTGGGCCTGGCCCCCGCAGCAGGCCTCGGAGGCATACCCTCCCTCTTCTCGGAGAGCAGGCTCCAGCTTGGGCAAGCGACGAGAGGGGCAGAGGATCCCCGGCGCAGGAGAGGGCAGCAGACAGAGAAGAGGCAGCGAGAGATTTTCCTTGATTACCACCCTCCTCAGCTTCTGCTGGACACCCCGAAACTCCCACCTGTATCATTCCCGGGGACCAGCCTCCTTGCTGCCTGACTTCGGAGGTGGGCTGCACACCTGCTGGGACGCTCGCTGCTGGGGATGATGCTGGACGGGTTGTTTAACCTTCCACGGGAAGCCTTCAATGCCTACAGACCCAGCTCTTGAGGGCTGGGTGGAGGCGGGAGTTGGGTGGGGTGGGGGCTCTCGGGGGATTTGCAGGAATGAATCAGAGAAGGAGCTGGAAAGCGCTACAGGTAGACCGTGGAGGAGCGCGGGCACCTCCACTGGGCCTCTGCGGGGAGGCAAGGGCCCCCTCTGCCTCTGCCACACAACGGCAGGTGTAAGAAGCAGATCCGTTCCGCAGCCTAGATGAAGTTGCAGTCAGCAGCCTAATTTTAGACTGGGCATCTGCTCTTCCGTCCCAGAGACTCGGCTCTGTCTGGGATTCACTCCGTCTGCAACTGCCAGAGAAACCAATCCTGTTCCACGGGTGCAGGCCCTGGCGGTACCCACATCAGAGCTGGCCCCGGGGCCCCCGCCACGGGGAGGCCCCTAGGAGCTGTGCTACAGCAGGACATCTGCCTCCTCCTCACGGGGCTCCTGTCTCACATCCAACGGCCGTGGGTTCCTGGGGGTGCCAGCTTTGGTTTCCATTCTGCTTCCCCCAAAGCTGGGGGAGCAAATGTGGGTCTGCCTCCACCAGCACGGGAGGGCCCATTGGATGGGAATGGCTCTTGGCCATCCCCGCGCGCCCAGCTCTCACCCCAGAGGAGTAGAGCCCAGGAGGACCAGGCCTAGGAAGGCACCCAGGAAGGGTCTGCTGTCCCCAAGTCTCCCCAGTGCAGGTGACTTTTTGAGTTGGACTTTGAAGGCTGGGTAGGTGTTTATTAGTGGAAAGGGCCACTGGGGTGGGGTGGAGGGTGGGGTGTTCCACCTGAAGGAACAAAAGCCCGCAAGAGCTCTGGATGTTTGGGAATGCCTGAAGGCAAGCGGGGGAGGGAGGTGCAAGGGGGTGAGCCACCTGTGTGTCAGGGTTGTTGGGCCCTAACTCTGAGCCAGACTTGGGCTTATGCCCCCAGTGGGAGAGCCTGTGACGGGCTTTGGAGCGCACTCCCCCTATGGGTAAGTATGGGGGCTCCCAGGTACAAAATCCAGGCCCCTCAAATCCGGGGGAACCATCTTCCTTGTCCCCTCTGTCCGTGTCCCATCTGGCCCCGCGGGGCCCGCCTCCACTTCCCTGGCACACTCAGGGCAGTACCAACCACAGGGCCCCCTCCCAGACCCCCACCTGAGCACCGGGCCACGCGTCTCCTGACGTCACACCCACCCTCCTGGCCACTGGGGTCACTGCTCCATCCTTGCCTCAGTTCCCAGTCCCACGGGCAGGATCCTTCACTACTCTGGACTCAACCTTTCCAGCTGGTGCCGCCAACTCAAGAGCCCTTGAGAATGACCCCACGGTCCACCTTGGCCTCCTCTTCCTCCCTCGGCACCGCCCTGTGGTGACCAGGAAGGTTCTGGCTTGTGGAAGGTGAGCTCTCGAGGTTATGGGCTTTCTACATCCCCTTGCTTGGGTCCTCCAGCGCCTCTTTGCGATGTTTATCATTTATCCCTTTCTACAGGTGACAGATCAGGAGTTTGCTGAGGTTAACTGGAGGCTGGTCACCCAGCAGGAAGTGGTGGAGCTGGGGGATGGACCCCCATCTGTCTGTCTTTCTTCCTCTCCCCCTACCCCTGAGGGCGGGGCCTGAACAGCTGGTCCAGAGCAGAGGCAGGCGGTCAAGCCCTCTGGCCAGTTTTGGTGGGTCGGGGAGACCTGGAGGGCGAGACAGCCCTCACCCGGGATCCCTACCTTGACGCCCTCCAGAAAGAAGGAGTTAAAAGCTTATGTAAAGAGATTTGCAAATAGATCCTACAAAACAACATTTGGATGATTTAAGTGTTAAGGAATCAGAACCATATGGATTAAATGTCCCTGACGTTACGTATGGTTTTAAAAATTAGAAGGAAATGTACTGGGAACACATACACGTATAAAATATGTAAGGCCAGACCGCATTTCTAGCTTTGTGGACATGGAGTTATTTGAAAAACACGACACAGCATTCACCCAGCTTCTCCCAGGCTGGCCCTCCTCTCCCCTCCCCTCCCCAGGCCCTGTCTTCTCCCCACACCAAACAGGGCTCAGCTCCCTCCCCAGGGACCCAGCCTGAGAAAGAGACTTCCCAGAACAGCAGGCCTGATGCTCTAACCACAGGACCACTGGAGCCAAACATCTGGGTCGGGAATGGCTGGGGTTTCCCCGGGGGCCAGACGGGGTGGTGGTCGCAGGTGGAGACGGGGTGGTGGTCGCAGGTGGAGGGAGCCACTGGGAATGTCCCAGAGGCCTGGAAGGGCTCTAAGAGGAGACGCTGAGACACTGTGGGGAGGCAGGCGTTCCAGGTGTAGTGCTTTCGGTTCCTAATTGCTTCTGTACCTCGCTCAATTCTTCTGGCAACCGTGGTGGGAAAGAGTCATCACCCCCACTTCACAGGAGGGGAAACCGAGGCTCGGGGTGGGGGTGGGGGCTGGGAGCCCTGGATGGCTAGCAGACAAGGCACCAGACCACAGCCTGGGCTCCCTGTCACTCACTCACCCGGGGCTGCTCACACTGCACCTCCATGCTTTGAAGCAAACCAAAACCGTGAGTCCACGTCCAGTTTAACTGAGCATTAAAAAAAAAAAAAAAAAATTATTTAAAAAAAAAGGCTGGGTTAGCTCCTCAAAGCTGGTGTATCTGGCACAGTGTTTTTGAGGACTCCCTACATCCCAGTAAATCGGGTTTGGTCGCGGCTGCAAATTGCATGTGGCGCTGGGTCGGAGGGGAGGGTATATAGTGGTTGGTTCTGGAAAAGGTAAACTATCAGAAGCCACCTGGTCAAATCCTGGTGCGGAGGAGAGGAGACAGGAACATGGGGGGGGGGGGCAGGGGCATGGCACCTCCCCGACCCTCACCTGGCCCCTGCAGAAGGTGGCTTTGCTTCTCCTCTGCAGAGAAGGACACCCAGGGGTGGGCAGCAGATGCAACATCCCCACAGACACACAGCTGCATCCCGATCCAGGCCCCTCCGACACCGGGACCCCCCAGACGTTCCCCAAAGCTGGCCCCGGCTTAAGCAGAAGCAGGCCCTCCAGGAGCACTGAAGGCCCCCAGGTATAGGCCCAGCTCGGCATCAGGGGGGCGGCCACCGTGTCTGTCCCCTGCGGCCAGTGCAGGGCCAGACGTGGGTTCAGTGGGTTCAACGATCGGTAAACAGATGGGTGGGTGGAGGAAGGGGGCACCCCCCGCCCCGTGCTCCGTTCCTCACGCAGGACACAAGGATGCAGGACACAAGGGGAGGCCTTGAGGCTGACGGTCCGAGGGGACACATGCTCACAGCCCGTGCGGACTCCGGGGAGGCTGAGTTTGAGGCCGGGGTATCCTAAGGACATGGAACTCCCAGGGCAGGAAAGGAAAACCGGTATCAGGCGGGGGGTGGGGGGGTGGGGGAGTGGGGGGAGGGGGCTGCAGAGAGGGCAGGAGCCTCCTCCCTAAGCTGGACCCACGCCCCCTCCAAAAGGTGGCAGCAGATCCGATGCTGACGGGCTTCTCGAGACAGCCTCTTGACGTCCTGCAGTCGGCCGGCCCGGGGTAGAGACCTGCCCCTGGGCCCAGCCCCAGCCCCGCCGAGCAGCGCCCTGGCCCGCCGCCTCCCTCAGGGTCGGACCGCCCGGCCGTGCAGAGGCCCCCCGCCCCCGGCGCCCCCTCCTCTAGCACACTGGCTTCTTGCAGTTCGGGGGCTGAGTAGCCTGGGACCCCCTGTGAGACTTCTCATGCACAGAACCCACTGCCCCCCGGCGCCCCTGCTCCCTCATGAGCACCCCAAGTGATCCCTAGTCTCGGCTTTCATCCGCGTGCCCACAAGCCTCAGGCTGTCCCACTTAAGTCTTCTCAGTGACTTCCTTCCGCTCTTGAGACAGAGACCTCGAGTGGTCCCCATGGCCACAGTGCCCCCCACACCGCGCCCCGTCTCATGTCCGCACCGCTCCACCTGGGGCACAAGGGTATATTTTCAGCCTTCTTTGCCCCAGGGCCTTTGCACACGCCGTGTCCTTTGCTGGGAATTCTTTTTCTGGACAACTCCTCTTTCCTAGTTAACTCCTCTCCAAACTTTCATTTCATTTTGCATGTCGCCTCCTCAAGGAAGCTCTCACTGGCCCCTGGTTAAACCTGAACACACTCTGCATACTCTCTGTACACCTGTATACACCGTCTCTGCACACTGTACACTCACTGCACATTCTCTGTACACAGTCTGTATATCCTCTTATACCTGTATACACTCTCTGTATACACTCTGTATACCTGTACACACTCTCCCTGTACACTCTCCAAATACCTGTACACTCCCTCTGCACACTCTCTGTATGCCCGTGCACTCTGTATACATGTGCATATACTCTCTTTGCATATATATGTACGTACTCTGCATACTTTCTGTATACCTGTGCATACAGTCTCTGCATACCTGTGTACACTCTCTGCATGCTGTGCACACTCCCTCTGCACACTCTCTGTATACCTGTGGACGCTCTCTCCATGCTGTGCCCACTCCCTCTGCACACTCTCTGTATACCTGTGCACATTCCCTCCGCACACTCTCTGTATACCTGTGAACACTCTGCACACTCTATACCTGTGAACACACTCTCTGCACACTCTCTGTATACCTGTGCACATTCCCTCTGCACACTCTGTATACCTGTGGACACTGTCTCTATACCACATACTTCATCTTTAGGGCCCCCAAAGTATCAACATTTGTAAGTTCTTTTCATTTGTGTGCTGTTTTTGTCTGAGGACTAGCTTCCTCACTGAAATAGAAACCCCATGATTAGGGTGACCTGTATGTCTCCCTCACCACTGAATCCCCAGATCCTGCCACAGTGGCTGCTGGCCCCCAGGCTTTTCTCTGCACTCCCCAGGATACCTGGAGTGAGGCAGAAGATGGCTGCGGGTGTCACTGTGATCTCAATCTCCTCCCCCACCAGGGTGAGGTGGAAAAACACGGGACTCAGACTCCAGGCTCAGGTGTCTCCAGAATTCATTGTAAGAGCATGACAAGGTCACATAATGCTGCTGAGCCTCAGTTTCTGAATCTGTAAGATTGAAAGGATGTGCCAATATAGAATGACTTACATTTTGATTTATTATAGACCAAACTATTTCTTCTAGTCCTAGAGTCTGGGCAGAACTGCTTTCTATCTATCCAGGATCCTCTCTTCCCTTTCTTCTGGTAAGAGTTCCTTGGGGACTGTCGTCCCCAGCT
This sequence comes from Canis lupus baileyi, assembly GCF_048164855.1. Lineage (NCBI taxonomy): Eukaryota > Metazoa > Chordata > Mammalia > Carnivora > Canidae > Canis > Canis lupus. The sequence goes on along the minus strand of NC_132850.1, from coordinate 2,820,290 downwards.
CCAATCATGATTATGGCACAGGTTTCCATCATAGGACCCCCTTTAACCTGCCTGTGGCCACCTGTTTGGCTAAACACTGTAGTCCACTGGGCCAGGAGCCATCATGGGACCTATGATGGGCTCAGCGGAGAACCTCCCTGGGCTTCTGCTCACTTTAACAGCTGAAAGGAAAGGTTGCTTTACTAGCCGGGATGGTGAAGGCCAGGAGCCATCAGGGGCCCATGACCTTTCTCCACTCCCTACAGCTACTGTGTCACGTTGTACGGCAGAAAAAGCCCAAAAGAGCCCAGGGGCTCTTTTGCCTGTATCTGTTCTGTCCCAGTCTTGTGAGACCAAGGTCAACAAGAAAGTGTAAAAATAAAACACGTACGGAAAGTAAGAGTCTGATGACTTGATGACATTGTATCACTTCCTGGATTTAGCCATGCCTGACGTCCACTCACTCATCCATCCCAGTAAAACGAGGCCATAAGACAAAGCTCAATCGCTCCTCCTCGCCCTCACCCTCTCTTTTCTCAAACCAGGTAGAATTCAGTTTCTGTCCCCTGCATTTGAAAGAATGCTGTCCACTCCATCCATGTCCAAAGTTATCCCATAGTACTACATAGACAATCTCTTGGAAGGGAGTAGTAAGAAAAACAAGCATCCATGGGGATCCCTGCTTACTCAAACACGCCTCACGGTGTGTCCTGCTAATCCTCGTGACAAGAGTAGCCAATGATAGAGAAAGACATTGGAGTGATGGAAGATAAGGAACACTACGGTAGGGTGTTAATGACCTGCGTTCGAATCCAGGCTCGGCCATACACTAGCTGTGCGATGTTGAGCTGGTTTCTTAGCTTCTCTGGGCTTACCCTCCTCTATAAAATGGGCTGGCAATGTCTACCTCAAAGGTTGCCATGAGGAATCATGAGACGAACCAAGCAAAAGAGCCTAGACTGCTGTTCCGGGCTACGAAAGCCTTGATAATCATCTGCTGAGCCTGTCAGATCTAGAAGTCCTTTCTAGATAGTCCATGGGTCTTATTTCTAAGAATGGGTGCTGCCCATGGGTACAAAAGGAGAGAAATGTGTGAGAACCTCCGGGCACGTGACATTGGCTATTGGTTCCAGGTCAGCAGTGACATGAGGTTGGCTGACGGGTTTGCTTCCCCACATGTTGGCAGTCAGGTGCGTTCCCAGGGATGGCAGCTCCATCTGAGTGGTGACAGGTCACCGAGCGAGGAGCCTGTTTAGGGTTCCCAGAAGGGCCTAAGACGCTTCTACTCTCCCCTGGACAGTGTTGAAAGGATGGGCCAGGACTCCCCAAAGGCTGAACTTGACCCGAGTCCCCGTCTAATGTGTTCTTGGCTTCGCCGGGGTGAGGGCAGGGTGTGCCCCTCTGCGCTGGCCGGCCTGGGAAGTCGGACAGACTATGTTGCCTTCCAAAGAGCAATTCTGAAAACTGCTACTCAGAATAAATATTTTGGTTGCATTTTGCGATGTGGCTGTGGGGGAGATTTCCATTGAGTGTGGTTTGCAAGGCGATTCTCCTCTGTTGTTTACTCCCTGCGATCCCCACAGCCTGTTCCTGGCAGGCATCTGTGTCTGCTGCACTCCTGGGCCATTGGGACCTGGATGCTCTGCTCTGGAGAGGCTGGGCCGGCGGCCCTTCATGGGGGCCTGATGGTGACGATGCATTAGGCAGCTGGCCACCGGAGCCCTCACTCCCCAGCTCAACGTTGCCCTCCTTCGCCAGTCCCCGCCAAGCCTGGCACTCTCTTAGGAACCTCATTCCCACCAACTAGGGGAAACTGTAATTAGCTGAGCTGCTCTAGGCCAGGGGCTTGGAATTCCTGTGGGCCTAGAGATGTGGCCTTGTCCATTTCCTCTTCCCAGGGTGGCCCCCTGCTCCTGCTCCTTTCCACCCACTCACCTCTCCCTGAAGCCACAACCACACAGCAGGCCCTGTGCAGTCGGAGCCAGACCACTGTCTCCCACCCATCCCCCCCCGCCCCATCCAAACACCCTCTGGAGAGAAACCCTAGCCCCAGGGGCCTGAGCATAGCATGTTTCTTGGTTACGGTGACTGTGACTGCTGCCCCACCCCTTCGAGGCCAGGTTCCGAGGGCTGCCAAGGCTCTGGATGCCAGGCTTCGTGCTTGCTCAGATTGTGACAACCCTTGGCCAGCCAAGAGCCCATCCTTAATCTCAAAGACGAGGTAGGTAGAGGTGGGGGCATCACGCTTCCGAGCCAGCTCACCCGAGAGCTTTCCCTGCTCCCCGCTCCCCACTGCCATGGCCAGATTTCCAGGGAAAGATGGATTCATACGATCAGGGTCTGTCAATCAAGACAGAGAAAGGACCGGAGGGAGTGGTGTTTCCAGGCATGGGGGCAGGTGTTTGCAGCGTGGGACCCGTGGCCCAGGGAGGAGACGGCCCGCCAGGGATGGACCACAGGGATCCTGGCCAGGGGACCTCACATTGTGCCTGAGCATCTGGAATGTTAAAGACCCTTGTCGTGGAGGGGGGCCTCGCGGTGGTGTGAATATTGTTCTTTCTTCTATCTTTTTCACCTCCCCGAAGCCACCCCCCACCCACTCGCTCGACATGCATCCCATTCTGGTGGGTTAGGACCCACCAGTTACCATGATGAGGGCCTTCTGGGACCCCACCCCACTTTGTGGAATGAGGGAACAGAAGCTTCTGGAGGCCAAGGTCCATGCCCAGGGTCACGGAGCAGGGTGAGGCGGAGCCTGATTTGGACTCATTTGTCAGGACCCAAGTCCCACACTCCTTCCATAGCACCACGACTGCTGCTGAACACAGAAAGTGCCCAGGGGCTCTTTTGCCTGGGAGCTACCTGTAGTGGAAGCAGCCAGTCTGTCCCCACGCTGTGGTCCAGAGACCAGCTGCACGCATTTGGGAAGGGGCCAGGAGGACAGTCTGCACCCTAAGACGGAAGGGAGCTGACCACCCAGAGGCAGTGACGTGCGGCTGTGGTTCCACCGCTGTTGGGCAGACCAGGTGAGCCAGTCCTTACCCCCAGCTCCACTCAGCTCCACGCTCTGGGCTCAGCACCCGAGGGCTTAGCCCTGCTCATCACTGAGCTCATCTTGCACAGGCCTGGGAGGATGTGGGAAACCCAGGTCCATCTAGGGCTAGAATCAATCTTCTCATCATAAACCACATACAGTATGGGTGCCCTGGGCTTGCCCAGGCTCACCCACCATGATGTTATTGTAGTGTCCTAGGGGGGTCAGGGCATCTCTCTGGGGGTCTGACCTGAGGCCGGTCTTGCTGTCCTCATCAGAACTTCAGGCCCAGCTCACTTCACTGAGAGTCTGGCGCATGCCTGATTTCACAGCCACTCTCTGCACGGGCTGGGCCCTATGCCTCACATGCACGGCTACTATGTCTGGACCATGCCACGAAGTAAGATGGGCCAGGACCACTGAGCCCCCCCACCCCACCCCATCTAAGAGACACTGGCTGTCACAGGCAGGCCACACACAGAGGTCCCTACAGCCACAGCTAGGACACCGCACTAGCCATTTCTCTGGGGGCCAGCTGGGGGGCAGGCCTGAGGCTGGGCCACTTCTCTCAGGCCAAGCTGCTGAGCCCCCCAGGGAGTCACTCCACAAAGGGGTCACTCTGGCCTTGGCTGCATATACTCAGATTCCCTCCCGCCAAGCTCCACCTCCAGCAGGGTGTCACTCGAAGTGCCAGGGACAGTGGGGAGGGCTGGTGGCACTAAGCTACACGCAGGCATGCAATTTCCAGGTTCCCAGCCCAGTCACAGAGCCCAGCGCGGCCTGGCTCCCCATACAGACCCAACGCTATAGTCCATCCGCTTCTCCTTGAGCTAACTGCTGGGCCGTCTCTGTCCCAAGCTGGGCAAAGGGGTGTCTTCTCTGCTGGTGTTGCAGCCACCACTCGCCTCCTGCCCAGAAATGGCTCTGTGCCACCCTGTTCCCATGTGGGCTACTTACCCCGGGCAGGGCGCCCCAAACCTTTTAAAACAGCACGTGGAGTGTCAAGTCAAAGAGGACAAACTCCTCGTGGAAGTTCACCTCTTATGGAAATAATCATAACTACCCATTAGCCAGCATTTAACGAATGCTTCACGTTTCAGGTGTAGGTAATCCTCACAATAAAATCCGAGTTGTGGTGCAGATATTACCCCCATTTCACAGATGAGGAAAACAAGGCTCAAGGTCTGACTCGCTCAGAAGCCCTGCTCATCCCCCGGAAGCTGAGAACTGTCATGTGTCTTGTCAATGGGCTTCCAGGGCTGTTTCTTGGGGGCCCAGGGACAATTCACAGCTGAACTAAAATGTCCTGTGCTGTGTCCCCAGCCGGCAGCACAAAAGTGCTGAGCGCGGCTTCAGGGCCCCTGCCTGGCTGACTCTGGGGTCGGTTTAGGGGCCACAGGACACAAGGCCCCCCGGTGCTGTAATCTTCCACGGACACAGTGGGCCCGGTGCACGTCCTCTGCGCCAGCGCCGTGTGGAGCTGGCCTGTCCCCATCCACCCAGCGCCAGACACCTCCCTCACGGGGGTCCTGGCTGGTGAGACCCGAGGGAGGGAGGAGCCAGGAGGCCTTGGGTCCCCTTGCACGTGGATCCACTGCCACAGCTTGGGGACCATGGTGCCGGCTCCTCCTGAGGCGGACCGGCTGCTCCGGCTCTGATGTTCCTTCTGTCTGCAAATTGGTTCATTTACAAATCTGCTCCCGGCTCACCTCTGGGAATGGAGCACGGCTCAGACACATCTGTCCCCCTCTGAGGCTCTCCCAGATGACACTTCCTGGCTATTACATAATCAAGGAAGCCCAGCTCCCAGCAGCCAGGACTTTAATTGGAGAGCTCTCTCCCAAGGGCCTTGGGGACCTGGCTATGTCGGCCGAGGCCCTTTTACCTCTCGGCCCCTCTGGTCTCTCTGTGTCTCACACACAGACATGCCCCGGCACACATATTTGCACACCCCAGCCCAGTGGGGCAGCCGAGGACACATCTTCTGTTCATGCCATTGGCCACGTCCAGGGGCTTACATGCTTTGTGCTCACTGTGAATTATGCTGCCCTGGGGTCTGCCCCCACCAGGACGTCCCTCTGGGCACCACCACAGCTGGCTTAGGGCTGCCTCTTTCAGGCTTCCAGAGCCCTCTGTGTTTACCATGCTGCTGGGGATGCATCCGGCTGCTTAACTGGGCTAGGACCCCTCCAAGGAGGGGGCTGCGTCCGACTGCCCCCTGTGCCTCCAGCACCCAGCTCGGCTGGCCCTGAGCGGACACTGGGAGGGCTCATGAAACGGGCCAGTGAATTAAAGGAAAGATCTTAGCGAAAGCCCTGTGGTTGGTGACCTGGGCAGGTCTGCAAAAGCAGCCTTATGTGCAGATTAACCAGAAGCACCACAAAAAGTCAGCTCCTGAAAGACCCGTGAAATGAATCCAATGTTCAGAGGGGAAACTGAAACCCAGCTGGGGACAAGCGGCAGAGCCAGGGACTCAACCGAGCTTGCCCAGGCCTCTCTCTGTTCTCTTGCTGCCCCTGAACCTTGGTAACCCACTCTGGGGCATTCTTTTCCCCAGAAATGAATCCATCACCTTCTGAGCCTTGGGCCCAGCCTGAGACAAATGCTACCAAGACCCAGTCCCGGTGCTCAAGGAGCCGTGCAGACATGTACCCCAAGAGCTGTAAGGTGGGGTGACAAGTCACAGATGTGACACCCAGGGCGATGGAAGAGGTCAGAGGAGGCATCTTGGAAGAAGTGATATCAAATGGGGTCTCCGAGGAGAGCCGGTGAGAAGGATGAAGCTGGAGGGGGCGAGGGGAAGTGATGGTCCCATTAAAGGACACAGAAACGTGGAGCGATCCAGCAAGATGGGGCATTGCCCAGGCCCAGCGGTGAGGCTGAAGCCCGGAGGACAGGAGGGGACCCGCGCTTTGAGGCTGGCCTGGGAGGCCCCGGCCACGTCAGGATGAGCTTGAGAGCCATGCTAACCCCACGGGACTCCGGCTCGTGGGTAAAGAACCTTATAGTTGGAGTCCATGCCCCTTCCTCTGTCCTCCCACCATCCCCAGAGCGGCAAGACACTCAGACAGATGCCATACCCTCTCTCTCACCTACCGAGGCAGTCGGTAGAGGAGTTACACGCCCTTCCCGGCTCCTCCTAGCCACAGATGTCCTTATATCCTAGAGCTGGGGCTGTGATATGTTAGGAACTGACACTTGCACAAACCGAGTCCACGTTGACGTCAGGACATGCTGTCTCGAGGGAGAAGTCTTGTAAACAGCTTTGGAACTCTGGATGGCCAAGGCAGCTTCTCCTGGGCCTGGTGCGCGGAACGGCTCATGCACGCCCAGGGCTGCAGCTGGACGCTGCAGGGAGCTGAGAGAGGCCCGTGTTGGCTGGGCGTTTGCCCACAAGACTGTATGTACCTGCGCTGAGAATCCTGGAGCATCTACTCGGACCCTTGCCGGGGCCCAGGACACAGTAAAAAGTCAGAAACAGGAATCACAGGAGACTGGCAGAGGACAGAGCCAACTTAGAAGAACCGTAGGGCCTGGAGTCAGGCCCCTTGTGACCATCATCATCATCCCAGAATTTGGAGGCCCTGCCCTGTGCTGCCCTCCTGGTCCCACCACCTGGTGGTGACACTCACGGCTCACGGAGAGGCCCAGCAAGTTGTGGGGATGCAGGGGTGCTTCTGTGGGGCCCCGGGCCCATTAAATCCCTAACTGATGACCAGCTGAGAGGTCCTCTGTCCTAGACTGTCTTCTAGGAGGTGCTTCCCTCTGCTAAGGCCCTCTGACTGACCTCGGAGATCTCGCCAGGCCTCTTGTATGACAGATGTGGAAACTGAGCCCCAGCAAGGGGAAGTGGTTGGTGGAGGGTCACGCGGCGAGGGGAGGGGGAGGGGGAGGGAGGACCCAGGGCTCCTCACTCTCCACCTCACCACCCCCACTTCCTGGAGGTGACTCAGCGAGACAGTCGCACAGGAAGGAAGTGGGAAGGGAAACCCAGCCCGCTGGATTCCAGGTCACCACTTTGCTTGTCCAAAGCCACCAACCACCTTGGCCATGCGGCTCTGCCTCATGCCCGTGACCTTGCAGCCCTTCCTTCCCAAAGCCCCAGCTGCTGACCGTTTCCTCCAGGGTCAAGCTCCCTCGGCCTGTCCAGCGTCTCCAGGGACTCCCTGCCACACCGTCCCCTGGTGCTTCCCTCCTGCTGGGTCAGGGGGTCACCTCCACAAGCTTGGTGAGGGGCCAAGCCCGTGTGGGCCAAAGGTTCCTAAAAGAAACGAGACAAGGTGCGTAACAGCAGCGTCGTGTTTAATGACCGGGACTCTCGAGCCAGTGTTCAGTTTCCCTCACCGGCTGGCAGGGGAGCTTTGGTGAACTCGGTGTCTTTGTAAGTCCATAAAATGAGGTGAGAGGACCCAGTCTGTGGGGTGCATGGAGAATGGGATGGAATAATTCACGGAAAGCCCGCCACAAACTGAGCCGTGCATGGCTCTAGCCCTTGTGCGCTTCGCTGGGTGGACGTACACAGCTCACCTCATTTAATTCTTATGACAAACCCACAGAGGAGATACAATTATTCTCATTTAACTGGCGAGACGCCCAAAGCTCAGGGAGGCGAGGGCACACAGCCTGTGGCTGGGAGAGGCAGGCTCTGCACCTGGTCCAACCTGATGGCGAAGCCCCAGCCATTTCCCACCAGTTCTTGCTGCTGGGTGGTCCTCTGCCCGTGTCTGTGCGGGCAGGGCTCCTGTCCCCTCCACCTGCGTTCCAGAACTGTCCCTGCCACTTCCTGGGAGGGAGGTTTGGAGTCTCTGTGCCTCTCTGGTCCCATCCACACACTGGAGAATGCCCCCGCCCCCGGCCTTCCTGGGAGCAGAACGAAGGGGGTGAGGGGTGCACTGCAGCTCTGCAAACGGGACTGTGCTGTCTGGAGGCCAGGCGCTGCCAGGTGTTGCTCCTGTGACCCCAACGACTATGGATCGTGATCTGTGTGGCCAGATGTGGGGGTCAAGCCCGGAGCAGCGTCTCCCTCAGCCACCACAGGAAATGTCACAGGCCCCGTTAGCCTGGGGCTTTCCATATGCTGAGCACAGGCCTCTGAGAGTGAGGAGAGAGGGGCTGTAGGTACGAGGCTCTGCTTCACTGGCCTAGAAGTTCCTCAAGGGGCACGACCTGCTCCCAGCACCTGGGGATGGTTGTGCGCCCCCGACTCCAGCCCTGGGGCCTCCTGCTGGGTCACCAAGCAGGCCAGCTGCCTCCCCTCCTCCCAGCACCAGCACCACCACCTCAGAGACCCTGACTCCCCAGGAAGAAGAGACCATTCCCCCTTCGGGAGCCCGTATCCCCGCCTCAACCACAGAATATCACCATATCATCGTCCCCAAATCTCTCTTGAAGCCTTGTCGGAATAGGGTGAGGGTTTGCATAAATGAATACACTTCAACTTAACTGTTTTCCATCTGTTTCTCTCGCTGGACAGTAAGTTCCCTAAAGATACATGCTGTGTGTATCCATCTTCATAATTCTCAGTGACTGGACCACCTGTGGGGGGCGGTGGTTGTAGCGCATTTCTCTCCCCATCCCATCTCACCAACTTCTCACACCCCTAGCGTGTGTTACAATTGTGTGTAACAGTGAAGGACAGGGGCAGAGGACCACCCGGTGGATTCTACTCTAGGCAAAGGACCCGGCTGACGTATGTTGGGGCTATCGGACGCATTCTGGGCTTCTGTCTGGGTTCGGGCCTCTATTTTCAAAGAGCAAAGTCCTCATTTCCGTAATCTCTTCCAGAAAAGTGAGCTGCTGTTTAAGATACTTTGTGGGGTGGCACCGAGGACTAGGAATCCATCAAAAGCTCCATGAACTTATCTTCTTTTCACCTTTACTTTGCTTCTGATGAGTGCATGCGGCTCACACTTCCAGGACATATCAAACACCATGTGACCCGGACATGGCTGGACCATGTACACACCCAGCCTGTTGCCTGGTGCAAGGAGCCTTGGTAAAGGCAGCGTCAAAGGCTTGCAGGACAGGGATGTGCAAACAAAAAACAGTAGAAGGGGGCAGCCTGGGTGGCTCAGCAGTTTAGCACCTGCCTTCAGCCCAGGGCCTGATCCTGGAGACCGGGGATCTAGTCCCACGTCGGGCTCCCTGCATGGAGCCTGCTTCTCCCTCTGCCTGTGTCTCTGCCTCTGTGTGTGTGTGTGTGTGTGTGTGTCTCATGAATAAGTAAATAAAATCTTTTTAAAAACCCAAAACACGGGCAGCCTGGGTGGCTCAGTGGTTTAAGCACCTGTCTTCAGCCCAGGGCCTGATCCTGGAGTCCGGGGATCGAGTCCCACATCGGGCTTCCTGCATGGAGTCTGCTTCTCCCTCTGCCTCTCTTTCTCTCTGTTTCTCATGCATAAATAAATAAAATCTTAAAAAAAAAAAAAAAAAAGACAGCGGAAGGGATGCCTGGGTGGCTCAGTTAAGCAACTGCCTTTAGCTCGGGTCCAGACTCTAGGGTCCTGGGATCAGGCCCTACGTCAGCCGGGAGTCTCCTCCTCCTTCTCCCTCTACCCCGCCCCTACTCTCTCTCTCTCTCTCTCTCACTTGCTCGCTCTCTCATAAATAATTAAATCTTAAAAAAAAAAAAAAAAAGACAGCTGGAGTATCTGAGCCCCTAGAACCCAGGAAGTGGTTCTAGCTGCTGAGTCTCTGGTTCTCGTCTGAGAAAGGGAGAATAAAACTTGTCCTGCAGAGTTACTACAGGATCGGCAGATTAGAGTTTGTTACAACAGCCAACTCAGAGCATGAAGAGAGGCGATTCATCCATTCCACAAATATTAATTTAGCACCAACCGTGGGCCAAGCATGGTCTCGGGCACCGGGAACAGTACTTAACAATGTCATGTTAGATGGTGATCAAGAAGAGCAAAGCAGGAGATGGCGTAGTGGCAGGAGGAGGTTTTGCCATTTTAAATAGGGCCCAGAGAAGGTTTTCATCAAGGAGGAGGCATTTAAAGGAAGGCCTGAAGGAAGTAAGAGAGGAAACTATGTTTACTATATTTTTCCTCACAGGGGAAAAGCACATGCAAAGGCCCTGAGGCCAGAGTTTGAGGAACAGTATGAAGGCCAGAGGATGGGGGATAGATAAGACGTCATTGGCGGCCACATCACGGGGGCTGTGAAGGCATTTATAAGACCTCTGGCTTTTACTCAGACACAGGGAGCCACTGGAGGCTTTCCAGACAGGGTCTGAGACAACCTGACTTTTATTACACTGATCAATAAGCTTCAGCTTCTCCTTCCCTTCAAAGCCTTTATTCAATACCCAGGCCTCTGCACCTCCAGCTCAGATGCTTTCTCCTTCCTCAGCTTTCTTCCAGCTTTCTAATTCTATCCAAACCAGAAGGGCCTCCTCACGTTCTGTCAAGTACAGGCTGGAAAGAGGCCTTGCAGAGAGACCGTGGTCGGGAGGGGAGAGACACAGAGAGGAGCCTTAGGTGGAGGATCCTGGCCTCCCCCGACGCCCAGAAGGCCTCGGCGTCCAGCTCGGCTGCCGTGTGCACACACGCTAGGTGTACGGCAATGCCCAGGACCCCGGCAGCGTCCCCAGTCATGCTTCATCATCTGGGACAGCTCGACCAGAAGCAGAGATTTCACCCAGCTTGCTTGCCTATCAAAAGGCAAAGCCATTTGTTTTCAAATGAAACAATTCTTGGGGCGCCTGGGTGGTTCCGCAGTTGAGCATCTGCCTTCGGCCCAGGGCGTGATCCTGGGTCCTGGGATCGAGTCCCACATCAGGCCCCCTGCATGGAGCCTGCTTCTCCCTCTGCCTGTGTCTCTGCCTCTCTCTCTGTGTGTCTCATGAATATAAGAATAAATGAATAAATAAATCTTTAAAAAAATGAATAAAACCATTCCTATCCCTATCAGTGGTTCATAACCACTCTAGGGGGTCATCGGGCCCTTTGAGAATCTGTTAAAAGCCATGCACTGTCTCTCCAGATGATGAACACAGGAGATGTGTTCATTCTCTTATAATTTCAGGGATATCACGGATCCCTGAACGTTCAGCGAAGAAGCCGTCACCTGTGCCACGACTTCCTGTTCTGTTGTTCCAACTGAAGGAATGAATGAGCGAGCAAACGAATGAATGGAGGGTAAAGAATCCGCATGCGAGTAGGGGAATGGCAGGGGATGGATAGGACAGCCAGAGACCGCCACCTCTGGGCACCAGGCCGCTTGCCGATCATTCCTGAAGCCTTCGAGGAAGCCCCCCAGGAGCGACGTGTGGCCCCCCCGGCCCGGTGTCCTGGGCAGAGCCGGAGCTCCCCTCCTTGAGCTCCATGGGTGCCTCTCACCCAAACCCTCTGGGTGCCCAGCCTCCTGGAAGGCATCACGCACTTTCCTGCCTGTCTCAGGGTGCCCTGAACAACACCAAACAGAACCTTTCCTGGGTGACCACAGGGCGACCGTGGGAGTGTAGGCCCAGCCGTGTAGAAGCAAGCCGGCTCTTCCACGGACACGGGCTGAGCAGCCGCTCCCGGGTCATCCCCCCCGGCTCTCAGCCCTCCTCGGACCCAGGCTTGGGTCACTTCCTTGTCCCATGGCTCATCACCACATCTCTCACTGGGAAGCTTTTTTTTTTTTTTTCTTTTTTTTTCTTTTTTTTTTTACCCAATCTCATTTTCTTCCAATCGTTGTTCAACGTTGCGATGCAGGGAGACCTGCAGAGGTGACCGGGGGGTTTGGGGCCTCTGACCACACGCGAAGTGATAGAGCAGAGTCCCCACAGCCCCAGGGACCTGGCTGCTCGGCCTCTGCTGCCCCTTCTCAGCATGTCACCTCCTCCTTGGTGCCACGCTCCAGCCACCTGGGCTGGGCCTTCCCCGGGCCGACCCCGCCTTCCTCCTCTGCGCCTCTGGTGTGTGCAGAGCCTGCCACCAGGAACAGGGGCCACCCTGCTTGTCCTACAAGGAAGCTCCCACGGCTCTGCCCACACCTCACCCCACACCTCACCAGACCCGCTTCCTTCCTCGGTGAATCCCGTGTCCTCACCTCAACGGTGCCACCTACTACGTTATATTCCCAGCTTCTCCTCTGAACCTTATTTTTGGGGTGAGGGGTGGACGGAAACAGTCAAAGCTTGGATAAATACACACACAATTGTTTATGTACTTGTCCATCTCCTGACCTGCGGCTTATTTACCTTTATTTCCCCAGCAAACAGCACCGGGTACCCTGATGCTCCAGTACACCCTTCTTAATAAATATTGCCTTTGTGGAGCTGTTCTCTTTTCACCCCTGTGGCTGGATTTTGTGTTGTAACCTCAACCCGCTGCGGTCGGGTCCCACCTCTCCCCACCCGGCCTCCACCTCCAACCTGCTGGAACCTGTTTGAATCGTGCATAAAGCAGGAGGAAATGGGCAGCGAGGAGCTCTCTCTTGAGGCCGCGACCTGACTTCCCGCAGGACTCCTCTCACCTCCTACCCAGGCTTCGAGTTACCCTGCTGCCCCCCATGCGGCTGAGCTTTCTGGGAGCCGGGTTGGTGAGGTCACTGGATGGGAAAAGTCCTCTAGGGAGTTGTCATAGTAACCATGACTTTCAATTTCATGCAAGAGAGTCCCTGAGAAGAAAACACCGAGGGGTGGGGGAGGAGGGGTCGGAATCCGTCAAAGGCCTCCTAACATTGTCCTCTCGTACCCTTTTCTTTGCTTCTTACTGGTTTACATGCTCAAGGTAGATGCCATTATGTGTGGGCATCTGAGTAGAAGCTGCTTAAAATAGCCACTCGACTATTTCAGGGAGCAGTTGAATATGCATGAAGCTATTTTAGAAAAGATGTCCGTGGCCCAGCCAATCCAAACCCCATCCTTTCCCTTGGAAATGCCAAGAGAAGCTGAATGGGACCTTTCTTAGTCTTTCCCACTGGGGTGGGGGTTTTTCAGAAGCCACAGAAACGACACCATAGCTAATGTTGGCCTCGCAGCCCTGTCAGCTCTGGCTCTTGAGTCTGTGGTCACAGAGGCTCCTGGTCACACAGCTCAGGCCTCCAGAACCCTCCAGAGCCTTGGCGGCCTTCAACGACAACCACATTACAACTCAGCTTGCCTAGATCTTTGCAGGGAGGGTCTTGGGCATTTCCATCTGCTTGTTTACCTGTTCACTCAACACACTCGTAGGGATAGATGAAATGCACGAGGAGCATACTGGGTATGGGGCGCCCAAAGATCTCCAGGACAAGTTCATGAGAGACCGGTAGATGGTTGGGTGAGTAGAGATAAGGGCCATATAGGTCAAAAATAGATGAGCGGCTGGGAGAAGGAGCCCTCGCTTCTTCCTGATGGCTTGAGAAAGACGATGTGTGAGCTGAGCCTTAGGGGATGGGCAGATGGCCCACTAGTGTGAGAAGGCACAGCAGGCTCGAGGACAGGGAGATGGCTGGGTGTGTCTGCTGGTGGAATGCTCCAGTGGGAGGGAGGGCATGCCTGTAAGGAGCAGAGACAGGAAAGGGAGCCAGACTGTGAAGTGCTGGCCAGTGTCACCTTCTCTAAGCCCTCAGGCTGGGCTGGGAAGGCCTCCCCCTCCATGAACCCGCAATGCCTGATGTGCCCCCATCACTGCTCACAATCTAGACCGGAGGTCTCTTGGGACAAGGACCTGGTCAGAGGCTCCGGGGGATCTCTGCAACCTAGCACCAGTCAGAATTCTGGTTGAAAATATGGCTTCTGGAGCCAGACTGCCTGGGTCCCAATCTAGACTCTGCCTCTTATGAAGTGAGATCTTGGGCAAGTTAACAGACCTCTCTTTGTCTCCATTTTCACACCTGCAAAGTGAAGATATTTATAGCACCTGCCCCTTCTGGTGAGAAGTACACGAATTAATAGACGTAAAGGGCTTAGAAGTGTGTGTGGCCCGTCAGAAGCAATAGATAAAAGTAATAGCTGTGTTCGTTATCCTAACAATTCTGGCTTTTGTCTTGACAATGGAATTACCACTGATGACAATTTTTTCCTCCCCCCGCCCCCCAAAAAAATAGAAAAAGAAAGGGATCCCTGGGTGGCGCAGCGGTTTGGCGCCTGCCTTTGGCCCAGGGCGCGATCCTGGAGACCCGGGATCGAATCCCACATCAGGCTCCTGGTGCATGGAGCCTGCTTCTCCCTCTGCCTGTGTCTCTGCCTCTCTCTCTCTCTCTGTAACTATCATAAAAAAAAAAAAAATAGAAAAAGAAAAAGAAAACTTACTGCTTTGACTGATACTCATACATGTCCACTATCTAGAGTTTTAAGCACAAGGAAGAAGGGGGAAAATGCTGGCCCTTGGATAACAACCACATTTCTAGATACGGTCAAACCTCATTATTCACAGAGTCTGTATCTGCAAATTCACCTACTTGCTAAAACTTACTTGTAACCCCCAAAATCAATGTTCAGGGTACTTCACGGTCATTTGCAGACCTGAGCAGGACGGTGAAAAACGTGAGCCACCCTACACGCATCTTTCTAGCTGAGGTGGAGAAACACAATGCCACCTTCTCATTTCAGCTCTCCTATGTCAACGACTGTTCCTTTAACAATCTCTTTAGTGTCAATTTTTTTTTTTTTGGAATTTTTATGCTTTTCGTCGGTGATTTTGCTGTGACGTGCCTTCCAGAGAAAGTACGTGTGTTAGATAAGCCGCCCTCAGGTATGAGTTACATTACTGCTGGCCACGAACTCAACGTTAATGAACCAACAATATCTATTACATGAGGTGTTTTTGACAGAAACACACGTAAAATAACATTATACATTGATCCTTTGATAAGAATGTTGTGACCAGAGGCTCGCAGGAACCGAATACTATATTCCCCGTAGGAACAACGGCTCAGTGTTCACTAATTCAGGGTTTGTGGGAACCTCATAGAACATTAACTACTGGGAATGACAGGAATCGACGGTGCTTTTCTAGATACACAGATGCATACTTTTATGCTTCTTGGAACATATCCTCCATATGCTTTTGATAACTTTTTAAAAACGAAAGTCACGCATGAATATGTCAAAGGTACCTTTCTGTGTCCATAAATACAGGTCTCCAGACAGCTGCCTCTCTGTGAGCATTTCTTCAATTATTAACCAGTAGTTCCCTACTGATGGCCAATTTGGTCATTTCCTGTTACTCACTGTTATAAGCAACACTATGATGAACATCCTCATTGGCAGTAATAAAGTAGCTAATGTTGACCTTACTGGGGGCGCAGCCTTCATTTTAAGTTTTATAAGTATTATCTTGGATGAGGTGCACTACAAGCCTATGGTGGTGATGTCATGATGATCCCACTTTACAGAAGAGGGCTCTGGTGCTCAGGGAGGTTAAGTAACTCCTCCAGGCTTAAAGTTAGGTCTCTCTGACCTCTGATGCTTCACTCTTAACCATCGTGCTCTGGCTGTCTTCCTCCATATACCATTGCAGGCACTTTTTTTTTTTTTTTTTTTTTGCAGGCACTTTAAAAAAAATTTTATTATTATTATTTTTTTATAAATTTATTTATTGGTGTTCAATTTGCCAACATATAGAATAACACCCAGTGGTCATCCCATCAAGTGCACCCCTCAGTGCAGGCACTTTTTGATGGTTTCCTTGGACCTCCTGTTCAGAAGTGGACTGCCAAGGGGAAGGTATACACATTTGAAAATGTGGGTACACACTGTTAAATCCACCACCCACCCCAGAAAACGTCTATCAATTCACAGCCCGTGAGGAGTGCCCAAGTATCCCTGGGACCCCCTTCCTCATCTCTCCAAGGATTCTTACTCTTTGAAATAGGCCCCCAGAAGTACATCTCAATTCTTTAATGTGCTTTGACTCCTGGGGACTACACTTTTCCTATGCTTACTATACCCTGTATTTTGTCTCATGCAAATTGCCTATTTGCAAGGTGCCTGATTGTTTTTCTACTGACAATCTGCCTTCACTTAATTTATGAGCTCTTCCGATACTGGTGGTAGTAACCTTGTACCCATCATATGTATCTTGAGACATTTCCCTTAATTGGTTATCACCCTTCGACCTCGATTATTGTGGTTTTGATTCACGGAGTCTTTAATTATTTCCTTCCATTACTTCTGGATTTGTTTTACAGTTCAGGACGCACTCTCCATCTCAATACAATACAGAAATTCCCTCACTGTTTTTCTTCTAATAGCTTTACGGCTTCATACCTTTTTTTTTTTTTTTTAATCACCCAGAAATTTATTTTGGCACCAGGACTGAGGTATGGATCCAGCTTTGTTTTGTTTCTCTTCTGCAAGTAGCTAGCAGGTTGTCCTGAGAGTTTGTTAGGAATCTTCTCACTTTTTTTTCTCTAATGCTAAGTGCTGCGCTCACTTACGGCTACTTCTAGGTGTTCAGTTCTGTCCATTGAGCCAAAGGCTTACTCTTTTACCAACACTGACTTTTTTCTTTTTCTTTTTTTTTAATTATTATGATAACACTGACTTTTTTCTAAGCTATTCAGTCATGTTTATTTTTCCAGAGGTATTTTCTAATAATTTTATGAAATAAAATTTTGGGGATTTTATTTAATTTACAGACCAATCCACAGTACTTTCTTAAGTTTATTCTTGGGTCTTTTATGCTTCTATTTCTTTTGCTGCCACAATCTTCAGTGGAAACGTTTCTAACCAGCCCTGCAGGAAATGACCACTCCCTCACCCAACACCGTGCCTTTCCTATGTCACTTGTCACCCCAAATTACAATTATCAGTTACACGCTGGGCTCTCTAAAGGCAGGGTCCCCAATCCACCTATTAGCACATCCCTTGCCCACATATGGCATGTGGTCGGGGCCATGGAGATATCTGTAGGATGAATGAATAAACCAAGAGACAAATGAATGAAAGACACTTTTCTAGAAAGCTAAAAGGAAAGTGAAAGGACTCTATTACAAAAACTCACTTGTCCACAGACTTCCATCAGAAAACAAGAGGGGTTTTTCTCCCTCTTTCTTGTCTTTGGCTAAACCCCGAAGACCATGTCAGAATCAAAGAAATGGTCACAGTTAGCCCACAGTGCCACATGCAGCCCTTCACGCTACTTCTCCCTGAGGCCACCACCATCGCCGAGCAGCCTGGGCACTTTTCAGGGGAGGCTCTCGAGCTCTTGAGAGCCCTCCAGAAGAAGGAATGCAGGCATTCATGGTGTGCTTGCTGTTCTGCTACACTTTTTAAAAGCACTTTCCTATGAAATACAGCAACCCTGTAAGGCTGCTATCACCAGCCTCATTTTGCAGAAGGAGAGACTCAAGTCCATCGAAGTGGAGCCCAGAACTCCTAAGTGGTAGGACTAGCTGGAACTGAGGCCTTGGGACTCAGGACGGCCCTGCCTCTCCCATAACCACATCTAGAGCACCCAGATCTGGGAGGCTGAGGGCCCATGGCCCAGAGAAGAGTACCACGTGGAGTCAGAGAGCAAAGGTCCTGCCCTGATGAAGCCAGCATAGTCCCTAGAATACTTTTCTTCCCCCAGAGCAGCATGTGATGCCTGTGGATCATTCCTGAAGAGCATCAGACTTGGTCAAAGAGCCACTGTCCAGGCTGAGGACCACATGACACAGGCTGTATTGTTGCCAGGGGACGGGGGAGTGGAGGGATGGGGGAGGTAGAGGATCTGCCACAGGGACAGGGGTTGGTCTCCAGCACACATCTGGGGACACCCTTCTGTCTTCTTCTCCCCAGTCTGCACAGGGCTGGGGGCTATGTGGCCCTGCAGGTCCCCCTGGGAACCCAGCCAACAGCTACTTCCTTATTGGGCTGGCAGGTGCTGGGCAGGCCTCGGCTCATTTCTAAGCCTGGATTAAAGATCCGGTTTCTCATGAAAGCCTGTGGGCTGGGGGCCCAATACATTTACTGGGCTTGACAGGTTGGCCCAGTGTAGACCCCAGGGACATGCAGATGAGCAGCTTGCAGGTTTCCTGCCCGGGGAGCTCCATTCTGGCCGGGAACCAGATCATAAGGAAAATTTCCCAACTCTACCCAGGTGCCCTGAGAGAGAAATCTAAGTGCTGCAGGAGCCCAGATTCAGGGGGTCCAGCGGGGAGCAACCAGTGGAGGTGGGGTGTCAGGCGAAGGCATGGGGGCCAAAGAGAGACGTCCTGCATTTTGAAGCAAGAGTCTTCCATGATCAGATCTGTGCCGTGGAAACAGATACAGACCAGCTAGGTATAGGTATTTTCAATAAACAGGTATGACTTTTAAGGCGAAAAACGAAAAGATCTCCTTGCGATAAACAACACCAAACCTAAGGAAACACGGAGCAGATGGATACGGACTTGGTTGAGCGGCTCACCTAGATGGTGCGGATGAGTGGAAAGAGAGCCCCAGACTTGGAACAGGGGAGACCCACACTCATGCTCAAGTCTCTGCCACAGACTTGCTGGGTGACCTTGAGCGAATGACCGCCTCATCCCAACCGCAGCTCCCTTGCCTGTAACAGGGGAGCACTGTCACCCAAGACCCACATCATCAGGGTCAAACGGGATGTCAAAGGACACTGTACATTTGTTCATACTTGATAGAGTTACAGCATCAAGGTGAGGCTCCAGAAGGCTCTACCTACGCACCCAGGGCCATTTCAGACACCCTGCTGCCCTGCTGCAAACACACCACCCAGCAATTTCTCGGGAAGTCTCTCAGCTGTTCCAGCTCAAATCAAAGCCCGTCCTATAAAAACACGGCCCCGTCCACAGAAGCAATCACCCGTGTGTTTGGTGGGCCACCTGCCCGCCAGGTCCAGCCTGCTGGGCCATGAACATCAACAAGGCCCCTTCCTGGTGGGAGGAGGAACAGGGAGCCGGCTTGTTCTCCTAGAGCAGAGGACTGGCCGGGGACGGGGAACATTTTAAGGTGGGACGCTCCTTCCTGCACCGTTGGCAGCTGTCTACATAAGGCGTCCATTATGTGCAGGCCCCCAGGCCAGCAGGCCTAAGAGGCTAAGCTAAAATTAGTGTAGAATGTGCCCCCGCCAGTGACACAGAACATCCGAGGGTCAGATGTCTCCAGCGGGCCGCCGGGAGGGGCTGGGGGGGCCCCCTGCCCAGATCAGCTGTGGCAGCTGCCGCCTGCGGCTCCCTTGCTCGGCTCGGGGGCGCAGCCCTGCCCAGGGACCTGCTCCAGCAGCTCGGCTTGAGTTAAAAAATAGAACAGACTAGAATCCCAAATAGATTTTTAAGAAATCTGTGCATAGAACACATGCGCGAGAGGAGTTCACTAAACCCCTAAGAGGCCGCATCTCGGTCTTCTCTCATAACCGGAAGAAAGCATGAGAAAAGACACGATAAGCAGTGTATTCACGCTAGACGTAACTTAATATATATTTTAAATTTATAAAAAATGATTACATGGTCTAGTTCCAAGGCAGATAGTGTCTCTGTGTGTGTAAATGTGTTTATGTATCTA
Source organism: Canis lupus baileyi (assembly GCF_048164855.1). NCBI lineage: Eukaryota > Metazoa > Chordata > Mammalia > Carnivora > Canidae > Canis > Canis lupus. The sequence continues at coordinate 2,800,857 of NC_132850.1, read as the reverse complement.
GTCGACTGGTGTTGGCAACTTGGAAGCCTAGGATGTCAGAGCTAGCCGGATGTCTTCCCGTCTTCATTTTACATTTTATGGAGGACACCAAGGCCCCGGCAACAGGGCAGGAAGCCGAGAAACTTCACGGAGTCCGGTCCTGTATAGGAGTTATGCCCCCACCTTGCCCCCCTCTAATTCTGCAGTTGTTTCTATCCCCGCTTTATGGAGCTGGACACTGGGGTACAGAGAAGCGAACTCATCACCCAAGGGTGCCCAGCTAGGAAGCCAGAGAGCACGGTCCCAAGCCTGGGTTTCCATTCGAGGCCCCCAGAGCTTGAAGAAAGGGGTCTTTGAAAATCACCTGCTCTTTGAAATCTCGGTGCGGAAGCAACTTCTTACAGGAACAAGTTTTGAGCTGTCTCTCCTGGGCCCCTCTTGGGTGGTGTATGCCTCCCCTGCCTGGGGGTGTGTGTGGGGCAGCTTGGGGTCCTGTCCCCGGGAGCCCTGGAGTCTGGGTGACAGAGAGTGGTGCAGGGACATGAAGAGCACAGCGCCTGCCCTTCCCCGATGTGGGTCGGGGCAGGTGGGGAGGCTTCAGGGGAAGGTGCCAGGTCTTCTGGGCAGGGACGGTCGGCCAGGGAGGCTGCCATTCAAATTCTCTTGTATCTGGCCCCATGCTCCAGACCTGCCAGTGACTGGAGGCAGCCCCAGCTGGGACCCGAGGCCCTTGCTCTAGCTGCAACCTCTGCCCGCAGTGCCTGTCCCCAACCCCGTTTTCCACCCCACCTCTCCCAGGGCCATTTCATCCATGCGTTTGTGCGTTCTAGTCAGTGAGCACGTTTTTACGGAGTACCTACTATGTGCTGGAGGACAGCAGAGTCCCAGGCCTGTCGGTGCCTGGAGTTCTCAGAGAGGGCTTAGTGTTTAGGCTGCCCTGGGTCATTCCAGCATGGACTCTGAGACCAGCCCGCCGGGATTCAGCCCGGCTAGGCTACTTCCCAGCTGTGAGTGCTTGGGACACTTACTCAGCCTCTCTGTGCATGAGTCATCCTCATCCGTACAAGAGGATAATAACAGCGCCTGCTTTGTGGACTTGAGCAAGTCAAGTGTAAAGCCATATAAAGCTCTAAGAACAGTGCCTGGCATGTAGTAAGGGCTAAGTAATTGTTAATTATCAGAACTGTTTTTATTCACTACCATCTGGCTAAGATTCCCTCCTTAGCATGCCCCCTGCTCCTGCCCTCTGGCTTCCCCTCCCCTGTGGTCCCATAGCTCTTTGAACGCCCCCCATAAGAGCATCAGTAGCTATGCAGTGTGGGCTTATGCAGGCCGCTCCACCTCCCTCTCTGCACTTGGGGCAGGGACCAAGTGTCACTCATCTCTGACCTGCTCCCAGCGCAGACACAGCAACATCATCCCCAGACCCCTTCAGAGCTGTAGGCAACGTACGCCCTCAACGCTAGCCAAGGAGAGCCTCAGAAGCTCCTCGCTGCTGGGCACTGGGGTTGCATATCTGGCCTTCTCGTGGAGCTTGTTGATGCTAATCTTAAACCGTGGAGACTGGCCCTGGATGTGACCCTCCGGAGCTGACAAGGGGGCAGGGTGCTAGGCTCCCAAGAATGCTTCTCTGTGACGGGGAGCTCTGTAGGGTGGGTGATCATAAACACCAACACCGATGCCCCACCCCACCGAGATGTTTCCTATGGGCTCTGCGTGGCACATACTGGTCCCTCTGCCTGGAACCCCCTCCGTCCCCTCCCATCTCCTGATCCCTCCGGCCGGCTCACATGCCCCTCCTCCACAGTGCTTTCCCTTTCTTACAGTGAAGGGAGAAGGGACCATCTTATCCCTGTCTGGATCCCCAGTGTCCACCAGAGCCTGGAACAGAAGGGGTGTCAGGGAAGTTCTGCTGCATGAACTTTTTAAAGGAAAATCACGTTAACTGACCTGCCTGCCTGTTAAGGCACAGGTGCTCACCGCGTATGTCACCTTTTGAGCCCCAAATCCCCAGGCCTGTCTATGTCCCCCTGCCTGTAAGACCCGCTCCATTGCAGGCATGTGAGCTAATGGAGAAGCATTCAAGGATGCAGAGTGGACAGGGAGCCAGACTTTCACCTGCTTGGGCAGGAGGTTTTGGAACCACCTGAGGTGGTAGGTGTTTCAGAGATGCAGATCCTGAGGCTCAGACCGGTCACACCGCTCCCCAAGGGGGTGACACGACAGGGCTGGAATCCAGCGCTGATGGGCCCCAGAGCCTACTCTTTCTACTCTCCCAGGGGATGACAGATGTGAGAGCATTCTGAGTTCTGCCAAGAGAGGAAACTGTAAAAGTACAAAATTGTGCAGAATTACCTACCACACAGAAAATGACTCTGGGGTAGGGCCACCTGTTATTCATGGACAGCAGAGGGCTGGAAAGGGCCTAAATAACAGCATTGGGTCCTTAAAGGGGTGTGGTGGGGGGGCATGGTCTTCAGGGATGGGGGAGGGGGGCAGGGAGAGCTAGTGGGGGGGCTAGGGGGTTCCGATGGCAATCCCAGCAGCCCCCGACCAGAGAGGTCTCCACCACGGGACGGGGGGCCTGATGCCCTGCACGGGAAGACCTGAAGGGCCCCAGCACTTCAGCAAGGGGTGACCTGCCCTGGCCCCCATTGGTTCGGTTTAGTGAGTTCTAACGGACCACCTCCTCTTAGCTCAGCCTCTCCCTGGGGCCCAGAGGCCTCTCCTGGCCCCACGGAGCCGAATTACCTCCTTTCCTTGATCATACAGGGCCCAACCCAAGCCCTTTGGCATACAGCCAAAAGCCGACCCCCTCCTGCCCTGTGCCTACATCTCAGCCACTGCTCCTTTGCACTTGCTGTCTCCTCAGCCCACAATGCCCTTCTTCCAGTTTTTTTTTTTTTTTCAATCTGGTGAACTTCTGTTCATCCTTCAAAGCCCAGTTCAAGTGTTACCTTCAAATGGTCTTCTGTAAACCATCTCTATCACCAAACCCAGACAGAATGGAACCCTCCTGCCTTTCCCGGGTTCCCCACACTGTCACTATTTGCATAGCATCTCCCCCTTAGGATGCAACACTTTTTGAGGCTGGTGACGTGCCTTATTCATCTCTGGCTCTCAGTACCCTGCCGGCCTCGTCTTCCAAGCGGCTGTCCCAGCCTGCCCTGCAGTTCTGCCCATGAGCTTTGGCCCTGTCCTCACCCCTGTTCCGTCCAGGTCTGAGTGTGAGTTCCAGCAGAGTGTGCTAGACGGGACACGGGTCCTGCCCCCACATGCATACATGCACACACACAGCACACACACAGCCCAGCCCAGGTTTTCTGTGGCTGCGAGGTCCAGAGAGCAAACAAGCAGGGAAGTGGTGGACAGCTACAGTGGCATCTCCACTGCCTCTCTCTGCCGCCCCATGGCCTTGGCTGGGGCCTAGAGCAGCTGGCTTATGGCCTGCCCAGTTCACTGAGTCTCATTCTCTCATTTTTCAGACAGGAGAATGGAGACCCACAAAGGGAGGTGCTTCCTTGAGATTTTTCTGAGCCATAAAGGCAGACCTGGGGTCAGAACCGGTTCCCTGGCTTTCATCCCAGGATACGTTCCCACCACCATATGCTGCCATTTGCAGAAATGCCAGCTGCGGGACTCTGGACATTTGGTAGCTTTTTGCCTACGTCTCCGTAGAGTGTGGGGCTCCATCCTCCTGCCAAGGCTGAAGTCATTCCCACCTATCTCCTGGCCGCAAGCACAGCCCAGCGGCGTTTGGGCTGTGCTGAAATTGCTCTGTGTCCTGGGGTGCAGGGGAGAGATGGAGGGAGCTTACCTGCCAAAAGCCAGCCGTGGTCTCATGGTAGAGATGTGTCAGAGATTTCTAAGAGCTTAGAGGACTGTGTTGGAGGGAGGCCTGTGGGAAGTAGAGAAAGTGAGAATATTATTCTACTACCATCTGTCAGCTTACACTTGAGTTGGAAAAATGCATCCAAAAATGGTGAGCACAGCCCTGCTGAGAATGGCCTCACAGCCAAATTCCAGTCACCTCCACTCCTCCAACATGGTCAGCACAGGGTCAAGGTCAGACTCCCCCAGGGACGCAGCCCTGGCCTCATGACCCCACTCACAGAGCTGCAAGTCCAGCCAGCAGCCCTGCATTCTGTTTCTGCTCTCAGGCTGAGGAACTCTCACTTTCAAGCACTCCTTGGGGAAAACATCCCCTCACGGGCTCCCTGAGCACCGTTCGTTGTAATTCACTCATTCTTGCTTTCATTATTCATTCATTCATGTGAGAATCTGATAGCCATTTGGGAAAGCTATTAGATGCTGGTGTCAGCTCTTATAGAGAGAGAGCCACTGAGAATGACAGCTCAGGACTTAGACATGCAGGACAAATGCCACAGGCTCCCAATCCCCATCCTGGTGGATTTCCTCCCTCCTCTGAGGGATCTCTGTGCCAGACAGCAGGCAAAGCATCCTGCACGTGCCATGTAGGGCGGCATGATGCTTCCCACCATTTTCAGCACTAGGACTCCTTTTTCTATGAAAACATTTCTCAAAACTCCCCGTAGCTATTCACTTAGCATCTTTTCACTGGGCAAAAAAAAAAAAAAGAATAATACAAAAGCCACAATGAACATAATGCTTTACAATTAACTTGTATGTTAGTCATCACAGCATTACCACGTGTATTTAAATAATGGTTACACATGCTCATTCAAGACATGGTATTTATGCCTTCTGGGTTTAAGGTGTTGATCCTTTAAGAATCCATCCAGTCAATATCTGTTCAACAGATATTCATGGAACATCTCTGAGATGGCTGGACCCATGGCCCATAGGTTAAGGACCCTAGTATGGCAGAGAGTGGTGGCTCTACAATGAGGCATGCTCAAGTTTGAGTCCAGCTGACTGGATGTCTGCCTGTGGGCAACCCACTCAGCCTTTCTCCAGCTCAGAGTCCTCATGAGTAAAATAGAGATGAGATCCTGACACTGTAAAGTTGTTGTGAGGATGAAATGAAACAGTAGAAAGCAACCGGGTCAGGGCCTGGTGTAAAGCAGAAGCTCAAGAACTGGACACCAGAGGATTATCATCATTGTTGCCATCATCCTCATCCCCATAATTCCCATTGCCACTACTGCCACCATCATCATAAATATGGCCATCACTACCATCAATAGCAACAGCAGCACCATCACATCATTACCATCATCATAAATATCATCATTACACAGCATCATCATCATCATCACCATCACCATCACCATCATCATCACCATCACCACCATCACGACCATCACCATCATCATCATCATAAATTTCGTCATTACCACGAATAGCACCCATCACCATCTCACCATCATCACCGCCACCATCATCGTCGTAAATATCATCATTACCATCTACAGCAGCAGCAACACCATCACCATGATCACCACCACCATGATCACCACCTCATCATCATCACTACCATCATCATAAATGCCATCATCATTACCATCAACCATAGCAGTATCATCATCACCGTCACCACCATCACCATCATCACCATCACTATCATCATCATAAATATCATCATTACCATCAATAGCAGCAGCATCACCACCACCATGATCACCACCACCATCATCATCACTACCATCATCATCATCATCATCATAAATGCCATCTTCATTACCATCAACCATAGCAGTATCATCACCATCACCACCATCATCACTATCACCATCATCATCATAAATATCATCATCATTACCATCTATAGCAGCAGCAACACCATCGTCATCATCATAACCATCACTGCCACATAAATATCATTGTTACCATCAACAGCAGCAGCATCACCATCACCACCAACCACCACCACCGTCATCCTTCTTCCTTCTCCTTCTGATCCCTGAGAGGCTTGTCCTTGACCCTTTAGTAGGATACACAGTGGTTTCTATCTTATAATAGATTACTTGCATTCACATCTTTCTCGGGTTCATGCCCACCTCTATAACCTCAGAGTTGTGTGGACTTACATGTAAAGTGGGACAGTAATTTTAGCAAATTCACGGAACTGTTATAGTGATTAGATGAAATGATGTATATAAAAACTCAGCACAATATCCAGCATGTGGTAAATGCTTGATAATCGTTGGTCATCATTGCTTGTGGTGGTATTAGTAGTAGTTAATAGGATTATCATTTCTCTTCCTAGCCTGTGAATGCCGGAGGGCAGAGACCATTCCAAATCCATCTTGGTCTCCCCATAGAGTCTAGCACAAGGCCTGTCTCCCAACAGATATTAATAAGTGTTTGCTAAAGGCTCACAAAAAATCAGACACAAAAGAACTCAAGGGACAGGAGGCTGGGACATAGCCAAGGACAGAGGCCTGATGGGATCCTTAAAAACTTCAACAGATCTCCTGAAGAGAGCCATCTGTTACCCAAGCCAATCTGTAAGCCTGTCAGGAACATTCATTCATTCATTCATTCATTCATCAAACTGATCACATTTTCACTTTGGTCTAATAACAAATCCTTGCCTGGTGCTTTGCTTTTTTTTTTTTCTATTATGAAATCTTGTTTCCATCTGCCATGTCATCTAGTCTTCACAAAAGTACTTGGAAACATGTAGAATTGATACTAACAATGAAGAAATGGAGGCTCAGAGAGGTGACAAAACTTGCCAAAGGCACATAGCAGTCAAAGCCATGGTGGGGAGTGGGACAAGGTCCCTCTCATGACCTTGACTTCTCCCCAGTGGCCGTGGGATGTCAAGTACTTTACACACCCAGGATCATTTATTCTCATTGTCCAGTACACTTCTTGACAAACAAAACTGAATTAAATTATTTTGGAGCTATCATGCCTGCTAGAAAAGAAGGACTCTAAGTTCGATGAAGGCAGGAAGTACAAGAGCCACAACAGTATGGGGGCAGTCACACATTTTGATGCTGACCCCAGACTGCCTGGGTTCAAATCTTGCCTCTGACACTCATTAGCTGTGCGATCTTGAACAAATTACTCAGCCTCTCTGTACTTCAGTTTCTTCATCTGTCAAGAAAGGTAAGAGCTATCTATGAGTTCTTGTGAGTATTAAATGAGCTAATCCAGGCACCGTGTCTAGAGTAGTACCTGTACATAGTAAGGACTGGCTATAATTATTGTTCATGGTGCATCCCTGTACCTAGAACAAGGCTTGGCACATGGAAGATCCCTAATAACCGTTTGTTGGACCATTGAATGGATGAAATACTCCCTGGAAAGAAGTCAAGTGTGGATGAGCGAGTCAAAAGAGTAGCTGGAGCTCTGACCCCAAGGCATCTAGGGTCCCCCAGTTCCTGGGTCACAGCCAAATCCAGGAGGAAAGAGATTGGTTGTTCTAGGACTCAAAGACCCTTCTACTTCTCCAAGAGGTTTTATGCCCAATGAAGGGCAGTAAATATGAATGGTGCTAAAGAACATGGTCTCTCGAGTCAGATAATTAAATTCAAGTTCTCACTTGTCACTCTGTCACTCACTAGTTATGTGCTTACCTCCCTGTACCTGCCTCAGTTTCCTTATCTGTAAAGTGGGGACACTCACACCTATCCTGAAGGGATGCTGGGTGGATGAAATGTCATATGGAGGAGGTAAAGCCTCCTGTACCTGGTCCCAGTCCATAGTGACAATGATAAAGAGCCTCACAAGGTCAACAGCAGGTAACTGTGACAGGGCTCTTCCTAGGGACTGTCCTGTGCCAGGTGTTGCTTCCACCACACTCTCCTCCATGTGGGCTTTGGATGCCTCTGCCCGGGAGATGGCTTGTCAGAGCAGCCTGGGATCCACTCTTGAGGCCAAAACACTGCTGCGAAAAGGCACATTCTCTACTTGGCCCCAGTGCAGGTGGGCCCTGCAGAGGCGAGACAGCTGCTTGGGAAGCGGCCCCCTGGGAAGGGTGGTCTCCAGAGAACCCTCTTGGAGAGTCCCTCCTAAGCGCCAGTGCCAGCAACCCACAGCCGGCGTGCAGCTGCCTCCAAGGCAGTCCCTGTTCCCATGGGGGCTGCAAACCCTCGTGCTCAGTTTCCTCTGGCCAAGACCCGAGGCTGGCAGTGCATCCTGCTTATGGAAAGGAACAAACATTTACTGAGTCAGAAACTTTCCATTCCTTGTTTCATTCACCCTTGCAGCAGCCTGCGGGTGGGCACCCTGGTCTCTCCATGTGGCAGCTGTAGCTCTAGCCACCCCATGGCTCAGTTTCCTCATCTGTGAACACTACATAAATATCTCTATCTATTAAACCCATCCCGCAGCAAAGGAAGCAGAGGCATAGAAGGGGAGGTGCACCATCCAGGATCGTGCAACCAAGTGACAAAGCTGGAGCTGTTTGGCTTCAAAGCTCCATTCATTCATTCACCCAACGATTACATCTCGAAAGCCCACCATGTGGTAAGCACTGGAGCCATACTCTCCCTCTTTTTAAAAATACATTCATATAACCTATGAATATAGGTTCATATAACATATTCATATAACCATCACTCCTAAGACCCAACCGTCAAGTCGATTCCACGTTAGCCAAGACACCCGCAGCCCTTCCTATGTGCCCGGCACCGTGCGAGGTTCTGCTATTGAGGATCATGTGGAATTCTCATGACAACCCTGCGCAGTTGACTGTTTTACCCCCTTGACAGATGACAACATGAGCAATTCAGGGAGGCAAAGAACCTGCCCACACTCACAAATGTGGAGCCTGAGGGAAGCCTGAATCATCTGCCCTGCAAATCCACTCTCTTTCCTTCCCAGCATGTTGCTCCTTTCTCTCCCAACCCCCACCTGGCCCACAGGCTCTGTAAGCTCCTGTCCTCATGGTCCCTCCCTTGCAGAGAAGGGCAGCTATCAGCCCTACTGGCCAGTGCCACCCACACTGGGCCTTCTGTGCCTACCTGGTGTCCCCTGGTTGCTTATATCTTGCCTACTTCAAAAAAAAATGAGTAAGCTTAAAGAATAAAAGTATAGACTAGGGCTATACATCAGATGAAAGCAGAGTCCACTTGCAAAGGGGCAGGGCCGGGTGGAAGTAAGCGCCTTGAAGGATGATGCCCCATGCACACAGGGTTTAGGGAAACGGGCACTTTCACATCACTGCTGGTAGTGGAAGTTAGCAGAGTTGTTTTGGGAAGCGATTTCACAGCTTGCACCAAGAGCTCTGCCTCACAAACATCCATAGTTTGGGGCAGAGTCATCCCAGCTTCCAGGAGTATAGTCTAAGGAAAAAAAAAATTTCTGCAAATTCCTCGTAGCCTCATTTCCGAGACCGAAACACTGACTACTGGAAGCAAACCTAAGTGCTGACACGTGAAAATGGCTAACAGGTCTCTGAAAACCAGAGTACATCTATAGTGGAGGCTAAATCCCATCCGCAGCCTGTTTTATAAATAAAGTTTTATTGGAACACGACCACACTCACTCAGGCACACAATGCCCATGGCTGCCTTTGTGCCACAGTGACGGAATGGAAGAGTGGGGACCAAAATACTATGGCTCAAAACCCTCAAATATTTACTCTCCGGCCCTCTACAGAACGAGCTTGCTGACCTCTGATCTCCTTGGTGGAATATTATGCATCCTTTAAGAAGATGATGTGAGGTTGAGAAAAGCAAGCTACAAAGTTTTCTAGACTGGCTGATTTCCCTTACGTAAAAAGAAAAAAAACCCCCAATAACCCTGCAAACAAAATCACAGGAAACTGTACATAAACAGAACAACAACAAGAACATAAAAAGAAAGAAATAGATGAAACTATTTACGGGGTTTTTTGTTTTTTAGTAGATTCACAATGAGTAAAAAAAAATTTTTTTTGCTTCCTTGTACTTGTTTTTATTTTTTAATTCTTAAGAAATATGCAAATACTATATAATGGAAAAATATACACATGTTTTGAAAAGACAGCTGCCTGGCTGAGGATCTTAGCTCTGGGCATCCTCGTAGCCAAGCAAAGAGTCAAACAAGCGGGGTTCTATTATCAATAGTAGGACGGTGCCAGGGGACGAGGAAGGTCAAACTCTCCCAGGCCGGATTTCTGCGAGGGCTTGGTGACCACCGTCTTTGTTTCAAGAGAGCCAAGCAAAAACAGTGAACAACTTTCTCTATTTTTTTTACCAATATGCTTAACTGTTTCCTGCATACATGGCTATTCCTGGTTATTGGCCCTCAAATGGTGCCCAAGAGAGAACATTAAGCTTTGGTTCTGTAGAGGAACCTGTCTCAGGGACCCCAGTGATAGGAATTTGCATGCAAGGAAAATCTCGTGGAATCTTGTGGAAGAAAAGCATCCACGTCTCCAATGGACCCATGAGTTTTTGACAGACAGTCTTAAGAGAATAAAACTGACATTGAAGACTATGATGAGAAACAGAGAAAGACAAGGTGCTCTGGCAGCAGCTGAGTGGTGCAGCCTCTGAAGGGGTTCTGCAGAGCTTCCAGGGCTTTCTGGAGCCCAGTTGGCAAACAGCTCCATTGGACCCATCTCCCCGGGGACCTGTCTCTGGTCTTTCGCCAGGTTGAGGGCACTGACAAGAGCAGCAGAAAGGATGCTCTGCACTCACACAAGGCAGAGCCATATCCTCCAGAGACACACCTCTGAGGACAAAGACAAGGTTTCAAGATCAAAAAGTTGACCTTGGGGATCCCTGGGTGGCTCAGCGGTTTGGCGCCTGCCTTTGGCCCAGGGCGCGATCCTGGAGTCCTGGGATCGAGTCCTGCATCGGGCTCCCTGCATGGAGCTTGCTTCTCCCTCTGCCTGTGTCTCTGCCTCTCTCTCTCTCTCTCTCTCTCTCTGTCTATCATAAATAAATAAATCTTAAAAAAAAAAAGTGGACCTCATGATCATGCTTGCATGGCCTTCCATGGCCCTGGGTGACGTAAGGAAGGGCTTGACCTCTCCAGGACTGCAGTTCTAGCACAGTCCGAAGGCTCTGACAGGTGGTAGGTTGAAGTCCAAGGTGAAGAGGGTCTCTGGTGGGGACAAATGTGTGAACCATCCCATTTCTAGTCGAAGCAGGTGTGGAACAGTGTAGGGAAGTGACTGAAACAGGTGCTCCGGATCAGATTTGAATCCTGCTGTGTCACTTCTGGCTGTGCCCATGGGAAAGTCATCGATTCTTTCCAGGCCTCAGTTTCTGTTATCTGCTGCCCAAAGCATCCTGATTCCAGACCTGGGAATGTGTGCCCCAACAGCAGGCGGGGGCCGCAGCATCAGGGCCAGTGGCAGGAGGAAGCCCGGAGAGGGGAGCCCGGGGGTGGGGGCCAAGCCTGCGAGGTGGCCCAGCAGGGCCATTCATGGTGGGACACAGGCAGCTTCTAGCAGTGGCAATCTCTAAAGCTCAAAGAATGGCAGAGGCAATGTGTTTAAGTCAAGAACACAGCCAGCAGCTTGAGGATCATGGGAAACAGAATCTAGCCCAAAGTGGGGTCCGGGTGGAATGGTAATAGCCAGTCGGGGTCTCTGGGTCTGGGGTTCATGTGCAGCTCTGACCCTTGTAGAGAACTGGAGTCTAAGGCAGGGAAAAAGGCAGAAAGAAGCAAACCAGTTCCGCAGAGTCACCAACACAGCGGGGTTTAAGGGAGGCTACAGCTCAGCAGGCAGTACCCCACCCCCCACCCCCCCATCGACTGCCAGCAACCACGGGAATGCCAGATGCACAGTTCAAGGCAACCAGGCCAACTCCAGCCCCTGCCAGGCCTGGGCACAGATGAGCTTCTGACCACTGTGGCTCGGATGCTGGACAGCTGCACTGGAGGGACAGTGCCCGGAGCAGGGCAGGGCAGTCGGGGGCTAGCAGGCTTAGGTCAGGAAGCAATCTCCATCCGGAGTTGGGAGACCTCCAGCAAGATTTCCAGCTTCTGCTAATTTGAGTCCCATGGTGTGCAAATGACCCTAGTGCCTCAGAGAGACAGCCCTGCTTGAGACTAAAGGGATAGCAGCAAGACCAATGCTCCTCCCTCCATCCCACTCTTCATGCATCAGTCACGGGGGGTCAGGTTCCTCCTGCTACATTCACACCTGTTCAGAGTACCCATAAGCCCTTGCCTGACACTGAACATGCCCCAGAAATAATCCCTAGGGGTCATTTTCGGGGTTGGCAAGATCCTAAAAGGTCATCTAAGGTACCATTCTCATGTGATCAAAAGGGAAACAGAGGCACGGAGATGGGCAGGGGTGTGCTCCCCCCCTGCTGTGACCCTGGGCAGTCAGCATCATCTGAGGTCACACCACCTCTGACATTCCCTGGTTCTGCTTCAACAGGATGAACTTGCAAAATTGTAAATTGATGTTTCCGAGTCACACAGAATGGTGCTAGTCCTAAGCCCTCAGTGAGGGTCTGGCTCTCCTCTCCCTCATGTCTCCTCTTCCAACAGCTGGTCCCCTACCACTTGTTCTCGAACCAACTCTTCTCCCTCTTATGATCATCACAAGCATCTCAGGAATCTCTGGTTCAGACTTGCCTGCTCTAATATTGTGCCTGTTTCCGGAAACTGTGTCACTTTCCTGTTCCCAAGGCCTAGCACCCGCCTTACTGCTAGCTGTGGTCCAGTGCCCAGCTGTACCCCACAGCCCACACCCTGGCCCCCCGAGCTGGGCCTGTGCAGCTCGGTGGGGATAGGATGGTGGCCAACGGCAGCTTATGAAGCAGGTGCTTCCTGCTGGGTGAGACTTTTGTATGAATTCCTTGATCAAATCCCCAAAGAGGGCTGTCAGGCAGCGACTATCACTACTCCCATTTTACAGATAAGGGAGGTCAAGGCCAGCTTGCCAGAGGTCACTGACTAAGAAGTGGCAGTGCCGGGGTGTCCCCCTGACAGTCAGCTGGTTGGCTGGACTCTGTTTCCCTGGACTTTGCTGCAGGCCTGGACTGGATTCCTCCCACTGCCACCCTCTGGCCTTGAGTGCCCACTCTGCTCTGTGGCCATGGTAGGTTCACCTCCCGGCCTATCTCTCTCTAGCTCTTCAGGCTTCTGCTACGTCGTCCTCCAGGGAGGATGCGAGATTTAATGGCCCTAGAAGAACAAGCGGGGTATAGGGGGGTGAAGAAGAAGCCAGAAATCAAGCCTGGTTATCTGCAAACAGACCCCATAATAGCACCCATGAGGCTCGCTCCCTGTCTCACTCACTCACTGGGAGTCACTGGGCTGCAGCTTTAGGGGCTGGCGGCTGCCGACCATCACACCCACCCTCTGGGGGAAGCTGAGAAAGTCTGACGGTCCTGTGTTCGGATCCCAGCTCTGTCCCTCACAAATTCTACGAACTTGAGGCAGTTCCAAGTGAAGGGTAGCTCTCCTGGCCTCCGACTCCCGGGCTGTGAAATGGGGCCGATGACACCCACGGTGGGTGGCCTTCATGAGGATATACGGAACACCCAGGTCACATGCCTGGGCCCCAGTGAAGACTGGTTCCCATCCACACCTTTCCCTCCTTGTGTCCTGCACCGTGGCCAGGGCGATGGCCTCTCAGGGCTGAGACGCCTGAGCCGTCCCCACGATGCCCAGCATGTGGTTGGCAGGGGCGCGAGCACACTCAGCACGCTGGAGATAAATACAGGGTCCAGGCACCTGACTCTAAACAATGGACTATTCTGAGGTTTTAATTGCTCATCAAGGGGAAGGCAGGCTCTGGGCAGTGACCAGCACTGGAGAGTCAGGACAAGCACTGGGGCGGCAAACACACCAAGCTGCGGGTGCGGAAATGCCAGCCAACAGGTTCCAGATCCCAGAATGTCACCCAGGGCGGCTGCTTAACAAGGCTCTAGGGTGACCACACTTGGAGTGGACAAGTGGGGAAACTGAGGCTCAGGGCGGCGAGCGCTTTGACTCAAGGCTTTGACAAACGCTCATCAAGCACCTTCTCCAGGCTGGGCTCCGTGCTCAGCCTCAGGGATCTCACAGCGTGTGGGGACACAGATGGCACCCACACAATCACGGGGCCTGGTGACAACTGCCAGAAGGAGCCAGGCCGGGGCTACGGGAGCACAAAGGCACGCCACACGAATCACGTGGGTCCTGAATCCACTCCTTCATTCATTCACTCACCGATGTGCTCGTGCTCACATGTGCCAGGCACAGCCTCGGTGCCATCGACGCAGCCCTCAGTAAGTTCCAGTCTCAGGGCGGAGGGAGGTGGTCACACATGAATGAAGAGACAAGTGACAAAACACGGGGGCATGTGACGCTCTAGAAAAATACAGCAGCACAAGGGGACAGCAGGCACCTGCCGCCGACTGACGTTTTAGGTAGATGGGCAGGGGGATGCCAACGATGGCCAACTAATGTTAGCACATGAGGTGGGCAGGGCGACGAATGTTCTAGGCTCCAGTAAAGAGGGGAACCAAGGCCCAAGATGACCCACCTGGGGGGTCACAGAAAACCCGCAGCAGAGTCAGGAACCGCCCTGGGGCTCCTGCCTGGTAAATTAGAGCCGATTCCCTGCACAGCATGACACCCCTCTGCACCCCCCGAGCCTCCCCTTCCGCTCATCTTCCCCGGCTTGGTGGGGGCTGGAGCCAGGCCCCGCAGCTGCTCCTCAGGCCCTGCAGGTGCCGCAGGCCCCCCGCCCTCGCCACCTCCCGTGGACGTCGCTGGGGCCTGTGGTTCCCCCCTTCTGAGCTCTGCGGCCTTGACGAGCATCTGTCAAGACTGGATGTGGTGCAGCTGCCACGGATCCGCGAGAGGATTAAGCCAAGGAGGGTGCGGGAGGCCCCCGAGGGTCTGCGGCCCACGGCGGGAGCCTCCCCTCCCCACGTTGTCCCCCCGCCTGGGTGCCAGCCCAGAGCATCACTCCCTCTCCTGGGTGCCCGGGCTCAGACGGCCCCCGTGTCCTCTCGCGGCGACCGCCACTAGGCCCTGGACGAGGCTGCCAGCCCCCAGGGAGCCAGCCCTGGACCAGCAGAGTCCCCCCCAACCAGCACTTCACGAACGTGCCCCTTTCTGCTCCCAGCCCGGAAAAGCTGAGCCTTGAAAAATCAGGCAAAACTGCAGGTTCCGAGTCAGCTTCTTTAACAGCCTAATGACCCCGGACAAGTTAATTTTTTTTTTTTTTTTTGTAAATGAGGATAATAACCGGTGCCTAAGGTTCTTGCAAAATTATATGGTGATTTTAATATCATTGTTTCTGTGAAACAATCACAGGTAGAGGAGAGAGTATTCAATTTGTAACCTGGTTCTACGATCCTTCCCACAAGGTCCTGCCCCACCGTGTCCTCCTCTCAGCGAACCTGCCGCTGACAGGGAGCTCACTACCTGCTGAGCAGCCATCCCATGTTTTGACTGCTTCTGAGCAGTTAGGAGCTGTCTGTGGCTCCAAGACCTGCCATGCTGAGCTCTGGGATGGAGAGAGTGGGTGGTGAGCCAGCCGGGGGCGGGGAGGGTCTGGGGAGAGGTGCAGGAGGGTGGAAGGGGGGTGCAGGAGCTGAGAGGAGCACCAGGGAGCACTCCGGATGGAGCCCCTCACGGGCTGTCAGCACCCCCTTCCCAGAGAAGCTCCCACTCCAGGTGTGAGCTGTGCTGTAGCCCAGCCCTTCCAGAAGGCATCCTGCCTGGGCTGCCTCCTGCCCGGGGCTGCTCAGCGGCGGGACCATGGGGGCCTGGGTTCTCAAGGCCTGATGTATGATTAATGACTCTGATGAGCTCACCAGCCCGTGGAGGGAGGGCAATCCGAGGGGAGGCCAGAGGAAGGCTGGTTATGGATTTTAACCCTCTGATGTTGCTGGCTGGGAATTTAACATCAATAATTCAAGGCAGTGGGGAGGAGGGGTTGAGAAAAATGAGGAAGAGAGAGGGAGGTTAGGAAGGAGGGAGAGGGGCCAGGGAGGGTGGGGGAGGGACAGAAGCACAGACGCGTTCGGGGAGTGCTCCCCACGTGCTACTTCCGCCTCCCTCAGCTCCTCCAAGCCCCTCTGCCATCTGCACAGCATCACCCCCATGAACGGCCACCCTGTCACCGGGTTCAGAAACTGAGTCTCAGAGAAGAAAAGCCAGGGTTTCAGGGTGGTGGGGCAGGGCGGGGTGGGGCGGGAACAAACCCAGGCCCAGAGATTCCAGAAGCCAGGTTCTTCCTACTGCGCCCTGACTCTGGAGTGCAGCCAGGCCAGGGAACACGGAGGGTCCCCGCCAGCGTCAGGACACCCAGCCCGGGCTCACACGCCGGGCCCCACGTGTGGCCAGCGGAGTTCGTGGGGCTTTGCCCTGGGAGAGAAACCAGCCATTGGCCTTCTGGACGGCACCAGAACTTTGTTGCTGGAGCTGAAAAAATTAACTGCTATATTTAAAAGCATTGTTCCGTTGCTAAGGCAACAGAGGGCCTAAGAATAATATAAAAAGAAGATGATATGCCAGGTTGTCACTGGCAACCCAATTTTAAGGGTGTGTGTATGTGTTTTAAAAGAAGTGGGGGGGGGTGAGGTTCAGACTGTCTTCCCCACTCCCTCTGGTACCATCTGCCCCAGGGACATATCCAAGATGTAGCCGGGCCTGGGATCTCACCGGGCTGCCCGGGTAGGGCGGGCGGGCTGGCACGTCCTGGCCCCAAGCCTAAAGATAAAGGTGGCTCCCTCCTCTCCCTCCCTGTGGTCCCCTCCGGGCAGCCCCCCACTCCCCTCAGCTGCGGAACCCCAGCCAGAGGCACGTCTCCAACACACGGCCCCAAAATAACTTCTTCTTCCCGACCTGGGAGCTTGCATCCAGCCTGGCAGGCTCCCCGGGGACCACCAGGGAACACAGATGGTTGGGAGACAAGAGCAGGAGGTGGATTTATTGATCTACAGAATGGGTGTCAGGGTGGGAGGTGGCTTGGGGCAGACATGGGCACAGGGTGGCCCGGGCTCTCAGAGGGGTCCTGGAGAGAAGCACGAGGTCTGACCTCGGTCTGGAGCCTGGGTCCCCAGGGCTCGGAAGGGACCCACCAGCAGGCCCCATGAGGGACGAGAAGGTGGATGGGGACCGTGGCCCCTTGGACACCAGCTGGCCACTTGTCGGGGCCGGGATGGAAGCTCTCGTGGGACACACAGAACTGGACGGCAACAACAGACAAACAGAGCCCCCCCCCCAGGGCAGCTCATCGACAGTCATGTTTCGGGAAGAGCTTTGTCATCGTTACCTTTGTCACAGTCAAACAACATGGAAGAAAGCTGTGAAATCAGCCCAACTGGGGGCCGAGGCCAGCTGTGCCACACGCTGCTGTGTGACCTCGAGCAAGGCCCTTAGCATCTCTGAGCCTTGGTCCTATCATAGTGGTAGAAAGACAATGACTTTTTTTTTTTTTAAGGAGTGTGGCTTGGCCTTGATAAACTAATGTGTAATGTCCTCCATGGATGGCACCATCCACCAGGAGAAAGCTTTACCTTAGCATGTCTCCGTGTCAGGCCACCCTGAAGGCCACAGAAGTGCCTGGGGACTTTGGGAAGGAGAAGGGAGAGTGGCCAGAGGAGATGTTTGAGTGGAGGTAATCTGGGAAGGCTTCTTTGAGGAGGTGACGTTCTAAGAGGCTAATATTTCTAGGCAAATAAGTGAGGGAGGACACGCAGCTGGGGACCCAGAGTGGCCAAATGTTCCTGCGGGGGGGGGGGGGTCTGGAATTCCAAAGGAAGAAGAAGAGGGAGGGAGAGACATTCCAGGCAGAGGGAATGATGTGAGCAAAGGCAGGGAGGCGGGAAAGCCCAGGGAGGGTCTGAGAGCAGCGGTCAGGCTCACCGGGCCAGAACCTCCAAGGAGGGGTCGCTGCAGAAGGGAAGTGACCAGATCTGCATCTCAGAAACAGCTCTGTGGGTTTGCGAGCGGGAGGCAGGGTGGCCCATGGGCACGCTGGTGCAGGCGTGCAGGCCGGATAAAGGAAGCCGGGCTAAGGCGCGGCGAGGTTTTACGGTTCATCAGGTGCATGCATGCCTGTTACCTCCCCGGATGGACAGACGGTACTGCCCAACCCCAGCTCTCTCCCACTCTTGCTTCCAGGGCCTCCCAGAGGCAAGAGGTACCTCCCCTGTATAGATCGCCCACCCTCTAGAAGGGGCGGGTCCAGGAGAGCTGCAGGGGCAGCGACGGGGAGGTCTCATGGGGGGGTGTGGTCGTGGAGGGCTTCCTGGGAGAGGAGCAGCAGAGGGCACTTTGGGAAGACAGGTGCAGCACGAGTAGAGCCTGGTGGGGGACTGGTCATAGTGCCCTGGGGACACAGCTCTTGGGCCCTGCCGCAGGGAGGCCCCGTCGGAGAGGTGGAAGGGGGCAGTTCGGTGACCTGGGCAGGGCTGGGTCATGGAGATCCGGCGCTGCAGGCTGAGGGGCTGCAACTCCTGCGGGCAGTGAAGGCCTGTGGGGAACCAGGAGGGGCCCAGGAGGGTGGGAGATGCGAGCTAGGCAGCTTGAGGAAGCCGAGCGGGGTCGGACACCAGCACCTCGCTCCTCTGCCCTCCTTTCCCCGCTGTCTGAGTGCTGGCACCAGACCTCCAGCGGCACATCACGGAGAATGGGGATGTTCACTCAACCACTATTCTTATTTCAACAGAAGACACCAGCCCCCCACCCCCAACACCAAGCCTCAGCCTTCCTGTTTCCCGTTGCAGGGACAGCTAGGTGCCTGGGCTTCCTTTCCCATGAGGGAGGTGCCCAGGGTGTGTTTGGGAGAGGGTCTGGGCCTCACGGAGTTCAGGCAGGGTCAGCACAGGGGCAGAGAGTGGCCCCAACGAGGCTCAGCATCTGGGGGACCAGAACCTGGGTGGAGGCTGCTGGGCCAGGGCCGCCCCATGAAGCTTGGCTCTTGCCTTTTCTCCTCCTTCGACAAATATTTATGGAGCATCTATTATGTGTCAGGCACTGCTCCGGGGGCATTGAACCAAACAAAGGTCCCTGGAAACTTGGAGCTTCAATTCTACTGGGGAAACAGTCAACAGTCAACAAATAAGCATCACGAGGTAGTAATGAGTCCTGTGAAAGAGCAACTTGGGGCAGCCCAGGTGGCTCAGCGGTTTAGCGCTGCCTTTGGCCCAGGGCGTGATCCTGGAGTCCCGGGATCGAGTCCCATGTCGGGCTCCCTGCATGGAGCCTGCTTCTCCCTCTGCCTGGGTCTCTGCCTCTCTCTGTGTGTGTCTCTTATGAATAAATAAATAAAATCTTAAAAAAAAAAAAAAAAAAAAGAACAACTTAAGGGGAGGGAAAGTGGCCAGAGGTGTTCGAGTGAAGGTGGGCCGGGAAGGCCTCCCTAAGGCGGTGGAATCCTAAGGGGGTGACATTTCAGCAGAGGCCTGAATGAAGCCAGGCGGCCATGGAAAGAGTATTTTGGGGGAAGAGGATTTTAGGTGGGAGGAATGGTACATGCAAAGACTTGAGGCAGGAATGAGTTTGGTGTGTTTCTCGGACTCCTCATCCAGTGCTCTTGGGGGGAAAAACAGACTGAGAGGTCAGGCGTCTTGCCCAGAGTCATACTGTTGATTAGCGGCCAAGCAGGGTGGGGGGACAAGTTTGCTGCCTGTTGGTCCCATGGGCACCTGGCCACATTTCAGGGCGTGGGCTCCAGCTGGAGTGTGGGTGCTGGCTGCCGACTGTCGGCGAGAGGGCTCCGCCGGGTAAGACGGTCACTCGGTCAACAGACACTAACCGAGCACCTACCACCTGCCAGGCGCTGGCTGTGCGGGGCCCCGACATACAGCAGGGGTCACACGACGGAAGCCTGGGCCATCGTGGAGCTGACGTCCCAATCACAGCTGCAGAACAGCCCAGAATCCGGGGGTCCCAGAATGAACGTGACCGCGTCGGAGCCTCAGAGGATTCAGGATCACTCAGGCACAGGTTCGCGGCCCAGGGCAGCTGGCAGGGCCCTTCCGCAGCACTTGGTCCATTTTAAAGACAGAGGGATTGAGGCCTGGTGCGCTGAAGGCCCCACGCGTGGCAGCCAGTGGCGGAGCCAGGACCTCACGCCCCTCCAGGCTCCCAGCCGAGTGGGAGGCGTGTGGGCGATGGAGATGATGAGCAAGCGCTTGGGAGCCAGACAGACTGGCTGCGTGCCCGCACCTCGCACCGGCTGTGGTGTGGAGTGCTCGTGAGCCTCACCTTCCTCATCTGAAAAATGGGACTAAGATGGCATCTGTCTCCAAAGTTCCTGTGAAAAATTACGAAAACATATGTACAGGGCTAGGCGTGGTAAATGCCCCAACTGCTCGCACTTGTTGTTATAATTGTTAGTGAAACTTCAAGGACACTAGTATCTCTTTTTGAAGGTGACAGAGATGGGACTCTGGGGGCTCTGAACAGCGGACAGGCCCCAGCTGGCAGGCTGAGTATCCCACAGAGGGTCTGCCCGGGTGTTAGCTGATGGAGAATGAGGGTCGTTTCACTCCCGCCTCGAAACAGAAACGGCGTGTGTGCGGCCTGCCCTGCATCCTCGCCATTCCTCCCTCCCCTTTTTTCCTTTTTTTTTTTTTTTAAGATTTTATTTATTTATTCATGAGAGACAGAGAGAGGCAGAGACACAGGCAGAGGGAGAAGCAGGCTCCACGCAGGGAGCCCAAGGCGGGACTCGATCCCAGGACCCTGGGGTCACGCCCTGAGCTGAAGGCAGGCGCTCAACCACTAAGCCACCCAGGCGACCCTCTCTCCTTTTTTCCACCCTCTTCTCTGTCTCTGTCTCTGTCTCTCTCACACCCACAGACACACACACACACACACACACACACACACACAGAGGCACATGCTGCAGTTAAGACCGCAAGACTTTAACCCACCACAGGAAGTGGGAGCCAAGACCAAAGGGAAGCAGAGAAGTTTCTAGAAGAGTCTAGCTTGGAGTGGAGGCACATGTTTTAACCCACCCTCTTGGTGGGGCTGAGACTAACCCTGATAGGGGTTGGGCCGGTTCTGACATCAGGAGGCTAAGGGCCTGTGGTCAGGAGGGGCTGGTAAGAAATACAGCATTGATATGGCAAGAGCCCAGGGCCCAATGGCCAGAGCGGGGGCTCAGCATGTGTACCACAGCAGCCATGCACGGCAGGTGTGCAAAAGGACTTTTGAGAGGAGGAGGAGGGAGAGGAGGGTTTCATTTGAGCTTCGAAGGACGAGGAGGATTTGGCCAAATGGACTTCGTTGCTCAGTACAAGAACAGCACTGCAGGCAGAAAACTAAACAAAGCACAAAAGCACACAGGTTGGGGCTTCTAGGGTGGAGAGCAACAGCAAGCTTCCAGCGGCCATGTGGGCTTCTTCTAAGTTGGAAGTGAGAAGGGAGGAAACAATAATTCTTCCATTCATGCAAATAACTCACTCACCTAAAAAGAGCCGGGGCAGCAGGACATCGTCCCTTCCTGCAACTGAATTGTTCTGTCTCCCAGACTGAGTGTGGCCCTGACGTGGGAGGGAGACAGCTCCAGAACAGATATTCCTGACCAGCAGGGGGTCACTGGCTGCGCCCAACTGCTCAAGAGACCCAGGGCCCATCTCCCCGTGCCCATCAAGAAGCCCCAGGCTCCTCCGAAAGCCTCGCATTTCCTGGGACACCCGTCCTGCTGGGGCAAAAGCCACGGTATCAGGTGGATGATGCAGTGACCGGGCTCAGGACAGGGACACAGCCAGAGCAGTTCCTCAGCCTCCCCTCAACCACGTGGCACCCCCAGTGGGATGATGGGCCATGTGCACCACGGCGGGGAACCGAACCTCAGAACAGTGCAGTGCCTGGCCTGAGTCCTATACCTGGTTAAGTGGCAGGGCCAGGGTCTGGAACCAGGACAGTGGAGCTCCCTTCCATCGGAGCTCTCTCACCCCTAAGTCTCTCACCCCTAAGTCACACAGGCCAAGAATGGAAGCCCAGATGGGGAGCGAGATCTGGTCCTACGAAGACTCAGACTGGAGGGTCACAGGGGCCCGGCCACATCTGCTACTCCAGGGGCCCAGCCTCTTGGAGACAGCAGGCTATGGCTTTCCTTTCAGCCAAGTGTCCTTTCCAAGCCACCTTGGCCCTTCCTATGGCTCCCCTGCCCAGCCTTAAACATCCTCTCAGGCCTCCATCTGGGTCCCAGATATTGAACCATCCTCAGGGCAGCCAGGGAACCCCATGATCGGTACACTGAACCAGATGTGCTCGCTATAGCACCTCCAAGCCGGCCCCGGGGCTGTTCTCAGGCCCCAGAGTGCAACTCTCGAAGAGACTAAGGGAGAAAAATGCTACCCCTTTCTCCACTTCCGGCAGTTGTGGGGCACACCCCACAAACAGAACGGCTCCTTCATAGGTTGATTCTGTTTGGACACCCCTGGAATAGTTCTGGGTCCCGCTAGAGAAATGCACTCATCTGGTCCTGGCTCCCCCACCTCAGGCACTGAATATCCCGCATCATCATCCCACCTTTTCCAACCCTATTATGTACAATTCCTAGGCAAGGTGTTGAAGGAGTTACAGGTAAAACAGGTAGGACCAGAGCCAGGCTCTGAAGATCAAGAAGCAGAGAAACTGGAATCCTTGGGCACTGTTGGAGGGGATGTAAAATAGCACAGCCACTGGGGGAAACAGGATGGTAGTTCATCGAAAAATTAAAAATAGAATCGCCATATGATCCAACAATTTCACTTCTGGGTATTTATCCAAAAAAAAAAAAATTGAAATTAGAATCTTGAAGAGCTATCAGCACTCCCCTACCCCTGCAGCATTATTTACAATCCAAGATGGGCATACAACCCAAGTGTTCACTGACGGGTGCGCGCAGAGAGAAAATGCCGCATGTACGTACAAGTGGGATATTATTTCGCCTTAAAAAGGAAGGAAATCCTGCAGTATGCAGCAGCACGGGTGAACCTGGGAGACATTATGCTAAGTGAACGAAGCCAGTCGCAGAAGGGCAAATCTTGTTTGATTCCACCTAGATGGGGTAGGAAAAGAGTCAAGTTCACAGAGACAGAGAGTAGGGTTTCCAGGGGCTGGCGGAAGAGAGAATTGGGGAGGGTGCCGTTCAGCAGGTATGAAGTTTCAGGTACACGAGATGAAAAAGGTCTAGGGCTCCGCTAACTACATCATGCCTGTAGTTAACAGACACTGTATCGCCCGCTTATGATCTTGTTGAAAGGGTACACTGCATGCTAAATGTCATCACGACGATAAAAAAAAATAAAAATTAAAGCTCATAAGCTAGACCAAGAAATGGAGATGGGGCCCAGGTTAACTAATAATGCTAATAGCGAACATTTATAGGACTCCTATCCCGAGGTTTTGCGTATATCAATTCATTGAACACCGGCGACGATACTATGGAGGGTGTCCCATAATCATCTCCACCTGACAGAGGGGTAAACTGAGGTACAGAGAGGTTGAGTGACTTGCCCACCATGACTGCAATCGCTCTGCTCCTGAGGACAGAGCTGGAACTGGAATCCAGGCAGGGATTCATATGAATTTCCCATAGACGCCAGGGCTGGCCCTGATGGAACCATGAGATCGGCAAAATAAATTTGGCCCACTCTTTCTTGCCCCCCCATCCCTCCCTCCTCCCTCCCTCCTCTCCTCTCTCCTTCCTTTCACTTTCAACAGCTATTCAGTAAGAATTCATTGTATGCAACAGCTGGGATATGACAGATATGACAGGACAGCCCCTATCTTGCAGCCCAGAATAGGGGACAGAGATGAGCAAAAAGACAATTGCAGAGTGACAAGTCCTGGTGTGGGGGTGAGTCCACGGGCGCAGAAGTACATTGGACGGATGGCTCAGGTGCGGAGGGGCAGTCAGGGAAGGCTTCCCAGAAGCAGCATCTAAACTGCACCCTGAGTACCGAGGAGGAATCAGTGTCACACGTATGTGTGCGTGTGCATGTGTGTGCGCGCGTGTGTGTACATGCATATGCCTGCCAGCTACGGGGAGGCAGGTTAGGCCCAGAGCTTTCTAGGAAGAGGGAAGCACGTTTGCAAAGGCCCGGGGGCACAGAACTGCACCACAGTCCAGGACGCTGTGGCACAGATGTGCACGGGGTGGGGGCAGGAGAAGGAGCTGGGCGTGATCCCCGGGCCCCTTGCAAGCCACTCTGAAAGGAACTTGGCATTTAACACTGGAGGCCACAGGGAGCTATTAACGGATTTTATGCAAAGGATGATGTGACCTGATTTGTGTTTTTGAAAGCTCCCCCTGGTGCACCGTGGAGAAGAGACTGGAGGGGCGCATGGTGGGGGTCAAATCCAGCTACAGGCTCTGAGTAAGACAGTTACTGGAAGCGGGGTGGCGGGGGGGGGGGACACCTGACTTGATTGCTTGGCGGGGTGGGGTGGGGGGAGGGAGGCAGGTCCTAGAGGAAGCCTGGGCCTGGGGCATCCCAGTCCTTCCCGAGCCCCTCCTCTCTACACACCATCTCCATCCTCATCCCACTGTCACAACTGGGAGCCAAGGAATTTGGGGGCGGGGGTGGGGGTGGGTGTCTCCATGAAATACTCTACTTCTGGCTCCATTCCATGACCTGGGAGCCATTTTACCAGCAGAAAATGTGTCCCCACCATAAAATCACAACCCACACGCATGCACATCTGCCCCACAAAAAAAGATGCTGTGGGGCTCAGCAGAACTGGCCAATTCTGATCATTCCTGTCACTATTTGCTTCACCGTCCGCGTGCACTCAGCCGCAGGCAAGCAGTACCAGGGGTCAGGAGCTAAAGAAAGGCCAATGGGAGAAAAAAAGTGAGAAAATTCCTAAGTAATAATTTTGTTCTTGACTACAAACTGGGGGGAGGGAGGTATCAATATAGTTCAGCAGTGGAATGGAAAGCAGCACAGGTTTCAGACGAGGGGTGAAGCGCTCCTGAAGGTTTCTCCTGGTCGAGGCTGGAGAGCCATCTGATTAGCTTATTCATGCTAAAGAGTGAACGGCAACAGGGTACCCCGACCGCCCCTAGAGCTGCTAGCAGCTTGGCTCGAGGAATGGAGAGCAAGGAGCTTTCCCCCCAACTGCCTCCCAATGTCATCGTCCACCTGGACACCCAGACAGCACAGCCTGGAGTGTCTCCAGGGATCACCACAGCCTCGGGGCTGCCTAAACGTGGCTCATCTTCTGCAAGTTTGCAGGGGCAAGCATCAGGTCGTGTCTCGGGATGAGCCTTCTCGATCCCTCCTACCACCACCCATGTCACCTTCCAAAGCCACTCTAAATAAGCAAACCAGTTAAGTTCAGAAATCCACCGGCAAGGTGGCTTGAAAACAACGGGAAGTTATTTCCCACACTTCTGGAGGCTGGGAAGCCCAAGATCCCAGATCCCAAGGCATCTGTGGTTTCAGTGTCTGGTGAGGATCTGCTTCCTCGTTCACAGATGGATCTTCTTGCTGTGTCCTCACATGGTGGAAGGGACCAGGGAACTCTCTGGATCTTTTCCAAGGGTGCTGATCCCAATCCCTCATCACCTAATTATCTCCCAAAGGCCCTGCCTCCCGATACCATCACATTTGTGAGCTTCCAACGTGTGCATCTGGGGGGCACACGCAGTCTGTAGCCCAAGCACAGAACCTAAGTAAAAAGTGTGCTGACTCTGCAAAGGCAGCTTTAATATGAGTCTCCGGTACGCTCACCCCTGCCACAGTGCTGCCCGTGAACCCCTCCGAGAGCAGCTGGTGAGACTGGGTACCCCCAAGAGAAGAGGCCGCCTTCACATGCGACGCCTAGTACCGAACCAGCGCAGGATGGGCTTTGTTTCACGAGGCACTACTGCTGCCAAAGCACGTGGGTAAAAATGCTTATCCAAGAACACCATTCCGCAGATGGGAAAACTGAGGACCAGCGAAGAGACGTGGCTCAGATCACACACTCAAGAGGTTCCTGAACATCTGGCCACACCACCCTCCCAGATCCTTTGACACACACAAGGGAGACTGGAAGCATCCAGCTCTGAGCTGATGTCAGTCTGGGAGCAGGTAATTGTGAAGGGGGCGGAGCCTCCGTAGTGAGGTGTGATGCTAAGGTGCAAGTCTGGTGCCCTGTAAAGAACTGGAAGTCTGGAAGATCCCTGGGTGGTTCAGCGGTTTCGTGCCTGCCTTTGGCCCAGGGCGCAATCCTGGAGTCCCGGGATCGAGTCCCGTGTCGGGCTCCCCGCGTGGAGTCTGCTTCTCTCTCTGCCTCTCTCTCTATGTCTATCATAAATAAATAAAAATAAATCTTAAAAAAAAAAAAAAAAAGAACTGGAGGTCTGAGCCCCAGCCCCAGCTCACACGCGAGCGCGCGCGTGCACACACACACACACACACGCCCAGCACAAACTGGGGCAAGTCACTCAACATCCCTGGTTTCAGTTAGCAAATCTACACGGGCAACAAAGGCTGGGTTACGTGGGATCACTTCAAAGTCCGTCTCTGGTTTAACAAATCCCTGTCTTTGATTAATGCGTATGTCCAGAGCCCAACTATTACCTGCTGCTGATGGTCCTGCTTCATCCCAAACAGGATGCTTGGTGGCCTGGACTGAAGATCCGTAGGATCCGTAAATCAAGCTATTAAGCCAGTGTCTGTATGGAAACTGCACAGGGAGCCAGGGTCCCCCATCCTCTGTCCCTTCTCCCAATGGTCCTCAAAAGACACCACCAGAGATCCAGGGGAGGCTCAGCCACTCCGGGAAGCAGGTGTACTGTCCCCGTATTGCCGATGAGGAGCTAGTGACTCAGAGGCAAAGCGACCCGTCCCAGGGCCAATTTAAGACCCAGGTGCTATTGCTTTTGGAGGCCTCGCCCACATCATATAAGACACATCTCATTCTGCATGTTTTCTTCGGCTGACAAAAAAAAAAAAGAAAAAAGAAAGAAAAAAAAGAAAAGAAAAAAAAGAAAAGAAAAGAAAAGAAGAAAAGAAAAGAAAGAAAAGAAAAGAAAAGAAAAACAACGCTGATTTTTAAAAATAATTTTGCTTTTGAAATTATTTGCAGGCAGTAACTAATAAGATTAACGATCAGCTCTGCCTTCTTAGCAATCATCATCTATAATAAGGCACCTTGGCAAAGGCGAGGCACGGCCGCGAAAGAGAGGGCTGTTTTTATAAAACCAAAACCAAACAATTAATCATGTTTGAATATATTAACTAAACATTCATTCTGATCAGTCGTTATCATATCTTGGGGCCCCAACTTTTTTTTTTTCCATGTCTCAAATGTTTTTGTAAGCCCTGGATGGCCCATGATGCTACCTGGGTAAATCGGATGCCAGTGGGGAGCTGGGATGTGAGCACAGGTGTCATCCCAAAACCAGGTTCTTGGGCAGCCCGGGTGGCTCAGCGGTTTAGCGCTGCCTTCAGCCCTGAGTGTGATCCTAGAGACCTGGGATCAAGTCCCACGTCGGGCTCCCTGCATGGACCCTGCTTCTCCCTCTGCCTGTGTCTCTGCCTCTCCCTCTCTCTGAGTGTGTCTCTCATGAATAAATAAATAAAACCTTTGAAAAAAAAAAAAAAAACAGGTTCTTTCCTGACCTGGGAGCTGCACCCACGGGTCAAGGCTCCACCTCTAGGTTATAGGAGGGAGACCGCCAGGTGGACACCAGCAGACTACGTGGCGTGGAGGGGGGCTGGGAATGATGTCCTCTGAGTGGCTGCTAGGAATTGTAGGGGGTGGGCAGTGGGGGGAATGGGTGAAAGGGAGTCAAAAGGTACAAAACTCCAGTTAAAAAATAAGTAGGGCCTAAAATCAATCAATCAGTCAGTCCTGGGGGTGTAAATGTACAGCCTGGTGACCATAGTTGACAGCATGGTATTGTATATTTGAAAGCCACTGAGAGACTAGACCTTAAAAGTTCTCATCACCAAAAAAAAATTTTTTTAAACTAGGTGTAATGACAGATGCTATCTAGACTTATTGCAGTCAGTGGTCATTTCACAACATATATAAATACTGAATCATTATGGTGTACGCCTAAAATTAATACAACGTTATGTCAATTATTATTAATTTTTAAAGATTTTATTAATTTATTCATGAGAGACAGAGAGAGAGGCAGAGACAGACAGAGGGAGAAGCAGGCTCCATGCAGGGAGCCCGATGTGGGACTCGATCCCGGGACTCCGGGATCACGACCTGAGCCGAGGGCAGATGCTCAACCCCTGAGCCACCCGGGCGCCCCATACATAGACTCTTTTTTTTTTTAAAACCTTATTTAAATAAGATTGTAAATTAATAATCATTTTAATCATTATTTTATTTAGATTTAAATTTTTAATTAAAAAGAATCGTGGATGTTTGGTGTTGAACAAGCAGAGTGGTGGGAGGTGAGGTCACTGGGCGCTCACAATATGCCGGCACGTTATACATCTGCTCACGGGAGCCCCAGAGTTACCCAATTTGGGGCCTAGAGGGCACAAGGTCACCTCAGGCAGCAAGAGGTGGCGTCAGCAGGTGAAGTGGGAAGTCGGGCCCTGGAGTCCAAGGTCCTAACCACTGTGGAGCAGCGCGTCTCTCACGGCGCAGAGGGATCCTGGCGGCCCGGAGCGGCCGAGCGGCAATACTCCAACATCTGGAACAACGCAGGGGAGCAGAGCGGTCCCTCTGCGGGTGGCCCCAGGG
The DNA here is from genome assembly GCF_048164855.1 of Canis lupus baileyi. Lineage (NCBI taxonomy): Eukaryota > Metazoa > Chordata > Mammalia > Carnivora > Canidae > Canis > Canis lupus. The sequence goes on along the minus strand of NC_132850.1, from coordinate 2,772,399 downwards.
GGGAAGGTGGCAGCGAAGGCAGGCAGGTCTCAGCTCACCAGAGGGAAGAGCCGTGCACCGAGCAGAGCTGGCCGCCGGTGCCTGGGCCGCCCTGGGGAGCACAGCGGGCGGTGGGTGTGCAAGGCGGAGGCCGGGCGCTGGGCACGCTGGCCGGGATTCCCGCTCTGGCCGGGGAGCTGTGTGAACGTGGAAGGCACCAGTGGTGATGCTCTCTTCCTTCCTCAGGCCTAGCCCGTGCAGGCCTCGGTGGCTCAGGAGCAATTCCTGCCTCTGGCCAGATGTGGGTCCAGACGGGCTGGAGGGGGGGAGATGACCACAGATGTAGGAGGCTGAACTGAGAGGCATTTCCTGGCGACACAGAACTGGTATTTATTGAGTTTTTCTAAATACTAGTTATTTGAGCTTTACATGTGTCATCTCATTTTCTCCTCACATCCTCTGGGGTTGGTGTTCTTACTCTCATTGCACAGATGAGGAGCCTGAGGCCCAGAGCAGCTCAGCCGAGAGCCTGGGGACGGGTAACCGCTGCCTGGCCTCTTGGGGCAATCTGAGAGCCACCTTCCCTGTCGTGCTGTGGGGGAAGGGACGGGGTGACGGCCTCTCCCCATCCCTGACACCCCCAGCCGGGACTCCGAGGCCTAGACAGCCCGGCCCCTGGGGATCTCAAGGTTGTAGGAGGGAAATGGGGGCACAGAAAGGACAGGTGGGGGTGCGATGGGGGAGACAGTGAGGGATGGAAATGAAAGTGACCTTGAAAAAAAGGAACAAGGGAAGAAAAGCAGAAACTAAAACAAGTGACAAAGAAAACGAGAGTATCCAGAGGAAGTGGCCAAGGGGCGCGGCGCCACCAAAGGAATCCCCCGCAGCCTGGTATTTCCTTTCTTCTCAGAGACTGGGGGTGGGGGACCAGCTGACCATCTGCGCCACCCGTTGTCATTCGTCACTTCTCGTCACTTCGGGGCCAGAGGCAGCCGAGTGGCTTTGGTTTGGGAGGCTTCCTCCTGTGGCCCAGGGAAGGAGCGCGTCACAGAGCTCGGAGCCCGGGGCCAGAGGCTGGCACGACACCTACCTGCCGGGTGCCTCAGCCACCTTGACCAGATCTCCCTGGGCCTCAGTTTCCAATTTCCGCCCTACAAGATGGGTCTAACCATCCCGAGCCCACAGTACCGGTGGGAGGACCTCCTGGGAAGCCCTCGCCCGTGCCGGGGGAAGCAGGCAGGAAGTGAAGGGTAGTGCCCAGAGCTGCAGGACGCACCCTGGACAGGCCTGGGGGTGCACACCTGGCAGGAGGGTCCAGTCTCATCACTTAAAACATTTATCTGAGGCTTAGTGATCCTTAATCCCTCTGTGCCCAGTTGGCCCAAGGCTGAAGAAGTTTCGGTCTTATTTTTAATTACAGGCTTTGCAGACAGATTCCCAGCTCCTTATCCCACCTCTCCCACCTGGTGGCTGCGTTACCTCGGGCAAGCGCCCTGACCCCTCTGAGCACCCTTCTTCATCTGTAAAGCAAGAATGAGAGGCATGCCTGCCCTCTCAGTTGTGAGGGTTCAGGGGGACTGTGTGCACAAAACGCCCCATCCAGGGCCAGGCGCACATGTCCACCAGCCTCAGCCCAGGCAGCACCCAGCCTGACAGGGAGCTGGACGCGGCAATGGTCTGAGTGGCACTGTACCGGCAGGGAGCATGAGGGACCGGGGCAGGGATGTGGGACTGGCTCTGCCACCGTGTCAGACTGGGCGGAGAGGACAAGGCATGAAGCACAATCCCAAGGGAACAGCAGGAGCAAAGGCACAGAGGCAGGGAGGAGGGGGATGAGTTCGGGCACTGGGGGATGGAGGAGGCCAGACTTGTCCTTATAGGTTGAGGAGCTCTCTGATCCACGTGGTCACACTGGCCCTGGAAGTGACATGGGCATGTCACCGGGGATGCTCCGTCAACCTCTGGCTGCAGGGCTGGCTCCCTCGGCCAACTTGCTCGGGCCGTAACCGCCTCCAGATGGGCTCCGGGAACTCCCCCGGGGGATGTGCATGAGAACTGGCCTGGCCTGGGACGCACAGCTGGAGTGAGGCAGCTGCAGTGGTGAAGGTGTCACAAGGCACAGGCTGGGGGCACAGGGAGGGGAAGGAGGGGGTTTCTCCACCATGTGTTTGCTCGGAGCTCGGCCTCGTTTGCATAGAGGGCAGCTGCTGCTCTTGCACATCACCTGCCTCTGCGTGGCTGCAGACCAGTCAGTCCCAGCCACCTCCCACACTGACTGGGGGTTACCCAGGCTGCCGCAGCCACGTGGCCCCCACTAGGCCATCCAGGGGCAAGCAGAAGTCAGGCCACTGGCGCCATCACAGCAGGGCTCCTGCTCACTTGCCCAAGCATCAGGGTCTCCATCTGCAAAATGGAGACACTACCCACACCCACCTCCCAGGAGCTTGTGGGGATGAAATGAGACCCCGGATGGGATGCACTTTGCAGCAAATCCACAGAGGTGATCCATCACTGGCAGCGCCTCTCCTTTCCTTGCTAATTGGTCCACTACAGGGGCCAGGGCAGACCCAGGCCTGCTTTATCCTGCGCTCTGGCTCTATGACTTGAGACAACTCACTCCTTTCTCTATATATCAGCTCACTCATCTGCAAAATGGGGAAGAAATCGAGTGAGTGTGTGTCCTTTGGGGGAAAAAAAGGCAGTTGGCAACACTCATCCGCACTACCCTCATCCACACCCTTTTACCTCTAGGTACCATGGGCTTCCCAGGACTCTGAACCCCCTTCCCAAACTTGCTGTTAGAAAAGGACCTGAATCATTGAAAGTCAGCCCTTGACACAAGGGTTTGTAACAAAAAAAAAGAAAGAAAGAAAGAAAGAAAGAAAGAAAGAAAGAAAGAAAGAAAGAAAGAAAGAAAAGAAAGAAAAAAGAAAAAAAAAAGAAAAGGACCTGAATGGGGCACAGGGTGGCTCAGTCGGTTAAGTTCTGCCATTGGATCCTGGGATCCTGGGATCGAGCCCCACATTGGGCTCCCTACTCTGCAGGGAGTCTGCTTCTCCCTCAGCCCCTTCCCCCACTGTGCGTTCTCTTTCTCTCTCAAATAAATAAATAAAATCTTTTTTAAAAAAGAGGACCGAAATAAGTCATTTATCTTTTAGTCTGAATGAGCCCCCACTGACTTTAGAGCTGGAATGTTCTCTACGAGGTTCAGATCGCTTCCCTCCCAACTCCCTACCCATATTACAGAAAGAAAAAGCAAGAAGAGCAGGAGACGAAGGGGTCCTGATGAGGTCATTAGCTCATAAGTAGCAGGGTCTCCTGAATTAGTTATGGTCATTGGGGCCTCACAGCCACTGTCCCATTCCTCTGATTATTTCAACTTAACCCAATGTCAGACGGCCCAGTATTTGATCCTGCGTTGAAAGGTGCAAAGTTCTAGAGTCCAGGAAGGGGAAGACGTGTGCCTGCACTTCCCATGTAATCTTAAATTCCGTGAGTTTCTCTCATTTCTCTCATCCACTACCTCTCTTGAGCCTCACTAGCCTGGGGAGGGAGGCAGGGAGGCAGAGATTACTGTGCCTGTTTTCCAGATGAGGACAGTAAGGCCGAGAGGACAAGTGACGAGGCCTGGCTCCCACACTCAATCGGAGCTGAGTGAGCATTTTTAACCCGAGGCAACGCAGCTGGGGGCTTTCATCTGACTTTCTCACGGGAGCGGGAGATGAAGAAGACCCTCATCTGCCCAGAATTCTCCTCTGTCCCCTTGGGGAGGCCTGTCTAAGCTGACAAGACTCAGTTCAAGGGAGTTCTCAGTGGGTGGGTGGTGGTGGGAGCAGCACAGGGGCCCAGGCCTGGGCCCCACCTCGCCCTGACCTTGAACAGGCTGCTTCCCTCCTCCAGCTCTGGCCGCCCGCTCAGCGGAGGTGAGGAGTAGATGAGCTGACCCCTCAGCCTCCTCCCCACCCCCACCCCAACGTGCCAGGCCTGCCCAGCCCAGCGTCCCCGGGGCCGGCGCTGCCAGGTGCCCTCTGCTGCATGTGCGCGGTACCCGGGGAGCCAGCAACCCCATCAGTGCTGACTCCCGGGGCAGACCTTAGGGGGACATCACTGAGCCACCAGAGGGCTACTCCGACTGCTGCAAACTAATGCACGGGGGACGCCGGGGTGTAATACATCTGAGCGCTTCTCTCATGCTCTCTGTGCGTTAATAATGCATGGGGAGCCGGCGCACGGCCCATCACAGGCCTGAGGTCAGGTGGCATTAGGAGGCCTCTAATGGGCCTGATGATCTGGGGAAGGCTCCCAATGGGATGTGGGCAGCGTGGCTGGAAGCCAGGATTCCGGGCACTTAGACCCTACAGGTAGGAGGCTGGGGGCGGGGGGCAAGAGGACAGCTTCCACAGACCGGAGCCCTGTTCAGGGGATCGTATGGGGCGAGCTGAGGCCTCCTGCAGGGGGCTGGTGTGTCTGTGAGGAGGAGCAAGGGCCAAGCCCCTGCGGACAGGTCATAAAGTGGGGGAGTCTTAGAAACACAGGGCTGAGGGGAGGCCGATCAGAATCTCGCCCCCCGGGGCTGTGCAGCCGGTGCCCGCACACCCCTAGGGCAAGGGCACTACGACCCCTTAGAATGACACACAGCCTGTCTCTACGCAGGTGGGACCGCGGGGAGCAGATGTGGCTGTAGCAGCGGCCCAGGGAGGAGAGCCACTGAGCATGGGGTGAGGAAGCCAGGGAAAGAAGCTGATGTGGGAGACGAGGGTGCTGAGGGTCCCCTTTGTCCTCCAGCAGCTCCAGGCCGTCCACCTGACCAGCTTGCCCATCTCCCACGGGGGCAAAACCCCGCCCAGGCCCCGGGAGCCCGGGAGCCAGCTCCAGCGTCCCCCCTGTGGTCCTCGTCCCCCCGCACCGGGTGCAGCTGACCCGCAGAACCGATCGGATGGCTGGGAACAGCCGTGTGCCCTCCGAGGCCCCGTCCTAGACATGTGCTTCCCCCTTGCTCTCTCCTGGACCACTGTCCCTTAGGGGAGCCAACTGCCACACCATGAGGACGCTCGAGCGGCCCGGGGAGATGCCCAGCTCAGGAAGCAGCGAGGGCCCAGCCCACGCTGGCACACCAGGCCTGGGGGCGCCGCCGCAGACGTGGGGCCCGGGCCTCGGGGCAGAGGGGAGCCGAGCAAAGCAGCCTTGCGTGTGGGGGGTAAGGAAAGGCCACACTGGGAATCGGGGACCGCGTGGCTTTGTCCGCACACACGCCTGGCCCCTGCCTGAGCCCTGCGTCTCCACAAGCCGCTCACTGCTCACCATTTGCCCCCGCTGAGATGCTTGTCTGGCTGAACAATTCTCTCCGGCAGCTCTGCCCAGGTGCCATCATCACACGGCACCGGGGACACGGAGCGCCACCCCCGGGCCTAGCCCCCCTGCTCCGGCCTGGCTGCCCCTCCACACGACTCCCGGCACGGCAAGCTACCCTGTCCAGAGAGCCCCTGCTGGGACGAGACGGGGCCTGGGGCGGGCAGGAGGGCACAGGGTACCCGGGGCCCAGCCCCCACAGGAGGCAAGAGCACCCCCGGCCCGCCTGGCCCCCAGAGTCACCGCAGGCTGCCCCGGGCCTGGTGCAGAGCGTGTGTGCAAGACATGTTCGCAGAATAAATGAACTGGCAGAGGCGAAGCTCCATCCTGCAGACACAAAGCCATTCGGGGCTTTCTGGGAGATCACGCAGAGGCAGTGTGGCAATGAATTTTCATGTGGGTCCCGGATAATCCCAGTCTTTACTGTCATCGCCCCCAGGGACTACTCGTATCTTCCTGGCTGCACCGGGCACCGGGCCACACGGAGTTGGGCTGAGACACTGTGGTGCGGGCGGGGCTGAGGACGAGGACACAAGCGAGGGACGGCCAAGGGCTGGGATGTCCTTGGATTCCGAAAACCCCAGTGTTGACAACTGCCCAACGCCCAAGTACTAAGTGGTAATTACTATAAAAAGCCAAGAGCCTGACAGTGCGGAGTGGCGATTCTGTCCCAGGCCTTCCTTCCTCTGTGTCCCCCACAGACATCATAGGCCTCGCTATCTGTAGGCGTCGCCCTCAGTGGCCATCCAGCCCTCTCAGTACCCAAGAGGAAACTGAGGCCCAGCGGGGGGCAGAGGTTCCCAAAGGTCAGTGAGAGTTGGTGTGGAGTGAGCACTGGAAGCCGGAGTTCCCATCTGCTCTTCCTTCAAGTCTCAGCTAATGTGGATCGTGCTAGGACTCGGGGACCCCTCCTCGGCCCCTGCGCTGGGGACAGGCCTGTGCCCAGAGAGTCTGGGCACCCCGGGGCACCAGCAATGCCTGTGGAGATGAAGGTGCAGCAGCACAGTGCCAGCGGGAGGATGGGTGGCAAGGGTTGAGGCAGGCCTCCCTGGTTCCTCACTTTGTCCCCCTGATGTCCTCTTGACCTCCTACGCCCCCTCCAGGGTCATGGCCCTTGCAGGCCACTGCCCCATTCCCCAGGCTCACCCTGCCCCCAGTCTCCTCCTGATGCCCCCTCCATCCTGCCCCCGGCCCTCTCTCCATCAGCTTAGCAGGGCCTAAGGCTCTCAGGGCCTGCAGGACTCACCCCACAGCACCCCCCAGTCACACTCCGGCCCTGGCCCCGTGCTTCCCTGCCTCGCAGCTGGCTGAGCCACCCTGCCACCTGCTCCGAGCTATCTTCTTCACGTCCCACCCTGCCACAGCTGCCGGGTCACCCCTTATTCCCTTTATAGACGGGGAGCAGAGGCTGTGGCTGCGTCTCCGTGGCTCACCCGTGTTGCCCGCGGGAGAGAGGGGACAGTGCCTTTGGCCGCAGAGACCGTGGCGTCAGAATCGAGGCCCCACCACGCGTGCTTGCTGGTGGCCCTGGCCAGCCAGGCTTTAGTCGGAGCAGTGACCCCTCCTTCACAGGCAGGACTGACGAGCTGCCTGGCGTGTGCAGGGCACGACACTTGGCCCAGAGAAGGTGCAGGACAAACGTTCACTCGGTGGACCTACCAAGAGCGGGTTCTTGGCAGACGTTCCCAGCCGTCCCCCTCTGTGCTCGGGGCCCACGCTGGTGTGGGACAGGGACACAAGCAACGGCCACCAAACACTCCAATGACTGACCACCTCTTGCCACAGCAGGGTGCTCAGGAGGGGAGTAAGGGACCCAGTAAGGGGAGTCTGGGACCCGGAAAGGCTCCTCGGGCTAGTCGGGGGAGGGCACCCTGGGGAACGAGCCAGAAACCAAGGGACCAGGCAGGAGGCAGCAGCATCGCTTCGCAGAAGAAGAGAGCGGGCCCGGCGCGTGGTGGGCAGGGGGCTGGGCAGCAGGGAGCCTAGCGAGAGACACAGAAGTGGTGGCATCTGGTCCCCCCAGACTGGGAGGAGCATGGAGAATGGGGAGAAGAACAGAGGGTACCAGCCACTGACGAGGTGCCTGCTGCTGCCACAGCTGAGATGCGGAGGCCAAGCCACTCGAGGGCCGTGGACAATAAAGATGATAAAATGATGCAACCGGTCGTTGGAGCGTTGAGGGGGTGTCTACAGGGCATTGGGGGCAAGTCACTGTGGGTGCAGCATTTGTGACACCGAATGCATCCTTACCCATCCCTTACCAAGATGCTGCCCCGGTGCCACTCAGAAATCGGCCAGCACCGGGACCCCTTCCTTGCACCCTCGGTGCCCCAGCACCCCTAAACCTCCAAGAACCCTTTGCAGAAAGAGCTACTGCTATCTCCGTGTCACAGGTCGGAAGCCTGAGGCCCAGAGGGTGACGCCACCTTGCCCAAGAAGTTATCGACAAAGCAGAAACAGGAGTCAGCGGCAAGTCACCTCCATGGGCCAGCTGGTGCACGGGGCGGCCCTCCTACCTACAGGCACCTGGTGTCGCCCTGTGTGATGCGTAAATGCCCGCCGTGAGGCGGCGAGGATGATGGTGAGGAAGAGGGCAGAGCCCATGAGGCTGGGGCTGACGATTTGGTTCTCCAATTTGTTTCATCCATTTGGCCACGTGGGGAGGAGGGGGCGGGGGTCCCCTTGCCCGGGGATGCTGCGCGGCAGCAGCGGGGGCGCCGGCCGGGGGGGCGGGTCCCGAGATGCCAAGCCGGGTCCCACGGGCCAGCCTCATCTGGCTCCCTGGCTGCCCTCGAGTGGGAGCTTGCAGCCCCACTCACACCCCTGCCCCCACCGAGCGACCTGCCACGGCTCTGGCCTCCTCCTACCAGGGGCTGGCAGCCTGGGGCTCTCTCTGCAAACCCATCATTTGGAAGCCAGGCGTTGCCAGAGGACTGAACCCAGCTCCCCTCCTCCGACACTAGGCGAGCTCCGTGACAGGCGGATGGAGGAAGTCTGTGTGCTCCCCGCCACCCACCTGCCATCCAAATTCACCGCCAGACAAAGCCTTCTCTTTGTCTGGGCGCCTCCCTCCCTCCCTGCCATTCAAGCGCTGAGAGATTTCATTTCCAGTAAGTGGAGGCTAGAGAGAGAAGCAAGCAAGCCGGGGAGGGGGGGTGCATAGAAGGAGGGGGTGCGGGTGGGGAGAAGGCAAGAGCACTGAATCAGGGCCAAGACTTAGCCCCATTGTCCAAGTGACAACTCATTAAAACAATGATTTGTCGGCTGTGCGGGGGAGACAGCTGCCTCTGAAGAGCCACCTTTCCCGTTCAATGAGGCAGCATCCGCAGCCGGTGCCCGCCCAGGGTGTCTAGGAGGCCCTGGTTTTCACAACAGCCCGGCTGCTCCCACTTAAGGGGGCAAACTGGGTGTTCCAGAACTCTGGTGCCGCCAGGCTCAGAAGCAAGCAGTGGTCAGGCTTAGGGCCTCCGCCGCAGCCGTTTCAGGGAACCAGATGGGAGTCTGCTCTCCATCTGCAGCTGGGTGCCCCCCCTTGCCCCCCTCCGTGGTGTCCCCAGAGCCTCTCCCTCTTGTGCAACCTCAGAGGGTGCGTCTCCTGTGGATGAGATTACAGGCCGAGCTCTTCTGGCAAACAGCAGAGGCTCGGAACCCCCTAGAAGGGGAGGACGGCCCAAGCAAGGGTAGGATCCTGGGGATGGCAAGGCTCCCTGGCTGCAGGACGAGGGAGGCGGGCCCACTGCTCACCAACTCCTTCTCTGCCAGAGAAACAGGGCTATCCAGGGGACGCCGTGTAGTTTCTGAGGCCTGGAGAAAATCCGTTTCTCTGGACCCCGGCTTTCTCCAGGCTGAACCGCACGCCACCCTTGCGCACCCCAGACACACTGGCAGCATTTACTATGGGCAGAGGCAGGACTTGGGCCCGGGGCGTGGGTTTTTGGCTTCCTTCCAGCAAACATTCATTGACTCTGCTGGATGCCCAGAGGGTAAGACGCAGAGAAGACCACACGTGTGGCCTCAGCGACTCGGAGTCTGAAGAGAGGAACAAACAGAAAGCAACGGCCCTGTGCAGGATTGGGGTACCGGATGGGCCCGTCAGAAAGGTGGGGCCTTGGAGGAGGCGCCCAAGGAGCAGAGGGAGTCTGGCTCCTTCAACAGGACACTCTACAGAGAAGTGGCGTGGTGGCTGAGGCCCTCTGTCCCCAGGGCTGACTCCCCCAGGCTCCAGCCCCAGAGCGAGGCCGCCTCCGCCCTTTCCTTTATCCACTGGGAAACGTGGCCCCTGGTTCCCACTCACCAGTGCGGGGAGGGAGGGGTGCCACCGAGGAAGACAGACTCTGGGTCTGTTTGAAGCCTGGCTGAGCCACTAAAGGCCACGTGGCCTCTCACGCAAGCTGCTTGACGTGCTCAGCCCAGTTTCCTCATCTGTGAAGTGGGGTGAGCTGCAATGCCTGGAGGGTAGCCTGGAGTACACTGTCTGCGTGGGGCACCGGGGGCCCAGGACGGGGCCTTGGCCTACACTCCTGCCATCTCCACTGCCTGCGAGGAGCCCACAGTCTCATTTTTCTTGGGTGATTCCAGTATCTTTCATATCTCAGATGAGACCTTGATCTCTGCCATGAAGGGTCCCTGACTGTCCGAGCCTGGCACCTCTGTGTCCCCAGATGGCCTGTGACATAGCCTGTGTTGGACCTGATGTCTCAGGCTACAGCGGGCCCACTGAGTCATCTGTTGTTGTCTCACTAGCCTCTGAGTACCGTAAAAATCTCTTGTTTACAGCAACTCACTTGCTTTAGCATCTTTGGCTTGCAGATGAAGAAACAGAGGCTCAGGGAAGATAAATGACTTGCCAAGGTCACGTGGCCAATTAAACAGAAAGTGGGGTGTGGAATTGAGCCCAGCATTTCTGTGTAACAACTGCATTTTAATAAGGGCTGACCGACCACACCTTAACTCAAAGCCTCAGTGACCATGAGGACCTCAGACTGGAAACAATACTGGGGAGGGAGATATTTTTGGAAAAGGAGCCTTTTATTGCAAAATGGATTACAGATTTTTGTGGCTCTGGGGTCCTAAGATACAGCAGGTATCTTTTATCTGTCCTGGCACATCCCTCCTGCCACTGGGCCCCATGCTGGGAATCTCTCCTACCCCTGCTCTCTTCTGTGTCACCGTAATCCTGTGATGAAGGCTCCAAGTCCACACCCGTGTTCATAAAGAACCAGAAAGCTCAGGCATGTGATTTGCCCAGGGCCACAGCTGGTAATACAGAGACTTAAATTTAGCCCTGGCCAGCTGTTGGGAGAGCAGGGGTCCTCTTCCACCTTGCTCTGGCCCTGGCCTGCGTCATCGGCTGCCAATGGAAGGATGACCAATTTGGAGCAGGCCTGGCCCCAGGCCTTTGCCCCAGCAAGGACGGGCCAGGAAGGGCAAGAATCACAGGCAGGTGTAGGGCGGGAGGAGGGCCTTCCAACACTGTCACGGTGTCCCCAGAGGCACACGAACGCACTGCGTGACCTCGCAGACCTCGGCCACGCATCAGGTACACAGAAATCACAGCCCTCAGGAATCATTCATGCCCCAGGTTTCAGCCCAGGTGGGGACCTTTGGCATTGCACCTGGGATACACAGCACATCTCAGAGCATCCCGTCGACTGGGAGAATTTAGGGGAGAAAAAAAAATTTTTTTAAAGTTTAAAACAAACACTGATAAAAATCATGGAGCAGAATATAAAATGCCATGAGAATGTTTAAGGAAAAACAAAACTCCCAAGAAATTCATTTACTCTTTTCTGGGGAAAAGCTTGAGAAATACTGAGCTAGCCTCCCCCTCTCACAAAGCAGAGGGAGAAACCGGAGCCTGAGACATCAGGTGACTGGCTCAAGGTCACACAGCCTGGCACTTGGCTCAGAAGAGAAGCACCAAAAAGCCCAGGCTGAGAGCAGCGGCTTTGTGGTCAGAGGATCCTGGGTTCCCGGGAAGGTCTGCCGCCCACGCACCGTCCTGCCCGGGGTTGGTCAACTCACTTCCCTAGGACTCAGTTTCCTTACTAATAAAATGGGGCAGCCGTCTTGGCAGAATGTGAGCTGATGCTGCAAGCGCCGCAGGCACATCACCCTGCGTCTGTCCTGACGCACAGCCAGCCTCCCTGCCCCTCCGGCCCCAGAAACAGTGTCAAGAGACCTGTGAGCGGAAAACCTCCGCATCGGCACCCGCACACCCGAGACAGTGGATTCCAGCATCTGGTCTCCGTTTGTAGTGGACCGTGGTGTCACTAAACCACAGCATTTCACACGGTTCCTCAAACTCACCGTCCCTATGATGATATGGGGCTTGGAATCATCTCCAAGCACCGGAAGCCCAAATTCCCTCGACGGCCCACTGCTCCTTAGAGAGGAAACGGGGACGTCTGCAAACAGAACCCAAATAGCTGCTCCGTGGGGCTAGCCAAGGAGCCCCCCTGCCGCCGCAGCCAGCCGGGGCTTTCCGGGCAGCCCAGAGCAGGATTTCGACATCTGGAGCTGGAGATCACATGCACGGAGCAGCCGGCGGCAAGCGGGGCACCCCGGCAAGCCAGGCAGTTTCGGAGAAGCACTTGGAGCCGGGGGAGCACTTTGGCAGGAGCCAAGTGAGGTCAGAGAGGCTCTGTTGTCCTAGGGGGGTGGTGGCCCAGAGAGGGAGGCCTAGTTCCCGCAGACCATTTGGAGGCAACCGCATGACAGTGCTGTCCTAGTGACTGTCCCCTGAGCTCTGGGCACGGGAGCTCTTCAGATGAGAATGGTGAGGCCCGGGAAGGTGAGTAACAAGCCCTCAGTAGTCACCCACCTCACAGGAGACTTGGGGATCCCTCCACCCCCATCTGCCTCTCTTGGAAGGAAGTCTGGGCTTCTTTATACCTTCCCCGACTCTACCCAACTGCCCCCAAATCCACCTATGTACATGGCTCCTCTCAACCACAGGCTCCCAGTCTTGTCTCAGGCGCTCACAGATGACCCCGGAGAGGCAGACAGGCTAGTCCTGCCCACTCTGCAGATGGGAAAACCCGAGAAGGTTCTCACAGACCACAGGACTTGCTTAAGGCCAAGTCCAGGCTCTCTCATCCACCTCCCCAGGTTCCTTCAGAAGAGGGGGCCCTGGCCATGACGCAGTGGCAGCGACAGGTGTTCCCACAGACCGCGTCTCGAATGCTTCCAGAGTGTTCTCCCAGCTACCCAGCCTCCAGTCATCGACAGCCCTTCCCCACCCAAACCAGGGCGTGAGCCTATCCTCATTCTAGAGATGACAAAGGGGGACCAGGGAATTGGCGTAACCTGCCTAAGGTCATGCAGCTAAGAAGTGGCAGGTCCATGACTCGCTGAGGTCCTCCGCCTCCCCGGGGCTCTGTCCATCGAACCATATGGCCACCTGGTAGATGGGATGAAGACACGGGCACCGGGATGCTGCAGCCCCACGGCCCTGAGCCCGTGCGTCCGAGGCCATCCAGAAAGCAGCCACCGCAAGGGCTACAGGGACAGGCAGCCAGGGATCAGAGGGGTGCACTTAGTGGACAGGCCTTGGGGTGCTCAGCAAAGTTCTGGAATGGCACCACCCACTTCTTTCTCAGGTCCCGGTAGGGTGAGCCCAGGACGGCATCCTTGGATGAGAGACGTGGTGGAGAAGAGTCAGAAAACGAACACGCACAGAGAGCCTGGCTCCGAGGGAAGTGCTCTTATTCATTTGTTGGTTCTACAAGGATGAATCCACACCCCCTCGTCACACGGGCCTGGGCTGGGAGCGCTCGCATCTCCTCCGTCATTGAGTCCTACAGCCAACACTTGGGAAGCCCACGCCCTGTGCCCCACACCGAAGACGCCAAGGAGGCGGAGAGGCAGGGGACCCGGGACCCGAGCACCGCACAAGGAGGCCACAGTCCTGGCAGCGCCATTTGTTCCCAGCTGGGTGACCAGCTAACCCTTGTGGCGCATGGGGCCCTGGTCCCCACCTTTCTGAAGCATCTGGTGGGTCCACTTTGAGGCCCCTCCGAGATGCCACCTGGCATGATTGTGGTGTGACTCAAAGTAGCACCCCTGCTGAGGCAGCCAGGTCCCCGGGGAAGCAGAAAGGGGTGGGAGCAGCAGGCGAAGGCTCTGTCCCCCTGTGCCTGCCTGGCCGGAGGCTGGCTCTTTGCTTTGCTCTCATCAGACTCACCCGGGGAGGGGACGAGGGAGTAGGGAGGAGCCAATTCCCAGGCACCTACCCCTGGCCCTGGCCACACCTATTCACATACGGTTTCCTGTCTAATTCCTAAGATAACCCCGTGAGATAAAAACTGAGGCTTGGAGAGAGCAGGTGGCCCGGCCCAGATCACACGCTGGGACACGAGGAGCTGCAGCAGGGACGAAGGTCTGTTTGCCGGTAAAGAAAGCGAGGGAGTCATCTCTTCTCTCTCTTTCCTTGCTGCCCCCCCTCCCCGCAGCATCCTCCCCCTCCAACTCCCCACAGCTAAAATGTGGTAGACAGAAGTGGAGGAGAAGGGGAACAGACCTGTTTCCCCACCCCTGCATTCCCCAGCAGATCCCAGGTCCCGAGCTACCTTTCCACACCACACCCTCAACCCACCCTCACGCTCCTCTCCGTTCTCAGTGACTAACAGGCCCCGCTGCTGACCACGCCGCCCTCCCTGGGCTCCCCGCTAGAAACAAACCCAGGCTCCTTTCTCTTTAGTCCTCACTCCCGTCTCTTTGACCTGGGGACTCTTGCCAAACCCTTCGTCGTACCTCAAGATAACCCACAACTTACATGAGTCACACTGAGGGTACAGCCACTCAGAACTGCTTTCCAGTGGGGGTGGGGGGGGGCCCAGAGAAATGACAGTCCTGGTTTTGATTTTTTGCTCGACCACCAACTGCATTGCTCTGCCTCCTTGACTTGTGCATGGCTAGTTTGAAAACTAAAAGTCATAATGTCTGTTGAAGGGCAGACTCATAGTAGGTGCCCAACTATCTAGGATGTACTGTGAAGACTGAGCATCAGGGCACTTGTGTACAGTAGTCGGCCAAGAAAAATGACAGAAAATCCCCTCCTTATTCTTGACTCGATTTGAGTAAAGATGAACAAGTGCTTCCTGGAATTGATCTTGACTGGTAATTTAGCCCTTAAGTCTACACCATTTTAGTTTGGTCCCGGAATATGTCTGGCCTCTGCAACCAGAAGTTCCATGTGGGGCTGGCACCAAATCCTATCTATCTATCCATCCATCCATCCATCCATCCATCCATCCATCCACCTACCCATCCATCCATCCATCTATCCATCCAACCACCCATCCATCTATCCACCTATCCATCCATCCATCCATCCATCCATTCATCCATCCATCCATCCATCCATCCATCCATCCATCCATCCATCTATCCATCCACCCATCCACCTACCCATCCATCCATCCACCTACCCATCCATCCATCCATCTATCCATCCAACCACCCATCCATCTATCCACCTATCCATCCATCCATCCATCCATCTATCCATCCACCCATCCATCTACTCATCCATCCATCCACCTACCCATCCATTCAACCATCCATCCATCTACCAATCCACCCATCTACCCAACCATCCACCCATCCACCCATCTATCCATCCATCCACCTGTCCAATGTTTGAATACCTACTGTATGCCAAACAAGTGAGGATCTAAATGTCGGTTTCAAAGTTCCACATACCCCACTGCTGTCAGCTCAGACCCACACCATAGGCAACTAACTTACTTTTCCACTGGTTGGACATGAGAGAGAAAAAGGGCTGCCTTCCTTCCCAGAGTCTGGCTTGCTTGACTTTGCCTTTCCTCTGTTGCATGCTAGTGGCTTTCACAACATCATGGCGGAGGGTTTCACTAAAGTCCACCTCACTCATGTGCACACACACGTACTGCCCTCCCCGTTTTAATATTGTGTCCAGACTGCTTGTGTGCCAAGCACCAGGGGCTGGGGGGAGGGTGCCCTGCAGTTGATTCTTGTTACGCTCTCTTTTCTCCCTGTTGGGTCAGTAGGATGTTTTACGCAGAGGAAACATTTCCTCCCTCTATCATATCATCTTGATTTATTTTCAGCACAGCATCTCTCGCTGCCTAGAGTTTCCAGTTAACTGTGTTTGCCTGAGAGGCTGCAGGGTAGAAGAGTGAAGAGTGCAGTCCCTGAAGCCAGGCTCCTGGGGTTCAAATCCATCAGTCCGACTGTGCAACCTTGAAGAAGTTGCCCAACACCTCTGTGGCTCACCTTCACTATCTGTAAAATGGGGATGAGGAGCAGAGCCAATTTCATGAGTTGTTGTGTGGATTAAATCAGATCATGGCATGTTTCTAATGGGGAGGGCAGTGCCGCAGCCTGATGGGACATTTTTAACTGTGAGTGGGTATTTGAGGGTGTTCTGGTGCCTGGAAAAGGCCACGGGGAAGGGTGCCACGACCGTAGGGTGCAGGAACCAGAGATACTACATCTTGCAACATGCCATCCATCCTGTACGGCAGAGAAGTGCCCCTGAAAATGCACCCCTAAGCCGGATCTCTGCATGGAAAGGGCCACATCATGGCCTGGCACATGGGCGGTGTCCACCATATATGAACTGTGACTTGTTTGCCGTCCCCGGCCACGTAAGCTCCACAAGAGCAGGGAGGGACCGAGCCTGTCTTGTTCAGCGCTGCCAAGTCTCCAGCACCTAGGACAGGGCCCAACACATGGCAGGCACTGGATGAACGGACCAGAGAGTGAATCAATGCTATGCGTTCAGTCCATGATTGGTGAGGAGGCGTTTGGCAAAAACACCAATTGCAATTACAATCAGTGTTTCCTGAGCAGCTCCATACCAAGGATAAGGGGAGATGCTGCAGGCACAGCTGCCCCTCTCTGCAGGTCCCGCTCCGTCCTTCCTGAGCCCGATGGAGACGACCCCTGGGGGCTCATAGCTGTCCTTCACTGGTGAACACTATCTGTTCACAAAGGCTTTTCTCTGCTCCCTTACCACAATGTGGGGAGGGTCCTCCTCCTGTCTTGTTCTGTTCCTGGAAACACGGGGTTCTGGCCCTCAGCAGGGCCTGGCAGATATC
This sequence comes from Canis lupus baileyi, assembly GCF_048164855.1. Classification (NCBI taxonomy): domain Eukaryota; kingdom Metazoa; phylum Chordata; class Mammalia; order Carnivora; family Canidae; genus Canis; species Canis lupus. The sequence goes on along the minus strand of NC_132850.1, from coordinate 2,755,987 downwards.
GGAGTGCATTCCACACCTTTCTTTGCATGGATGCAGTCAGGCATCTTCATGTTTATTGAGGACACACCTGATCAAGCGGAGTGTTTGGGAAATGAAAAGGGAAACAGGTGAAGGGAGGGACTTCCTGAATGCTCCAAGCAATAATGAATTAACCAGAACACTCTATTCCGACTCTTAGCCAACGTTTTCCCCTCCTTGGTTTCCTCTCCTCCTTGGTAACACATAGAATCCTTCTGGCTCAGAGTTTTGAAATTATGTCACTAAACCTTTGCTAAGTGCCTACAGCATGCAGGGGAAGAATAAATCCAATCAGGTCCCTGATGCTGGAGGCTCCAGTCTTTGGGGAGATAGCCATATACCAAGTAAGACCATGATCCGGGGGTGCTGGCCAGAAGGGCAGGATGTAGAAACTTTAGATTATGTCAAATGTAGCTGAGTTACCGACACTCTTCAGAAGCTGTTTTGAGGGTTAAATCCCCAGTAGGAGCTTATGTTCTTGAATTTAGCTGGGTCTTCCTGTTTGTTTGATTTTTTTTTTTAATTTGTTTTCCTGCAAATTCTGTTCCATAGGTGGTACTGGTCAGGAAGATTCTGGTTAAGCGTGGTTTCATAGGGTGTGTTCCTTCGAGAAGCAAGGAGAAGTAGAGTTTACCTTCCAACACATACATATCTAACCTGTCAGGTGCTGCCAAGTGCTGAAGCAAGGCAAGCTTTGTTTGAGGATAATGGGGTGAAAGGCAGGGTGCAGGGGGGAGAGGGGTCTCTCCAATCAGGTGCCATGCGAGCAGAGGCCTAAAGGAAGGAGCCTGCAAGGGTGGCTCTCAGAAGAGCTTCAACAGCAGCCAGAGTTGCGTAAATCATGATTCTGGAAAGTGCTGGGTTCTGGACAAAAGCTGGGGCCCCAGCACCACCAAAAGAGGAAGATGGTTCCTTTCCTTAGTTTCTCCTGTCTGTGGACTTCCAGCCCGAATGACCCAGACACAGTGATTTCCTTTGATCCTCTCACAACCTCATGAGTAAAAAATAACCTCCCATAAGTCTGACTTATGTCTGGCATGAGGCCATTCAGCCCCTCTCCATACTCCCTCCACTGAGGAGGTAAAGCACAGGGCGATGCCATCCTCTGGATATCACTGTGGTAAAGTTCTTGAACTTTTCCACTAAGGCAGTCCCAAGGGGGAGGACACTGAAAGGTCTCTCTCAGGGAGGTCCAGGGACATCACCCAAAGCCGTTCCCACAAGTCCCCCTAAGGGGGACTAAAGCCCTCCTTAGTCTCCTGTTATATCTTTAAAATCCATGCACATGTAAAATTCTGCTCTGCGAACTCTGCATGTATCCATCCGTGGGATAAAATAGACATGTGTTCAATTCTTCAGCTGAAAGACGAGTCAAACCTATGCTGTGGTGCCCTAGGCCTCTGGCACTCTACATGGACATGGGCACCACATTCGAGAAGCAGAGGAAACCCCTGGCCCGGGGTTCCAATCTACAATTAGCTGTGGACAGGCCACGTGTCTTTCCTCAAACACAGGGAGGGGCCCCTGTGGTTCTTGGTCCCACCGTGCTGGGCGGCTCAGGTCTCTGAAGACACTAGTGAAGGGCAGGACGATGTGGGTAGCTAAAAGCCAGAACTGGGCTGGGTGTGCAGGCATGGGGATGTGGGAAGAATGTTCTAGCCAGAGGCTCTCCCCTCTTCACTGGAAAGAATACAACAAACTCCCCGAGAAGGAGGATGTGGCAATGCAGGCCTCCACGCCAGAGTTTTAATAAGTGCCAGTAGCTTCCAGGGTCTCGGGTGCCTAGTACAGTGCCTGGCACATAATAATCCTCAATCACGATTTGTTGAAGGCATAAAAGAATGAATGGTGAATAAACAGATGGATAAGTCACCAAGAACTACTGAGAGCTCCCTCGCCTCCGCCTAGATGATTCTAAGGCCCTTTTTGGCCCTAAGTAGCATATTTGAGGTGGCTACACCACCCATTCTGTTCCCATTCTAAATAAATAACTTGATGTACTGCCTTCTGGCTCCATGGTTTCTCTCTGTGGCGAATGCAGTAAAAAGAGCCATAGATTATAAACCACTAATTGTATTTAGACAAAAATTATCTCCCATAAAAACAACAGTAATAATGAGTACCAAATGCCTGGGCCTCTACTAATCACCTCACATCCATTATCCATTTACTTCTCACGCCAACTTTCCATCAACCCTGTGTTCAGATTAGAAACCAAGGACTTCTCATGGTGACATATTTGCTGAGGAAATGGGCCCCGGATAGTGGCTCTGAAGTCCTCACTCTGTTCTCTGCTTGGCAGTGGGAGGCAAGGGCAATGGGACTCGCTCCCCTACCCATCCCGACCTCCCCGTCACACTCCTCCCAATAAAAAGAGTCGAAGGGACTTAGTGTTATTTATGACCATGTACATGGTGGTAGGTCCCAAATGGTCTGCGGTGGCTCCTGACTCAGGGCATCTGTCCCTAGGTTGCTGTGACTCACGAATGGTCTGTTGTGGGGAGCCACATCCCCTGGGGGGTGATGGCACTTAGCTAAGCCAAGTCAGCCAGGTCGGCAACAGACGCTGTCTGTGCCCTGCGCACCCACCCATCCCCTTGTCATAGCAGGCCAGCCTGACCTCCAGAGCCAGCACTGCGTCTAAGCCCCTGGAGCTCATGGTCTGAGTATAGAGACAGCCGGAGGTGCCTGGGAATCATGTGTCCCCAACCACGGACCAATCCTAACTAACAGTATTCATACCCTGCCTCCATCACAGACACCCAGACCAGGAAATGAGAAAGTCAGGCAGGGCCAGCACGCAGGGGCCAGGGGAGCCATGGGTCAAGGAGCATGCTAAACACTAAATTACACCTTGACTCTACAAAATAGGCACTATGACTCCCATTTTACAGATGAGGAAACTGAGGACTGTGGCTATAACAAGATGTGAGCTCAGGTCTGTCCTATTTAAAGGCCCAGCACTGGCCACGGAAGAAGAGAAGGGAAAGGAATAAGAGAAGTAGCTCAACTGTGATGTGCAGACCGCAGGGTTAGGAAGAGGAGAGAGGGTGGAGATAACAGATGAGGAAGCTCCTCTCTCCATCCTGAGCTGCCAGGCCTGCTCATGAGAACCAGGGCCAAAGAAGGGGGTGGGGGGCAGGCCAGCAAGACTTCTGATCCTAAGAATGTGCTGGGCCAGCCGGATCGAGAGGCGTGCCCCCACCCCAGACCTGGGCCCACCAGCCTTCACCATGCATCACATGGGTGCCAGGTGCCCAGGACCTAGTCTGGCAGCTGCCTACCTCCAAGGTTACTGGCAACCCCCACCCACATTTCCGGCAGGGGGATGAAGAAGGCATTGATTTTTTTTTCTGATTATTAAGATAGTAGCTATTGTGAATATTTCAGAATGTATAAAAAGAAAGTAAAAATGACTTATAACCCCATCCCAGAAATTTCCATTGCTCACACTTGTCGTCCTTCCTGGTAGACCCTTTTCTACGCACATACACAATTTGGTTTCATATTAAATGTCTATTAGATGTGCAGCATTTTTCATTTATCCATATATTATCAGAGCCTTTTCGAGTCTTTGGATGTTCACATATGTCACCACTTTTAATAGCCACGTGGTACTGCATTCTGTAGATTGAACACATTTTATATAAACCATCCCTTACTGATAGACCAGTTGGATATACAGTAAAGAATGCTGGAGTGAACATCTTTAAAGTGGCATCTTTCCTTTTTTTTTTTTTTTAAGATTTACTTATTTATTTTAAAGATAGAGACTGTGAGCAGAGACAGGGTCACAGGGAGAGAAAGAATCCTCAAGCAGACATCTCACTAAATGCAGAACTGACATGGGCCTCGATCCCAAGACCCTGAGATCATGACTTGAGCTGAAATCAAGAGCCAGCCACTTAACCAACTGAGCCACCCAGGTGCCCCTAAGATGACATCTTTCTAAGGGCCAACTAAGATCATGAACCAAGAGTCTTAGAAAGGTACCATTTCCTCTGACCCAGAGGTTCCACCCTGAAGCATTCGTTCATCCTAAGGCAGTAATCAGATTTAAAAAAAGAAAGAAAGAAAAGAAAAGGCCACTGGTGAGGAGGACACAGAGGAGGGGCAGGACCTGGAGGACCAAGCATGTTATCAACACAAAGACTAAGGCAGCAATGGAAAGACATTCCATTGTTGAGGTTGGGGTCAGGACAGGAGCATGGTTTCTATGTAAATGTTATTTATCTTTTTGTCCTGAGTGCCTGGCATGGAGTTGGCACTTAACAAATGCAGAATGAAAGGTGATATTGGTCTCAAATGCAAGGTGGGAATCTGGTTAGAAGTCAGAATCTTTGCAAAAGCTGGCTGGAGGCTAAGACCCCAGCATACTGGTCTTGCATTCCTCTGGGTGAGGCCAAGGGGCCTTCAGTGTCAGGGAAAGCAAATGAAGATACCAGGGCCAGGTAGGTGGCCAGAAGGCCTGGTTTTATGGAAAAACAACACACCAGAGCTGAACGTATCCTTGCTTTGTCCCTGATCATGACCATCCCCCCTTCTCTCTGTCTCATTTCCTTCAGCTGTTGAACGGGAAACGGTGGTCCACCCCCTGCAAAAATCCATCTGGAAGGTAACATTTGAATATAGACTTTAAAGAAACACCAGCAGGAGAAGCAGCCCCACAGCAACTGTGAGAAAGGTAGTTAACATTCACTGAGCATTTGTTACCGGCCAGGTCCTATCCTAAGTGCTTCAGTTATGTTCACCTTCATACTGGCTCTATGGCATTGATGCCATCACAATCACGACCATATGACAGAGATGAGAAGCTGAGAGATCATGCAGCTGGCCCCACAGCTGGTCTGCTACATTGTTGGGGTCCAGTAGCCTCCTACTGAACCAGGGCTCCTAATCCAAACGCCACATGGCCTCTGCCCCAACTGCTGGGTCCTTTGAGCTGTTTGTTTAGCCTCTCTGAGACTTGCGTTTCCTAAGCTGTAATATGGGGATACTGGCTGTCAAGCAATCTCTATAGCCTGATGCACACAGGGGCATCTGAGAGCATGGTGCCTAGCCCCCCAACCCAGCTCAGAGCACGGCAGTTCTTCTCTGGGCAGAGAACCAGAGGCAGGAGCAATCAACGAGGGCTGATGCTGCTTGCAAGGTGATGTGCCCTCAGCCAACACACACGCTTGCCCTTCTCTTCCCTCCTCAGGCCACCGGCAGAATGAGGAGTCTCCTCCTACCTTCCTGCCTTCCAGCAAGTTCTGGACAGGGACTATCCCCCACTGGAAAGGTGTGGGTGTAAAGAGAGGTTTGTTGAAATGTGTGACTTCCCATTCCACCCTTCCAGTCATGGTGGGTCATCCATGGATGGCCATTCACCCAACCCCCGTCTGAGCCCTTCTCTCTTCCACCTGGTATGTTTCAGCAAAGGTGAAAACCCGTATAAGGATTCCCACCCAAGGGTTTCAGGTTTCTGCTGGGCTCCAGGGGCTTTCTATGAAACCTTATGACACACATGTGTGTCTGTGTGTGTGAGAGAGAGAGACAGAGACAGAGGTAAATTTTGGAAAGAGCGGCTGTAGCTGTCAATCCAATGCTACGATGCAGTGATTTCCCCCACGGAATGTCATTATAGAAGTCAGTCGTGTGCTCTCTGGGATGGGATGGCCCACATGGAACACAGCTCCCTTCTGTCCCACACAGCCGTAGCCCACTTTAGCTACATGACCTTGGACAAGGCATCTCATCTCTCTGGCTCCTGTTCCCCATCTACGAAATGAAGAAGTTTGTGAGTGGCTTTCAGCCTGTGCCCATGGAGCTCCAGAGGACAGGGAAGAGTGGTGGTTTGGGACGGGGCAAGGGCGACATTCCTGTCCAACCAGAGTAGCCTTGGCTCTCATAGAGCCTCCAAAAGGTGTTATTTGAGTCAATGTCTCTGCAGCTTAAAGCCAAAATTAAACCAAAGTCCTGGCACAACTGAACGCTCCAGTCCTTTCTAGCTTGGAGCCTGGGCTCTGGCCTGAACCAAGCTGCTCTGGCTTGTCTTTAATCCTTAGAGGTGGCAAAGCCACCTGGTTAAGTACCAGGTGTCTGGGTAGATACTGGCTCTGCCACTTACTAGGCACCATGACTTTAAGTATGTTGCCTAAAGTCTGCTTTGCCATCTATAAACTACACACACCTACCTCATCAGATCATTGCAATCACTGGACAAACTAATACAAGAAATATCAAGCGTTGGTGAAGATGTGGCTAAAGGGAGCCCTAGAGCACTATTGGTGAGAATGTAAATTGGTGCAGCCACTATGGAAAACAGTTATGGAGGTCCCCAAAAAAACTAAAAATAGAATTTTCATATGATCCAACAATTCTACTCTTGTGTATTTATCTGCAAAAAAATGAAAACACTAGCTCAAAAAGATAGACGCATCCTGATGCTTGGTGCAGGATTATTTACAAAAATCAAGACATGGAACCAACCTAAGTGTCCATCAGTGGATGAATGGATAAAGATGTGTGGTATGGTTATATGGTGAAATACTATTTAGCCATTTAAAAAGAAGGAAATTTTGCTATTTCAATGAAACGGGTGAACCTTGAGGGCATTGTGATAAGTAAAATCTGACAGAGAAAGACAAATACCATATGATCTCACTTAGGCGTGGAATCTAAACAAAACACAAAAACTGAACTCGGATACAGAGAACAGACCGGTGGTGATCAGAGGCAGGGGATGGACAGAATGGGTGGGGGTGGTCAAAAGGTAGAAACTTCTAGTTATAAAATAAATAAATCCTGGGAGTGTGATGTATGGCATGGGGACTATAGTTACTAAGACCAGGTTGCTTATTTGAAAGTTGCGAAGAGAATAGATCTCAAGATCTCATAGATCCCCACAGATCTCATCATAAGAAAAGAAATGTGTAGCCATATGCAGTGACGAATTTTAACTAGACTCACTGTGGTGATCACTTCACCACGCACACAAATAGTGAATCATTACGTGGCATATCCCAAACTAACATAATGCTATATGTCAATTATATCTCAATGAAAAATAAACCAATAAATCTAAGTCATCTTGCTAGACACACAGAAAGTGCTTATAAATGTGAGCAACCATTTTCTGCCTCAGATTCAAGCACGAGGCTTCAAATGTGGAAGCCAATTGATAAATGGCAGTTGAATAAATGAGGGGGTGAAGAAACAAATTTCCAGAGACCAAAATTCCATGAATTGACTCTTTAAGTGAGCACCACTCACAATACTAGTCCGGTGCTTTGTAAGCTTAAATTTGCACACGAGTCACCTAGGAACCTTATTATAATCAGAATCTGATTCAGCAGGTCTCAGAGGGCGCTGGGCCTCAGCATTCCCAGGCTCCCAGATGAGGCCCCAGTGCTAACAGGGCTGCGGCCACACTCTGAGTTGCAAGCCTTGGGTCCATTGGCAGTCAGTCTTTCGAGTGCAGGCTTTCTGTCTGTCTGCAGTTCACAATTTGCTCAGTCCAGAGCACTGTTGGCTGAGTTCTCAGGAACTGGTATGGAGTTAGTGAGAAACCCTGAGCTTATGTTTAGGCTCTACCCCGAGATGATGGTGGGCAAGTCCCTCAGCCTCTCTGGGGCTCAGTGTCTTCATTTTTAAAGTGAGTCCAGCAACACCCTCCATGGCGGCTCTCAGAACAGCTGAAGGGGTCAAAAAGTGACAACCGATGGGATTGTCCAGGGGTGAGGGGCTATGATTACTTGGAGGGGGGTGGCTTCATTTCCAAGTTCTCTGTACCCCCTGAAGTTTTCTTCAGAGGGAAACAGACAAGCACTGTTGTTTGCATAATGGCATGTAAGGGGACAGGAGAGGAAGTAAGGTGGCTAAATTTAGCAGGTGCTTACGCCCCCTCACCCAAGGCTCAGCCCACGCATTTCACCATGAGTAGGTGCCTTTCTATATTTAACTGCAGCCTGCACCTTCCACTAGAGTTCTGACACTGAAAACCCCAGGAGGATGTGGTGAGGAGAGAAGGGAAGTTCACAAAATGTGATCAGGGGCTGACATCACATGAGGTACCATCTGCGCCTTCAGGTGTGGGCTCTTCCTGGAAGACGCAGAAAGGTTCTTCAGCTTCTCGCCCTTTCTTCCTCTGGGAGTAGAAGACTCATCTGGCCAGAGTGTGCCCTTTGGAATGACAGCCCTGACTGCAGAGGGGGTCGGGGACCCCTGGGAAGTCCAGCAGAAGTCACAAAAGGCAAGGAATGACAAAGGCCCTTCATGCTCCAGGCACTGTGCTAAGCCCCTTCCCACAGGTCACCTGGTTCAACTCATACAACAGCATGGCTCCATGACTTCCTACTCAGGCTACAGGTGGAGAGGGGTGCTGGAAGCCTGAGAGTGGAGAACCCAGGCTGGTTGCCAGGTCCCTGCCCTGAGCCCACACTATACCCATCTTGTCCCTGTATGTCCTGTACAGGAGGCTGTCAGGAGCCCAGGGGTTCAAGTCTCACCCGCAGCATCAGTCAAGGGTGTGATCTTGAGTTAGTGACTCCTCTTCCTGGGTCCTCAATTCCTTGCCTGTAAAACAAACCTACTGGTCTGGATTGGTCTCATTCCCGAATGTCTTCTTGATGACATCAGAAGGCCAGAATCTGAGGGCCAGAGGAAGTGAGAGCAAAACCTGGGATAATTCTCCAACTTTCAAGCCATGGGGTGACCTCTACCCTTTGCTTCTGTGCTAGTCAGCACACATGAGTCTGATGCAGGCCCCAGGGGGGCGGGAAGGGGGCGCTCACTGCTCCTCATTCTTCTGGGGAACTTTCATGGAAGGCCTCCGTGCCAAGCGGTTCAACACACCCTATAGGGATTGAGATAAAATGTGGCCCCACACCAGAGTCCACCTCCAAATAGGGGTGAAAACCCCAGGAAAAGATTGCATAGTGTTGTTATGGAGTCCAGTGCAGTAAGGGAGCCCCCACAGGGCACAGAGGCTTGGGCCTGACCCAGGCTAAAGGGGATGGGGGAAAGGACCAGTAGGAAAAAGACAAAATAAACATCCATAATCTAGGCCAGCAGTTCTCAAAGTATGGTTCCCACATCAGCATCATCTGGTAACTTGTTAAAAATGCAAATTTGGGGGCCCCACCATCCCAGACCTACTGAATCAGCAGTGCATGCACAAGCCCTGCAGGTGATCCTGAGACTCTCTGAGTTTGAGAGCCATCGGCTTAGGGGGGACCTTTGGAAGATAGCAAAACCTTGAACTGTTGGCTCCCTGGGTCCTACTCAGAGCTTGGCTGGGAAAATTAACAATTCAGGAAAGTAGTCTAAAAAATCTGTCCCCCATTCTCTCCACCAGGCAACCTAACTGCCCCCTTTACAGGAGGTTGCGTTAGACTTCTAGAAAGCTCTGTGTCTGGACATCTTGCCATGTCACTGTTGGTTACATATCTGGGCTCTGCCTGGGGCTGTTATGGAGGATGGTGACAAGAAACAAGCATAGGAAGACTGTGTCTGGGCTGCTATAGAACGATTGGTTTTGATCCAGTTACATAAAGCTCCTTCTATAAAACTCACATGGAGTATACAGTGGCAAGTAACGTCTTGGCCAAGGCTTTCTAAAAATGACAACACCCATAGTGTTGGTGAGTGTGTGGGGAAAAGACACACTCACACGTTTCTGGTAAGCATGGAAATTGATACTGCCTTTCTGGAGAAATAACTGCCAAAAGCTTTTAAAAATGTACATCCCCTGACCCAGCAATTCAAATTTAGAAATTAATCCTAAGGAAACATTCATAACTGTGCTTAAGCATTTCACTTCAAGGATATTCACGTTAGTATTGTTTGGTACAAAAACTGGAAATAACCTAAATGTTTAAAATAAAGAGTTGATTGCAAGGTGTCACTCATTCATTCATTCATTCATTCATTCATCAGATATTTACTGAGCACTCCACTATATGCCCGGCAGTGTATCAATCCTGGTGACAGAACAGTAGGAACAAAATCTTTGTCCTTCTAGGAAGGAAGGCAATCAATTAACAAAAAGGCAAGTATAACACACACAATGTGTCAGTGGCTGATGGGCCATGAGGAAACAGGGCAGTGAAGGCAATGCTGGGGCGGGTGCTCCAATTTGGGACAAGAGGTGAGGGAGCCAGCTGTGTGGATGTCTGGGGACCCACTGCTGGCAAAGGGAACTTTCATCAGACTGATGGGAACAGCAAAAGAGACCAAGGTCGTGCCACTTTCTGGATGTGTTTGAGGAAGGGCAAGGATGCCACATGGCTAAAGCAGAGACTGTGGGGACGTGGGCCTGAGGACAGTAGAGGCCACTTAGGAACTCTGGCTTTGACTCTGGGTGAGAAGGGAGGATTTGAAGCATAGAAGAGACTCTGACTGACTTGTGTGTCAGACAACCCTCTAGCTTCGGGCTTGAGAACAGATCCCAGGGGACCAGCACGGAAGCCAAGACTCCGTTAGAAGGCTACTGTGATAATCCACGCGAGAGACAGCAGCATGCGAACCAGTGCACAGTGACAATGGAGGTGACGCGTAGTCAACTTCTGAATGTGTTTTGAAGGTACATCTGGGCTTTTCTGTGGAGGGATGTCTGCCTGGAGATGAACACGTGTGGCTGGCTGAACAGATGATATCATCTCTAGAAGCTGAGAACAAGAACCAGCAAGGAAGAGGGTGTGCAATGTGTGCAGTGTGGTTGGTGGAGGAACAGGAGTCATCATTGGATGCCACACAGACCTGTCTGCTGTCTCTGTTGGACATTTCTAAAATCTGAAACCTGAAGCTTCATGTCACGAGCCTACCCAACTTTTATACCTATCATCTGAGAGCTCTGGTTGCCTGCCTGCCTAGATTTTAAGGCAACCAAAAGATGCCTTAATTTAGGCAATTCAGAATAAGGATGTGATATAATTTTTCAGTTATCAGATAGGCAAAGATTTAACAAGAATGATAAGAGCCAGTGCTGGTGTGGGAGTGTGGAAATAGCACTCCCCTACACTGCTAGCGGAAGTTTACGTTAGTACCACCTTTGGGGGGCACTTGGGTAACATATCATCAAAGGCCTCTCAAAAGTTCTTGCCAAAGGAGCTAAAACAGCTAAGTTGATGTTGAAAAGGAAAAACAAAGTGAGAGTGGCCACGCTACCTGATTTTGAGGCTGATTATATAATTAGAGTAATTAAAACTTGGGAGTATTGGCAGAAGGATACATACGTACATTACTAGAACAGAACAGCAGACCCAGTCGTGGCTCTGCACAAGAAAAGACCTGACAAAGGAGCAAAACCAATTCCACAAAGTAAAGATAGTCTTTTCAACAAGTCAGGATGGAATAACTGACTACCCACAGGAAAAAGCAACGGGGCTCTGCCCAAACCATATACAGTACTTCATATAGGAGTTAGCTCCAAATGGGTCAGAGATTTACACATAAAATGTAAAGCCATAAACTTTTAGAAATAACATGGAAGAAAATATTCTAGACCCTGAGCTCAACGAAAAGTTCCCAGACATGACATCAAAAGTATCATCTAGAAAAGAAAAAACATCAATAAATGGGACCTCATCACAGTGAAAACCTTTTCCTCTGCAAAAGACCCTAAGATGGGATGAAAAGACTAGCTATAGCCTGGGAGGAAATATTTGCAAACTACCTTATCTGACAAACCATTAGTATCAAGAATATATAAAGACCTCTCAAAACGGAACGGTGAAAACGGTAATCCAATTAGAAAATGGGCAAAAGACATGAACAAACACTTCACCAATGAGGATATGCAGAAGACAAATAAGCACATGGAGAAGTATTCAATCTCATTAGCCACTAGCCAGATGCAAAGTAAAACAATACATCAAAATCATGACAGGGGTATTAAAAACAACTAAAGTTAAAAGTAGTGACAATATCAAATGCTGGCAAGGATGTAGAGAAACTGGTCTTTCATATATGGCTGGTGGGAATGTAAAATGGTTACACCCACTCTAAAAGGCAGTTGGGCAGCTTCTTAAAAACCTGAATGCACACTTAGCATATGATCCAACAAAAGATACAAACTTTGACCCACATACCCACATACCTGTTAGGATTCACAGCAGGCAAACCAGTAAAAAAAAAAAAAAAAAAAAAAAAAAAAAAAACAGTGCTACTCTTCAAAAGGTGAACAGTTAAACCATGGTTACATAAAATACCATTCAGCAATTTTATAAAAGGAATAGACTATCAATGCCCACAACCACCTGGATGGATCTCAAGGGTAATATGCTGAGTAAAAACATTCACAAAAGTCATATAATGTATAATTTGGTTTACGTAACATTCTCAAAATGACTGAATTGTAGAGATGGAGAACAGATTGGTGGTTGCCAGCAATTGGAAATGTTTGGAGGGGAGGATGGCAATGACTAGGAAGAGTTAGCCAGACGGAGATCTTTGGGGTGATGGAATAGCTCTGTATCTTAATTTGGGTGGCTGTTCCATGAATCTAACGTCCGACAAAATGACATAGAACCATAGGCACACGTTGTAATAATGTCTATTCCTGGTTACGTAAGATGCAACCATTGGGGAAAACTGGATGCAGGGTATGTGGGACCTCTAGATACTTACTATCTTTGCACCTTCCAATGAACCTGTATTTATATTTCAAAATCCTTAAAAAAGAAATAGGAACTATCCTAAAAACAGAAAAGGAAGCACATGCCCTTTGACTTCAAAACTCCACTTTTGCTGACACGTTGTGTTTCGGCGACAGACAGGCAGACGCAAAACTCCACTTTTATGGATTTATCCTAAGGTAATATCAAAAAGGCATCAAAGACCACTGGATAAAGATGCTCATCTCAACCTTGTTTATAACAGTGAAAAATCAGACCAAAAACACTTTGTGCCAGAGTTGGTTAAATAGATTATTATATACATGCCCAATGGAATAGCACCTAACCTTTAAAATCATGATGTAGATCTACATTCATTGATTTGTAGAGACGTTCACAATATATTATTATTAAGAGGAAAAGGCTGCTTAAAAGAAGAACATGGTTTTTGAGGGTTTTTCCCCCCCAAAGTTTATGCAACTTTATCAGGTTCAATCTCCACAAGGGCAGGGATTTTTGTCTGCATCATGAACTTCAGGGTTCCTAGCTCCCAGGAAAGCACATGACACAGAGTAGGCACTCAAAAATATTTGTTGAATAAACACATAAGACACACATATTTGCACAGGAAAAAGAGGAAAAAGTCTAGAGAGTTCTAAAACATGATATTAGTAAAGGTTATCTTGAGTGTAGAGGGATTTGGGTTAATTAGTCACATTCCCTTCAGCTGATTAGTATTTTCTACTCTTTAGTGATGATAATTATGTGTCATTCATAGAATCTATTTTTTTAAAAGGCAACAATCACAAACAAAGTGTAGGATGTTTTGTGGTGCCCTCCAATCCGAACTGGACAAATCTGGAGTCGATACGGTTGGGTCATGCCCAACCAAGGCTGTCTACCCCAGAATGGACAGGTTTTGTGAGGTACCCCCCAGGCCATCCCCAAGGACTCAGGTTCCCAGACTTTGGTCTGAGGGACACCATGTTGAAAAGAACTCTTGCAAGAGATCTGGGGAACAGTGAGGCCCCAAAAGAACCAGAGAATTGACGGGCTGACATTCAGAGCAGGAGCAGTGCTGGATGTGGGGTCCACGGGGAACGGGAGGGCACATATCAACCCTGGGGTCAACCCCGGGGCAAAATCTGCCCTAGACTCAAGCTGAGGGCAGGTGCAGGACGGAAATCTGCAAGCGCGTCTCTATCCACCAGAGTCTCACGTGTGGCTTTCAACACTGCAGTGGGCCAGAGCACAGCTCCTACAGACCGGTCTGAAGAGAGGCCACATCACAATTTCCAGGAAGCTTCGTAAAATATAGGGTTCCTGACCTCAGCCCACGGAACCTGAATCTCTGGGGATGAGGCCCAGGGATGCGTCATTTTACAAAACTTCCGGAGCGATGGTGTTGTATGGAAAAGTTGGGAAACTCCACGCTGGAGGCAGAAATCCAAAACAGCATCATGCTGGACGAACAAATTAGTTGTTTTGCCGTTTGTGATGAAGTGATGTAAGACCTGATGATTACTGCTTTGTGAGAAGCCTTTTCTGCAGAGTTCAGGGAATTTTAAGGACGTTCCTAGAATCTTAGACACATCTCCTTTAAGAGAACCAGGGGAATGGTCCCCGATGCTTCTCATTAGAGTACTGTGACCCTCTGCTTTCCCAAAAAAGAAGTCACTTCCCCAGGGACCCCTCATCCCTGTGTATTTATTGTGGTACAGTATGTGTGACATAAAAGTTTTAACCATTTCAGTGTATAATTCAGTGCCGTTAAGTACATACACAGTATCATGCAACCATCGCCACTGTGTAGTTCCAGAACTTTTTCATCACCCCCAAATGGAAACGCTGTAATCATTAGCAGTAACTCCCTATCTTCCCCTTCCCCCCAGCCCCTGGCATCCAGCATCTGCTTTCTATCTCCAGGGATCTATCTATTCTGGGTGTTCTGTGTAACTGGAATCATACAACCCAGGATCCTGTGTCTTTCTGGCTTCTTCCACTTAGCATGTCTTCAAGGTTCATCCATGCTGTCGATTGTGAAGAATTTCACCCCTTTGGTGGCTGAATAATGTGCCATTGGATGGATATATCACATTTTGTTTATCTGCTCATCTGCTGATGGATACTTTGGGGTGTTTCCACCTTTTGGCTACTGTAAATAGTGCTGCTATGAACACTGGTGTGCAAGCTTTGGCTTGAACACCCGCTTTCCAATCTTGGGGGTATATACCCAGGAGGTCACACAGTAACTCCAGGTTGAACTTACTCAGGATCCTCCAAACTTTTCCACCGTCCCTCACTCTTATGAGGCACCCGTCATCCCAGCCTGTGCCCTGGTATCTTGGGAGATTATGCCCAAGTTAAGAGATCTGGGGGTCAGGAGACTTGGTCACAGGTGTGACTGTGACCCCTCCAAGCTGTGAGGCCATGCTCTGGTCACCCACAGCATAGTACCTTGGCTTCCTTGTAAGGATCTCAAAGGGTGTCCTGAATCTTGAGCCAGACATTAACCGAGACTAAGGATGAGAGTAGCAGAGTAGTGGGGGGGTCAGGGCTCGGCCCGGCCCCATCACTCAGTGATCACAAACTCTGGGCAGTTACAAAGCCTCTCGGAGAGCCTCTCAGTCTCATCATCTATGCAATGGGGCGATTACGAGCACCTGCCCCAGGGGACCACTATATTACATCAGTCAATCAGTCACTGCAAAGCCATGGTGACTTAGCTACTGCCATGAAATGCTGCTGCCTCTTAGCAATCCTGGTGGCAAGGGGCACGTGCTTGCTTACAGCTTGCACCCCATTCATGCCGCCCCTCCTCACTTTCTCTGCTTCTCTCTCATATGGACAGGTCCATGCACGACTGACCTCGGGATTAATCCTTCCTCTGCGCTCCATGCCCCTTTGTGCAAACTTTATTACCTTCGACTTGAGTGTAGCCTCCAGCCTTTTTTCTTTTTTTTTTGTGCATCTTCTCTAGGGCCTATTATACAGTAGGTACTCAATAAATGCTTGTTGACTGAATAAATGAAAGAATGAATTTCTTTTCCACCGGGGCACTGGCCCTGGAGCTGATCGTGGCATAGGGACTTGGGCCTTTGGGGTCCCTTCGTATCACTGGAGCAGGAATATGCTGGAATCCTACCACAATACCTCTCCCCAGCCCCTCAATCTGGCAAGCAGTAGTCAGAGGCCATGTCAGGATCCAGGAGCAAGCAGAGCAGAGCAGCGACAAGGCCCAGCCACCTGGTCCCTCCAACCTTCCTCGACACTCTTGCGTTTCAGAAGGTGGTGAGAGCAGACACGGGTCCTCCTGCACTGGCCTTCAACCCTGCCCCATCTGTGCCCTGCTTCATCTCCCCCCTCAAGCGAGGCCATGTTCTCCTTTGAAAATCAAAGATGCCCCGGGACAAAGTGTGTGTGGCCAGACGTGGAGGCACCGGGGCTACCACTCTGGTCGTGCAGGTGATCGGGACCCTTGGCAAAAACACTGCTGGTGAAGGGATCCTAACAGAGAGGGGTCCTGCCTGGTATGTGTATGCACACGTGCATGTGCGTGTGTGTGTGTGTGTGTGTGTGCACGTGTGTAGTGGAAGCTGCCCCTCCCTCCCAGAGCCCAGCCAGCTCAATCGTGCAGAAGCAGCCTAGTCTAGGCAGCAGGGGCTGCATGCCTGCCGATGGTGACAGGGTGCCTGAGAATGTGAACGCTGACATGCTAACTAGAGGCCAAGTTCGAGGGGAGTTCACACATCAACGGTGCCACAGTCACCTTGGGCACCTTCCCTCGGGCTTCAGCTTCCTGCCCATCAAATCTCCTGGGAGTCAGGGGCCCTCTCTTCACACTTCTTTATCATCTCTGCTCTGAGCTGCCACTGGGGACTGAGATGCACGCTCAGGGGATGCACTGCTGACAGCTTGCCCCATCCCGAGGCGTCTGTTCCCCAAGGACACAGCCTGGAACCCTGGCGCAGCCGTCCTGCCCAGCTGCTGCTCCCCTCCTGCTTGGGGCTCCGGGAATCTGTCCCCCAACCGCCACACTCAATCTGGCTTGCTGGGCCCCTTCCAGGGAGCGCTCCTCCTCTCCCACTCCTGCTCAGCTCTGTCACCTGCCTCCATTTCCAGCTGGGTGCCCCACCCCACAATCAGCCCCAGTTCTGTGTCCCCTGCAGCCTGAGCACCCTTCACTCGTTAGACCCGTGGTCTCCCAAGTGAGGCACACGTGACCGTTCTCATGGGCACAGGAATAAACACCAGAGCTGCTATTCTCATTGTTTTCGTCACATCCTTCTCTAGTTCCTAGTTTTAACATGTTTTAGTGTGCACAAGATACATTAGCGCAGCAGTTCAATTCATAAGTAAATAAAAAATGTAAATGCTGGTGTGTGTTGTCAAAAACACTTTTCTAGAGGTGTATGAAACCAATAAAGTTTGGAAACCACTCTAGGGGAGGTAAGACACATAGAGTGATAAATGTAATTCTATGTTGGGTGACAAATGCCAAGATAAAGATGAAGGTTCAATGCAGCCCAAGTTCAGAAAGCATGTGATTATCACCAAGAGAAGGAGGGAGGAGAGTCAGGGACGTCTCCCTAGAAGGGGTGGCTTTGGGGCTGAGCGTTGAAGGACAGGATGTAGCCTGTGGCCCCGGGAGGGGAGGACTAAAAGGGCCAAGGTGCCAGGGCTGGGAAGCCCAGGGCAGGCACCAGGCCTGGGGACCCCAGGTCGGGCTTACATGCTGGAAGAGCAGTAGGGGATGAGATGGGAAGGGTGAGCTGGGAGCAGATGATAGAGAAGGAGCTCTGAACATGCAAGGGACATTCAGGGAATGCACGGGAGAAAGGGATAACAAAGTGAGCAAGCTCCTTGGAGGAGGGAAGAGGTGCAGCCCACCTGGGTTTGGGAATCTGAACGTGGGAGGGGAGTGTGAGACTGGTTGGGCAACTGGCTGGCCAGTTGGGAAGATCCAAGGTGACCGTCACATCCAGCTCAAGAACACCAGAGAGGCTGCATCACCTGAAAGCTATATGACGGAAAGGCAGGGACAAGCTGAGGACAGGAGGGGCAAGGGAGGCTCACCCTTCACTGCCCAGCCCCCTGAGGGGGGCAGCAGGAGGGGCCCCGGGAAAGGGAATGCCACTGTCTAGAACAAAGATCTGAAGCTTAGAGGGTCTGGGTTGCTGGGTTAGTGGTTTGCAGAAAAAGATGAATTCTCCAAGGGCTAAAGCTTTTGGTTGGAATCTTTTTGATGGAAATAAGTCTCCATGTTCATTCTACCAATATTTTTGCATGCCTTCTATGGGAAAAGCATCATGCCAGACACTGGCGACCTCGGGAGGGAAGAAAATTCTGTCCCTGTCCTCAGGGGTCTCCGGTCCAATAGGGAGACAGCCCCATGGATAAGGTTTTGACAATCTGTCAGCTGAGGGCTCCAACGGGAGCCCAGAAGAGGCTTCACAGAGGTGACCTTTTACACTTGCTCCTGGCTCAGTAGACAGGAGTGTCCCGAGAGCAAAGCCAACCTCTCTTCATGACTCAAGGTCATCGTAATAATCAGCTTTTAGCCATCATCGCGGCGTGGGTGGCATGGAACAGTGACTGGTTTGGCATGGGCGCTGGGTGCCCGTGACCTCGCATTTTTGGAGAAGGCACGGCATCCATTGTGTCACCCTCTGCCAAGCCAGCTAACCTCAGAGTGTGCAGCACGTGGCTTTTGGATTTTGCAACCCCTCCCACTCTTATCTTTCAGGCTTCTTGCATGTCCTTTCATGTATTTCTGGATTTGGGGAGCTCCCAGAAATTTGTAGGGTGAAGGGTTCCAGCCTTCGGAGTGCTGGAAAAGCCTAACTGAGCAGTCTGACTAACTTTAATTAATTCTTTCCCTCCCTGGTCCTGTCAGCCTTGTTCCTTTTTCCGCCTTCCTCCTCCCCCCCAACTATTTATAAACCCTTCTTCCCCCAGTCTACAACCCTGTTCCTTTCTCACTCTTAGTTCTCCTTTGTAAGGTCTTCCCCAGGGAGGGAGGTTCCCCACCATCCAGCCCCAGACTCATCTCCTGTTGCTTAACCATGACACGTCCTGAAACTGAGCCCCGTGGAAATGGCACAAGCCTTCCAGTCAGCCAGATGTCAGTTAGTGCTTGGCTCCTACACCTACTAGCTGAGTATTTCTGGGAAAGTCTCTCTGAGCCTTGTACTCTTACGAGCAATATGGTTCGCCACCATATTCTTTGTTGGCAGGTTGACCTTTAGTTGATTCATTTTATAATCTGTGTCACAAATAATATGTTGGTAAAATTGGGGCAAGAAGCAAACTCAAATCAGACTCTTAGCTCTAGACCAGAGCAAGCCTCTTGCTGGACATTCTGTGCACAATTATGACCCCACACCTTCCCAGTCCCCTTTTCCACCTTCCCCATGGCATTTACCATGCATGACAAGCTATACATCAATCTCATTGTTTTCTGTGTACTGTCTCAGTCTATCCCCCTAGAATGTAAGCTCCATGAGGGCAGGGATTTGTCTGTTTTGTTCCCCGCTACAGACTCAGAACCTTGGACAGTTCTTTACACATCACAGACACTCAGAAAGCATTTACTGGTGACTGAATAAATGAATGACCACCATAGGGTTACTTGGAAAGCCAGTGAGATAATACTTGTAAAGTGCCTGTTACAAAGCCTGGTATATAGTAGGTGCTAAATAATAGCAATCCCCTTCCTCCTTCCCATCCCTTTGCTTTTCTCCATTTGTTTGGCAGTGAGGGCTTCATGGCATGGCATTTCCTTTGAGGGAGTGCCTTTGCCTAGACAATACTTTGCTCCTTCTCTCTTCCCAAGTGTCCCTCTGAGCCTGCACAGCCCACATTGGCTGAGATACACCTCTTGGACTGGTGACAGTTTGCTCCTGCCCTCACCTCTAGCTGGGCTTGGTCTGGTGTATGTCAGGAACCCAAGAATAACCAAGAGCACAGATTCTCAGCTGGCAACATTTTTGATCATCTGGCCTTAACTTTTCCATTCTCGGTGGCGTCTCTTCCCACTAGATTGCATTTGTCAGGTGAAGAACACGAAATTTTAGGCTGAGTTTGCTCAGGATTCATTGTTACCTTATTCTTCTTAGCCTAGAGTTTATCCTTTCATATCATTTGGAGTAGAAAATAGCAAACATCATTCAGTCTCACTTTAAAGATGGAGAAACTGAGGTTAAAAAAAAAACTTGCCTCCCAAGCTTGGCTCTGAGCCATGCTGCTCCTTGTTCCCTCAGGCTAACTTGTAAACTCTCATGCAAACCTCCCATGGAAACCAATCAGGCGCTTCTACCAATTTGCAAATTTGCAGAATTATAAACCATTGGTGCTGGAATTGATCTTAACACGCAAAGCACCCAGCTCCTTGGATGTACTAACCCTTGTTAGCCAGCTTCCCTTCTTGCAAAGTGAAAGCTGCCTTCTTGGGGATGAGAGGAACTCCTTTGGGGGGCCAGGAGGAAACCCACCAGTCCAGAAGAAGGAACTGCCTTTGTCTCATCCACACTGAAGAGCTGCTGCTTCTGGGAGTTGGCAGAGAGGAAGCTGCAGGGTTTTGACCTAGGCTATTCCAAATGTAACTTCAATAGTTCACTAGAAGTCTAAAACCTGCCCTGTTGGCTTTTCTGGGCCCAACCAGAAAGGTTCCAGTGAAATCTGATCTCTGAGCTCAGGGCTTCTCCTCAGGGCCTTGGGCCAGTGGCATGCTCAGGCATCCAGCTGGTCTCCCCACAGACTCCTCGTTGCAGCCGTTACAGGAAAGAACGGCTTTGTGATGTTCGGAAGTCCCATTGATCTCATGTCCATTCTGCTGCGGAAGCACTTGGCCAAGGTGTTGCAATGCCAAGTCCTTTCTGACCAGTCTCTCTCAACATCACGGCCCTGGGAGGCTGAAAAATCACACACTAAATGGTTCTTTCTTGCAGCAACAATCATTTCTTCCACAACTGACTTTCAGGGACCTCTGGCCCTGAAACAACAGAGTATCCAAAGCCGGCCACAGGAATCAGCCTTTGCACATGGAAAGCAGGATCCACTTCCCAAAGCTTTTCACATGCCTCAGCCTATCTGGTCAACCCTATGAGGGGGCAGTGACTTGGGGTTACCATCAAATTGAGCAAGGGGCCACACAGCAGACAGTCAAAAAGCAACTTCATTTTCGTCTGCCCCTGGCCCATTAAGTCTGTGCTGAAGAGCTGGTTCTCCTCTGCCCTTTGGAAGAATTCAGTGTACATCCCATGACCTTCCTGGTTCCTGGTCGCTCTCAGGTAATTAAAAGTTTCTAAGAACCTTGGAGAAATGGCTGAATCTAGCACTGGGGTGCAGAAAGTTACAAGTTGAGCCTGGAGCATCTTGCACTACCAGAAAGTAAGAAAGCATTTAAAAAAGAAAGGAAAGGAAGGAGGGAGGGAAGGATGGGGGCATGTCAGAAGAACTCAAAAGCCAACCAGAAAAAGCTCCCAATGACCAAAAGTGGGACCACGTAAGGAACAAAACAAATAACAGTAGTATTGTATTATAATGCAAAGAATAAAATAAATACCCACAAGTACCTACTGATACAAATAACTTACTGAATAAAGAAATCAGTGGAGGGAAGGGATAACTCTTTCTTTCAGAAGAATTCCAAACAGCAAATAGGCAAGCGAGGAGAGTACAAAATCACTACCAGACACCACAGTAACAGTTGCTACAAGCCATATCCGCTGGTGCGTGCTGAAACTGGGGGGTAAAACTTCAAGGACAAACAGGATATTTGCATAGCCTCAAAGTATCTCTCCCCAAATTGTAATTATTGTGATTTAAAAAAAAATTTTTTAAGATTTTATTTATTATTTATTTGAGAGAGAGAGAGTCATTGGGGGACGGGAGAGGGAGAAGCAGACTCCCCACTGAACAGCGAGCCCATTGCGGGGTCTAATCCCAGGACCCCAAGATCATGACCTAGTCAAAGGCAGATGCTTCACCGACTGAGCCACCCAGGCACCCCTATTGTGGTGATTTTAACAGGAGTTCCACAAAGTCCCTGCTATTCCTCCCTCCCGGAGGGGGGCTTAGTGTCTTCCCCTCCCAGCACGTGGGCCAGATGTGACTGGCTCCTAACTCACAGCGTATGGAAAGGGGAAGACAGTAACTGCACCGTGGGGACAGCTGGCAGGCACCACCTGACCGAGGGATCGGAGCAATAAGCTATGCTGAGATGTGCACCCCCGAAATGATGCAATGAGAGGGGGACAGCACCTCTACGGTATTTTCCCCTAAAATTCACATTCTCAGTCTAGTGCCAAGAAGACTTCGGACAAGCCCCAAGTGAGAAACATCCTACGATATACCAGACGGGCATGCTTCCAAAGTGTTGGGGTCACAAAGAACAAGAAAAGCCTGAGAAAGTGTCACGGAATGGAGGCACCCAGGAAGGCACGACAAGTAAACGCAGTCTGGGACCCTGGACGGGACACTGGCATGAGGAAAGGATGTTGGTGGGAAAACCGGAGAAGCCAAAACACATGGTCTGTGTGCCAATGTTCATTTCTTAGGTTTGACGAACGTGCCACGGTTGGGCAGGATGCTAACATCGGGGGAGGCTGGGTGTGGGGTGACCAGAACTCTCTAGAGCACGCGCTGTCAATGAGATGTTACCCCCAAGGGGCAAGAGTTGGTAGTTGGGTGGAAAAAAGTTGTAGCTATGACGATGGTTCGTGGCCATGGGACATAAATACAGACATAGCATATCTGTGGTATTAAGATTTCGGGGGGGGGGGATCAATGATAGAAACGAAAAGCCTAAAAAAGGCTCCTGGCGTGGGGGTGGGGCAATAATGAAAAAGGAGGTTGAGAAATGCTCTAGAGGGGGCCCAGCCCTGTGCAGCACTTCTGTCAATAATGCAAGAGTATTTTTTTAAAGATGTTATTTATTTATTCATGAGAGACACACACACACAGAGTGAGAGAGAGAGAGGGGGAGGGAGGCAGAGACACAGGCAGAGGGAGAAGCAGGCTCCATGCAGGGAGCCCGATGCGGGACTCGATCCCAGGTCTTCAGGATCACGCCCTGGGCTGAAGGTGGCGCTAAACCACTGAACCACCCGGGGTGCCCAATGCAGAAGTATTTAAATAAAACAATAAAATCCTCTGGTCACTTGTCTTCATAAAATAGTTTCACTTAAGTAATTAGTAAGGCCAGCCTGGCATAATAATAATAGGGGGGGAAAGTTAAGCTTTAACCAAATTAGAGCATTTCCCCCTTTGCAGCTGGGGCTGGCACCAGCCCTGCGAGAGCATTTTGGGTGTCATCTTGTCTCCTTGCTGTCCAAGTGTCTACCCATCCCTGCTGGACTGTCCCTGGCTCCTTCATGGTTTGTGGGGGGGGGGTGTGACTGGACAAGGGAAGGGGCAGGAGAGGTTGTGTCTGTCTGATGTTCTTGGGGGCTCATGGTGTCTTTCTCTGAGCTTGGCAGACATTCAAGCTGATTCTTCCTGTCTTGGGCCAGTTTGGGTTCTTCAGAGACCCCCACCGGTCACTGGGGGACTCTTGCCAATGCTCCCTGCATTAGTGATGCCATCTCAGGCAGGTCATGTGTGACCTCACAGTTCTCAGTGCCCCCGCCTCCAGACTGCACTCTTGGGGGAAGGTATTAAAAATTGCCCGGGCATGTGGCATTCCCTCTCTGCCAGTATCTCTCCAACCCTGGGCACGAACAAGAAAACATTTAGCCCCAGTTGCTAAATGGCATCCTCTTGCTTCTAATTACAAGGGCGATCCCCCTGGCAGGAGGGGAGAGAGGCGATGGAACTGGGTCTGCACGGCTGGTTGGGCCCTAAAGCTCTGCACCGCTCCACCTCTTCTGTGACAGCGGCTAAGCCAGCGCAACAGGGCTTTCTGTTACTTGCCCCCAAACGCATCAGAGCTCTCAAATCCAAGCCCCTGATGTGGGGATGGGGGGAGTTGAAAGGGAGGAAACAAATGAAGGACAGAAAATAAAGGAAATGAAGAAGAACTACGAAGATGACAGTCATCAGAAGTGACAGAGAAGGAGGGTAGGAGCAACAACAGCAAACCAGTACCGAGATCAGTGACAACGGGGAGTCCAAATAAGATTGCATCGTGTTCTCACGACATACAAGCACTTCTCTGAACAGTGCAGCGCATCTATCCACTCCTCTTATTTGTCCCACAGATCAATCCATTTTAGGAAGTTTCTAGGAAACATGTTCACGGAATTAGAGGGTGATAGAACTGGGACCCAAACTCAGGCCAAGATATGATCAGGTTTGGATGTGGATTCAGGAAACAGCTACCAGTAAGCCAGACACTGGGCAGGGGGCTTTCTTCCCATCACCCCATTATCTCTGTATGCCAGCCAGCTCTGTAGGATGGAGGCCATTTCCTGCATCCCATGGATAGAGAAACGGGCACATAGGGGTTTTGTAACTTGCAAAGTGACCAGTAGCACTAAGTCTAGAACTCATGTCTTGGGATTTCTAGTTTAATACTCTTTCTGCTTGGCAACTCTGCCTTTTTCAACTGCAGGAATAAGAAAAAATATCACACAGGACCGATATGTAGCTGGGATACACTGAAATGACTATATGGGTCGCTAAGATGCTGAACTACCTGTGCCAGTCGGTACCCAGCCACGGCTCTGGGCATCTTCAAATGCCACCCTGCCTCCTCCTGTCCAGACACCCCCAGCAATCCAGCGCCTAAAGAGGGACCTGGGGCCTCCACAGTGCTGCTCTGGTGCCACGGCCTGCATCGGCCTTGGCCAATTGTCCAACTCTTAGAACGCGGTCTCTAACGAACATGTTTCTTTAGTGCTTCCTCCTTCCCAAATACTCATGTGGCTATTACCTCTGACATGCACAGATGAGAAAGTGAGGCCCCAAGAAGACTGCATGGCTAGTTAAGATCTGCGCCAGGCCTGAGCCTAAGCCCTCGGACTTTCATTCAGTTCCTCCCACTGTATATGGCCTTTAATCACTCAGATAGAAAATGTTATATGTTGGTAACTGGAACTCCAAATTAAAAAATACCAAATAAAATAAAGAACTGTATTTATGTAATAATGCTAATTACATGGAAATGAAAATCTACTATATATGTAGGTATGTGTGCAAGTATGTATATCCATATACACATGTACTATATTTTATATAAATATACATATATGCACATATTGCACATTACAATAAACTCAATTGCTTAGTAGGAAAAAAAAAGAAAAGAAAAAAAAGAAAGAAAGAAAATTTTACACCATGCAGTGCTAAGATCTTTAAGGCAGGTTAAATTAGAGAAGATTACAGAGCAAGGATGAGCGTTCACAAAAGAGACTTGCTAGTTAAAAACAAATTTGACGCTATTTGCAAAGATTCAGTAGATCTGAGACTTAACCAAAAGATCCATGAACGTATTAGATGTGTGGTGGATTGAATTCCTCGCTATCTACTCTCTCCTTGCAGTTGGGTTCAACAGCCCTACTCCGTGTCATGTCACCTGCCTGAGTGTCGTGGGATCACATGTTTCTGCCTTGTTGTCTTTAGGCTTGGTCTTGGGATGCTTTCTCAATGAGATGCGTGGGGATGACGTTTGCCACGTCTGAGCAGAAGTTCTTTTTGATTGTCAGGTCCACCTCGGCCTCTCTTGAGCCTGCCCTCCGCAGCAAGAAAACAGCGTGTTCTAGATTGCACTGCTCCTTCAGCTCGGGGCCCAGAATAACAAGACATGTGGAAGCCTTTAGGGCTCAGAGATGCCACGGTCCTCATGTAAAGGGAGCATGAAATAAATGTTTAGTCTCATAAGTCATTAGTACATTGGGTTATTTGTCCCTGCAGCATAAGGGGACTGATACACTGGGAGCAAAAGACGCTTTGAAAATTTTAAGAATAAAAATGAATTCGGTTTTAGGTATTTTAAAGGTCTGCTACTTTTTTTAAGCTTTTATTTATTTATTAAGACAGAGAGAGAGAGAGAGAGGCAGAGACACAGGCAGAGGGAGAGGCAGGCTCCACGCAGGGAACCCGACGTGGGACTCGATCCTGGATCTTCAGGATCACACCCCAGGCTGCAGGCAGCACCAAACCGCTGCGCCACCGGGGCTGCCCAGGTCTGCTACTTCTACGTAAATATCTTTTTCGAGACAGAACCTGGGTACCGAATGAGCATGTACTTAGTAGATATTTGGATTTTTCAGAAATACTTTGACACAAACTTTTCAAAAAGGCTTGCAATCAATAACCCATGGACTGTATGTATACTGGAACTCCCAGGGTTTCTGTATAGGTTATTCAGAAATGGAAAAAAAAATCACATCTTGCCCAATACAAGGAGCTACTTCAGAGGATGATTAAATAATGCATTTAAAGGATGGACTCTCAGGGCAGCCCTGGTGGCTCAGCGGTTTAGTGCCACCTTCGGCCCAGGGTGTGATCCTGGGGTCCCGGGATCGAGTTCCTGCATGGGGCCTGCTTCTCCCTCTGCCTGTGTTTCTGCCTCTCTGTCTGTCTCTCTGCCTCTCTGTCTCTCTCTGTCTCTCTCTCTCTCTGGTCTCTCATGAATAAATAAATAAAATCTTTAAAAAAAATAAAGTGTGGACTCTTAGGAGCATCACATCCAACTCAGATCTTAAGTGGATTTTCACTTAAGATTTCACAACTACTATTTTTGGTACTAGAATATCTGAATCAAATTCTGTTTTGGGGATTGAAGCATGAAAACTTTGAAACAAACTTGCTCATATACTCATTCCATTTCTCTCTTTCTACTCTTCTACCCATCCACCCATCCACCCACCCATCCATCCACTCATCTATTCATCCATCCACCCATCCATCTACCTATCTATCCACCCATCCATCCATCCACTCATCTATTTGTCCATCCATCCATCTATCCATCATCCACCCATCCATCCTTCATGTTCTTGATACACATCTCTCTTTTGACAAACGTCTAAAGTCTCCCTTTTAGTAGTCATTATGGGAGAAGAAATTACTGTGGAGCATGTAACTTGAATCAAAACAGATTTCCTTAAGAAGAGCTTCAGACATACTGTTCTTTCCAGTAGTTGTTGGCTTCAGAATCTAAAATGAAAGACTCAGTTTACCCAAACAACTCTGGTATCTTCCAGATCACCTCATGGCTCTAGGAGGATGGTAGGTAGGAGTGGTTCGATACTTGAGTTTCCGACATGGAGACTCCATGATTTTATGGATTCACTGTGTGGCAAAATAAGCCACGTTGCTCCTGACATTAAGCCACCAGAAGGGTCAGCAGGTTACTCTGGCAGATAACCCGATGTCCCAGGGCTCTGCTTGCTCAGCTCTGGAGAGTTCCTGGAACTGTCCCAGAAGTTAAATGTGGACACAGTCATATGCCTCTGCACCCAATTTCTATGTGTTCACTGTCAGTGATGAATAGATCACAGAAGATCTAGCGCAAGGGGAAATCTACAAATGTTTGGGCTTCCTGCCACTGAAATAACAATAATGATAAAAGAATGAGCTCCTTGGCATTTAAACAAAGCCCTCAGTCAGAATGTGGACAAAAGGAAAGAGGCTGCTTGCTCAGGCCCTGCCCATGTAGTCCACAAAAGAAAATCTAATGGACTCCAGAGTTTTACAAAAGCAAGAAACCTGTTCTCTTGGTTGAGAACCAGGAGGGGCCCCAGAACACCGGCCATGTATCCTTGGAGAAATATGAGCGAGCCTTTCTTGGAAGAGGTTGTGAGCTCAGCAGCACAGACATCTCCTGAGCACACCCTAGTGTCAAGCACCGCCAGGCCATGTCCACACTTGAGCCCGTCTTTAGGTCAATGGCATACGGTGTGGGTGTGTGAGCGTGTGAGCATGCTCCAGGGGACACGGTCAGCCTGACCTGGCACCTGAGGGAGCCTCCTTCCACTGCCGGCCCTGGGGACCCTGGGTCTGTCTGTGGGTCACTCTGCCCGTCTGTTGACGAGAGGTGGCCCTGTCCTTAAGCGGGTGAAGATGACCTTGCCGATGAGGCTGTGATGCACTTCGGGGGGTGGGGGTGCTGGCTCTTAGGTGAGCCCTCTGCTTCACCCAGATCCCATTGCTCGGTGACAGTCTTCAGGGTTGGGGCATGAGGTTGTGGCTACCGGCTGCTTCCAGTAAGGAACGTGTTCCCCTCTTCATTTGGGGACTCTTGATTGTTAAGAGGGCTTCAGAGAAGGGAGTTCTGGGAACACGCACCCACTGCTGCCTTTCTGGAAACCCCTTTGGCCTCCTTAAAGACTCAAGGAATGGGAATGCCTGGGTGGCTCAACGGTTAAGCACCTGTCTTCAGCTCAAGTCATGATCCTGGAGTCCCGGGATCGAGTCCCGCATCGGGCTCCCTGCATGGAGCCTGCTTCTCCCTCTGCCTGTGTCTCTGCCTCTCTCTCTGTGTCTCTCATGAATAAATAAAGTCTTTAAAAAAAAAATAAAGGGGGATCCCTGGATGGCTCAGCGGTTTAGTGTCTGCCTTTGGCCCAAGGCACAATCCTGGAGTCCCGGGATCGAGTCCCACATTGGGCTCCCTGCATGGAGCCTGCTTCTCCCTCCTCCTGTGTCTCTGCCTCTCTCTCTCTATGTCTATCATAAATAAATAAATAAATAAATAAATAAATAAATAAATAAATAAATCTTTTAAAAAAAACAAGACTCAGGGAATACCTGAGTATTGCACCCCCCCCCCTTCCTTCTTTCTTGCACCCTTGACTGTGTGCAGCACATACCCTAGGTGGTTGGCAGAGAACTAAGTCTTCATCTGAGCTCCCAGGCAGTTGTGAGGAAGAGAGGCCAGGAGGAAGGTGACCTGCCCAAGGCCACACAGGCATGGTGTGGCAGCACTGGGGCCAGTCGGGATGCGGGCTCCTGGTTCGGGCTCTGGGTCCCCGGGCGGCGCCTGGAGTGAGCGGAGGGCTGCGGGAGCCGAGAGGCCCCAGAACACCCCGGAACACAGCCCTGGGTGCTGGTGGCCTGCCAGCGTCGGCGCGGAGGCCCACCCAGGGCTCTCCCCGTGGCTCTCCTTGGCCGGCAAGCAGGAAGCTCTGAGCCTGGGCTGTGGTCCAGAGGAAAGGAAAGGGGCTTCTCTGTGTTTCTGACTGACCCTGTGACCATCCAGGAACAAAGCAGGGCCTCTTGCTACCTCCTGCCACCAGCCTCCACCCAGCTGTTCTGGCCGCGCGGCCCCATCTCCCCGGCCTGTCTGCGGGAACACTGGGCGTCTGTCAGCCTCCAGGACCACGGCTGTGTGCCTGGGGTTCCAGGCCGCATGGGGCAGGCCGTGGAGCCTCAGGCCCTCCTGCAGATCCCAAACCCATCAGCCCTTGAAGCCAAATCCATGCTCCCCGATATTTATCTAGGATGAAGCTTAACACCCCACCGGGGAGGTGTGCTCCCTCCCTCGATCTGATCGAGTGAGTTCAAACAAGAGATTACAGTTCTGATGCGTGCCTTTGCTGGCCGTGCGGGGGACACAGCTCCAGGCTAAAGGTCAAGGTAGGTCATTGGCTAGACCTCACGGTGGCTCGGTGTCATCATGCGCCACACGGGAACAGGTGTGATTCACCGTAAGTGCTGATGTCTCCTGGGGGCCCCTTGAGATCAGGCATTTCCCGTGTACTGCATGCGTTACATGGGTGACCCTCATGACAGACCCCTGCTGGGGCTGGGCCCGAAAACACGTGGGGACAATGGGCGTGGAATCACCAGGAAGGGCATAACATGCAGTGGGTACAGACATCCGACAAGCCCGCTCATCCAACAGGTGGCTCTGGATCGGCCACCTGCGCCAGTCCCTGTGCACAACTGACAAAATCCCTGTCCACCCGGAACTTCCATTCTAGTACATTCAGCAAGGGTGCAAAGACCGCAGGTGACGCTGTTAGTCAGGCGCTGACACAATAGTTGACTTTTCCCCACCGTCAGTAACCAGGGCAGGTAGAGGAGACAAGCCAAGGGAGGTGTTTGTCATTCCCTGGAGTTGGGGTGAACGGGGTCTGCTCTGTCCCGCCTCCCACCCTGGGCCCCTGGAGTGCCCCTTCTCAGCCCTACGGACAGGGGAACTCGCTTCCCTGGCCCAGTGGTCCGGGCACTCAGGGTGGTGCTGGGGACCCACAGGCCTCAGAAGCAGAGACCCGGACATCCCCACCCTGCCCCAGGAGCACACCCTGCCCTCTGATGAGGGTACCTGAAATGACAATGAATCTCTGAATATGCAGTGAGGACCCTGTAGTCCCCAGCTATGGGCTCAGCCCTGCCCCAGGCAGCCAGCCAATCACACTGGTGGGGGAAGGGCCGGTCAGTGTGACGGATGGTCCTGCCCTGACACTGGATCTCTGTTCTAGGGACTGGGCTCTTGCTTATTCATTCATTCATTCATTCATTCATTCACTTGTACAAGCAACGCTGATTGAGCAGGAGCAGGACTACAAGACAGGCACTGTCCTAGGGGCTGGGTATGTACCCCAGAGAGTAAAACAGGCCACATCCCTGCTCTTACAGACTTTATATTCTAGTGGAGGAGACATGTTAATACATATGCCAACTGCTGGTAAGTGGTAAGAAGAAAAGCAAAATAGGGCAAGGGGATGGGACCTGACAGGGGTGCTATGTTAAATAGGGTGGTAAGGGAGAGCTATTGGAGAAGGAGACACCTGAGCAGACAGGGGAAGGAAGAGTGAGAGAGCCAAGCCAGGTGTAGGTCAGCGGGAAGAGCATCACCAGCAGACGGAATAGACTATGCGTATGGCCGTGAGGCACGAGTATGCTGGATGTGTAGGAGGGATGGTGAGGAGGACGTCCCAGTCAGTCATCTCTGTTGCCTGGACAAGCCTTGTGACTCAGTTTCTTCAACTGGAAAATGGAAGTCTGGGGGCTGTAGCGAGAGCAAATGCATGACGCATGCAAAGTGCATAGGGAACGATGCTCAGCAAACATTAGTGGGAAAATACGAAGGATCAGAAGTCCTTTCTCCTACCCTTCTCGCCAGGTAAAGGCGGCCAAGGATGGGTGCGAGCTGCACGGGGAGAGAGTAAAAGGGCACAGGCTTTGAGGTCAGACAGATGTGGATTTGAGCCCCAGCCGGGCGCTCTCACACAAATGAGCTGCCCTTTCTAAACCTCACTTTCCTCACCTTCATACGGAGATGGTGTCCATCTCACAGCGTTCAGGAAAGAGTCGATGAAATGATGTAAGGGGACCCAGAGGTGGCGCAGGAGAAGCAGTTTCCCTGACGAGTGGGATCAGCCCTTCCGTGGAGCCAGGGATGAGGTTTGAGATGGATGATCAGGACCAGAGGAAGCACACGGGAGAGACAAGAAGACCCAGACGCAGAGGCCCAGGGTCTCGGAGGAGGGGCCGAAGGAGGGGGCAACCAGAGAGGCCCACCCCACGGCACCGCAGACACAGCTGGGGCTGTCCCAGGACCTGGAGTGGCACTCGGGTAAAGGGGCCTGGCCAGGCCACCACGGGCCAGCTGGGGGGCCTCTGCCAAAGCGGGTACCAGGTGCCGGTGCCAAGGGGGGACCGCCAGCCCTTGAGCATGCCGGGGAGGAGAGTCAGGGCACCTATGGAGGAATCCCGCAAGCCAGACTCGAGCCAGGTCGAGGCCGAGCAGGTGAGGGGCAGGAGGCAGGGACAGTACTGCGACTGGCTCTGAGGCTGCTCCACATCTGTCTTACAGTGGCTGTGGTCCGGTGGTCAGGGGCCACCTCCTGATCCTCCTGAACAGGGCAGGTCCCTTTGACACCCCAGCAGGAAGCTCCGGAGCAAGACGGGGGAGCCCTTCCTCCCCCACATGGAGCTCAAACCAGAGCAGAGACTCAAAGCAGACGCAGAAAGGGCCTGGAGGCCCCACCTAACCCCAGGGAGGCTGACCTGACTGTGTCCGGGGCGCCGGCAGTGGGAGCAGCCCAGATCAGCAACCAGGGCAGTCCCACAAACGTACGTGGGGGGGGGGGGGGCCTTCCGAGTGAGAAGGGGCCCAGTGGTGAGCCAGGCGAGGAAGGCCGCATGGGGCTGATGCAGAAGGCAGGAGCAGCAGCGCGCTCCCCAGAGACGCCCCAGCCAAGCGTCTCAGAAGGAAAAGTATGCCGGCTGGCTTGGCTCCACCAACATCTGAATGAAGAGCAAGGACAAAAACTGAGAATTTTAATTACAAGTTCTTGCTTCCCATTGTTCGTGATTTGGTTAACGTCTCTGGATCTCCCAGTGGTGACAGAATAAAAATCTCCTAAAGTGACGCAGGGCGGGAGAGAAAATTTCCTTCGGTTTTACAGCCAACCTGTGGAAGGAGAGGAGCTGGCTGTGTGCCTTTGGGTAGACCGAGCCCCTCTCTGAGCTTCTCTTCCTCTTTCTGTTCAAATCAGGCCTTTGGAGCAGACCATCTAAGGGCCCTGAGAGCTGGTGAGTCTGCGCCACCAGGCAGGGAAAGTACTATCAGGAAAGTTACTGTGCGACACTGTCCAAGTTAGAAACCCCAGGGAATATAAGGGAAGGGAGAAGAAGTGTGTGGGAAATATCAGAAAGGGAGACAGAACATAAAGACTCCTAACTCTGGGAAACGAACTAGGGGTGATGGAAGGGGAGGAGGGTGGGGGGTGGGGGTGACTGGGTGACGGGCACTGAGGGGGGCACGTGACGGGATGAGCACTGGGTGTTATTCTGTAAGTTGGCAAATTGAACACCAATAAAAAATAAATTTATTATTAAAAAAAAAAAAAGAAACCCCAAGGACGCTTGTAATTCCTCCCTCCGGCTCATTCCACACTAAACCAGAAATGCCTTTTAAAAAAAGAAAGAAAAAGAAAGGCTTATTTATTTATTTTAGACAGAGAGAGAGAGAGAGAGCACATGGACACACACACACATATATGTGTGAGCAGGGGCACGGGGGGTGGGGAGAGGACCCTGGAGCAGACTCCCTGCTGAGCGCAGAGCCCAACGCGGGGCTCCATCCCAGGACCCTGAGATCACAACCTGAGCCGAAATCAAGAGTCGGCTGCTTAACCCATGGAGACACCCAGGTGGCCCTCCCTTTTTTTTTTTTTTTTTTTAAAGATTTTATGTATTTATTTATGAGAGACACAGAGAGAGAGGCAGAGACACAGGCAGAGGGAGATGCAGGCTCCATGCAGGGCTCGATCCCAGGACGCCGGGATCACAACCTGAGCCGAAGGCAGACACTCAACCCCTCTGAGCCACCCAGGTGCCCCAATAAATGTCATTTCTTAATGATCTCCTTACCCCCCTCAATAAATGGTGCTTGGAACGACATGAACCTGCCAAATCCAAATGGTCCCTCCGTCTGTCTTCTCTACCCTCCTAAAGAGCTCTGGAAGCTGCTGCCTCTTTTCCACACAACGGCCTCAGTTCAACGGCGTGTCCCACTAGGACCACGGAGGCCATCGCCTCTCCGGCCTCCCTTGTCTCGCCTCCAGCCTGCTAGTGTCACCCTCACTCTGAGACGGTCGCCCCCACCCCCACCCCCACCCCCAGGGTGAGCTTTTCCACCTTGCAAGGGCTCTTTAAAACCTCTGTGTGCTCCCCAGGGTCAGTGGGCTAGAGAAGCGGTGTCAGCCCTAAGGCCGGGCCCTGCTCCCACCCCACCTGCCTCTGCTGCACCCCAACACGCCTCCTCGCCCGAAGCCAGGCCCCGGCACTGGCATGTTTGGAGGGGGGAACCGAGATGCTCTGGCCTCTGAGAATGGCACATGCTGTTCCTTTTGCTGCAACGTCCGTCTGTCCCTTGTCATCCATCAGAGGTCGGCTCTGTTGTCCCTTCCTGCTGCTTTCAGGCCTCCTGTGCTGGCATCTTGGGGTGGGGGGAGCTATGCACCTCCTCTGGTCCACTGTGACCTGTATTGTAGGCTCTTGCTGGGCCAGAATTTTCCAACCCAGACCTCCCGGCACCAAGCCAAATCTTTGGGGCTACAGCTGGCTCTGAGTCAGCGTTTGCCCCCCCACCACCTCCCCCACTCCCCAGCCGGGGTCCTACATCTTTTCCTGGGAACCAGG
Source organism: Canis lupus baileyi (assembly GCF_048164855.1). Taxonomy (NCBI): domain Eukaryota; kingdom Metazoa; phylum Chordata; class Mammalia; order Carnivora; family Canidae; genus Canis; species Canis lupus. Next base: position 2,722,331 of record NC_132850.1, on the reverse strand, counting down.
TAGAGAATCAGCCCCTGGACAGAACCCCAGGAGTAAAAGTGAAGCCTTCAGCCGAGGACGCTGCCGTGGACGAGGCGTGGGTCAGGTGTGGGTGTCGGGGGTCAGGTGTGGGGAGGGGGCAGGGGAACAGGCCGGCAGAAAGGGCTCACCTCCAGGTTCATTCCCCCTCAAGTGAGCCACACTTCGGAAGTCTCGCATCAAAGAGATGAATCACACACTGACTCAAAGGGAGGAGGTTGCAGGGTCGTAAATCATCGGAATGGTTTCTATTTGTCAGAATGCTACAATAAATACCTTCTCCGCGTGCCACTTAACGAAGGGAGGGCGGGAAGGAGGGAAGCTGGGCGACACCGGCCGGAGGGGCTCGCAAAGCCCTTGGCGAGGAGACGGGGTGCTCTCGGGACGCTCCCCAGTCACGGGGGTACTCTCCTCCTCAGTGCAAAAAAAAAAACAAAAGAACCACCAAGATCATCTTCCCCCCCCACCTCCCGAAAGCGCTGAGTCATGAGGATGACAGCAGAAGGATAGTTAGAGCTGCAGAAAGGGCTTCAAGGTCATCCGCCTCACCCCTCGTGGATAAGAGGAGCAGGCTGCCTTGCTGGAGAGGACATCTGTGCGTGTTTTTCAGAACGAAGAGGCCAGAAAGTCACCCACAGCCCACAGAGGGCAGAGTCCCTCAGAAAGGGAAAACATAAGGCCCCTTGGGGCTGATGAAAGGCACTGTCCTTGCAACGGTGAGTCAGGGCGGGTGACCGAGGTCAGAACCATGGCAGGAGGTTCTTTCTGAAAGAGGTGTGGGGCTGGGCAAGTAGCCCGTTACCCGGGGAAGGATATAGAATCTGATCCTTTGGGCTTCCAGAGCTTCAAAGTGAAGCTGCCTGGCCCTGCGGGGACCACGCAGAAAGGAGGGGATTCTGGGTCTGCAGGGAGGCAGATGGACACGGACCAAACCAGGCTGAGTTAGTCCAGGAAACCTGCTGCCTCTGGAGGGGGCCCTGTTTGCCGAGAGCATCTTTCCTGGAACAGCCCAGGCCCTGCCTCCCCTGCCCTCCTGCCCCCGGGGTGCTCCTGGGGAAGGGGGCTCCAGGCTCAGGGCTGCGTCCCCGGGGTGCTCTTGGGGGAGGTGGGCTCCAGGCTCAGGGCTGTGTCCTCGGGGTGCTCCTGGGAGAGGTGGGCTCTAGGCTCAGGGCTGCATCCCCGGGGTGCTCTTGGGGGAGGTGGGCTCCAGGCTCAGGGCTGTGCCCCTGGGGTGCTCCTGGGAGAGGTGGGCTCCAGGCTCAGGGCTGTGCCCCCGGGGTGCTCTTGGGGGAGGTGGGCTCCAGGCTCAGGGCTGTGCCCCTGGGGTGCTCCTGGGAGAGGTGGGTTCCAGGCTCAGGGCTGCGTCCCCGGGGTGCTCTTGGGGGAGGTGGGCTCCAGGCTCAGGGCTGTGCCCCTGGGGTGCTCCTGGGAGAGGTGGGCTCCAGGCTCAGGGCTGCGTCCCCGGGGTGCTCTTGGGGGAGGTGGGCTCCAGGCTCAGGGCTGTGTCCCCGGGGTGCTCCTGGGGGAGGTGGGCTCCAGGCTCAGGGCTGTGTCCCCGGGGTGCTCCTGGGGGAGGTGGGCTCCAGGCTCAGGGCCATGCCTGGCTGGGAGATGGGAGGCAGCAGCCACCTGCGGCTGCTGAAACGTGGCTCGTCCACCTTGAGATATGCTGTAAGGGTGAAATACACTGGATTTTGAAGACACAGTATGAAAAAAAAAATCACATCTGCTATTAACTTTTTTATATCGATTACATGTTGAAAATACAACATTTTGGATATGTCGTGTTAAGGAAAACGTATCATTACTATTCATTTCAATTGTTTCTTCTCATCTTTTTTTAAATGTGACTACCCAGAAAATTTCGAAGACACACATGATTCACATTTGTGGTTCGCATCATATTTCTATGGGAAGGCGCTGCTCAGCGGGGAAGCCCTGCACTGGGAACAGGAAAAGCCTTTGCTCCTGACTTATGCGCCCTTACGTCTACGGGTGGGGGTATGGAGGGTATGGGGGGGAGGCTTCCACTCACACATTCCGGGATGTGCTGAGGGACGGCAGCAACACCCCAGACGGAGAGGGGAAGGGTCAGGCCCGCTGGTTACATAAATAACGGGATGGGGAGACCTGAGTGTTTCCACGACTTGCTCAAGCCAGTGAATAAGATCCTGGCTTAGGCTCAAGCCTCATGAATTCTAGCCTGATCTTCCGAGCATCACATCCCAGCAAAACCCTCTTTTGAAACTGTGAGTCATTTTAGTGAGAGAGCCACAAAATAGGGTCCTGGTTAGAGCGTAAGTTTTTACAATTTCTTTTTCTAGCAGGTGATTTAATGATCCGCATTTAATAATCTCAAAATCCTGTAGCCCAGACGAAACTGGGCCTTGATGCCTGTCCCGGCGTGGTGACGCATCCAAAGAAACCCAAATGGAGTTTCCCCTGAGTTTTGAGAAACACTATGAATTCTCGAGTAAGGTCTCCCGAGGAGGCAGCCAAGGAGACGACCTGGCACGCGCCAGAGCCGAGCTTCCTTACTACCCTTGGCCATAATTCTCTCTCTAACACGGGTTGTGCGAGGCCAGCTGTTCCCATCCTCCTCCTTTCCCCTTTCTCAAACCTGCCCTGCCACCCACCTTCAGACTCCTCTCCCCGCTGGCCAAGCTCTTCTCGGCCCATCTCCCTGTGGCTGCCTTCCCTTCCCCCCATCCCTCCAGAACCTTCTGATAAGATCACTTCAGCTCCTCTCCCTGCCTTCCGTCCTCCCGTCTGCCCGCCCAGGTGGTCAGACCAACCTGAGAAGCCCGAAACTGACTGCGTGGGTAAGGAGTAGGGGAAGGGAGCATCTACACCCAGACTTTCACATTCTTCGAGCACCGAAGTCCGCTGCTAGGAATCTAGAATACATCAGTAGAGCAACAGACCAGAGATTTACCTACACAGATGTTTTATCAGAGCACTGTTTGCAACAGCAGATAAATTGGACACAACCTAAACATCCAAGCGACAAGGATTGGTGGTGAAATAAATCATGATGCTATAAAATGGAATGTGGGCAAGGAACAAAAATTTCTGTTTCTGAAAATACTTATTAATGGGGGAAATTGCCCATGATAACATTAAGGGAAACAACAAGGAAAACAGAACACAAAGCTGTACACAGACTATGATGCCAATGTTGTTCCAAGTTGCATACGTACATAGAAAAGTGCTTCTCTGATGTCCCCACTCCAGGCTTTTTCCAGCCTCCTTGGATCACTAAGAACCCAGGAGAAGGCACCTAGCAAGCACAAAGTCACGGAACTTTCTCAAGGTGCCTCCTCCTTTTCTGTGGCCTGCAATGAGGAGAGGACACAGCATGGAATCTGGCCCAGCTCAGTCCCCAACTCCCTGGGGCTGCAGCCGCCGGCACATCCAGGAGGAGCCGAGAGCACCTGGGCCCATGCCAAAAGGCATGGCCTCTGTCACACGTGCCAGGGACTCAACACAGGGAGGCCATCGAGACCCGGGCTGGCACACAAGAGCATCCCTTGCAAGAAAGGGAACACGCACAGTAGAAAGAGAAGGCGCCTGTGGGGTGGGTGACCTGGGCTGAAGGGCAGGCTCAGGGAGGGGATGTAGGCTTGGGCAAGCTCCTGTCCCTGCAAGCCCCATGTGCCCCCTGGGAGATTAGGTTACGACCACCCACCTCGTTCGAGGGGAGGGAGAGGCAGAGAGAAAAGCAGGCAGCAGGGAGAGGCAGCAGAGCGTGCAGGCTCTGGGCCCGCCTGCCTGGGCGCGAATCCCGGCTCCTCATCTAGAAACCAGGGTTAATCACTTGGGTCACATGCTCAACAAGTTGTTGAGAGGATTCAAGGAGTCAGCACAAGTGAAATACGTGAAAAATGCCGGGCACATGCTAGGCACTGGGGCAGCGTGAACTTCCTCTGTCCCAGCTACCTCTCTGGAACACCTTCCTTCCTCCATCATCTGCCCAGTGCCCGGGGCTGCTCATCCCATCCTCATCTGCTTCCTGCGGCCTGCTGTTCCTCCAGACCAGGAGCCTGCACAGCGACTCACAGGGTGAGTCTCGTCCGCCACCCGCTTTTGTAAATAAAGTTTCATTGGCACACGGATCCGCACAGTCATTTCTGCACTATTCGTGGCTGCTTTGGCTTTACGCTGAGTGGCCGTGACACAGACCGTACGATCCACGCGGCCTAAAATATTTGCTATCTGGTCCTCTTAACAGGAAAAGGTCTCTGACTTCTGCACTAGACCAACACTGTCCCATAAGATAGAATACGAGCAGTATTTATAATTTTCTAGTAGCCTCGTTAAAAAAACAAAACAAAACAAAAAAAAACAGGAAAAAGAAAAACACTGTGAGCTTAATTTTAGTAAAGTAGCTCATTTAACTCCATATAGCCAAAATACCATCACTGCATTGAGCAACAAATATCAAAAAAAATTTTGAGTGAGTTACTGGAAACGGTGCCAGCAACCGCCACCTGCACGATGATACTCCGGTAGTGTCAAGGTTAAGGTGAGCTGCAGTAGGAACTAAGCCATAAAGTGGGGTTACTGGGAAAACGTTCCATAGTGCTTTCGTTTTTAAATCCACCTTTAAATGAAAATTGCAAATCCAGTTTCTCTGTCGCACTGGTTACATTTCAAGTGACCATTACGTTGGACGGTGCAGACCTAGGCCATCACCCCGTCCCTACATATACTGTGCCATTTCTCCTAAACACACACACACACACACACACACACACAGAGGGCAGGCCACTTTGTGGCTTCTTTCACATGCAAGGTGATTTTCAAGCTGGGAGAGAAGAATTTTTGGTGAGGAGCGGGGCAGAGGTAGTGAGGGAAACAAGGAAAGAGAGGGGGTAGCGGATGTCCCTAGGAGCACTGATGGTTCTGAGCCCCGGCAGAGAGAGAGAGACCAGAGATAGATGCTCAGGGGACCACTCAAGAAGCGGTTCATGAGACTTTGGGCCCAAGCGAAGCTGATCTGGGGCTCCAGTAACAAAGTGCCAGCCATCTCTGTTCAGAGTCCAGACCCTCCTGTGTGTGAGTCCTGGGGGGCTCGGGACCATCTAGACACAGTCTCCAGTCCCCAGAGGGGTGGAGGCAGGAACAGGGCCTCGCCAAGCAGCTTCTGGGACAGCAGATGTGCACAAGCAGGAGCCAGAGCAGGAAGGGAGGGAGGTGACCGCAGCTGGCATGTGGGGCTGGATACCGGGGACCCCTTGGAGGATTCCTCGAAGTCCCAGGAGACAGTTTGGGCTTCATCGAGATGAGCACAGACCCAGTCGGGGCCCCAGACAGGCTAAGTGGCCGCCCAAGGCCGCCCAGCCAGTAACCCCTAACCAAAGGTCAGGAGCCAGCACCCCGTCAGGGAGGAGGGGAGAGAGAGAGGCCCAGGCAAGGAGAAGGGACAGGGCTGTTCCCCTTCCCAGGAGGGAACGAAGCACAGTGGATCCTCTGTTCTGATGTGTCCCAGGCCCTGCCAAGTCCATTTGTCACAGGGAAGTGCAGGTGAGTCTGCAGGCGGCCCGGGATGCGGTCCAGGTAATTAGTGCCCTGGGCACGAGTTTCTCGATCCTGTGTCCCATGCCCAGGAGGGAAATCTGCGGAAGCCGGGAAGGGTGCAACCAGCCTGCTAGAGGTGAACCCCGAATGGAGTAAGGAAAACTCTAAACGGGTGTCTGTAAACTCGCCCTCGGACAAGAGGGCACGCCGGCCAGCGGCCCTTCCTCCCTCCCGGCCTTCTTCCCTCTCACGCAGCCCCCCACGTCCCCTCCCAACCTCCCAACTCCCAGGTCTCCTGCTCGCTGTCCCTCCAGGTACTCGGTGAGCCAGCCCCAGCCTGGTGGCCCCTGCAGGTGCCCTCCCCAAAAACCCCAGGGTGCCACACCTGCGGCCCTGAAGCCAGTCGTGGAACTGCAGCGCCTTGGACGGGGACTTGCCCCGAGCTTCCCAAAGCTGGCGGATCGTAAGGCTACTTCTAGGTGGACCTAGCTGTGTGATCTTGGGTGTGTTACCGAACCACTCCGTGCCTCGATTTCCCCATCTGCAAAAACGGGGACAGCCAGGTACCTACCACGTGAGGCTACTGGGAAGGTGGAGGAGCCCACACCTGCACGCAGCTCAGGGAAGTGCTCAGCTTGACGGCTGTTCTGTTCGACATCGTTGTTACAAACACAAATGGGAGTCTTTTATTTGGAGCTACCAGTTTATTTTAACGCGAGTCAGAGAAAGTCAGGGCAAATCAAACCCGTGACCTCTGCGGAGGTTATTGCTTATGTCAAAGCGGAGTTAAACAAAACAAAACAAACCTGACGTGAATATATTTAGAAGAATGTAAATAAGCTTCAGGACGAAGGATGGGCCAGCGTGGCAGGCGCTGTGAAGGTGGAGCCCACAGGCTGGAAACACGGATCCGGTCCCAACCCTCTGGGTTACTGGGGAGGGAACTCTGAACAGGACGCGAAGGGCTGGCCCATGGGCCACCTGTGCAGTTAGCAGGGTTGGGAGCAGACCACCCAGGGCTCACAGCCCTGCCCGCAGTCTCCCCTCCTGTCAGGCTGCCTCATGGGAGACTCAGGGCTTCATTTGAATAAGTACATTGAAAAGATGTTAGGAACCTGGGTGGCTCAGCCATTGAGCATCCACTTCGGCCCAGGGTGTGATCCTGGGGTCCTGGAATCGAATCCCGCATCGGGCTCCCCACAAGGAGCCTGCTTCTCCCTCTGCCTGTGTCTCTGCCTCTCTCTCTGTGTCTCTCATGAATAAATAAATAAAAATTTAAAAAAAAGTCTTAGGAACACTTGACTTGTCACTGGACAGTTTGACATATGACACTCAGGTCAAATCCGAGGTAACATAAGGCCAATAAAATTTTTTTTAAATCCCTTGGAATGAAAACAAGCCTTCGGTGAAACAGGGTCAGGTGCTGTCTTCTGCCTCCAGTGTCAGACGTGACTGGTGGAACTGGTTTCACTGGATCTGCACTTCCTAGCTGTGTGACTGGGGACATGTAGCCTAACCTCTCTGTGCTTCTGTCTTCCGATCTGCAAAATGAGATATGAAGTTTGTGGAAGTACTCTGTAAAAGGAGTTTCCTTTTTTTTTCCTCCTCCAAAAAGCAAGACCGAGCTCCCTTGTGGGAAACAGGCACCCACCGGCCGTGGAAAAATCCGTATTTGGGAAGCCCGTCTACAAAATCTTCGGGACTCCCTGTTTCTTACCATGGCACGTCTCCAGGCCCCTCCACACCAAGGCAGCTTCATCCCCCTGGTCCCCACGCCCACCCCAGGGTGCCGCATGCTCCCTCCCCACCCCGCCAATGACGAGATGCACCCATGCCGACCCCAGCGCTCCCAGCCCGCGGTCTCGGTCAGCAGCATTCAGACGCATCTGCGAAAAACCCGTATCTGATGGACTTACTGCCTGAACGTCTGCATGAGTCACTCTTCCCTGCAGAACGCAGTCCAAACTCCACGTGTTCCAGTCCCTAGGGTCCAGCCCCGTCCCCCCTCCCAGAACCCAGCCCAACCCCCTTCCCATCACCCAGCCGGGTATCCGTGCACACGCACACACACACACGCAGGCTACACTGTGTACACTGTGTGCTAAACACACAGCTACTCAGATCCACTCTCTGTTCCCCCGACAGCCCATGGTCCTTCCTAGCCGCTCACCTTTGCACCTGCTGCTTTTCCCTGGAACGCCCTAGTCCCTTTCTGTGACAGAAAAATCCCTTTTGACCTTTGAAAGAAAGCCTTGCTGAAATGAGGCATTTTGTTTTGCAAGCTCCCACCTCCCCTCTTTCCTTGCAGCTAGGGAGCTGTGCCTTGGCCCATGAGACGTAGGTGCAAATCACTAGGGTGGAACCACCAAGGAGGCTCTTTGAAAGAGGCACAGAGCGCTGCATGCCCTTCTGCCTTTCTCTTGTCCCTTTACGTAAAACGGATGTGATGGCTGGCACCCTAGTAGCTATCTTGGAACATGAGGTGACTTTGAGGTGACTTTGCCATGCCCTGTGGATGGAGGGACTGGAGGGCAGGAGTTTGGGATATTGCTTATATGGTGGGAATCACCATTTACCAAGTCTAGGCTGGCTACTTTGGGTGCTCTATGACGAAAGAAAATAAATCCTTATGAGTCTAAGCCACTGTATATTTTATTTTATTTTATTATTTTATTTTATTTTTTATTTATTTTATTTTATTTCATTTTATGCCACTGTTATTCTAATTTGTTGTTATGTGTAGAAAATCTAATGCTGTCCAATACAGCAGACATACAAGCCATCTCCTAATTTGTCTCCTGCTCATCTCCCCCCACACACATTTCCTTTCCCCACTCCCAAACCCTGCCTCCAAACCTGCTTATTTATTTTCAATTTCCTCAAGCATCATGCTTTTCTCAGACATCACACCCTCTGCCCTCTCCTCAGCGCCCCTCCACAGACTGCCTGGGAATACCTCTCTGCTTTCCAGACCCTGCTCGAAGGACACCGCCTCCAGTAAGCCCTTCCAGACACACTCTCCACCCCCCTCACCAGAAAAAAGTGACCATTTTTTCGGTACTGTGTGCTCCCAAATATCTACCAGGGCACTTCCATCATGTCATCATTTACTTGTCCGCCTGCACCTCTTAGGTCCTGGGTGGCTGGAGGCAGGAGCTATGTCATTCATCTCGGTCTCTGGCATCTGGGCATAAAAGTTGTCAGGGAACCTCCTCTGAGACAGCTTCATCTCCCATGTCCTTGGGAGAGGATGAGGGCTCCCGCAAAGCAACGGGGCTGCTCTTGGGCACACTATCTCCTCAATACATGTCCCAGGAAATGTCTTCTGAGTGCATGAATGAATGTGCAATCCCACCTCCCTTCCAGCCTCCCTAGTGCTCATGGAAACCTTCTCTAGGGCTGTAACTTCTGCCCACCATGGCCCTGCCTGTGGCCACCTATCCCTCCCCAGCTCCCTTCCAGGCTGTAGGAGCAGGTGCTCAAGCCCCAAGACAGGAGGCTCACATGAAGCAAAGAGGAAAACACCCAGCCGCTGCCGTCCTGAAACCTATCCTTCTGGTGGCCACCAAGTGCCGAGAGCAGGGAAACAGCTGTTGCAAGGACAGGGAGCTGGGGGGAGGTGGGCAGCCTTGCAGAAATCAGGCCTAGGTCTTCCCTTCCACCATAACTCTGATGTAGAGAGAGGACAGCTTCCAGGCGATTCAGATGTACACCACGGCAGCTCAGCTCAAGCTCCGTGCAGGTGCCGAAGACAGCCGGACGGACAACGGAAGAACTAGCAGCACCATTCCAGGAAGTGCCAGGTAGCCTGAGTGCATTTACTGCCACCCCCAGCACCCTGCGGTGACAGAGTATGTCCCTAGAGGACAGGGAGATGACCCGCAGGAGAGGAGAAGGCTCAGGGACTCTGCATTCCGTTCTTCCGGACGTGGATGGCCACCATATATGGCAGGATGGCTGGACAACCCCCCGAGGTTACAGGGAGGAGAATCTCAGTTCAACCTAAGGAAGAACTTCCCCAGCCTCAGTACTGGCCCACACAGGAGTGGGCGGCCCGCACGGCTCCTGCCCTGTGTGCCATGAAGCCTGCGGGCATACTCTGAATCACGGGCCACCACAGAGAGCTCGGGTTCTGGGAACGTGGGCCCTGTCACCCTCCCCCGGGCCTTCCTAGCACATCCGTGCAGTCTGTTCCCAGGAATGCTCATCCCTCCTGACACCTTGACCAGTTTTCTGGGCTTCCTCTGCTTCATCTGGGAGGCTCCCTATTTGCAGAGTAACCCTACTCATGGCTTGAGTCTGAGGCTCAGACAGCTCTTTATTTTATTTTATTTTTTTATTTTTTAAAGATTTTATTTATTTATTCATGAGAGACAGAGAGAGAGGCAGAGACACAGGCAGAGGGAGAAGCAGGCTCCATGCAGGGAGCCCGAAGTGGGACTCGATCCTGGGACCCCAGGATCACACCCTGGGCTGAAGGCAGGTGCTAAAAGGCTGGGCCACCGGGGCTGCCCTGCTCGGTCAGTTCTGAAGGTCCTTTCCTTAAATCTGGCCACTTCCCTGGTCCTTCCCGTCTCTGCCCATGGCTTGGTCTCGGTGTCCCATGACTGATCTCCGCAGGTCACGCACAGAGAGGCAGAGAAGCTGCCCCCTGGAGAGGCCACTAGAGCAGGTGGGAGGACGCTGCGCTGTGCATCTCCCATCAGTGAAAAGCATATATTCACTCATTTATTCTCAAAACATATAATGGACACCAACTACGTGCTAGGCCCAGTTCTGGGAATAAAGCCACGAGAAAAATTAACGTGATCAAATAAATCCAGGGAAGACTGAGCTACTGAAGCGGAAAGACTTCTGTCCTGTACGACTCAGAACCTTTCCTATGGTAACAGGGGCACTGTGACCCCCACCCCCAAGAGGGGCTCAGCATGCAGGCCCTTTGAGGCGCAAAAAAATTTGAAAACATAGAAAACCGCAACGAAGAAAATAGAAACCACTGGTAATCCCACCACTCAGAAATTGCTCTTACAAGCATTTTGATATTTTTAAATATGTTTACACACACGTAATATATTTTCCCCTAAATTTCTATCATCCTGCATATGCATCTTTTCTCACTTATCATATCATGACTATCTTCCCATTTGTTCAACGGTATTATACGATACCATTTTTATTTGCTACGTTGGCAGGTCACTGTCTATGCATCGGAATGTACAGGACCAATTCCCACCTTCTTGTATGTTTGGATTGTTTTACTGTTGCAAACAACGGTGTGGAGAGCATCTTTCTAGGCAATTCTATCCATCTCAGTGATTATTTTAGTAGTATAAATTCCCGAGAGGCGAAATTAACAGGTAAACAAGCACAATTATTACCTATAAACCTCCATGCTGCTTCCAGGATATTTGTAGCAACTTTTACTTTTAAAAGGGGTTGTTAAAAAAATAATAATAAAATAAAATAAAAGGGGTTGTTTAGAGTGTTTGAGACCCGTGCCTGGCACAACTCTACGAGTATTAGGATTTATAGTCAAAAGCTTGGCAAGCTGACGGGTCAAAATGGCATCTCATTATTGTAACTTGCCCCTTTTTTATGATTAGGCAAGCTGAACCTTTCCCACGTTCACTGGGGTTTCGTATTTCTTTGGCGCATTGCCTATTTGCAAAATCTTACTTTGGAATAATTTTACATTCACAGGAAAATGGCAAAAATAGTACAGAGTTCCCGTAGACCCTTCGCCCAGCTTCCATCCACGTCACCATCTCCCCTAACCAGGGTACGTTTGCCAAAACTAAAACGATGAACTATTAACTGACACCTAGACTTCGTTTGGCTTTCACTGGTTCTTCCACTAGCGTCCTTCTTCAGTTCCGGGATCTAAACCAGGATCCCACATCGCACTTGGCTGTCACGTCTCCTCCCTAACCTCTAATCTGTGAGTCTTCATTCATCCCTTGCTTCTCACCCACGATATTTTTGGAGAGTACAGGTTGAGTCTGTTGCAGGCTGTCTCTCAATTTGGGTCTGTCTGATGTTTTCTCATGATTAGTCTTGGGTGATAGGCTTTCGGGAAGAACACCACAGGGCTGAAGTGCTCTTCCCCTTGCCCTATTTCTGGGGTCACATGAGAGCACCATGCGTAAGAACTGGTGATGTCAACTTTGATCACTTAGTTAGGATGGTTTCTGGTAGGTTAACTATGACGATGCTGTTCTCCCCACCGCCCTCTCCACTTTTGAAGCGAGTCACTGAGTCTAGCTGCCCCCCATCCCCCCGCCCCATCCCCATCAAGGGAAGGAGATTTAAGCTCCATCTGCTGGGAGCAGCACACATGAGATGCAATTCTGTAAAGGAGATCTGAGCCTTCTTCCATATTTACTCACTCATTCGATTATTCATGATAAATGTATTCATGCATCCTTTGGATTATAATCCCAAACAATCATGATGTACTTTTGCTGCTTTCATGATTCTGGCTTTGGCCAACCAAATTGGCCCTTGTGTCCTTGTGTCCTTTAGGCAAATCTCGATCTTCTGCTTTGTGTTTGTTTCTGTTCTGAAGCACTTCCCTACCTTCTGGAACTACATACAAGGTGTTTCAGGCTCATTTTGTATATTCCCTGCCCAGCCCCCAGAATCAGCCATTTCTCCAAGCAGTTCTGGTTCCTTTTACTGGAAAATGGTGCTTGGAAACTACGATCTGGCACTGGGTGCGCTCATTTGTACCAGAGTGTCACTGCTGGTGGGTACGGCTAGGAAATCCATGTGTGCATCCTCACCCTCGTGTGAACACCCATCTGTACGCACGTCCGCACCGCTCTGTAAGTATATTGGAAATACAGCCCAGTCCTGCCACTAAGCTTGCCTCCTGATAGATTCTTTCCCCGGAAAATTAAATCAGCTGATGTAATCGATGATGTACAGAAAGCGCTCCCCAGTGCTGGCCGAGTGAGTGAATGCCGGCTGAGGACGGAGGGCCAGCACGCGCCAGGACCCTTCTCCAGCTCAAATATACACACCACAACTTACTAGCCTGGCCCTTACCAGGTCTCTCCTCCACACTTTCTATATTTTCTAAATTTTCTAAAATAAACATGTTATTGCATCATTAATAAAATGAAATGAGTTTTTAAAACAACAGTATGTACTCTTCCCTAAAATTAGTAAGTACTTCATAGGCTCACACGGAGGCCCAATGTGGATCAAAACACACGCACGCTGCAAGTTTTTGGCATAAAGTAGGTACCTAATAGGTGTTGGCCTCCATGCTCCTACTTTTCTCTCTCTGATCCTTCCAGAAGCTATGTTGTGGAATTGATGGGGGCGGGGGGGGGAGTCTTCCTCTCCCTTTCTCTCCCCTAGTGGGAGCCAGGGTGGCCATGGCAAAAAAGTCATCATCAAATGAGACCCTTCTTTGTCACCCAGAGTCCTCCCTACCTAGGCTCCTCCTGAGGTGGAGGTGTCTTTGCCGGAACATTCTTGAGGAACACGGGGCACCCAGTACCAAAGCCCACACCTGGGCAAGGCTGTCCTCACCAGCGGGAGGCCCCAGCTGAGGCTCCAAACTCCTCTGCTCATTTCTAACCAGAGCTTGGCTGCAGTCACTCCCCAGAACTTTCAGGACTGGCTCCGGAAGCCCACAGGTGATAGGCTTTGCAGCTTCACGGCGAGCAGAGCCAAACACCCTCTCTCCAGGCCCCAAGTCTCCATCTCAGGGGCCCCAGCCTACACTCTGTGTTTCTATCCAAGATGAATTCCTCTGGGAGACTTTCCCCTTTCCCTTCTTCTAGGAGGCAGAAAGAGAGAGAGGTTTTCATTGAGACACTTCATTTCATTTAAAAGAATTAAAGAGAACCAGTGAGGAGGAGGGGGATTATTTTGCCCTTCTAGAACTAAGAGTGCAAGCATGTTCAATCATGGCAGCAAAAGTCACATTCTGGAAAAACTGATTATTTTCAGCAAAAGCCAAAGGGAACTAAGGGCTCTGGAAATACTGAGCTTATTTTTTAAAAATTAGCATTTTGTCAGAGAGCTTACTTGCTATACAAGCTACATTCCTTTCTAGTGTCTTTACAACCAAGCCCCTCTCTTTGGAGTATGCCTTTTTCACAGTATTAAAGTGCTTTATTCTTGGAATACCCTGTAGGGCTGGCTAGGTTATGTCTGCTCTGGGGTTGGTATGGGGAAAATCCTCCCTTTCTAGCCCATGGACAGAGAGCACTGGGCATTTCTCACCTGGAGCATCATTTCACCTACCCAATTGGTCTACTTCCTTGTTTTCTTTACTGCAGAACTTCTCAGAGCCTTTAATGTCCTGATGATCTTCCAAGAGACAACTATATGATGATAGATAGATGATAGATACATGGATGGATAGATGATAGATTTCCCAAACTTATGTGGTCATGGAATCCTTTACTTAAAAGACATCTATCAACATTTCCTAGGCCACTGGGTTCCGGTAACCCAGTTTGGAAAACACTGATTTATAAGCTCTTATATATATTTTTATTTTTTATTGGTGTTCAATTTGCCAACATATAGGATAACACCCAGTGCTCATCCCATCAAGTGTCCACCTCAGTGCCCATCACCCAGTCACCCCCACCCCCCACCCACCTCCCCTTCTACCACCCCTAGTTCATTTCTCAGAGTTAGGAGTCTCTCATGTTCTGTCTCCCTTTCTGATATTTCCCACTCATTTTTTCTCCAGCTCTAACCCCAACTCCTCAGATGCACTCAGGGCCTTCCATTGTCTGGTATATGGCTCCCTTTCCAGGCTCATTTTCTGCTTTCCTCCTTCCCTTTCTTCTCCTGCCACTCATATTTGAACTTCCTGCAGGCCCCTAAACAAAACGGTCTTATTTCCCAATTAATACATTTCTTCTTTTAAAAAAAAATTAGCAAGGATTCATTTCTATTGTTTATGAATCAAAACAATACTAATTTCTACACCTAAAACAAAATTCCTACTTTCTACACCCAAAACCTAAAACAAAAAATGCTTTAGAACATTTCTGGCTCAGGACACCTGGGTGGCTCAGCGGTTTGTTTAGCATCTGCCTTGGGCCCAGGGCGTGATCCTGGAGACCCGGGATCGAGTTCTGCATCGGGCTCTCTGCATGGAGCCTGCTTCTCCCTCTGCCTCTCTCTCTGTGTCTTTCATGAATAAATAAAATCTTAAAACAACAACAACCACCACCAAAAGAACATTTCTAGCTCAAGAAACACAGGTTGAAAATGAAAAAAAAAAAAATCAGATCTGTTTTCATAGGGGGATTAATGCTCAGAAAACTCCAGGAAAAAAAATCAGCAAGATCTGAGTGGTGTCTGAGGCTTTGCACGCACATCGGGACTTGGATGCTAAGAAAGACCTTTGTGAAATTCAAGGACTGTGTCCCCCCTAAGATGTTCACGTTAATCAAGAAGGTGGGTGTCCACAGTCCTTGGAAGCAGCCATCAGCAGCCCCACTCTGCAAACAGCCTCTCCCAGAGCTTTGGGTCTGGCTGGGACCAGGGCGCCAATCCCTAAACCCCTTAACTGCGCCCCTGGGCAGGATACTTCCTCAGAAGCCATTTCACAAAGGTCTCCAAAAAGAGTATTTTATCCTCCAAAGCAAATGAAGAAGGGGGTAGTGGGTCATTTCTAAAGAGGCCTAAGCCCTTTGCAGTGTGACTTTGTCATTCCTTTCATCAAGGCGTGGGGTCCACCCCCCCTCCCCTTGAATCTGGCTGCCTTTCATTTTTGCTTTAGCTCAAAGGATGTGGCAAATGTGATGCCGTGCCAGAGCTGGCCCAGGCCTCGGGAGACCTGGCAGCTTCACCTTCACGCTCTCAGGACCCAGAGAAGGCTGTGCTGTGTCCTAGCTGGGTCGGGCCTACTGGAGAATCACCAGGATCCAGAGCTGAGGCGTGGGACCCCGCTCCCCTGGGGCTCCCGGCTCAGCCTGAGCAAGCTCAGAGCAGCTACAGGAGCGAGCCCAGCCACACCACACACGCACAGAGCCACCCAGACAGAAGTAGGAGGAAGAGGGGCGCCTGGATGGCTCAGTTGGCTAAGCATCTGCCTCTGGCTCAGGTCGTGATCCCAGGGTCCTGGGATTGAGCCCCACGTGGGGCTCTCTGCTCAGTGGGGAGCCTGCCCCTCCCTCCCCCTTGTGCTCACTCTCTTTCTAATAAAAAAAATAAAATAAAATCTTTTACAAATTAAAAAAAAAAAGAAAAAATATCACTGGTTATCACTGGTTTAAGCTACTAAGTTTTGGGGTAGTTTACTATGCAGCAGCAGGAGGCAAAAACAGAAGGAAAGGCTCAGAGCTAAGGCGGGAGGCCCAGTGTGGCCAGGGAAGGGGGAGAAGATGCCAAAGCAGGGCCGGACCCCCCTTCACAAAATCTGCAAAGTATCGAGGAATCAGGAACCCAGGTGACAAGGAGGCTCCTGCGTGGGGAGCTCACGGGCCCAGGGTGACAGGGCGGGCCTGGGTGGGGGCACCTTCCCTGCCCCTCCCGCTGTGCTCTGGCCGGGACCCAGCCCGAGACCAGGAAAGGAATGGGCACCTGCCTAACCTCCGCCACCCGTTCTTCTACGCCGGCAGGCCCCGGTGGGCGGAGCAGACTATAACTCATGCTGTGTTCATGCACAAGGGGCTACAAGAGCCACGTCAAGTTAAATCAATCACAAGTGGCAGGATGAAGGCGGCTCAGAAGACAAGCAGAAGCCAAGGCCCAGTAGAGACTGGAGGGAGGAGGCAGATTCTGGCGGAGGGCCATCTGATCCGAGGGCGGGAGGCCTCAGCAGGAAGGGGGGCAGGAAATGGGAAGGAGGCAACAAGGGACGGGACACTCAGAGAGCAAAAGCCCCCCCACTCCCCACCCCTCCCCAGGTCCCTCAGGGCTTGCCATCTAGGCTCAGGGCTTTTCCTATCCCTCTCCCCGACCTTGTGCCCAGCCCTGGGTTGGCTTGCTCTGGGAAATTAATCCTTTGAGAAGACCTACTAAGACCCGAGGGTGCCCCCAGGTCATGGTTCGGGCCTTGGGAATTTAAGGACTCCTGCAAGAAATTAGTAACAACTTTTAGTATCTGTTGATTGAGAAAATCCACCTGGGAAAATAGATTGTTTTTGGGGGGGGGGGGGGCTCAGAGGTTGAGCGTCTGCCTTCTACCCAGGGCATGATCCCAGGTCCCAGGATCAAGTCCCATGTCGGGCTCCCTCCATGGAGCCTGCTTCTCCCTCTGCCTGTGTCTCTGCCTCTCTGTCTATGTCTCTCAAGAATAAATAAATAAAATCTTAAAAAAAAAAAAAAAAGGAAAAAAATAGACTTTGGTCCTCCTTACCATGAGGCCCACAGGGGTCGCCCACTAATAAATGAGACCGACTCTTCAGAAAGGCCTTCACAGTCTGAACCCCAAATGACTTTGGCGGAGGTGGGAGTGGGGTTGTAGGGTCTAGAATGGTGTGGGAAGGGGTGCAGGGAAGGGGTGGGGAGGTCACAGAGTTCTGTGACCTGGAGGCCACCACCAGGCAGGGGGACCCAGAGAGGCCTCACGGCTGGCTGGGCCAGCTGGGCCAGGCCAGGGGTTCTGACTCTGTCCTTGGCCTCACAGGCCTCATCTCCCTGCCAGTTCAGAAGGTACCCAAGGCCGTCTGGAAAGCCAGGAGCCCAGAAACCACTAGTTACCTAACTTTTTGGTCCTCCTGCTAACTAGCTGTGTGAGCTTCTGAAGGATAAGGAGCTAGTGGCGGAGGGGGGGTGGGGTGGACAAGGAGCGGCGAGAAGCATCATCAAAGCCCCAAGGTCCTGGGGCGAGTGACTCTAGGGGACAGTTTCCGAGCCTCGGGCTCCTCCTCTGTGAAATGGGAGCACTCTGCAACAAACGAGGTGACAGTTGTGAAAGTGGCAGCCACACAGCAAGTGCCAATTACCCTTAGCTCTCCTCTCTTCTCAACCTTCCAGCGACAGGTGGCTCTTCCTCCCGAGTCCCGCCTTCCTACCGAGCCTCTAATTGGACCCTTGGGGACGATGCGTCCCCTCTCTGTGACGGGGGGGGGGGGGGGGGGGGGGCTGGCCTTCCCGGAGTGGCCCTGCAGAAGCAAGTGTTCCTCGAACATGCAGGCACCCTGGGAGGCGGCTGGCAGGGCGCCCGGTGCCCCTGCTCCTTGCCCGGTGCTCCCGGGTTCCTCTCTGGCCCCTGCACAGCAGAGAGCGGGCCCGAGGCACAACAACAGGCCTCAGCTGGCGAGGCCACCTCCCTTCAGGCCGGGCACAGACAGCGACAACCACCCATTTTGCAACAAACAGGAAACCAGTTTACCAGCCTCAAAAATAGAACAGACAAAAACCCCAAAATATGAGGCTCTGACAGTGGGGCAGCTCAGGTTTCTCACATTGCTTCCTGACAGCCTGCAGAGTATGAGGGGTTTTTTGGTTGTTTTTGTGTGTGTGTGTGTGTGTGTGTGCTGTTGTTGTTTTTGTTTTTTTTCTGAATTTCATCCGAGAACATGTCTTGCAAGTGTTTACAAAAGTGATCAGCCTCTGGGGGCCAGGGCCAGGAGGCAGTGCGGCCAATGAGGCTCCTGGGGCTCCCGAGGGCCCGCCTTCTCAGTCTCCCACCAGCTACAAACGGCCCAACCACAAGGGCCACAGAAGCCCTGACCTCTGTCTCACCTCAACTCTCAACAGGTCTCCCACACCCCAGCGTCGCCCTCCTCGTGGATCCCCACCCTGCGCAGTGCCAGTCGCCCTGACTGCTTCCACAGGAGCCCAGAAGCCCCCGTGGGTCACCCTCATCCAAGGGCCCTGCTGCAGACATTTCCCTCACTGAACCCCTGATACAGACTGGGAGCTGGGCTCATGCTATTCCCTCTGCCAAGAACACTGTTCCCCGCCTGGCTTAATGGCCAACATGTTCATCCCCTCCATCAGCTTTATTTGAGTTTCTTCCCCTTATTTGCCTTATGCCTCATGTCTTCCTTTGCTTTCTCTCACCTTCATGCAGAACCTGTAAACCATTTCAAATCTTTCCTGGGAGTCCAGTGGGGTGTATGTGACGAGTAGAGCAAACGACTCTCACTCAAGTCTGCAAAACCTACTCTGAACGTGCCCACCTGTCTCCCCCGGAGCCTCCGTGGGGGCGGCCTTTCCCTCCCCGGTGGTCCCACAGGCCGGTGCCCACCGCCCTGGATGAGCACTTATCCACAGCACCGTACTTGGCGTGTTTTCATGGTTCTTTCCACCGTCACGTTACAAAGTTCTCGGGCGAAGCCAAAGAGCCCACCCTCTGCTGAGATTCGTACCCACTGCCCCACACACATCAGCCTGTTTCATCCTCAAGACAGACACACCTGCCAGGTAAGGATGACTCTGCCCATTTTACAGCTGAACAAACTAAGGGTTAGCAACATTAGATGCTTATCCAAGGTCATGGGCCATTAAGTAGCAGGACCGACACCAAAGCCTCGGGTCCTAACCTACCCTTGGCCTCGTTTCCCTAAGATGACCCAACATATGAGAAAGAGTTTTTTATGTGAAAGAGACAGAGAGAAAAGGAGAAAGGGGGAAGAAAGTTAGGTTTCCTTAGATTATTAAATAATGTACTGTGGACGTCAGACTCATCCACACCATTTGAAGCATTTATCATATGGCTTGGTTTATAAAAATCCATTCTCTACAACGGTCTTAAAAAGTTGACATGCATTTAACCGGGGTTCTCTCATGCTTACCCTCCCCTTAGAGAATTTAACTAATCACTTAGAGCGCTCCCGTTCTCCCCCCACCACACACACACACACACACATTTTTAAATCTTGGGAAGTGGTTACAGCATAAAATGCAACAGAAGACAAGAGCTAATTCTGCAAGAAGCTTCCAGAACCAAGTGAACCCAACTTTCCAATTTCCTGGTGAGCAAGTGCACATGAACCACGAGGCCATTCATCCCCCAGCCCTGTAGCGCCCAGACCACGAAACTACATGAAAGGATTTTAAATATTTAATGTTCTATTTGGGAACCTAACTGGTCTGATGCCTTTAAATTAAAATGCCTTCTGGACACACACCAGTGCATTTCCATTCAACGAGGGAGGCAGAAAGACAGAGGGCTGCCTGGGTCTGGGACCAAGTGATCTTGGGCAAGTCTGGGCCACCTCCCATGCCTCAGTTTATCCCCTGTGTACCTAGGGGATGACTCTAGGATGGCAGTGAGGACAGGCTGGTCCAGGACAATGCTCATTCAATCACCACATTCCAAGCAAGAGCCAAGCCCCCCTTTCTAGACCTTGTGCTCCCTCACTTTAAAATGAAAGCAAGAGTTGAGGAGATAAGGGAAGAAGGCATAAGATGTTAGTAGAAGGGAAGGAAAATGTTTTCTTTCTTTCTTTCTTTCCTTCCTTTTGTTTTTTTTTTCTTTTCTTTCCTTTTCTTTTATTTTTTATAGGAAAAGGTTTTCTGAGCCACTTTTCCATAGAGCAACAGAGATCATCCTGTCAGAGGGTCTGGTTTCCCTCTTGGGGGGCTGTGTTCTGGGAGTGTGTGTGTGTGTGTGTGTGTGTGTCCCCTCTGCAGTGCTGCACATTCCCTGCACCGACCTGCTATGCCTAATGCACCCCAGGGCTCCCCCCGGGTGTGGTATGTGTGGCTGAGATTGGTGTTTGTTGGATGAGTAAGTGAGGGCAGGAGCAGCAGCTATCTCAGAGCTGGTGAAAATGAGCCTGTGGGAGTCCAAGACCCTGGCCCCTCATGGCCGTGGGCAGACCCATGGAGCAATTCCAGCTCAGCCGTCCACCAGCCACATGACCCGGGTAACTGGCTTATTGCCGCCGAGCTCCCATTTTTCCATCTCAAGTTTGAGCACGAGACATGTGTCTGGAAGGCACAGCACCCGGCCTAGGGTCTGGCACAGGACAGTCACGCGACAGGTTCCATCCTATGTCTCCCTGTCCCTGCCTCTGTCCGCAGGCCCCTGGTCCGTGCTGCTTCCCCCCTTCCCAGGGATAGAGAGGAGGCTGGGGCCACCTGCTGCGCTCCGGCTTCCCAGATTTGGTGTGGCAGGTGGGCTTCAGCTGTGGCTGTTAGCAGGACTCTCCACACGCACCCTCCTGGCACCATGTCCCAGGCTCCTTAGCCCCACGCCCACCTTGTCCCTCTTCCTTGCTGGCTGTGGACTCACTTAGATGAATACGGATCTAAGTACCCAGCTCACTCTCGGCCTCACCTCCCGGTGGTCCAGAAGCCCCTGGCCAAACCCCAGAGAGCTTCTCAACCAGACCCTGCCTACCCCTCCAGCTGCTTCTTCCAGAGGCCGGCCCATCTGTCTTCCCTGTCCCTGCGTCGGCCTGTGGTGCTGACCCAGCCCCCTAGCGCACTTGTCCACACTGCCTCCCTCGGGCTGCCTGGTGGACGATGGCTCACCACTCAAGAGTCAGCCCAAATGGGCATCCTTGTGCTCACCACCCCCACATACTCTTGAGTCCAGAGCCACTGTCTGTTCCACCAGAGCACCGGACACGTCCATCTCCGGCAGCAGGACGGCATCATACGGCCAGTGCGGCTCTGTTCACCTGCCTGCCCCCACTGCCCTGGGCTTCCTCCAGGCAGAAATTCAGACTTATCCCCATCTGGGCCCCCTAGTTCCTAGCATAAGTCTTGGCACACGGTAGATATTCCTAAGATACCAGTCTTCTCCGTCCTCCCTGCCTGATAAGGCCTCTGGAGCCTGCCCTCTGCCTCCATTCCTGAAGGTTCTAGGGCCTCCGGCTGCTTTCTTCTGTTCTCTGGGCCAAAACCTGTACTGTCCCACCAGGGCTCCTTTCAGCCTAGACTAGCTGCATCCCCCAGAGCTGCCCCCTCACGTCTCCTCTCCCCTTGTTGGCAGCAATGGTGCCATAACCTCAGGACACTCAGCCAAGGGTGACCAAGTTGACCACATAGAGGGGAACAGATGATCCAAAGATCTTGGCATTGTCTTTTGCTCTGCTCCCTACACCCCCTGAGAGAATGTCATGGTAACTGACTGCGTTGGGGGCCCACAGATTGGGAGTGGGTCCCCACTATGCCACTCACATTCTTTCAGACCTTGGGCACACAACTCTACCTCTGCGAACCCCTTTCCTTGTAATGTGGAATGGAGTAAGAGCAGCACGTGCCTCTGAAGGTCATGGTGAGAGGGCGAAGGGCCCATCCCTCGCCCGCACGGAGCCAGGGGCCAGCGAGGGTGGTTTCTGCCACAGTGGCCTTATGACTAAATGCTGGGCCGGAAGGACCACCTATGGGCTTTCCTTCCACAGCACTTCAGTGAAGGTGGCAGCTGGGAAGAGCCTCACTCAGATAACGGGGGGCGGGGGGCTGGGGAGGGCATCTCAGGAGGACTTCAGTTAGCTGGGGACTCCCAGCCTCAATGCCTTTCCTGCTTTTCCAAAGAAAGGTCAACCCAATAGGACCCAGATGTGACGTGCGCACCACCTCCACCCTCACCCCCACCTACCCACACACACCCTACAGCCCTCAGGAGGGTAGGGTGACTCATCCTCAGGTCATTCAGTCACTGAGCCAGCAGCTGGGGCTGCCGGGGGCCTAATTTCCTCTCTTCCTCTAGACTTATCCCACCCCCACGTCCCTCCCACTCTCGACCCCTGCCCCTTTCCTGTGCTCTGATGTGGGAGGGAGAGTGCCATTGATACATTTCCAAATTAAAAGTAGAGCACATTTAGTCTCTCCTGCGGCAGAGTAAGGCTGAGCCAAGCAGCGGGCCCTGGGCCCAGCCCCAGAAACTTCTCCCATGCTGCTTTGAGCCCAATTTACTCCTGCTCTTCGGGCTCATCCTGAGGGGCCCTCCCCACTATCAGACAGCCCTGTGCTAGAGCATGGAGATAGGAAATGAGGAGGGGAGATGGGAGAAAGGGAGATTCAGACAGACGTTGACTCTCATCATGCGTTAGGCCTTGTGGTAGATCCTGGGAACCCAAAGGACAGGAGAGGAAGGGCACTCAGAACCTAGCACATGTGACCTCTCTGGAGTGCCAGACCTCATGCCAGGTCAAGGAGACGGAGGAGAGAAGAGAGGGCAGAAGGGAACACTGTGACCTGCATAGAGACTCACTCACTGATGGGCCAGGTATACAGTCTCCATACAACCCTGCCAGATGGAGGTGCCCATTTGTAAGGACAAGAAGTAAGGGGAGGCTATTTCCCTAGGGTTTCACCTCTAGAGAGCTAGGGGCCAGAATGCACACCCAGATCTGCCTGTCTCCCATATGGCAGATGATGGAGACACACAAGAAGCCAAATCACTGGGGCACAGGTGAAAATGGCCAATGTTACCAGGCAAAAGATGCTCTGGGAGGTCAAGAGACAGTCTGACCTGGGGGTGCTGAGGACCAGGAAGGATTTAGTGATGGTCATGATGCTTGGCCTGTATCTCAAATGGTGAGTGTGTGGGAATAGGTCAGGAGGTCAAGAGAGCAAAGAGGAAAGGCACAGAGGTGTCCAGCACTGGGGGAGTGGGGTGGGGGCAGATGGCATGAGTCAGGAGGCTCCAGCCGAGGTTGGAATTGTGGAGGAGGCACCCAATGGCCCCTGCTACCTTTCCGGATAACTTAGATCTCAGAAGTCACTCTGTTCCCAGAAAAGTAGAGTCATAACCCCATAAATACCAGACACCAAGACATTGTTCTAAGCACTCAATAAACATTAACCTGTTTAATCCTCACAGCGACCCTAGAAGGTAAGTCCTCTGATTATCCCCATTTATACACGAGGAAACTGGCCCAAAGAGGTTAAGTAACTTGTCCAAAGCACACAGCAATGTAAGTGCTGGGGCTGGATCCAAACCTGGCAGCCGGGCTCCGGGGGGAATGCTCCACCGACCGCTCCACTCTGCTGTCTCTGCAGACCTGCCTTCCTCCCCCTAAAAGGTCCATCTCTGCTCACCTCACCCACCAGACTGCAGGCACCTCCAAGCAGGCACTGGGCCTTATCCTCCCCCTGGGCGTCCGCCTGCCACACCTCACCAAGTAAAAGGACTTGACTGGCACATGAAGACCTGAAGGGGAAAAGTCCTAGTCGCTATCCAGTTTGGGCTGGGAACCAACAATTTGTTGACTTAATCAGGCCAATGCAGAAAGGTGTTGTCATGGTTGTGAGGATTCTATTCCAGGTGGCCGGGCTGTAATTAAATGTCCTGACCCGCACACCTCCAATTACTGCACAAGAGCTGGTTTCCCGGGCCTGTTAACCAGCAATTATAGAACCTTCCACTGAAATTCCAAATCACTTAGTAAAGGTCACTTCCTTTATTTATTTTTCGGATTTGGGAGTAGAAGTGGGGTGGAATATTGCCCAAAGTACAAATGACATCCACTATTTAAAATAGATGTATTCAAATAGCCAACCTGGAGCAGGCAACACCATCCTCAGTCCTTATAAATTGTTACAAGGGCTCCCACCTATGGATTACCTCCGTGTGTGCCAGGCACCAATACAGGTGCTTTAAACGTGTTATGCAATTTGATCCTTATAATAATAAGCCTGAGGAGGAGGTATTATTATTTCTGTTTTATAAAGGAACAAGCTGAGAATCAGAGTAGTTAAGTGACCTTCCCAGGGTCACACAGTACACCTAGAACATTCAGGAAGTATAGCCAAGTCTCTCTGGGTTCTTCCTGTCAAACCAAGTGGTCTCAAGCCAAGAAACGTAGTTTGAGAACTGGAACAGGGCTTGCTACATGCTGTGCAAGGAGTACTGAAAAGTCCCCACATATTCCTTTTCCCTGGCCTATCCCTGAAGGCCCAGTTGAGGAATGGGTCTCTTCTAGTCTCTGGGATGATCATCACATCAGAGTAATAATCCTTCACCATCGATGACTGAGGCAGCTTTTTATGTTGACAAGAGAGACATGAGACAGCATGAGGACGGTAGGACCTTGAAACAGAATTGGCTGGTGCCAAAGGCAGGCCACACGCCACCACTGGCCCCATGATGCTCATGGCAGACATCACGAATCACTCGGGACCCTCTTTCCCACAGAACCCAGTACAGCCTCAGGCTCATTCTCAACACAGCTGACTCCTCCAGTGGATTGAACCGGCCCAGGAGATGGAAATGATTTCCTCTCTCGGTCTTTGACATACGGTGACCATATTTCCTACATGCAAATCAAATCACACCCGAGTCCACCCCTGGCTGGGGCCTTTCCTAAACCTACCAATTATTTTTTTAAATGCCCTGTTCCAGAAGAGACATAGCCAAACCATATGCCCCATGTGATGGGAGAGAACAGCGTACACGCACACACCAGATGCATGTGGGTGCATCTCCCCAAAGTGCAGTCAGTCAGGTTTTATACCAAACTTCATCAGGCTCTGCTGTTCAGGGCCAAAAGCCAACCACAAACATTTCAAATCCTGGGCTCACCCTATGTCTCCTAGAGAGCCCCCTGGCAACCCAAAAGCGCTGGATGGATTGGGTCATCGGAGAAATCCGCACATCCGTGAGGCCAAAACAGCACAACTGCCGCTCAGCTTGTCCCAGTTTTTTGCTTCTGCCTTCGGGCAGCAACAACCCCTTCAATTTCTTATCTCAAACAACCAAGTCACCTCCACGAGAAGACAAATGTCACCAATCACCATTAAGGCAGCAAAACTCCACAGGCTGCCCAGTGGTAGGGCCTGGCTGACCCTCAAGCGGCGCAATGATCTCTCCTGGGTGCGGGGAAGAGTGCATCCAGGCAGAGGGCAGATGTCCCGTCTCCATCCCAGGCTCTTGCTCCCCATCTGCCACCACCCCCTCCCTGGGCCTCCGGCTCAAAGAAGCACCAGCCCTCGCAAGGTTGCCCACAGCAGATGGGGGCTGGCACCTGCTGGTCCTGGAGGAGCCGCCTCGGCTACTTGGAACCCCCTGGGAGCTCTCCAAGGTACTGACCCTCATTCCCCGCTGGGCCCCTAAAAAAGTGAGGTGGTGAGCAGGGCTTATTCAGAGGTTAAATATAGGACTACATTCCTTAAAAGAGGAATCGAGTCAGAATACAGTAAGCTTCATTGTACTATTTGCGTCTCATAGAAGCATACCTATATCTATATTCCTATCACTTAGAGAAGTGGCTTTCTGACTTTTTACCCCTCATTTATAATGGGGGTGCTTTTGAGAAGCCAGGAGACCTAGGTGGCGCACGGGCCATGAGTTTGTCTACGATGGCCCTGAACCTTTGATTTTACCAGGTTCTCACTTGCTTGGATCTCGCCTGTTCTGTATCTTGACCTCGGGTACGTCCCAACCCCTCCCCAGCAGCTCCAGACTCCTAGGATGCTCCCTGCCAGTCTCTACAGGGCCATCCGACTGTTTGTTGACCGGTCTATGTCTCCCACTTATCTCAGTCTTCCAATGACTGGATCCTTTTTATGCCTGCTGCAATGTGTGGCCCTCAGGGGCCTCAGTTAGTCTTTACTGCCTACTGGATACATAATGAATAATCCCCTGGCTACAATCCCATCTCTTAAACCCTTGGCCTGACCTGCTCTCTGTGGCCCATTCTGCTGGCCGGCAAGCTGGGGTCTCCTCCGGATGCTGGGGTGGGGGTCAGTGGCTAGTGGCCTGTGCCAGTCTCCAGAACAGATATCACTGGAAACTTCAAGATCCATGTCTCCTGTTTGTTTGCTCACTTGTTTGCTGTATTTCCTAGAGGAAACAAGTCTGGTGGTGACTCTGGGTTACATTTGCCACCTCACCCCATCAAAACACAACAGTAACAAAGAATGTTTTTTCTTTTTGTACACTATTTTGCACTATTCTAAGCATTTTACTTGCATTTGTCTATAACACAAGTGCTGACATTGTCCCCTTTTTACAGACAACATAGCAGACACGGAGCCATTATGTGACTCACCCAAGGTCACCTGTCTGGTCAGTGAAGACCCCGGGCCACACACCCAGGCTGCGCCCCTCCAGAGACATTGCCGTTAACCATTGTGTGATGCCGTTTCCTGCTGAACTCACAGTGTCTTCAGGGGGTGAGGAATAGCAAAACATCAGGAGAATGTTGATGCTTCAGGAAGAAACAGGAAGGTGAGGCATAAAACTAGGAAAAGGGTGAGTTCTTTTATTTAGGGCCTCAATAGATTCCACAAAGAGCAGCAATACTCACAAAAATAGCAGCTATCCCTGCTGTCATTGTAAGGATAGGTCCTACCTCCCAAAGAATCACATAATTCAGAGCTAGAAAAATCGCCTTATTTTAAAGATGAGCAAGCAGAGGCCTCGAGAAGCCCCCAAGTGCCCAAGTTATAAACAAGAGTGCCCAGAGGCACTTGCTTAAAAAGACAGATAGGAACTTGGTCAAATCTTTTGTACAAGGGTATAAAGAACCCCCAAGATGATATTTTACTAAACAGAACAACCGTGGTCATTCAATATCTGCTGCCCTGAGACAGACCCAGTAGCACGCAGCCACCCGGGTACGCGAGGTGCCTAATCACAGCGAGCTGTCCTCAAGGGGGAGCCAGAGACAGTCCTTGTCTTGCTTCACACCCACAAACACAACACAAGCGTACAACTCTATCTTGGCTTGAGATGCACAGATGTCTAACAGGATGCCATAGATTTGGAACAGAGGATAAGGCCATCTGGGGAAATGGCTGAGTTCTAGATACTGCTCA
This sequence comes from Canis lupus baileyi, assembly GCF_048164855.1. Taxonomy (NCBI): domain Eukaryota; kingdom Metazoa; phylum Chordata; class Mammalia; order Carnivora; family Canidae; genus Canis; species Canis lupus. The sequence continues at coordinate 2,695,145 of NC_132850.1, read as the reverse complement.
GCAGCTTTCGAGCACCCCCTCTGCAACAGCTAGGTTACCTCTGTGTCGTGCTCCCAAATGCACACACCATTTTACCAATGACAGCGACAAGTCTGTCCTGGGAAGGGAAACTAGCAAATACCGAGATTGTGGGGGAGGACCTGGGGGTCCCGGGCCCAGAGAAGTGAGACCACGGCTGCTGAGAACCCCACCACTCAGTTTCTCCATCTGTAAAGTGAGAAGCCCCCCCCCCGCCCCCGCCCCAAGACAGATGAGACACAGCCGTGAAGGTTCTCTGTCCTACAGATGCTGCCTGTTAGGATGGGCCAGGGCTCCACTCCACCTGGCTCAGAGCACAGCAATTTTCTGGACCTGGGTGAACCCAGCCGGGCCCCACGAGCCTGTGCTCTTGAGGCCTCGGAGGCCTCTTAGGGCAAGCAGGAGTCCTGGCTGTCTCCAGGTCCTCGTGCAATGCCTTTGTTGCAGAGATTAGCACTTTGCCGTCCCAGATCCCCAGGCCGAAGTCATCTGGGTCCCCATCTAGCACTCTTTCCACTTGGCCTGCAACCTCCACCAGCAGACGGCGCCGCTGCCATCAGACACGCCATGTCTCTCCGGTGACCCAGAGGCAGCACTGGCATGACAGCCTCCAAACAGTGACACACACATCTGCCAAGCAATTATCACCAGCTGTTCTTCCTCCCACACACACTGGGTAAGACCCAGTGACATAAGGGAGCCTGAGAGACTATGAGACCACATGCTGTCTTCCGGTTGTCTTTCTCTCTCCAGGCTCTTTCTCTCTCCAGGACCACAGTTGAGCAGACACTGCTGTGGAAATCTACCACCGGCCAAAGGGACTGTATCTTAGAGCCCAAGAGTAGAAGCCTTAGAGTCAGGGAGCCAGCAAACAGGAAGGACTACCAGAGGTCATTGAGTGACTAGGTGCCCTCTGACCCTGTGTATGATGCTCAGTTGTTCAAAATGTAATTCTAACACATACGAGAGATTGTTAAAACAGGAGAGCTGAGGCATCCCAACCATGCCACACAACCCCTTTCCTTTAATTCCAGATCAGAGAAGCGGGACCTGAATGCTGGGTCCTTCCCAGTCAGTCCCTCCCACAAAAGTCCCTCCATGACACTATGTGCCTCACAGACTCAGCACACCTCGTCACCGAGGCAGCAGATTCTTCCCCAACCATTCAGCCTGGCAGCCTGGTCCTCCCCACTTAAGGGCCACCTTCCTGCAATTTCCCACAGTGAAAGCCCCCTGCTGACCCTTGCACAGCCCAGCCCCCAAGAAGCTCTCGACCTCCTTGACCTTGAGTGCTGTTAATTCTGCTATCTGAAGGAAATCACCAGAAGACACTTGAATAGGAAGAGCCAAGAAGACAGGGGCTTTTTTGGGTCATGGATGAAACTCAAGCCCCAGGATGTCATGTCTGTGAGGCTTGTGGAAAGCTGGCTTCTGACCACAGAAGTTGGAGAAGGGTGTATGTGCCTCAGCCAGCGCTCAGCAGACATTTATCTGCATGACCTCTGAGCCCGCGCTGGCAGGGCTGGAGCCGCCTGGAGAGTAGCGGGGTCACAGGCTGGCCATCCCCACTCCCTCCCCATCCCACATCAAGCCAGTGATTGTTTCACGTGTACCGCATCCATCACCTCAGTTAATCTTCACAGCTCTTAGGGCAGTTAGTGCTCTTCACTTCGCAGACGAGGAAACACAGGCCCAAAACGATCCAGGGAGATGCCCAAAGTCACACAGCCGAGAGGATGCAGAACCAGAACTTGGACGCAGGCCTTGCTTCTCCAAGGCCTGTACCTCCCCCCTGCATTAAAGCCACTGAGCTTATATAACCTGGGTGGAAACTTTTTCAAACTCTATTTCAGAATCAAGACTTGGCCTAAAATACGCTAGGCTCAATCCCCGGTGCCTCCCACAGCATGCTAATCTTGTAATTATTACTCACTTATGATCACTCTCCATGGTGCTCTCAACCAAAAGCTTTATTATGCATTAATATTTTTTAGTTCCACAAATATTTATGTTTCAATTCCACTGGTATTTATAGGAACCAAAGAAGTTAGTTTCCCTCTTTAAGTGGAGAATTGCTTCTTATTTCAGTAAATCCATTTATTCAATTGCCCACTGACTAACACATTTATTGAGTGTATATTGTATACACAGCCCTGTTGTAGGGTCTGGGGATACAACAGTGGTCATGACAGATAAGGCCCCAACGAAGACGGAGCTTACATTTTTAGTAGAGGAGACAGACAGTGAAGTAGTAAATAAATAAGATAATTTCAGGTAATAAGTGTTATAAAGAAAATAGAACAGGTGACTAATTGCTGGAGCACTGAGAGGCAACATGTGAACTGATACCTGATAAGTCAGAAGGAGCCAGTCATGTGAAACTCAGGCGGAAGAAACAGCAAGTGCAAAGGCCCTGAGGTGGCAATGATCTTGGCTAGCATCAAGAGACTTCAAGAGCCCCATGAATATAGCGGAAGACGAGATGGGCTGATTCACACAAGACCTCCCAGGCCAAGCAGAGAGGTTTGGGTGTTATTTGAGTTATATGTCAAACGTGCCCCCAGAACTTAGGACTCAAATCGCCTGCAGAATTAAACCACTAAACCCCACACATTGTTGATGTAACTAGCCTCCTGTTGGTTCCCGGAGTGAGTACCCAAGAACCATGAAGCACCCCAGACTAACTGAGGTGGTCTCAGAGGCAGAGCCAGAATTAGCAAGTAGAAGGTGGCAGACCGAGCATCTGAACCAAGATCAGCCTGATTCCACAATCCTGAGTCTTTCTCCACTCCAGCCTCTCAGGAGCTCCCACGTAAAGCTCAGACACAGAACCTACATAAAGGTAGCAAGGAAGAAAGATGAATCCCAACATTTAGTAGAAAGCATAGTCTTGGGCAGTGCTTCCCTTGTGCGCAACCGGGGGTGGGTACCTGGAACACAGTCCCAGGAGGAGACCACTCAAACCTACTGAGACAGGAAGCCCGGCACTTCTCTTATTTCAGAACAAATCCAGAAGACAAATTTTAAAACAGCTAATAGCATCTGTACAGCACCTGTTGGCAAGTCACAATATGTGGTTTCACATGCAGGTCTCATCGCCCCGTGAGAAGAATGCGATAGAAAGCTGAATTCCCTTTAAAAACAAATATTTTACTTATTTATTTGAGACAGAGAGAGAGAGAGTACAGTGAGAGAGTGAGAGGGAGAAGCAGACTCTCCACTGAGCAGGGAGCCCGATGCGGAACTTGATCCCAGGACCCCGTGAGCATGCCCTGAGCCGAAGGGAGACGCTCAACCACTGAGCCACCCAGGCGTCCCCCAACTTGTTTCATCTTGAGGTGCTGCTGCCCACCTGGAAAGTCCATCCCCAACCTTGGGTCAAGTGCCAGCTCCTCCAACAGGTCTGCCCTGAACATCTCCATCTCCTTGCAGGCCTAATTAATCATCACACTCACCAGACATACACCGCATGTATCCGATGGCTTATTATGTCCACCCCCTTCACGCTGTGAACATATTGAGGCAGGATTATGTTGAGCTGCTGGTGCCCATCACAGCACTGAACACAGAGTCGACGTTTGTGGAATGCCTGTCGATGAGTCTGCTGCTGGCCGAGGAAGGTTTTCCAGGCGGCGCTGATGAACGGCCAAGCTGAGACCCACGTCCAGGTGTCAGACCACATTTCAGCCGTGAGAAGTACCCGCCCTGTACCAGGAGGTCTGGACAGAGGCGATGGAGACGTGAAAGGGACCGTGGAGGAAGTGATGCTGGAGAGAGGAGGCTGGATCAGAGGAACAGTAAAGAAGCTCAGAGTAACGAGGAGGCAAGGATGGGCAGGGAGGGACGGGAGTTGGAGAAAAGAGGGCAGACCTGAATCAGAGGTGAATTACGGTTCCACGGGAAAGGAGGACACAGCCTGCTGGGATGTGAGGCCGAGCAGGGGACATGGGGAGTCTGGGAAAGCTCTGCATATTCAGCTTGGCCTGTCCATGTGACCCTACACCACCGAGAGGACCTGTGGTTCGAGGCTGCATTTAGACATATGCTTAGTACTTGATAATGACAGCCAGGAAGGTGCCAGTTATGCTAAGGCAGGCAAAGACCATGAAGAGCTCCCAGCAGGGGCAGAAAGGCCTTTTTAAAACCATGCAACCTCGGACCACTCTCTTGCACCAGACACAAAGATCAACTCAAAATGGATGAAAGATCTAAATGTGAGACAAGAGTCCATCAAAATCCTAGAGGAGAACACAGGCAACACCCTTTTTGAACTTGGCCACAGTAACTTCTTGCAAGATACATCCACTAAGGCAAGAGAAACAAAAGCAAAAATGAACTATTGGGACTTCATCAAGATCAGAAGCTTTTGCACAGCAAAGGATACAGTCAACAAAAGTAAAAGACAACCTACAGCATGGGAGAGGATATTTGCAAATGACGTATCAGATAAAGGGCTAGTTTCCAAGATCTATAAGGAACTCATTAAACTCAACACCAAAGAAACAATCCAATCATGAAATGGGCAAAAGACATGAAGAGAAATCTCACAGAGGAAGACGTAGACATGGCCAACACGCACATGAGAAAATGCTCTGCATCACTTGCCATCAGGGAAATACAAATCAAAACCACAATGAGATCCCACCTCACACCAGTGAGAATGGGGAAAATTAACAAGGCAGGAAACAACAAATGTTGGAGAGGATGCGGAGAAAAGGGAACACTCTTGCACTGTTGGTGGGAATGTGAACTGGTGCAGCCACTCTGGAAAACTGTGTGGAGGTTCCTCAAAGAGTTAAAAATAGACCTGCCCTATGACCCAGCAATTGCACTGCTGGGGATTTACCCCAAAGATACAGATGCAGCGAAACGCCAGAACACCTGCACCCCGATGTTTCTAGCAGCAATGTCCACAATAGCCAAACTGTGGAAGGAGCCTTGGTGTCCATCGAAAGATGAATGAATGAAGAAAATGTGGTTTATGTATACAATAGACGATTCCTCAACCATTAGAAATGACAAATTTCTAATGACAACCATTAGAAATGACATTTGCTTCAACATGGATGGATCTGGAGGGTATTATGCTGAGTGAAACAAGTCAATCGGAAAAGGACAAACATTATATGGTCTCATTCATTTGGGGAATATAAAAAATAGTGAAAGGGAATAAAGGGGAAAGGAGAAAAATGTGTGGGAAATATCAGAGAGGGAGACAGAACATGAGAGCCCCCTAACTCTGGGAAACGAACAAGGGGTGGTAGAAATGGAGGTGGGCAGGGGGTGGGGGTGACTGGATGACGGGCACTGAGGGGGGCACTTGATGGGATGAGCACTGGGTGTTACGCGATATGTTGGCAAATTGAACACCAATAAAAAAAAATGGGAAAAAAAAAACCATGCAACCTCATCTTTTAAACATCAACAGGGCTTCTGCAGCATTAGTGGCATTCTGGGAGGAACTACCACCTTCCTTTCTAGACACCCAAATGCCACCTTGGTGGCCAAGTGTAGAACTGTCCTCTCTGGGGAGAGCAGTGTGGGGGAGAGGGCTTTGGAAAGCACAGACTCTGGAGGGAGACAGATCTGGCTTCCAAGCCTGACTCTGCTCTCCTAAGCTGAGTGACTATAGGCCAGCTCTTCCGTCCAAGGAAGGATACCAGGACAAAGTTGCAGACACATGGAGAGACCAGGAGAAGGTATCTGTGATGTCTAAATTCTACAGAAGGTAAATTTCTAGAATACACAGGAACTCCTGAGAACCCATTAGAAAAAAAGGCAAGAAATTCAATAGAAAAAAAATGGCAAAAAAAGAAAAAAATGGCAAAGCATAGGAGACCAAAGGGGAAACCCACAGAAAGGGAAATCCAAATGGATAACAGTGTTTTAGGAGGCCTCCAAACCTATAAATAAGAAAAATGTCCAAATAAATGCAATACTATTAAGCTGTTATGTTGTCAATATTGGTAATATCTGTGTTGGTTAAGTATAGAGGGAAATGGGAATCTTCATGCCCTGTTGGAAGGCGTGCAAACAGGTGCAGCCATTCTGGAAAACAACCTGGCATCAGGATTTAGTTAAAATAAAAAGATGTTTATCTTCCCTGTGACCCAGAAAGTCTATCCTCAGCGATAAATCCTAGAGAGATGTCCACCGGGTTGTGTAAGGGACCACTTGTGAACACATTCTGAAGTCCTGTTTCTTGTGACCAGGGACTGAAAGCAATGCCAGCGTCCAAGACTAGGGGAAAGGCTGAGGTTTCGGCCAGACTCGGTGCACCACTCAATACCTCCACCCACTAGGAGCCAAGATGTACCACAGCCCGGAGCTACCCTGACACGGAACACTGAGTGAAAACAGCCGGGGGTGGGTGACACGCTTATCACCTTCCATGGGAGGACACAGGTGTTCACATGTCGTGCCCTTGCTGATGCACTCTGGGGAGTTAATAAATCTTGGTTCTTTTTCCTCGTGTCCTTCCAGCTCCACCCCTCTTTCTATACCTTTCCCTGACTGTCCCACGGGGGCATTTTAGAGCACCCGGGAGTTTCCCATGGTCCCCAGGGTAGTTTCAATCTTCCCATCCAAAGGTGATGGAGATGGTTTACATGATCCTGGGGCAAGCTGAAGTCTGGAGAAAGAGTTTTAAGCATCAGTGTCAGTGAAACCTTGGCCTGAAACCCCAGTGTCTGGTGAAGGAGGGAGCGTGGAGCCAAGGAGCCGGATGCTCTTATTATTATTTCCATCATACCGAAAGGACCAGAAGCAGAGAATCTAAGTAACTCGCCTCGGGGCACTCACTAATAAATTGGAAAACTGGTCTTAAAACTCAGGCAGTTCGAATCCAGAGCCCACGCTCTTTTTTGTTTGTTTGCACGTTTTATTGCACGTGCATGTGTATGCGTGTGAGGGGCTCTTTCAAACATACAGAAATGTACACAGAGGAAGAAAAAAGAATACATTGTGCCCATCACCCGCTCTATCCAGCCCTTTGCCATTTAACCACAAAGCAGTTTCATTGTCAATAATGTTTATTTGTTCCCTTTGTCTTTTTTTTTTCCTTGGTGTGTCTTGCCAAAGGATTCTCTGTCTCTTCTGTGTTCTGGGCTAATGGGTCTTTTCTATTGGTTGTTTATTTCCTATTTCATTAATTCAGTCTTTAGCGTTTCCTTCTCCTTTCTTTGAGTCTACTCTTTGGTTCTTTTTCTTACTTTTGCCTTTGATTCTTCTTTTCCAGTTTAAGCTCTTCCAGTTTAAGCTCCATTTGCTGCTCAACATTTTCCTCTGAGTTGTTCTAAGCCATCAAGATTTCTCCTTTGAGTCATTATTTAAGAAGCTTTTTTTTTTTTTTGTGACGATTTTATTTATTTAACGAAGAGGGAAAGAAAGAGGGAGCACAAGCAGGAGGAGAAGCAGAGGGAGAAGGAGAAGCAGGCTTTCCACCGATCAGGGGCTCCTGGGATCATGACCTGAGCTGAAGGCAGACACAACTAAATGAGCCACCCAGGTGTCCCAAAGGTTTTTTTTTTTTTTTTTTCCCTAATTTCTACCTTATGGATGGATTGGTTGGTTATCTTTCAATTACTGATTTCTGTTTTAATTGTTTTGTGGTCAGAAATAGACAGGATATTGTTTTTCTTTCTGTGGTTAGATATGGATATTGGTTACTTTTATTAGTTGAGATATGCTACATTATCAGGTTTTACAAATGTTCATGGTCATGTGATTGTTAGAGGAAGGCTTTGCATAAATGCTTTATTTTTTTATTTTAATTTTTTATTATTATTATTATTTTGCATAAATGCTTTAGATCACTGGTCAGCCAATGGTCTATAAAGGCCAGATGGTAAATTTTTGCAACTTTACAGATACAGTCTGACATAGCTATTCAATGCTAACTTTGCAGCACAAAAGCAGCCATAGACTATACTAAATAAATTAATATGTCTGTGTTCCAATAAAACTTTATTTACAGGAAGAGGCTGTGGGTTAGAAACAGCCCACGGCTCATAGTTTGCCGATTTGTACCTTAGATTAAACTTGTTAATTGTGCTGCTAAAATAGTCTATATCCTGAATTTTCTTTTTGCTCATCAGTTGTCGAGAGAGAGAGTTATGTTTCTCCCTTTATAATAATAGACCTGTCCATTTCTCCTTGTCATTTTGCCAATCTTTGCTTTATGTATTTTGGAGTTCTGTTATTAGGTAAAAATTAGTTCCAAAGTATTACGGCTTCATGAACCCTTTTTTAAAAATCCTTAATGTTCTTTGTTAACAGGCTGTTTTCTGATAATAAAGTTATGTCAGCTTTCTTTTGTTAGTATTTGCCTGGCAAAAAGCCATCTATTAAAATGCAAATGTTTGCAATATTTATTTTATATTTACTTATCCCCTCAATCTTCTACTCTTTTATTTTTTTTAAGGTAACAGTCCTGTGGTCACTTAAGACACAACATAAAATATCAATTTAAAAATGTCTAGTTCTCAATATTAATCCATTAAAATGTTAGCTCCACAAGGGAAGATATTCTTACGCTTTTTGTTCACTGCTAAATCCCCAATGTGGAGCGATGCATGGCATAGAACAGACACTCAAAACATCCTTATCGTGTGAATGAACACTTGACCCTTCAAGGTAAGACATCTTCTGTCCCTAAAGAGGCAGGATGTGAGTGGTGTCTCTCCTCCCCAGCTAGGGCCTATGGCAGGTGCAACTTGAAGTGAAGGAAGGGAGGTATGGTGAGCTGCTTTTTCCTTTCACCCTTTGGTCCCTAGTTTATTGAGCAGAGCTTTGGGCTCTTCTGAGGGAGGTAGAGTACAGAGGGAGGAGAAGCAAGGACAGTAAAGAACTTTCTGGGCTACTGGCTAATTCTACTGGCTTTGCATTCTCTGGGCCAAGCAGAAGTTATGGTTGATTCCAGCCTCAGAGAATTCCCCAGTGGACTCCTCTGGCTGCAAATCTCTTAAGGTGAAGACAGCATCCTATCTTTCTAGCTGCCTCACTCTTTAGCTCCAGGCCTCCAGAGGTCCAAATCACAGAGAACTGCCCTATCTTCCCAGGCAAGTGCAAGATATTAAGGCTCCCATGTGACCCTGTCTGCATGATCCCCATCTGGTCCACGGAAACCAGTCATGTATTCTTTGCCCTGCTGCAGGGGGAATGTAGCTACTTCCCAAATGCAATCTTGTACTCTCTCTTCCCTGCCAAAGGCCACTTTAGCATCTCAGTCCCATGCCAAACATCAGAGCAGATGCTGGAAACAAAATCAGGCTTTCTGATCAGTCCAGTTGCAGAGTTTCCCCCCATACACCACAGCACCGTTCACACTTAGGGTGAATTAAGAAGGTAGGCACCCTCACCTCTCCTTCCTGAGGGGACCTGACTTCAGGGACTCTCCCAAAGTCCTCCCACAAAATCCTTTCTTCAAAATCCTCACCCGGATCCCTTTTTAACATACTGGATATTGCTGATGGGTCTGAGTCATGTAAGAAAATGGAGTCATGGTCAAATATTTCCTATGGAAGTTCTGCATTTTGATCGAGCACCTATTTTGAAAGTAGTGTATAATTGCCTCTGGGTGCCCCTGTCAAAACTTCCATTTAACAACTTGTTTTAGTTGTACATCCTAATGCTTCCCTTTGTGGTTTACAGTTAAAATTTCTAAACGCACACAAAGTCTGAAGTTAGCTCTATTCATCTGCTGAATCTTACAGAACTTTAGAATGTTTAAATGTCCCTGAAAAGCTGTTTGCCTTAAAATTATTATTGTTCAATATTTTAGTTCTAGCTGGCTTTTATACCCTCTAATTTGTGGTTATTGTTGTTTTAAAAAGTGAATGCTTATTTCTATGAATTCACATGTTTACCAGTTTCTGCGCCCAATGTTATTCTCTTTTCCTCCCACCTAGGTTCAGCTTCTATCTTCCCAAGGTTTATTCTGTAGTAGGTCTTCTGTTATCCTAATCTTGAATGATAGGTTAGCAAGGTATAATATTCTCCCCTAGTTCTTTTCTCTCAGAAATTGAAGTATCATTCCATGGGAGTGGTGGGATGGGGCTTCCATTGTTATTGTGTTATCTAAATCAAATCATTTTTTCTTTTGTAGAGGATGTGTTCTTTTCCAGTTATTTTGCAATCTCATTTTGTCACTGGTGTTCTACAGCTCTACCACAATATGCACAGGATAGTATTAGTTTCATTTTTCCTGCTGGGAAATCATTGTGATTCCTTTAGCTACAGATTTACATCTTCAGTTACTAAAAGTTCTCACCATTATTCATTTGTTTATTGCTTCTTCTCCATTCTCACTAATCTCTCCTTTTAGAATTCTTCTGAGACATACTTTGGGCTTTCTCCCCTCCTTCATAACTTTCATATTTTCATCTCTCTGTGCTACATTTTGAAAATGTGGTTATTCCCTGGGTCCCCCTTCTAGTTTCCTAATACATTTTTCTTCTGTGTCGTATGAGATGCTTAATCCATCTACTGATGTTTAAAATCAGTAACTATACCCAGATGTAAAAGCACTAACTAAGCTTCTGGTATAGCTGAGTAAGTCCCTGTTAGACTGACTCTCCTTTAGATAGCAATATAATCAAAACAACAACAAACAGTGACCCAAAAGCATTGGAGAGTGAAAACACAAAATAGACAGAGTCTGGAGGGGAATTGACCGTCGGGGGTAAGTTTTACACTTTTGTAGCTTTTAGACTCATGGCAGGCCATACCACCTTGGAGGTGGCTAAAACACCCATACTGGCAATAATAGGAAGTGATTGGAGAATCCAAGAAAAGAGAGATCCAGAAATGTAGTCTCAAATTAAAATTTTCACCCAAATCTCTGGATCCATTAACCATGCATGTGCATATTAGACTCTGAGAAGTCTTGGCAAGGACAAAGAAATAGACTGACTTTTAAATTGTTAGCCAAGAGTTTGAGTTTTCAACTTGGATCCAATCAAGTTAATTGCCTGCTAAAATAAGTGAGCAAACAAATAAAGTCAACAGGCTTTTTGGAAGAATATATAAGAATCCAGAGTCTGTACTACAAAACATTAGCAACGTCCAGGATTCTTCACATACTTGTCCAAAATTGCTTGATACAGGGAAAGAGGAAAACATGATCTATTTACCAGAAAAAAGATAATCAACAGAGATCAACACCAAGATAACCCATATATTAAATTTAGCAGACAAGAATTTTAAAGCCATTGTCATCACTACACTTAATGATGTAAAAGAAAATATACTTACAATGAATGTGAAAATAGGAAACACCACCAGAGAAACATGAATTATAAAAGAAAGACCAAAAGAAAATTCTAAAACTATAAAATACAATACCTGCAATAAAAATTTGCTGGACAAGTTTGAAAGCATAATGGAGATGAAAGAAGAAAGAGACAGTGAACTCAAAGACAGATCAATAGACATTGTCCAATATCCAGAACAGAGAGAAAAAAGATTTTTTTTAAAAAAATGTTATTTATTTATTTGAGAGAGAGTGTGTGTGTGCATGGGGGTGGAGGGACAAAGGGAGAGAGAGAGAATCTCAAGCAGACACTGTATTGAGCATGAAGCCCAATGCAGAGCTCGATCCCAGAACCCTGAAATCATGACCTGAGCCAAAATGCTCAACCAAAAAGAGTTGGACGCTCGACGACTGAGCCACCCATGTGCCCTGAGAAAAAAGATTTTTAAGAATGAAAAGAAACTCAGGAGTAGAGGGACAATTCAAAAAGATTTAGCATACACAGTTGGGAGTCCAGGAAGGAGAGGAAAGAGAAAAATGGGGGTAGAAAAAACATTTGAAGAAATCATGGCTCCAATTTTCCCAAATTTTGTAAAAGACATAAATTATAGATTCAGGAATCTCCGTGACCTTCAGACAAATATGTGGAAAACGCTGCCTAGATATCTCACAGAACAACTGCTGGAAACTAAAGATAGAAAATCTTGAAAATAGTCAAAGAACATTGACACATCACATACAGAGCATCAAATTTCAAGTAACTGCTCATTAGGAAAAAAAAAAATGTAATGGCAGCCAGGAGACAGTGGAACAATATCCTTAAAGTGCTGAAAGGAAAAAAATTAAATCCAGAACTCTATATTGAGTGAAAATATTCTTCAAGAATGAAGATGACCCAAAACCATTATGCTAAGTAAAAGAATTCAGACATGAGACCACATACTATATGGGCCCATTGAAATAAAATGTCCAAAAAAGATAAATGTATAGAGGAAGAAAGTAGATTAGGGGTTGTCCGGGGCTGGAGGCAAGAACAGAGATTGACTGCAGATGGACTAGAGGGTTGTTATGAGGGGGGAGGGGAATGAAATGTCCCCTGACCTGGAGATGTGGCTAGTGGCCCTCAAATCCCTCCCCACAGTGGTCCTCAGAGCATACTTTTCATTTCCCATAATAACACTCAGTGGTTATCGTAATTGTGTGCTTAATATCAGTCTTCTCCAGTAATCGTGAACTTTATCAAGATAGGCTTTATTTCTAAATTGTGTTTCTTGGTATCCCTAGTTCCTAGCACAGGGCCTGAAAATGAAATCAGAGCTCAAATAAAAGTCTGTTGAATGGAATGTAACTTCTCATTCCCTGCTGGTGAGCCCTTTCTGCAAACTGATTTCAGATACATTTAACATGTGTTTTAGTAATTTTTCTCTTTCATTTGTTCCATTGTCTATATGAAAATCACAAACAATAGTATTTTTTTGCATTTTGCCTCCTCTCTATAACTATTTTGTTCGCGCATTTTGCCCTTCGCCCTTTCCTTCTTTATTTTATGCAATTTTGCCAAGCCAGGTCACTAATTTTTTGCAGTGATGGTTCTACTTGCTATTTCCAAAGTTCTGCAGTGGTACTATTATCATCAACTTCCTGCCTTAATTGTGCCAGTTCTCTATTTACCTCCCTGTTGGCTTTCTCTTATTTTTCCTCGTTTCATAAAGTCCATTTCTCGTGATTTCCACAAAAGCAATTGGCTAAGACAATCCTTTTCTGTTTATTGGAGTGAACGTTCTTCCAAAATGAGCTCTTCCTTCATCATTCTTTCTGTCATGTTCTATTTCTTCCTTTTAGAGAAGACAAAGATGAGGAAGCAGAATTTTTGCTTAGGTCTCATTTTTCTCCTTGGTTCCTTACCTTTGGTTCATCTCATTTCTGTCTGGGCCTGTTATTCTCCAAATGATATTGGTAGATTCACCTTAGGCTCCGCTTTCCTATTTCCAGGGCACTGGTTGATTCCTCTCCTTGGAACAGGAACTAGAGAGATGAGTGCCATGATTTGCTTAGTCCTTTGGTTGCCTAAGGAAGATGGAGAAGAGGAGGGTGGGGTTGGGCCTCGGGCAGTCTCAGTCCACACCACTGCCTCTGGGCACTCACTCACTTTAACTCTGTTCCTAGTTCCATACCAGGGCATTCCCTTGGGTCAGGTGCACCTCCAGCCTCTGTGAAGAGCTGGCTTCAAGTACACAGGCCATTCTGATGGGAAAGTCCCCCTATTGCCACCTAACAAGTGATTCCAAAATGGAGTGGCTTCAAATAACCACCATTTTACTGCTCCCAGTTTTGTGGGTCAGAGATCCGTGTAAGGCTCAGTAACTGGGCAGCTTGACTGGCGATGAAGGGCCCGAGATGGCCTCCCTCAGTCTGTTGGCCTAGGTTCTCCTCCATGTGGCCTCTCCCTTTCTTCACGTGGTCTTTTGTCCTCCACGGCTTCTCTCTCCAGCAAGATCGCCTAGATTTCTTTGCGTTGCATTTGGGTTCTGAGGGAACAAAAGTGGAAGCTCCCAGGTCTCCAAAGGTCCAGGGCTGGAGCTGACCAGTGTCACTGTCACCACATCATATTGAACAAAGTGAGTCACAAGTCATAAGGCCAATCAGATTCAAGGGACTCGCTTCTGGGTGGGAGGAGCAGTGGGTGTATCGAGGGGTGGGAGGAATTGTTGACAGCCATCTAGAAGCACTACCACTGTCCTTCTTTGGTCTGCTCGTATTCCATGCTAATTCCTGAGAGATCGTGCTCCATCCTTTTCATGGGGACAAAGAAAGAATAGCTGAGCAGTTAGAGGTTCGTGTGGCCTTCATCTCTGGAGCTAGTACTTACCAGGAGAGGGAGGGGAGGAGCTCTGAGGAGGCTGCTCTGCATCTCTCCCAGTCCAACCACACCCCTGAAGTCTCCAGACTGGGGGGTATCCGTGTGGTTCCTCAAAACTCCCTGCAGTCTCTTTCTACCACACAATACATCTTTTTCCAAAAAAAGGGGAGCTCTCCATCAACCCCAAACATCTGCCTGCCGTTTGGTCTGTGTTGCTCTGAATCTGGAAGAGACCTACTAATGCCTGTAGGATGTGGCTGAGACCTGTCCCTACTTTAAGCATCCAGGTCCTATTCTTTGGCATTTTTACTTCCTTTTGATGATTTTGTACAGTTCTACTCTCCCCAATCCTAAGGACCAAACTGTGTCTCCCAAAATTCATATGTTGAAACCCTAACCCTTCTTTGGTTAGAGTAACCTGACCAAGGTCACACCGCGAGTGACAGATTGGAGCCCAGTAGGCCTGGCGGCAAGGCCCATGCTCTACGTCCCGTGCTGTGAGGCCTCTGGTACCTTCCCTCTTGATTTGTAGTTTCAGAGAGGAGGCACCATCCCGGACTCCTTCGCAGCTGGTGGCTGGGTGCTCCTGGCTCTGCCCTCCACCTCATTCAACACCCTCCTTAGGCACCAGCCACCCCAGAGTGGTGACCTCGGGGTGGGGTGGGGGGGACGGACAGAAGAGGAATTCTGCATCAGTTGCACATTCCTTCCCAGGCTTTGGGGAGGGCAACAAAGAAACCCAATGAACACCCAGTGTGTAGGTGGGTGGGGAGACAGCGGCTTTTGTCTGTCCTTCTGGTGTCCCTGGGAGTACACACAACTCTGTCTCTAGGCCCTGCTCATTCCCCAAGAGCACTGGGACACCAGCACACTCCTGCCAGTAGCTCAAAGGCACTGAGACAAAATATTTTAAAAATCCATTTATTTCTCTCTTGGCACATAAAAGTCTGGTTACTTGCTATTTCCAAGGAGTCAACAGAAGCAAAGAAGCTGGTTTGTGGACTCAAGTAACAGATTTAATCTGCACAGGACTTTTCAGCGTTCAGAGCACGTTTATACCAATCTAGCTTTGTCTTCACGTCATGCCTAAGCAACTAGAAAGATATTTTTGGTGTCTGGGCTATGCTGTTTGTGACAAGCTAGTCCTTCCCACGAACACAAGGAACATTAACTCACATGAATAAGAATCAGAGTTAACCTTTAGTAGTGATCACCGATTCCAAACCCTGTTCTAAATGTTCTTTATATGCAATAACTACATTTACCTCTCACTACATTTGACCTTGACCTCCAGAGACACTTGGTCCCATAAACAGCTCCACCTCCCCGCAGTCCTGAGTGACAACCCATCCTGTGAATGACGTGCACCCAAAATTGTGCAGTGCGTGACCTGTACAATCAGACATGGCAGCCCTGCTCGGCTAAGCCATCATTACTTCCTTGTGCTGGTACAGGACTTACTTGAGGTCTTCTCTCTCCCAAATGGGGCTGCCCCTTTCTTTTCCAGAATCTGTGAGCTCGCTGCATATGTTATCACTCATTAATCAACATTTTGTAAAAGGTTTACTTCTCTTTCCTACAGTTGCTTCCCCAGGTCACTGTCACAGAGGCGAGGGACTGAGAACTGTCCTGCTGCTGGGGGAAGCTGTGTGAGGGATGGAGGCATTCTAGTAGCTGGGAGATTCTAAACGGGGTGCATGGACTTGGATTGGTGGCAGTGGCAGTAACTCAGGGTTTTAAATATGTGTGCTTGGGTGTGAGGTGCCCGAGGCTTTTAAGGATCAGGTAATGACAATGTGGTTTATCTCATAAAACAATTAGGCTGAACAACAGAGACCATAAAGGAAGAAGGGCACCAGACACTAGGTCAGGGGCTTTACTCCATGTACACAACCCCATTCAAAACTAAGAACACTGCCAAGTTCAAACTACTATCTACATTTTACAGGAGAGGAAATGTAACCTCAGACACTCAGACATCGTCCCTCTTTCCAAAACCCAGCTCAGGGGGTGTAAACTGATACATCCTTTCTGTTTAGCAATAAATGTCAGGACCCAGTAACATATTCCTAGGAATTTAACCCAATGAATTGATCAGGCCGGAAGAATGTGTAGACGGACGTTCGACATTGCTAATCGATATTCTTCATTATAATTAAGACTAGCAAAAACTGGGAAGACCTTAAATGATCACGGGGGAAATGAATACATAAGTTATGATGGATCCAAATGATAGAACATCATGCAGCTAATAATCAGGTTTTTGAAATAACTGTAAATTATTAAATAGGAAAATGTTGGTGAAAGGTTCGAGAAAAATAAGAGAATACAAAATTACATGTATAGTAAAAACCATTTGTGAGAATATGTTATATACACACAGAAAAAAAAAGACGAAGGAAATATATCAAAACATTAGCAGGATATTAATTTAATGTATGGTTACATTATACACATTAAAACATTAAAGTCACCAGGTGGAGGGATAATGGGTGATTTCCTTTTCTTCTATATACTTTGGTGTCCTTTTCGAATATTCTATAATGAACACATATTACTTTAATGGGAAGAAGCATCGGTGACTCTGAAATCTGTTCACAGCAGCAGAGTTGATGACCAGTGCCGCCGAGCCTCCACGCACCTGGCACCAGCGGCCTGTATCACCCCATTCCTTCTTCGGTGGAGAACTTGAGACCTCCATACCACAGGAGAAAGTGGAGCTCAGAGAGGTGTGATTTCTTCCCAGGTCACACGGAACCCACATGTGTCTGCCTCCAAGGTCCCAGCTCTTTCCTCTTCCTGAAGCCATTCCCTACCTGGGCCAACTGCTGCCCAGAGAAGGTGGTGACCAGGCTGCCCCAAAGCTCTGGGCACTGCTGACACAAGGATCAGGGATTTCTTCCTGAAACAGTCAAGGGACCTGGGCCTGGATGGAGGGAGAGGTGCCTTCTGGTTGTGCCACAAACCCACGCTACATTCTCTTCTTCCTCTGATCGCCAAGAGAATCTGTTCAATGTCCCCAGTGGCAACACTTAAAACCTCAAAACACTTCATTTTTGTTCCTGCATCAGTTTCCACCCTTCACACTATTGGTTGACTTTGTGACACCTCTTCCCAGACGCTACTTGCCAGCTTTGCCAATTCACCATCACCTACAAACTACTGCTCCTCTTATGCCTCCTTCTAGATGAGCCAGCTGACTTTACATCATTTCTGGGGACTATAGAGGCTTCGGGTAAGACCTTCGAGGTGCTACTGGCAACAGGTGGGCAGGGGACAGTGAGCACTGGGCCAGGCCAGGCCTACGCCCTCCCTCCCCTGCCCCTTCCAAACACAGCAGCTCTTTTCATCTTTGGGTTAATACCAGGCTCTGTTTGAAGAAGAGACCCAAGTGATTGGAGGCCACAGATCTAGATCATTAATAAACACATTAAACACTCCGGTAATTAAATTATTCCTGTAGAACCAAGCCACAGTGTAGAACATGAGGATGGCTCTTTTTAAGGCTGAACTTACATCTCATTGATTCTAATTCACTGGGCCATTTCAGCAGGGCCTGCTTTTTCTAAAGGCTTACTAAGAGAGAGTGTAGGGGGACAGGAAGGGAGACAGAGGTGCTGGAGGGGGAGGGACAGGGGGGAAAGAGAGGAAAAGAGGGAGAAGGTGGGCAGGGGAGGCACGGGCTAGGACCCCTAAGACACCTCTTTGGCTCCTTCAAACACTGGCATCAAAGAACACCTTTGAGAAGTATCGGTGATTTTACATCTTGTTTGCCAACAAGCCAAGACTCTGGTCTCTCCACCTTTGCAAGTGTTACTTCCTTGACCCTAAAAGCCCTTCCTGTACTTGTACAACCAGCAAACTCCCCAAGTGTCACCCGGGATCCCGCAACTCCCTCTGGGAGCCACAGGCAGTACCGGCGCTCCTGAGATAATGCCCAGCTCCCTGTGCAAACCGCAGTGGAAGCGGTCACAGTCATGAGTAGCTGGATGCCCCCTCCTTGTCCTTTCCCATCCCGAGCTGAATGCTACCTGAGGACATGAGACCCCCTTGTCACCTCTGCACTCCGGTCCCAACTCTGGGCCTGACATTGACTGTAAGTCCTTTTCACGGAGTCAGGTAGCCCTGGGTTTAAGGCTGGACTCCATCACTCGAGCTGCAGGACCTTGGAAAGTTACTTAACCCCCTCCAGAGCCTCACATAATATGGGTATAATGCCACCCCTCCAAGAGTGGTTGAAAAAACTGGCTGTCCTCCTCCCTCCTTGCCTTTGTCTCCACAATACCCATAACTATCTGAAAAATTATACATTAACTTGTTTCTTTATTGCCTGCCTTCCCTCACAAGAATGTAAGCTCTCTTTTTAACTCTTTGAGGAACCTCAAAGAGGGGGCACTTGACGGGATGAGCACTGGGTGTTATGCTATATGTTGGCAAATTGAACTCCAGTTTAAAAAAAAAAAATGCAAGTTCTCCAAACGTGAGAGGTCATGGGACAAGGACTGCCACCTGGTACACTCTCCGTAAATATCGTGGCATGAATGAATTGACTGAATAGATACGTGGACAGCCCCTCAAGCAGCGCCTGACCCAGTGGCTGTATTCACAAAGGACAGAGAGTTCTAGCCAGTGACCCTGGGCCTCCCCCACAGAGGCTGTCATCAGAAGACTGAGGAGGAAGTCAGCAGAACAATTAAAAGTGACCCACGTGAAAGTGGACCCTTGTATACTGTTGGAAGGGTTGTGAATTGGCGCAGCCACCATGCATGGGGGTCCCTACCATATGACCCAGTAATCCCACTTCTGGGTATTTGCCCAAAAGGATTGGAGAGGACCTTGAAGAAACATCAGCACTCTGTGCTTACTGCAGTATTATTCATAATGGCCAATGTGGAAACAACTGAAGTGTCCATCCATAGATGAACTGATAAGAAAAATCTGATAAATACATACAATGGAATATTATTCAACTGTAAAAAAAAAAGGGGGGGGGGAAGTCTTGCCAAATGCAACAATGTGGATGAACCTTGAGAATATTCTGCTAAGAGAAATAAACCAGTCATGGATGGGCAACTACTGCATGATTTTACCATTCGAGCTATCTGAAATAGTCCAATTCATTGAGTCAAAGAGATTCATCATCAAAGAATGGTAGTTTCCAGGGGCTGAGTGGGAGGAGGGGAAATGGGGAGTTGCTGTTCAATGGGCACAAATCTTCAGTTAAGGAAGATGAATAAGGCCTGCTATACATTTTGCCTACAGTTAACAATACATATTGTACACTGAAAAAATTGTTAAAAGAAAGGGTAGATCTTAGGGTGCCTGGGTGGTGCAGTTGGTTCAGCATCTGACTCTTGGTTTCAGCTCAGGTCGTGATCTCAGGGTCATAAGACGAGCCCCATATCACAGCTCCACACTCAGTGTGGAGTCTGCTTGAGACTCAGTTTCCTTCTCCCTCCGCCCCTTCTGCTCATTCTCTCTCTCTCTCTCTCTCTCTCTCTCTCGTAAAGAAATAAATCTTTTTTTTAAGGGTAGACCTCATGCCATGTTCTTACTAAAATAAATAAAATAAAATAATATAATAAAATAAAATAAAATAAAATAAAATAAAATAAAATAAAATAAAATAAAATAAGTGATCCTCATGAGTAGCATTCTTCAGTCTCACAATTTCCTCAACCACCATCACCTGGCCAATTCCTGCATCTACTGGGCTATGTGTGCCCTCATGGCAGTTGTGTTAACCAGAGAAGCAGGGGGAAGATGGGCAGCCCTTACCAGAAGATGGATCTGGCACATCCCAACCATCTTGCAAGACTGCTCAGGCCTGGAGAGACAAAGGTCCAGGGCTATAAAGCTGGTGAGAAATAACGGGAAGGGGATGGAGCAACATAAAGGGGGCAATCCCTACCCAAAATCCATGCTGTGCACACAATACACTACCTGAGATCACAGGTTCCCTTTTCATAAAGTTCTTTCCACATCACAAAATATGTCTAAATCCAGACCTCACATCCAGCTGTGTATTATAGGAAATAATGATTTTAATTCTTTCAAGCGCACCCTGGACTCTGGCATGTTTTGGAGCTCAGAGGGTCCTCTGGAGGTCATGACATTGGGTAGTTATTATCAGCATCTCCTCTAGACTTCAAGCGCCAATTCCTAACCACATCATGGGTTTAACCTCCTTATTTAGAAGAGATCCTAACTCACTTTTTGAAACAATCCAAATGGCATTGCTGGATTTGATTTGATGGACTTTTGTTTTTCAATTATTTCCAAAGGGTGACCCCTCCTTAAACAATGAAGACTGATCTTTCTTGGGGAACTCTAGTAATGGACCAAATGTCTCTCTGAAGACATTTCTGAGATACATTAAGGCAATGGTTCTCCACCTTGGCCAGCATTGGAACCCACTGGGAGGACTGAAAACAAAATACAGACTTAGATCTCACTCTCAGAGATTCTGGTGTGAGAAGTCTAAAGTGTAGCCTGATGGGGATATTTTTGCTGCCCAGGTGATT
Source organism: Canis lupus baileyi (assembly GCF_048164855.1). Taxonomy (NCBI): domain Eukaryota; kingdom Metazoa; phylum Chordata; class Mammalia; order Carnivora; family Canidae; genus Canis; species Canis lupus. Next base: position 2,674,492 of record NC_132850.1, on the reverse strand, counting down.
CTACTGTCCCTCCAAGGTGGAGCACCCCTGCTAACTGCTGATGGAATCACTGGGACCATAAACACATGCAGTGGGCACTGCACTCCAGTAGTGGTAGGTGCGTACATGAACATGGTCAATTTTGTAAATCTGCAAAGGCTTCATTGTATAGTTGAAGAACCTGATGCTGATCAAGAACACATGGCTTGCCCAAGATCTTAGAGCTCAAAGTACCAACTCAAGCTCCTTTAATGAGATTTGTTGAGCATCATGTGGCCTCGTCAACCTAATTACCCACCCAGAATCTCTCCCACTGTGCCAGAGCTTGTATCTAGTGCAGCCCTTCAATCTCGTCTGTGGGTATGTTTTTCTCTGGCATACATGGTCTTTTATAAAATTCTGAGTTAGTTGGCGAAGAATTAGAAACTTTGCATTAAAGACCTGTATTTCTGGCTAATGCTGTGCGACACTCCCACAGGCAGGGCTCACCTGAAGCTGGCTCAGCCCATGCCCTCCCTTGGACCTGTAGGCTCTCTAGGGGCCACCCCTTCCCAACTGCATGGGTTGTTGACTTGACCTGCCTGGCCATGTCACATCTGTTTTTGTGACCCCTGCGTTACACCATGAACAGAAGTAAAGTCTTACTAAATGGGAATGCCATCTATCAGGCTTGCAGGAAACACCAGTCTTTGCTTTTATCTAAAGAAACTGGAGTCAGACCTGATACATAATTACAGAAATCCAAATGATAATGACAGAACAAAAATATCATGTTGACGCAGTGCTTTATCACTCTCAAATGCTTTCATGCACTTTAATCCAAAGGCTTTTCTTCTCTGTTCCTACTCTAACCCTGCTGCTTGTCCCAGGTCCTGAATATGGCCTGGATATAAGTCCAGATCAGTGGCCAGAGGCCAATCCAAACAGAAAACTCTGAGCACAGGAAGCCATTTTTCCTATTGCTTTCCAAAATGATCCTCATAGATGCAGGATTAAGAGGAAAAATGTGATCCCAACATGTAATAAAACTACAAAGGGACAATGCAATCTAGTACATTTGGAATAGATAGAAACTATGAAATATATTTTATACATTCAACAAAGGTCAGAAGGAAATCTGGGGGGTCTGCCTAATTTTAGTTTTATTAATTGGCTTCCTTTTTTAATTCCTTTCCTTTTTTGCCTTTATATTCCTAATTTTTAAAAAATGACTCAAGAATTCTTAAATTTCTTGCAATTTCCTCATCTATAAAATGAAGTGACAATAATATACGTCTTACCAAGAAGTCAGGAGGACCGAGAGCCAATTCACATGTGGGGCTCAGAGCAGCACCCGGCACAGCGTAAGGAACTCAACAAATATTTGCTATATTTATTATTATTCAGTTGTACAGGGCTATTTATCTCTCCCTTCCCTCCTTCCTTCTCCCAAAAGAAGCTAATCAAATGGGTTTATGAAATCCCCGTGACCTCTGTCCATTAAATAAGGATGAACTTATTCAGATGTGACACATTACGTAAAGCTCTCGTTGACGGATTTGAATGTTTAAGTGACTGCAGGATCTATTACAGAAGTATTTTTGTGCAATTCACGGATTGGAAGAGCTACATGGAGATACTTAACTGTCTCTCTGTCAACTTTTCTCTCTACCCAAAGACCTGTAAAGTCCAGGATGGGAACTGTGCCCAACTCGTTACTGCCCCTTTGGCCCCTTAGTTTGGAAGGCAGTTAAACATCATCAACGAATGTGATAAATAAATGAATATTCAGACAAAGGAAAAATAAATCAAGATAAAGATGTCCTCCTATCTCCTTCAGTGGTACAGCCCTACCAGCAAAAATTCTTTGGTGTCCTAGTGACAGGCTGTGGTGGATGCTATGATGCTGCCCAGAATGTGGCCCTCATTGTCCCAGCTGCTGGGAATGTTGCTGGCTCACAGTTGGATCCCTCCCTAGCACTGCCTTCAACAAAGGGCACTGCATTACCCAAACTGCATTACCAAAAGGAGCCACACACGCTCCCTAAAAGCAGCCTGCACCAATGATTGATCAGTGGCATGGAGACAAAGGACTGGCCCCTTTGCCTCCACGTGGGACAATGCCCTCCCTGGCAAGCCCCCTGCACACAGGTCTCCACTCCAGGGGACACCTAGAGGAACCTGACCTGTGACAGGTCGTGCCAGGATTAAGAACCACCACGTAGGAACAGGTTGGCTCCTCCTGAGAGCTTCTCATCCTCATACCTGCACAACTCACCCCTCGCTTTATTCAGAGTTCACCTCAAATGCATCTCAGAGAGGACTTCTCTGACAGTCCCAATGCCTCCCCGTACAAAACAACTGCTAGCATGTTACCCCCACTGGACCTCCTTTGGTGCAGTCATCAACATCTGAAATTGTCTTGTTCTTAGCTTCCTTACCTGTTTGTGGTCTCCCCCCGCCCCCCCTCCCCCCACCAGGATGTAAGCTCCAGGGAACAGATACGTGCTACGCTGCTCACTGCCTATATGCCCAGCTTCTAAGCATCACCCTACACAATGCAAGCCCTTAAGGAATATTCTTAAGGGGAAAGCACTGGGCTGAGGGTGGGGAGCCCTCATCTTGCTCTGTTTCTGCTATTGACCACCTGTGTGACCTCAGGCAAGTCCCTTGACCTTTCTGAGCCTCCCTTTTCTCATCTGCAGAATGAGGTGGCCAGTGTGGTGACTGCTAGGGTTTTGACATCCCTAGCATGCTATCATCTTACATGGTTGGGCAGCTCAGAGCTAGTCTATCAACTACATGGGTATCATAGAATTTCTAGGCTGGAAAGGAGCTTCTCGGAGCATTTTGCAGTGTCTGATGGGTATGGACATTCAGATGCCGATTTCACGGTTATGTGAGTGCTAGAAAAACTTTGTATCTAGGGATATGTTTAGCATGGGGGGTCAGCCAAGCCTTAGGGCACTATGAAATAACCATTCTTCTCTGTCCATAAATACTATGCCATGTGTTAAGCCTCTTTCTCAAGTCCTATGAGGTCATGATAAAACCAAACACTGGTTGGGGCTGCCCAAGTGGCCCATGGGACTTGCCTGACCTGAGCAAGCCCTCAAGGAACGTTGACCACTTTTAATGCAAACAACAGCCATTTTGAGGTATTATGCGCCTTGGGGTTGTAGAGTGAAGCCTGAAGAGATGACACAAGGTACCGCGGAGTCAAAGAGCTGACAAGCAGTAGAGGCAGAGTTTGAAGGAACAGGTCCAAAGCTTGGCCACACAGCTATGACACTATGCGGCCACCCAACAGTTATATGCTCCTGTTTAGAGCTGGGAATCCTGGCTTGCAGACAAGTCATCATTTGACTCTCAACTAGAAGCGATGTGCCTGACCTGCAGCCAAGCTTCTCAAACTATATTGTGCGTACACCTGAGCCATCTTCTTAAAATGCAGATTCTGATTCCGAAGATCCAGGGTCGGGCCTGAGATCTGCATTTCTAATGTTTTCATGTGCTGCCGGCCCCTGGATCAGGCTTTGAGAGGCAAAGGTACAGGGGAAGGAACTCCTGCTAAAAGTCAGAGACCAGCCTCTGGTCTAACCCTGGCGAACCCTGGTGACGAAGCCACAGCCAGGTTCCTTCTCACCTCTCTGGATGCGGTGTCTTTGTCCATAATATGGAGATGGCCCCGCCTTTATACCCACCGCCTAGGATGATCATGGTGGTTAAATCACAGGGTGTGTGTGAAAGTACCTCATTAACCAGAAAACTCATAAGGGAGGGGGCAGGAATTTGCTTGTCCACTGGTCTGGGGCCCTCCAGGGTAGGGGTAAGGGTCTTGGAGGGGTCTCCAGTGCCTTGCCTAGCACATAGCAGGTAACTAGTTAGGTGTTCAGTCAAAGTGCCAAGCACTTCAAATATTATTTGCTTTAATCTTCAAAGCAATCTCTGCTTCCCATTTTACAGATAAGGAAACTGAGACATTACCTACCACACCCCAGACCACCCAAGCAGTAAATGCTGGGACCTGGATTCAAACCAAGATCTGTCTGGTTTGCACCCTTTATCCGCATTGTTCCTCCAGCTGACAGGCCTGGACACAGGTTGTGCTTCTGTGCCTGTCACATGGACACTGGGCGTCCAACCCCTCTTTTGAATAAATGGGGCCTCTGAACTGTGGGCTCCGGTCTGGGGATGGATCTTACAAATGCAAGCTGAGGCTTGTCATTTCAGGGGCAGGAGGAAGTGCAGAAACAATAATCCGGCTCAAATAAACTCTTCGAGTGTTCTGCAATGAGAACCAAGGTCAGGGGCATCCTACTTTCAGGGGCCCCGAAGCCAGCAAGCATCCAGACTGTCAAAAGGAGCGTGTTAACCATACTGGAATGAAAATTAAAAACTTAATACCTAAAAAATAAATAAAGTTAGTTGATTTCCTTCCAAAAGAAGGAAAAAAAGAAACAAAAGAAGAGCAATGGTTCCCAAGGTGGGGTCCAGCAGGGTCTCCAGAGGGCCCTGCGGACCACGATGCTTTGTCCTCGACACGGCTTTACAGCTGCAGCTGCCGGCTTCCCACGCGGTGCAGGGCCACCTGCGGAGGCTGGTGTGTGGAGTCTTCTGTCCACGGACCAATTCCATTTGAGGCCCAATGGCTCAGACAAGGGAAGATGAAGGAAAGAATCTGAAGTGAGAGCATGGCATCATCTCTAGCTTAGACAGCGGGAGGTGAGGCCCAGAGGGGCTCAGGAGTTTTGTCCAAAGCACAGAGGTACGAATGAATGGGAGAGGCAAGGCTTGAACCCAGGGCCACCTGACTGAAATCTGCACCCTTCCCTCCACCTCCCGTATTCGTAATCACCACTCCTGCAAAGAGAGACAGGACCCTGCACCCCAGGAACGAGCGGAGAGGTGCTCCGGAGCCTCAGCTGAGCACGGCTGGCATCAAGCATCACGGTGGACACGAGCACCTCACCTGAGGCCACAGCAGAGAGGGGCCTCCCCTTCACGAGCCCTGCTGCGGGTGGCGTCCAGCTCGTCTGGACACTGCTGGACACAAGCCGGCCAGGGGGGAAAGCCAAGCGCTGATAAACTCTCATAGGAGGCTGCCCCTGAGGAGATGCAGCCCGGCGCCCCCAGCACGGGAGCCTCAGCTTGTGGACCAGCAGGGCCCCCCGGATGGGGAGGCAACGGCAGGAGAGGGGAGCGGTGCTGTGACCCCAGAAAGGACCTCCCTCTCCAGGGTCTGCTCTCCTGTGTGTCACAGCGCAGCCAGGAGGCCCCAGCTGAGCCACAGAATGAGAAGGGCCCAGAGCTGGAAGGGCCTCCTGGGACCAGCTGGCCCCGCTCCCTCCGGGCCTGTGGCTGGACCTCGCGTACCATGCCCTCATTCGACCCTCCTCACAGCTGGGCCGGAGAAGCACGAAGACACAGAGAACAGGCTGGCTGGTGGCTGTGCAGGCACCCCCATGGGAATTTTAGGTACTATCAGAACCTCCCCTTCCACCCAGAGCCTATCGCCCCCTGTTCTGTTCTCTGCAGACACAGGGACACCTTCGCTGAGACCCCCACTGTCCTGCTCCTGTCCAGCTGACACTTTCTTTCTAGATGACATGACTTTTATGTGCAGGAGCATCCCTGAACCAGTGAGTCCATAAACCCTGGTGCCTCCGTGACCGTGGGGCCACGGCCAGGCCTCAGTACCTGAGTTTCCCCAGTCTTCTAGCCATGACGAGGTCAACAACAGATGCACAAGCCAGAGACAGTGACCTTCAGGAGAGACATGAAGGACTCCAGCTGCCTGGGCCTGGGCCGGGCCTGAGGCCTCTGCCCCACGGACACGCCCTGTGGAGGACCAGCCAATCTGGGCAAAGTCTCCTTGCTGGGAGCTGGACGCGTGAGCTCCACAGAGCAGAACGCAAGGCCAGGGTGGCTTCTGGAGAACAAAAACAGCTGGGCCAGGCCCACGGACAAGTCACCAGTGTCCAGGGATGCCCCGGCCTTGAGGGCTGCCTGTGGCCCCCAGATGGTGAGGGACACACTGCAGTTCTCCTTGGGGCGCAAGGGGCAGCTGCCAGGGTGGTTTCTGGAACTTTCTCACCAAGCTGATGTGCTGATATCAACAAGACAATCTGAGCACGTTCTTTGCTTTCCGAAGCCAGAATGAGCCTAAGACCCCAGGTGAGTGAAAACGGCAGCAGAAACTCCCGTACCACCCAAGTTCCTGGGTCCCAGCCAATCCGCACGTATCCCCAGTGTCACAAGGACCCAGAACAGTGTGACCAGTGCCCTATGGTAAGACGTGACCGACAAACGTAAGGGCCACCCTGGCTTTTGTTCTTTCTGCCAACCTATGTTCTGACTACCGCTGGCTCTACTTCCAGAGTCTCCCCAAGTGCAACAACCTTTCCATCTCCACCACCAAAGTCCTAGCCGCCATTTTGCCTGGACTGCTGCAATAGCACAGCATGCCCTCTACTTTTCCACTCTTGCCCCTCTGAAGTTCATCTCCCACACAGAAGATTATGTCCCTCCCCCACTTAGAACTTTCCATGGGCTTCTCAATACCAACTCCTTAGCGAAGCTTCCAAGAGCCTATAGGATCTGGCCCTTGGCCATCTCTCCCGCCTCCCCTCTGCCCCTCTACTCCAACCCCACTCCTCACATGCGATGGCTTTCATGTTGCCTCAAACACAAGAAGCTCATTCTGTCTCAGAGACTTTGTTTTTTTTTTTTAAGATTTTATTTATTTATTCATGAGAGAGATACAGAGAGAGAGAGGCAGAGACACAGGCAGAGGGAGAAGCAGGCTCCATGCAGGGAGCCCGATGTGGGACTCGATCCCGGGTCTCCAGGATCACACCCTGGGCTGAAGGCAGGTGCTCAACCGCTGAGCCACCCGGAGGCCCCCTGTCTCAAAGACTCTGTACCTGCTCTTCCTACACAGCCCTCTCCTCCTCGTCATTCAGGGCTTCCTCAAATGTCACCTCCTCAGAGAAGCCTCCCCTGACCACTCCAGCAAAAGCAGCCCCGCTCAGCCCCTCTGTCCCACTTTGAGCTTCGGTCTTCTCCACAGCACCCGTCAGCATCCAACATGCCCCCTTCGCCTTCTTGCCCCGTGTTTATTGTCTGGCTCCCACTGTACAACACAAGAATTCGGGATAGGCAAGTGGTTTTCTTCCCTGTGTCCCCAGCCCTGGAAGGATGCCTGCCCGACCAGCATCTATCGCACATCACCCCTCTGGGGATCCTGACTGGCCTCTGTCCTCTCTGTCTCTCGTACTGTCGTCCAGCACAGTGGCTCCCAGGCAGGGGCGGCCTTGTGGCCTCTGCATGAACGTCCCTGGAGCGGACGTGATATACCTGGGCTGCAGGGGACAATGCCCGAGCACTCCTTGCGGAGCACGAAAGGAACCAAATTCCACCTCTTTGACTCAAATGACCCCCAACTCCCCCTTTCTTCGTCCCCCTCCTAGGGTTTATGTACATATATAGCGTATATATATGTGTATACACTTTAATAAAGTGTAAATATATGTTAATAAATTAATTAATAAATATATAAATAAATATATATTTACACTTTATTAAACGTGTTGGGATCATGGTAGGTTGACACAGAGTTGTACGAAATAATACAGAGAGACCCCACGAACCTTCCTCTCGGTTTCCCCCAGTGATAACATCCCACAAAACTATATTATAATGTGAGAGCATCGAACCCCGGGCATTGGCATCGATACAGAACATTTGCATGAGCACAAGGAGCCCTCCCGGTGTCCTGGACCGGCCACCCTGCCCTCCCTAACACTGACAACCACAAGCTCTTCTCCCTTTCCACAATTCGGTCCTTTTGTCCCTTGCTTTCCTTCCACACTTTCAGACCCCACAGCGTGGCCGTCAGGTGCTTGCTTCCCTCGCATCTGCTTGCGCTCGGCCTCCACGCTGGCCTCCCCTTCCCTGTGGAGGCGCATCATCTGATCATTGCCCTGAAGTGACACTCTGATTTTTTTAGGCCCTTCTGATTCATGCAGGGCATTTACATTTATTCCCCGCTTCCTAAGGGGGTGGCGTCTCCCTGTGCAAAGAGCATGGGCTTGGACTCTTGTCTCCACTTCTCTGGGCCTCAGTTTTCTCGTCTATAGAAGGGGTCAGTAAGCCCCAGCCCAAGCCGAGGAGATTAAGTGACACGGTGAGGTGACTCTGCCTGGGTACCTGGCACGGGGTGGGTATTTGATGCACACCAGCAGGGAGGGGGAACCGTGCATAACTTAGGATCACCTATAAACCTTGGCCAGTGTGCAAAATAAAAATAGCAACGAAACAAAACACCATTTCCTAGTGGGATTAAAGTCAGAAAGGGCATCTGATCCTAGAACAGAAATCCCACAGTTTGCTCGTAACAGCTGATAATCGAATCAAACTATTGTCTGTCAAAAAAAGGCGTCAGGGATTTGGGGAGGGCTCAGGAAATCTGCCAATCAGTGGCATTCATCACACAACTGGCTGCGTGCCCTTGTCGGATTTCTCTACCTTTCTGGACCTCTTCCTCTCGGTCTGTCAGAGGGGAGGCAGCCTTGGCCTGTGGTTTCCTCACCCTGTGCTCCGTTTGTGTGGATGCCCTTGGGTGAGGACGGGCGCTGACTCAGCCCTAACTCATGGGCACCCCCTGGAGGTGTGAGGACCCCAAGTGGCTTGCAGCATGGCTCACTTCGCGAAGCACAGTTAACAGCAGAGGATTTCATGTGACATCCTTCTCCTGGTCAAGGAGGGAAAATGGAGCAACGGTCGACCTTGCTCAGGTTTGTAAACACCTGATAACCACCCTGGATGCAAATGAACAGGCTCAAACTCTGAAAATATTCACATCCCCTCTTCTCTTAATCCAGTGTCCGGAGGGTCTGGGGCTACATTGGCCAATATGGTAGCCACTTGTCACACCTGAGTATTGAAACTGAATTTCAATCCAATTTAAAATCTAGTTCCACCGTGGCACTAACCACATTTCAGGTGGCTAGTGTAGTGGGCAGCACGGCTCCAGGACATTTCCAGCATCACAGAAAGTTCGACTGGACTGTGCTGCCCAGAACTGTCTGGAACACCTGAGCCCAGCTCTCTCCACACCTCCTTCTGAGAATCAGCTCACCATGCTCCCCGTATCTTCTTCACTTGTTCCCAAAGGGCCCAGGCTGGAGTGAATCATGACCCCCTGCCAACTTGGGTGTCCATCCAGACCTCAGACTATGACCTTATTGGAAATAGGATCATTGCACAGGTAATTAGTTAAGATGAGGCCATCCTGGATTAGAGTGGCCCCCACGTCCAACATGACTGGTGTCCTTTAAGACAAGAAGAAGACACAAAGACTCACATATGGAGAATGCCATATAATGACAGAGGCAGAGATCGGAATGACACATCTACGCGCCAAGGAACACTAGGCTTTGCCAGCAGCTAGGAAGAGGCAAGGATGGGTTCTTAGTGCCTTTGATGGAAGCATGGCCCTACTGACACCTTGGCCTTGGGCTTTCGGCCTCCAGAACTGGAGCAGAATAACTTGTCATTTTAACCCACCCAGTTCATGGCAATTTGTTAAAGCAGTTCTAGGAGACAAATATAGGGCCCCACCTGAAGACCCCAACATTCTCATACAACCCCCTCTCTCCCTCCCTCTCAGGCATCTCAAAAAGTAAACCCCTAGACATGACACCCAAGAGCCAATCAGATCCCCGGCCATGCCAGCCAGCCAGTCACTGGACGAGGTAACAGTGAGGAGGCCTGGCATGGGAGGGGTGCTTGCACGCTCGGCTGGTGGGGCTGCCCAGGAAGGAGTGGGAGGCCTGCAGGGAGCCTGCAAATCCCACACTTTCTCTCTCTTCAATTCTAAAACAATATCAGAAGCTTCCCAGAAAGCAACAAGCCCCAGGCGATCCAGTCAGTAGTTAAACAGTGGAGCCTGATAGCTTACTTTATTAACTAGCTAAATCAAAGGGCTGTTATAGTCTCTGTCCGGTAATAAAAAGCAGGAAGGAGCTGAATCACCCACCTATTAGGGTGGTGCTGGTGCAGTTAATGGTCGTGGCCTGGCTGGGCCCAGGCTGGACCACAACAAAGCCAGCCGGCCTGTCCACCTACAGACCCTACCACCTCTTCCGCCCATCCGGGCTCCACACAGCCCACCTGCCCATAGCCACCTGCCAGTGGATGACGGCTGCATCAGAACCTGTTTGTGGTGGCTTGCTTTTTAAGTACGCCCAGAATTATCCCTCTCACATACAGTCCTACTCAACTCCAGGATCCTGCCACAACGTCAAACAAAAACAAATAAACCAAACCAGTCAGAAATCCAAGGTTTATTAAACCTGTTCTTTAAGGAAGCGGCCAGCATCGAGTTTTTATAGTGTATCCTCAACACGTGCAAAGCCCCTAGAACCAAACGCTGCACAGCCCCGATAAACCCCGTCCAGAGCCAGCATCATCGTCCCACCACACAGAGCCAGGAAACACCCTGTTTTTTTGACATTTACCCCACTTTCTTGGGGCTGTTCTAGGTACTGTCTCTTCTGCTGCTTTAAAATGGGAAAGAAGGGGCACCTGGGTGGCTCAGTGGTTGGGCACCTGGGTGGCTCAGTAGTTGAGCACCTCCCTTTGGCTCAGGGTGTGATCCCAGGGTCCCAGGATCGAATCCCACATCGGGCTCCCCCAGGGAGTCCGCTTCTCCCTCTGCCTATGTCTCTGCCTCTATGTGCCTCTCATGAATAAATAAATGAAAATCTTCAAAATGGGAAAGAAGAACACTGCTGTGGCAAGACAGGCCTAAAACTGCTGCCTTCCCTCATGCAGCTTCCGGGCAGAGCCACTTAGCACAGCTTAGCTAGCGCTCTGAGCCTCAGTTTCTTCCCATGCAAATGACGACTCCAGTGGGAGCTTTCTCCTCCACCTGTGAGGTGAGTCTCTAAAGGGCTTGAGAGTTTGGTGCATCATAAACTCTCCATTAATGTTCCTCGTTAATGTAGCTTGTTGATGAATTAGGCGCCTAGCACATAGTAAGTACTCAATAAATAATAATCACGGTTATCATTTCTGGAGGGACATCTAGCAAACCAGACTCCAAATGCAATAAAAACTTTTTATAAAAAGCTCATTAGAACAGATTCAACTCTGCAGCTGCCCAAAGTACCTCCCTCAGCGCACTCCCAGGATACCCAGAAACGACTGAGCCCCCGTCTCCCACCAGAGCTACAAGCAAGGCCCCACAGAGATCCACAAAGCCGCCTGGAGCCAGGGTTGGCAGGTGCTTAGGGGCTGAGCCATCGCTAGCCCCTCCTGCAGGCCACCTGACTTCTTACTGCACCAGGACAGGGGCTGTGGGTCCAGGAGCTCGACTCCATCCCCCTCTGTTCCTCTGCACCCACCCCCCCCAGGATGTAATCCCATGCTCCCCAGGCTCAGACCCACTGAGCATCCCGAAGAGGGAACTCGCACGGGTTCATTCCCCTTCCCAGGAGAAAAGAGAGCGGGGAGAAATGGGCAGGGCATTTTCTTGTCTCCTGGGGAGATGCTGAAGTTCCTCTGTGTTTGCTTCTCAGGTGTGCAGATCCCACCTGGAGCCCTGCCCTTCTTGCCAGCATCAGGAAGGCACGAAGGCCAACGGCCTCTTCTTTGCCTGTGATTAGATCTCTCTGGAATCGGTCCACCTGGCGCGGGCCGGGGGGTGACCTCAGATCCCATCTCTGCAGCTTTCCAGAACCGGGCTTCGCTGTGCCACCCAGTTTTGTTTCGCATGAAGGGTTTTCTGACACTCAAAAGCGATCAAGCCTGGAAATCCTTGCTACGAGGGCAGGACTGAATGCATGCAGGATGCGTGCCTTCAGCTGCAACGTCAGTCCTCCCTTCTCCCCTACAAAGCACCTCTACTTCCTCCCGGAGCAAAGATCTGGTGAAACACTAAGAGTGGGCACACACAGTACACAGCAAATCCCAAATTTCGTGGCATATGTGCCTTTCCAGATGACTGCATGGATACACTCCATAACACATTGTTAAAGTGATAATTAGCGATAGACTTGTTATGAATATTCCAAATAAAATTTCTCTCCCCAACAGTTGATGGAGACAAAGGGCATCACATGAAATGTAAAAAGTAATAGAAGGGGGTTTTGTATACAGTATGCATCTATTAAAAGGGGATTGGGACGATCACGTCACTCAGAAGTCGAGCTCAGCAAATTAAGCCTCTCAGAATCCATTTTCGGCTGCAGGTGCCCGAGGATGGCTACGTCCCCCTCCGTGTTGAGGGGACACAACGCCCCCAACAGAAAACCTAAGCAACAGAACTCCGGGAAGGGGAGAAGCCTCCAGGCCTCCAGCGCCCTGCTGAGCGAAGGATGCTAGAGATGGGTGGGTGAGGATGAACCAGGGGCAACGCTGAGCGATGGGCAAGCCTGTCGCTACCACCAAGGTGCCTCGCACTGAGAGTGAAAGAGAAAAAGCCTTTTACTGTGTTTAGCGGTTGGCTCCTCCAGGGACTTGCTCAAGGCCCCAGCTCTGCCCCCACAACCTCTTACGCGCAATCCGATTTTTAAATTCACAGTGATTTTGCTCCACGTGGAGCACTGGTGATGCCAATGGCCCGCTCCTCCTCCTCCCCACTGCCTAGCTCACCAGGGCAGACGAAAGACTCCAGGCACATGCACGGATGGAGGCAACGAGGGGAGGGACACACTGAGGCCAAAAAAAAAAAAAAAAAAAAGAACAAAGGAAGGAGCCCCAGATGCCAGCACTGTCCTGTCCACACAGGCTGGTGGCTCGGGGACAGGGAGGAAACCAGCCCTTCAAGAGCTCAAAGGAAACGGGGAGAGGAATGCAATTAGCAGTGCGGCCGTGTCTCCTCTGCTACCATCAGGGACCGGGGACTCACTCAGATGGAATATTCTATTTTAAGGGCCAAGCTGAGCTCCTAGTCCAAGAGGGAAAATCAGGTGGTGGCACGTATCAGCATGTGCGCAGTCGTGTGCGGGGAGAATCGCCCCTGCCCCCCTCGCAGGGCTCCTCAACATCCCCCGACACCACTTCTTATCTTGGCTGGTGACACAGTCCAAGAACAGCCCTAAAGCCACCTGAGTACACCCCGCCCCCTTCAATTTCTAAGTAAGGAAACCGAGGACCAGAGAGGATGAATAATGTGCCCAATACAAAAGGCCAGAACTCAAAGGGGGCAGGACTGGTTTCAGATTGAGGACCCCTTGAGCTCCTCAATCTTGCTTTTTGCTATTACAGCCATGCTACCTCTCCCCGCCGCCCCCACCCCACAGACACGCCTTTCCTAAGTTTGGCTAAATGAATATCCAAACCACAGAATTATCCTTGGAAGGAGCAAAATAAAACATTAGGATCAAAATTCAGAGAAAGGAAAAACACTATAATGTTAGTATAGAATAATCTCAACGCCACATCATCCCCCACACCAGCTTCTTCAGGCCCCAAGGGAAGCCAGCCTTAGTGAAGGGGTCACCAGGAGTAGCCCGGGCAGGGGTGAGGGGCAGAGGGGTGGCCGCTGGCAGCCTTCAGGCCTCACACTTCTGCCACAGGGCCTTTGCACTGCCTTCTTCCTCTGAGGATGCTCCTTCCCCAGATATCCACAGGGTTCGCTCTCTTATCCCCTCCAAGTCTTTCCTCATATGCCCCCTTCTCAACGAAGCCTACCCTGGCCACTCACTTTAAAATCATTTCCTGAAACTCCCTATCTCCTACATTCTACCTCCTTGTTTCCATAGTACTTACCACATTCTAACAGACTATAATTTACTTATTACTATTATGTTTATGTTTATGTTCATGGTCTAGCACCTTCTATTTTTAAACAATATCCATGACGACAAGGAATTTTAACGTGGTTCACTCCTGAGTCTCCAGGGTCTGGAACAGTAACCTGGCACATAGTAGATGCTCACTAAATACTGGTTGGAGACATGAATGGACGGTAGCTCTCTTCCTTTGTTTCTCATCCTCCCTGTACTACCTCCGCTAGCAACAACCACCTACTCCCCTTCACGAACGCTCGCACACGCGCACGCACACACACCATTCTGCCCTTTTGTCTCTTCTCCACCTGTACCCCAGGCCTGCCGCTAATATCAAGGATAGTTTAGGCTAAACTTAGAACATTCAGTAATAATACTGCCAAGATCTCCATTAAAAATTCATATTTTACGTACATACATGGCTTTATACGTATGAAAAACTCCAGAAGGGCTCACAAGAAGCTGATGCCACTGGGCATCTCCAGGGAACAAGAAGGCTGAGCCGTAGAGACTTCCAGTCTCTATGCTTTTGTACTATTTAAATTTGGAACAAAGCGAATATAATTAAACATTAAACGTATTTAATTAAAAATAAAAATTGGAAAAAAAAACCCTCCCATATGCCTCTGCTCTTGTCCTCAACACCATCTTAATACAGATTTTTCTGGGTGAAGGTCTACAATGCTACCAGCCCTGGGGTAGGATGCTGAAATGGGAGAACAGTTCTCCTTTTTCTCTGGTTCCCATATTTTCTTAAACGAGATCGTTACTTTCATAATGAAATATTTGAAAACGTTTCCATCAAGCAGAAGGACATGAATTAATGCAAGTTTCCCTACATACATAAAACATTGAGACTTTGTTTAAGTCATGAATCCCTTTACCTTTAATTTTGTTTCCTCCCATTTGGATTTCAGACTTAACAGATTTCAGAATACGTTGGGTAAGCGGTGCCAGGGTCTCCGGAGGCACACAGACAATGCCTTCAAGGAGGTGCTATCCAGTGAGGACGACCACAAGCACGTGTCACCGCCTAAAGGACACACTCAAAGATGACAGCTGTCATGAATAGGCCAGTGGATCAGGTGTGGTTTCATGTTTTTTCCTTTGAGACTTTTGGATTGTTCCAGATTTTTCTGCCCTGAGGTATACAATCAAGTTTCTCCTCTTACTATGCTATGGCGTAAGTGTGTGTGATTAGTCATTGGCCTCTCTAGGTACTGGATCTTCCAGAGGATGGAGCCCCTGTTTCATTCACCCTTGCCTTCTCACCCTCAGCTTGGCGCCTTGCAACAGTGACTGCTCCATAAATGGGTCATGAAGGAATGACTACTTCGCAGCATCCAGTAAGGAACCATGAGATATACCCCAATACGAAACCCGGAGAGACGCCACTCCCTCATCCGTCATCTGCTTAGCTTAGCTGTCACTCATGGGTATGCTCTGTTGTGGCCAAGGGAAAGGAGGCCAGAGCTACCCAAGGGTGGATATATAAAGTCATCAAAGAAAGGGCACATGCAGCCTTCCCAGTGGCCCAGGCCCTAATGCGCTTAGGTGCCAAGCAATTAATGCAGGCTCCATACTCCAAGGTCTTTGTAACCTTCATCAATTGTCCTTTGATCTCCTTCTTGGGATTTACCTTAAGGAAATAATTGTATGAAAATTAACTAGAACCATGTTCATTATTATTAATGCTGCCTAAAACAGAGGAAAATCGGAAACCACCTAAACTTCAAGCCATATGAAATTAGGTAAATAAATGATGGTCTGTCTCCATAATTGAATACTTTAACATTACCATGGCTATAGACTCCTGCAATTCATGGCAAAAACAAAAGCCATGAGACGTGTATTCTTTGAGTTGTATCTGCTTGGCTTTGTTCCCTCATACTAAATGACTTAACGCCCTCATTTTTTGAAAATTACTCTATATTTCTGGTCTCAGTTGTCTCTTCTGTAATTAAAGGCATTACTTAATCATTAAAAAAAAAAGCTTGATCTAGAAAGCTAATGCTCATAAGGCATTAAATGACAATGTATGTTATCAAAGGACATACGTGGCATCGTGACATTGCAGTTGCATTTATATATATAATTATACACATGAGTGTATATATATCTGTATGCACACGCGTATGTGCAGGCATGTGTGTGGCATCACATC